>NC_133134.1:158643418-159268418 GCF_048418815.1 Hemitrygon akajei | reverse complement strand
AAGTTTAAACAGAAACAGAAAATACTTGGATGGTCAGGCAGCATCTGCGGAGAGAGAAACAGAATTAATTCTGCAACTCAAATGCTCTTCATCAGAACTCAGAAAGACCTTCAAATCTGATGAAGGTTTGTTAACCTGAAACGTTAGCTCTGTTTTGCTTTCCACAGATGCTGAGAGCTTCCAGCGTTTTCTATTTTTATTTCTATTATAGACTGGGGGGCAGGAATTGGAGTTCTCTGAGGGTTGTAGGACTGATGGAACTAGTAGCTAGAAAGAGATTTGATAAATTTAAGGCATGAACAAACAAAATAGAAATACCAGGGTTGGGATAAGAAACTAAATCAAAATCACACACATTTCAATAACATCCCCTTTCATTTTTGTAAATTTCAGTGAACATTGGACTGAACTGCTCAACCTTTCTTTATACATCAACCTGGAATTTATCCAGTACACCTGCTCCATACCACTTCTGTGAAAAGCACATTCTTTCTTAAACACGGAGAACCCTGAATATGCATCAAATGTTCCTGCTTTTATACTCCATATCCCTTAAGATAAGGAATAGTTAGCATCAGACCAACCAATTTGCAGAGAGAGCAAGCTTCGCACAGGTTGGGGAGAAGAGTTTAAAAAAGGAACGTTTCGTGGGGCTTGGCACATTAGCGGCGGACCAATCGATTCACAATTCATTAGCAGGAGCAAGTAAAAGTAAAGCAGGGTCAACGCAGAGTGGCCATTGTGTGAGGGGACCGGTGTAGGAGTGGGAACTTGAGGCTTTGGCGGGGCGTCACAGGTCAGTAGTGAGTAAGGCTTTTGTAGTGGTTGAATAAAAAGTCACTAGATTACAGGTAATTAAATAAAGGGATGATGCAGGATCAGGTGATGTTCTGTGGCTGCATGATGTGGGAGCTGGTGGACCCCATTGTGGTTCCTGGTGACCACATCTGACTGCTCGAGGAACTCAGGCTCGAAGTTGATGACCTGGAACATCAGGGAGGGGGAGAGTTACCTGGATTCTCTGTGTCAGGAGGTAGTCACACCCATTAGATTAGCTGCCTCAAATTCAGTCTGTGGTTGGGGACAAGAGGGTGTGACTGTGAGTGAGGCGGGTAGTGGGATCCAAGAGACAGTGCTGGAGGAGCCTCAGCCCTTGAGCTTGTCCAACAGGTCTGAGATTTTTGCTCCCTGTGTGGATGAGAGTGGGGGCTGTAGGAAGGATGAGCAAACTAACCGTGGCACTGTGGTTCAGGGAGCCATTCAAGAGCGGGGAGAGAAGAGAAGTGTAGTGGTAATTGGGGATAGTATAGTCAGAGGAATAGACAGAGATCTCTGTCGCGAGGATAGAGCATCCCGAAGACTGTGTTGTCTCACAAACACGAGAAAATCTGCAGATGCTGGAAATCCGAGCAACACACACAAAACACTGGAGGAACTCAGCAGGCCAGGCTGCATCTATGGAAAAAAGTACAGTTGACATTTCGGGCCATTTTCTTGAACACCATGTTACTGAACCTACAAGGGAAGATGCTTTCTGAGATCTGGTCCTGTGCAATGAGACAGGCAAAGTTAGTGATCTTGCAGTTAGGGATCCTCTTGGAAAGAGTGATCACAGTATGATTGAGTTTCTCATACAAATGGAAAGAGCAATAGTTTGATCTAAAATCAGTGTATTATGCCTAAACAATGGAGACTACAATGAGATGAGGGAGGATTTGACTAGTGTAGACTGGGAACACAGGCTACATGGTGGGGCAGTTGTCACAGAGAGTTTTCACAGTGCTCAACAAAAGTATATTCCAGTTAAAAGCAAGGACAATAAGGGTGGGGAGAGCCAGCCTTGGATAACTAAGGAAATAAACGAAGGCACCAAACTAAAAGCTCGCGCAAACAAAGTTGCCAAGAGTAGTGGGAAACTGGAAGATTGGGAAAACTTTAAAAAGCAGCACAGGACCACTAAGCAAGCAATAAAGAAAGGGAAGCTAGATTATGAAAATAAACTAGCACAAAATATAAAGGTGGATAGTAAAAGTTTTTATAATCATATAAAGCAGAAAAGGGTGGCTAAAGTGAATGCAGGTCCCTTGGAGGAGGAGAAGGGGAAATTGATATTGGGTAATGAGGAAATGGCTGAGGCTTGAATGACTATTTTGTGGTGGTCTTCACAGTGGAGGACACATCTAACATGCCAAAGAGAGATGTTATGGATGCAATGGGAGGTGAAGACCTCAATACAATAACTATCACTAATGAGGTAGTGCTGAGCAAACTTGTGGGCCTGAAGATAGACAAGTCCCTGGTCCTGATGGAATGTATCCCAGGGTACTGAAAGGAATGGCAGAAGTTATAGTCCAGGCTTTGGTGATCTTTTACCAAAATTCTCTAGACTCTGAGCAGGTCCCAGTGAATTGGAAGACAGTGAATGTCACGCCACTGTTCAAAAAAGGATGTAGGCAAAAGGCAGGTAACTATAGGCCAGTTAGTTTAACATCTGTAGTTGGGAAAATGCTTGAAGCTATCATTAAAGAAGAAACAGCGAGGCATCTGGAAAGAAATGGATCCATCAGGCAGATGCAGTATGGATTCAGCAAAGGCAGGTCCTATTTGACAAACTTACTGGAATTCTTTGAGGATATAACGAGCGCAGTGGATAGAGGGGAACAGATGGACATTATTTACTTGGGTTTCCAAAAGGCATTCGATAAGGTGCTACATAAAAGACTTATCCATAAAATAAGGATGCATAGAGTTGGGGGTGATGTATTAGTATGGACAGAGGATTGGTTAACCAATAGAAAGCAGAGAGTTGGGATACATGGGTGTTTCTCTGGTTGGGAACCAGTGGTGAGTGGTGTGCCACAGGGGTCGGAGCTGGGCCTGCAACTGTTCACAATATACAGTAATGATCTGGAAGAGGGGACCGAGTATAGTGTGTTTAAGTTTGCTGATGATACTAAATTGAGTGGAAACGCAAATTGTGCAAAAGATATGGAGAGTCTGCAGAGAGATATAGATAGGTTAAGTGAGTGGGCAAGGGTCTGGCAGATGGAGTACAATGCTAGCAAATGCAAAGTTATCCACTTTGGAAGGAAAGATGAAAGAGCAGATTATTACTTAAATGGTAAAAATTGCAGCATGCTGCTGTGCAGAGGGACTTGGGAGTACATTAATCACAAAAGGTTGGTTTGCAGGTGCAGCAGGCTATCATGAAGACAAACGGAATGTTGGCCTTCATTGCTAGAGGGATTGAATTTAAGAGCAGGGAGGTCATGCTGCAACTATACAGGGTACTGGTGAGGCCGCACCCGGAGTACTGTGTGCAGTTCTGGTCTCTATACTTGAGGAAGGATATACTGGCTTTGGAGGAGGTGCAGAGGAGGTTCACCAGGTTGGGTCCAGTGATATGAGTAGTTGTGACTTGGTTGCAGTGGATGACCATGATGTCCTCTGTGCCTCGTCATGCCCCTTCACTCTCTGTGGAGTGTTGCAGTACCAGCTTCACAGCCATTGGATCTCACCGTAGATCGCCTCCGCCCAGAGCTGACTTTACATGTTTGAACAGGCATGCCCCTATCTGACCGGGGTATGAGGCCCGCTGGCTACCCTCACCTGGTTTAGCCTGCCTGTCGAAGTGGTGTTCCGGGGGCGTGGCTGCCGTCGCATGCAAACAGCTACTTGGTTCCACAGGTGAGATCTGCGTGTCCGGTGGGAGCTAAAAGTGAGTGAGCTGCCCCAGAATGGACATGACAAGCTGCTTCACTTGAGGTGCTACCCCTCTCTGGACACCCCATACACCTCAATCACATTGGAGGAGTTGTGGATGGAGCTGTAGGTTGTCGAAGGTTACAAGAGGATATATTCAGGCTGCAGAGTTTGGCAGAAAAATGGCAGATGGAGTTCAATCCGGACAAGTGTGAGGTGATGCATTTTGGAAGGACAAACCAGAAGACTGAGTACAGGGTTAATGGTCAGTTACTTAAGAGTGTGGATGAACAAAGGGACCTTTGGGTTCAAATCCATACATCCCTCAAGGTCGCTGCGCAGGTTGATAGGATAGTTAAGAAGGCCTATGGGATGCTAGGCTTCATTAACAGGGGGATTGAGTTCAAGAGTAGAGAGGTCATGTTGCAACTCTACAAATCTCTGGTGTGACCGCACTTAGAGTATTGTGTTCAATTCTGGTCACCTCATTATAGGAAGGATGTGGAAGCTATGGAGAGGGTGCAGAGGAGATTTACCAGGATGTTGCCTGGTTTGGAGAACAAGTCATATGAAGCAAGGTTAGCAGAGCTGGGACTTTTCTCTTTGGAGCGTAGAAGAATGAGAGGGGACATGAGAGGCATAGATAGGGTGGATAGTCAGTACCTGTTTCCCAGGGCACCAATAGCAAACACCAGTGGGTATATGTACAAAATTAAGGGAGGGAAGTTTAGGGGAGACATCAGGGGTAAGTTTTTTACACAGAGGGTTGTGAGTGCCTGGAATGACTTGCTAGGGATGATGGTGGAGGCTAAAACATTAGAGGTATTTAAGAGCCTCTTGGACAGGCACATGGATGAAAGAAAAAATGGAGGGTTATGGGATAATGTGGGTTTAGTACTTTTTTAAAGGATTATATGGGTTGGCACAACATGGAGGGCTGAAGGGCCTGTACTGTGCTGTGTTCTATAGTTCTGTGGTTCTGTGATTAGGATAATGCTAAATAGGTGGGTTGCTGGGTGATGCGAATCATTGGGAGTGAAGGATCTACTTAACTTGTCCCTCTTGTTTTCTGGTAGTTACCCACTCTCCACTGAGCCCTCTCAGGCTAGGTATTGATATATCCTGTATTTTGGTTGGCCAATCAAGAACTCAAAGGGCATATGTTTAAGTAGAGAGGGGAAAGATTTAACAGAAATCTGAGTAACATTCCCTCTAATTTTTATACACTGCACAGAGCAACCTCTCCTCTGAGCAGGAAATTAATATACGCCCTGAGAACAGTGTGGCATTTTTAAATGTATGGTTTCTTTGTAATATGCATACTATGAATACTTAGAAAGAAAGTTGAAAAATCATATGTTTTTGATTTATTTCAGGCCAAGATCCGCTGAGAATGAAAGGGGAAGATGCCGGAATAAAAAGGTGGCGATGGTGGGGGGAGAGGTTTGCTGGAAGGTGATAGGTGAAGCCAGGTGGGTGGGAAAGGTCAGGGGCTGGAGAGGAAGGAATCTGATAGGAGAGGAGAGTGGACCATAGCAGAGAGGGAAGGAGGAGGGGACCTGGGGGGAGTGAGAGGCAGTTGAGAAGAGGTAAAAGGTCAGAATGGCAAAAAGAGGAAGCTGGGAAGTAGGGGAGAATTTTTTTTAACTGGAAAGGAGAAATCAATATTCATGCCATCAGGTTAGAGGCTACCCAGATGGAATATATGGTGTTGCTCCTCCACACTGACTGTGGCCTCATCTTGGCACAAGGAGGCCATGGACTGACATGTTGGAATGGGTGCAGGCCCTTGGCCTTTCCCACCCACCTGGCTTCACCTATTGCCTTCCAGCTAGCCTCCTTCCCCTACCTCCTCCACCTTTTTATTCTGCCATCTTCCCCCTTCCTTCTCAGACCTGGAGGAGAGTCTCTGCCTGAAGTGTCGACTACGTATTGCAGTCAACAAAACGAGTTGCAACATAAAAGCTGGACAAAATCGAAAAGGGTGAATACAGGACTAAAGGTTTTGTATTTGAAAGCGCGCAGTACGTGGAAATATTGTTGAACTTGTAGCACCGTTACAGATTGACAAGTATGGTGAATCGTGGCTGAAAGAAGATTAAAATTGGGAGCTTAATGTCCAAGGATACACATTGTATCAAAAGGACAGGCAGGAAGGCAGAGGTGGGTATGTGGCTCTGCTGGAAAAAAATTAAAATTAAATCATTAGAAAGAGGTGACATAGGGTTGGAAGTATTGAATTGTTGTGGATAGAGCTAAGAAACTGCAAGGGTAATTTCTCTTGTTTGGGAGGAGGAATTTCTTTAGCCAAAGAATGGAGAATCTGTGGAATTTGTTGCCACTGGCAGCTGTCGATCCCAATTATTTATGTATATTTAAGGCAGAGGCTGATAGATTCTTGATTGGTTGGGGCATGAAGGGAGACAGGGAGAAGGCAGGAGATTGGGGCTGAGAGGGAAAATGGATCAGCTGTGATGAAATGGTGGAGCAATCGATGAGCCTCTAATTCTGCTCCTATATTAAATGGACTTATGATGATCTGTATGCGTGGCTTGCAGAACAAAGTTTTTCACTGTCATAGCTCAGAAACGGACCCTTTGGCCCATCCAGTCCATTTAAACCGCCTAGACCCACCTACCCACATCTGTACTATAGCCTTCCATACCCCTAACATCCATGTACCCTAGCGAATTTCTCTTTAAATGCTGTAATCGAACTCGTTTGCACCACTTGTGCTGGCAGCTCATTCCACACTCTCACCACCTTGAGTGAAGAAATTTCCCTTCATGTTCGCCTTAAACTTTTCATCTTTCATCCTTTCTCCTATGGTCCACTCTCCTCTCCTGTGTACATGTGACAATAATAAGCATACACTAGATGTAATTCAGTGCCTTGGATATGTTTAAAATGCTTATGGATATAATCTGCAATGTGCAATACATTTACAAATTTTGCTGAAGCCTATGTTCGTCATGCAGGTGTTTACTGGTTGTAAGAAGCTGCAGAGAATGGTGGACTCCCTGGGCACATCCCGCTCAACCATTTGTACAGGGGGGCACTGAAGAGGCACCCACCATCCAGGTCCTATCATCTTCCTTCAGGCTCTATTGTGCAGGAGGTAGTGAGGCCTTTAATTTCCTCACCATAGGTTCAAGAACAGCTGTTTTCCTTCAGCTTCTCTGTTCTTGAACACACCAGCAAAACCCTAATCACTACCATAATAGCAACACCTTGGCCACTTTGAAAAAACTTTTTTTCTGATTGTGACTTTTCTTGTAAAAATTGTTTCTTTTTCATACAAATGATGCTTACTGGATGCTGCTTCAAGTAAGTTTTTAGTTGCAAACACGAGGAAATCTGCAGAGGCTGGAAATTCCTTTGGTCTTCACCCTTTTCCGTAGAAACTGACTGGCCTGCTGACATTTTGTGTGTGTTGCCATGTTTCTAATTGAACCTGTGCACGCATGTACGACAAACTCAGTTTTGACCTTATAACGCAATCTCTGAAATATGTTTAAAAGGTTCAATGTGGATTGTGATGCGCCAAACGTATTGCATTTGCAAATCTTGCTGAAATCACTGTGGTAGGAACTAAAACTCCGGGCCTTTTTTGTCGTTTTTGGGAGGGGGACTGTTGTTGTGGCCGGACCATGATGGCGGTGGTCCCGGGACGCGAGAGTGCTGAGGTTGTTCCGCTGCCTAATGTTTACTATTTTCGGGATGCGCAGGCCGTGGCGGACCCGATACCTGAGCCAGGGGAAGCGGGCGTGGGTCAGGTACCGATGGTGGTGGACAATGGCTCCTTCCAGTGCCGGGCGGGCTGGGCGGTGGATGAAGCGCCGCGGCTCCAATTCAAGAACGTGACCGCGCGGGGCCGCGGCGCCTCCCGCAGCGACACGCAGGTCGGCAACGACATCCGCAACCTGGAGGTGGTCCGCTGGCTTCTTAAGACCCAGTTCGACAGAAACGTGGTGGTCAATTTCGACATCCAGGAGCAGGTCTTCGACCACATCTTCCAGCACCTCGGCGTCGCCTCTGAGGTGGGTGCTCCGACCTAGAGAAGGAGAGACTGAGCGATGAGCTAGGGGGGTGTGGGATTGAGGGGAGCTTGTCCAAAGGTATAGCGGGAGGGGCAATGTTGTGGGGACGGGATGGTGTAGGAAACGTTAGTGGGGGGGGGGAGGAAAGGTTGCAGGAAGGGAGAGTTGGGGAGTGAAGGGTTGCGGGAAGGGAGAGTTGGGGAGGGGAAGGGAGAGTTGGAGGGAAGGTTGTGGGACGGAATAAGGGGGTGAGATTGTGGGAAGGACAGTGGGGAAGTTGTGGGAAGTAGGATGGGCATATGATGTTGCAGGAAGGGATGGGGAAGAGAGGATGTTGAGGCAGTGGCAGAGTACATCACATAAGTTTACCCTTGTGTTGATACCTGGAGGTGGAATGTGGTTAAGTTTGAGTGGGGATGACTGTCAGAAATTGGGAAAGTGAGGTGTGGGAGAGAGTTCCTGGGGATAAGAGGGGTTGTGGTGGGCCTGGTTGCATTTGGGGTAATGGGGAAAGGGATTAGACATTGGTACTGTTGGATGGATCTAAAAGCTGATCATGATGAGACTGCTGTAGCGGGTTATGTGCTGTAGGAGTAGGAACGATAGGGTGGAAGGAACTGTGGATCCTTAAAAGCCAAAGTAATGTGTCAGAGTGAGGGTGAACCCTAAGGTCCATTGATTTTGGAAATAAGAATTGTGATAATGCTGGCTGAGTGGTGAGGCTTATTTATCATAGCTGATGGACCATCATGTGTCATTCGGTCTCTCCTGGACTCCTATGTTCTCCCTGTTACAACTTTTCCTAGTTCTGATGAAAGGTCATCAACCCGAAAAGTTATCTGTCTGTATGCGGTTGCTGCCTGACCTTTCAAGTACTTCCAGTATATTTTGTAATTATTTTGGATTTCTAAGATCTGCAGTTTTGCATATTATACTTGTTATTAGCCTAGTAACAACAGTAGAATTTTTTTTCACTTTCTATTTTCTTAAAACTACTTGGTTTAATTTGACTATTAATAAACTCGTTTTTCTTGTTTTCTAAATCTTTCTCAGTCCTGAAAAACTTCCCATCACACATGTTGCTTGGAGATACAAATGTTTACAGATGCTATAATGTGGAATATAAAATAACAAACTATTGGAGTTGCTGTGTATATCCAGCAGTAAGCCACTGTGTCCATACATTAACAGATCAGGGTGGAGGAGCAACACCTTGTATTCTGCCTGGGTAGCCTCCAACTTGATGGCATGAATATCAGGTTTCCTTCAGTATAAAAAATTTCCATCCACCTCCTTCTATTTCCCACTCTGGCCTGTTACCCCTTCTCACCCGCCTTTCACCTCCCCTGAATCCCCTCCTTCCCTTTCTCTTATGGTCCACTATCCTCTCCTGTCAGATTTCTTTTTCTCCAGCCCTTTATCTTTCCAATTCAATGGGCTGTCACCTTTAGCTGTCCTCCTTCCCCTATACCCATCTAATCATTCTGGTATCTTCCCCCTTCCTTTTCTGTCCTGAAGGAGGACATTGATTGTTTGTTCATTTCCAGAGATGCTGTCTGACCTGCTGAGTTCCTCCAGCTTTTTATGTGTGTTCCATATTTTAAAGAATATCCAAAGGAGGATGTGCTTAACAGTAGTGGGGTTATCAGGAACATGGAAAGTGACTGGGGAATTTTCTGCCACTTGTGAAGAAAGGAGCTGTGGAAAACCAGAGTCAAAGAATTAACGGGTGTGGGGAAAGATTTAAGGTCAGAGACTGTTGCAAGAATAGTTGAGACTCCTTTTCTTAAAGTACCTTGGTAAGGTTAACCAGTGTGGCTTCTTGGATTGTTGAACTAGTTTCTTGCTTCAGCAGTTGAAGAGTTTCCACATGTTAATTGTTCCATGTTTCAATCAAAGTAATTGAGGGGTAGTTATGTCCATAGTGATGTCATTGAACTCAGAGCTGTGTGGGGCTTGCTGGATTAGCTACATGCTCTCCTCCTTGCTCTGAATTTTATGTTGTTTTACATTCTCAGCAAATAATTCTATTTTTATAAAATAGCCATTCGCAAACTGAATTAGATTATAGTTGTAGTTTAATGTCATTTGACTGTACATACAGCTTCAAGAAAAAGTTTGTGGTTTTCTGTATTAATTATTCATAAAATGTGGCTGGTCTTCATCTAAGTCACAATAATAGACAAACACCATCTGCCTAAGCTAATAACACATAAACAATTGTACTTTTCATGTCTTTATTAAACACATTGTTTAAGCATCCACAGTCCAGGCTGGAAAAAAGTATGTATATATAATAACTGGCAGAATCTACTTTAGCATCAATAACCTCCATCAAATGTTTCCTGTAGCTGTAGATCAGATTTGCCCAATAACAAGGAATTTTAGGGCTTTCCTACATACAGAACTGTCTTTATTCATTGCCATTTCTGGGATATCTTGCATACTTTGCAGGACTTTGTCAAATGGTGCAAGCTGAATCATCTGTAGCTCAATATCAGTAAGACCAAGGAGGTGGTGATGGACTTTATGAAGACTAAGCCTGTACTGCTCCCTGTTACTATTGATGATGATGATGATGATGTGGATGTGATGAGGACCTACAAGCTACCCTGGCTGCACCAGGATGGCAGACTTGAGTGGAGCACTAACACAGTGGCTGAGTGCAAGAAGGACCAGAGTCATCTCTACCTTTTGAGGAGACTGAGGTCCTTTTGAGTATGCAGGCCTCTCTCCATATGTTCTCCCAGTACAATCTTCTATGTGGTGGTGTGCTGAGGCAATGGCATCAACAGGGGGGCTCGATAAACTGATTAGAAAGGCTGGCTCTGTTATAGGAGTCAAACTGGACACACTGGAGGCCGTGGTAGAACAAAGGACCCTATGGAAAATCCTGGCAATTCTGGACAATGTTTCTCACTGCATGCCGCCTTGGCTGAACAGAGGAATACTTTTAGTAATAGACTAAGACAATTGCACTGCTCCAAAGAGTGGTATATGAGGTCATTCTTACTCTCGGCCATTAGGCCCTAGAAAGAGTCAACCTGGAGCTGGGAAAGTGATGACTCCCTCCTGTTAGACTGTTTTTATTCTTTCATACTTCTAATATTTGTATATCCGTGCACTTGTAATGCTACTGTGACACTGTAATTTCCTTTGGGATCAATAAAGCATCTATTTGTCTATCTGAACAGCCCTCTTAAGGTCATGACACAGCATCTCGATTGGGTTAAAGTCTGCACTCTGATCTGACATTCCAAAACATGAGTTTTCTTCTGTTTGAATTATTCTATTGTTGATCTACTCTTGTGTTTCGAATCATTGTTGCATCATCCAACTTCTATTAAGCTTCAGGTGATGGACTGCTACCCTGACATTCTCCTGTAAAATGTCTTGAAATAATTTTGAATTCATTGTTCCCTCAACGATTGTAAGCTGTCCAGGCCCTGAGGCCCCAAAGTAGCCCGAAACCATGATGTTGCTTCCACCATGCTTCACAGTTGGGATGAGGTGTTGGTGTGTAGTGCCCTTTTTCCTCCAAACTTAACGGTGTGCATTTCTGCCAAAGAGTTTAACTTTTGTCTCATCTGACATTATCCCAGAAGTGTTGTGGAACATTCAGGTTGTCTTTTGCAAACTTGAGACATGCAGCAATGTTTTTTTTTGGCGAGCAGTGGTTTCCTTCGTGGTGTCCTTCCATGAATGCTATTCTTGTTCAGTGTTTTTCTTATGGAGGACACACGAACAGAGACTTTAACAAGTTCTAGAGATTTCTGCAGGTCTTTTGCTGTTACTCTTGGGTTCATTTTCACCTCCTTCAGCATTGCACCTTCTGCTCTTGGTGTGACCTTTACAAGATGCCCATTCCTGGGGAGAGTAGCAACAGTACTGAGTTGCCTCCATTTGTAGACCATTTCTCTTGCTGTTTACTGATGAACACTCAGGTCTTTAAAAATTCTTTTGTGGCCTTTTCTTGCTTCATGCATCTCTACAATTCTTCTAAGGTCCTCAGAAAATTGCTTTGATTGAGGCATAGTGCACATTAACAGTTCTTTATTTAGAAGAGCGGACTGTATCAATAACCTGACTTTTGTGTTTTTTATATATATAGGGCAGGGCACCTCTACAATCCACACCTCCAATCTCATCTCATTGATTGGAACACCTGATTCCAAATAGCTTTTGTAGAAGGCATTGCCCCAGGGGTTCACTTACTTTTTTTTAAACTTAGACTGTGATTGTTTAAATAATGTACTCAGTGTTAATGAGAGGTATAATTGTTTGTGTTGTTCCAGTTCCTGTTCTGACATGTTGTTTCTTGGCCTAATCTTGTGCATTGATGTGGTGACTCTCAGAGTGGGGAGGAGCAATAACTTGTATTCTGTCTGGGTAGCCTCCAACCTGATGCCATGAATAATCGATTTCCCTTTCCAGTTTTAAAAAAAAGTCCCTTTCTATCTCCCACTCTGGTCCCTTGCATCATTTCACCTGCCTGTAACCTCCCCCGGTGCCCCTCCTTCATCCTTTTCTCCCATTGTCTGCTCTCCTTTCCTTTCAGATTTCTTCTTATCTAGCCCTTTATCTTTCCCACCCGTCACGTTTCAACTATCACCTTCTAGCTCGCTTCCTTCCACTCACCCCACCTTTTTATTCTGGTATCTTTCCCCTTCCTTTTCAGAGCTGAGGAGGGTTTTCTTGGCCCAAAGCGTTTCCATAGAGGCTGCCTGACCTGCTGAGTTCCTCCAGCATTTGTGTGTGCTGTGCATATATATAACCAAACAAAACATTTCTTCAGATACATGCACCCACAGTACATTTCTCACACAGCACGTAAAACAAAATACTACCGCAAATAATAAAATATTATTTAAAATGCACGTGAAGTGTGCAGCACAGGTAAAGAGTACAGTAAATATCACCATTGATTGGAGGTGGAAAAGCCACTGTGACCCCGCACACCACCAGCTTGTGACATTGCCATATTACAGAAGGTGCATTTTTAAGCTCCACAAACTACTAACTGCTTCCATTTATACCTGTTACAGAGTCGTGTGGAACATCCAGTGGTTTTAACAGAGGCTCCCTGTAATCCATTGTACTCCCGACAGTTAATGTCTGAGCTCCTTTTCGAGTGCTACCATGTTCCCAAAGTGTCGTATGGAATTGACGATCTTTACAGCTTTTGTCGGAACAATAAATCGCATGCCACTGGATTGATTGTTTCCTCTGGATATCATTGCTCTCACATTCTACCAGTGCTGAATGGCAGGTTTGTTAAGAATTTACATAAAAAGGCTTAAAAATGCACATAAACTACTTGAATGTGGCCTGGCTCCAGTATCTCGATATGGTGACATAATCAAATTACTGGACTACTATCTAGTGGGTGGAACTACTTTTCCAACTTTAATTTTTGTTTCAATCACTGGTTAAATATCTACTTAATTTCTTTTGAATGTAGTTGTTTAAAGAGTATCTTTGTGACATCCTCAAAACAAATCAATCATAAAAATGAATTATTTTGAAATGTAGTAAATGTTTGAAGGAGAGATTGCATAGTCCTATAAGAAGATTAATTAGCATGAGTATATGAGTGATGGGCAGAGAAGTTGTGATCAATCTACATAGAAAACCTACAGCACAATACAGGCCCTTTGGCCCACAAAGTTGTGCCGAACATGTCCTTACCTTAGAACTACCTATGCTTACCCATAGCCCTCTATTTTTCTAAGCTCCATGTACATATCCAGGAGTCTCTTAAAAGACCTTATCGTTTCCACCGCCGCTAGCAGCCCATTCCACGCACTCACCACTCTCTGTGAGAAAAAAAACACACTCAAAACAAAACTTACCCCTGACATCTCCTCTGTATCTACCTCCAAGCACCTTAAAACTGTGCCCTCTCATGTTAGCCATTTCAGCCCTGGGAAAAAGCCTCTGACTATCCACATGATCAATGCCTTTCATTATTTTGTACACCTCTATCAGGTCACCTCTCATCCTCCGTTGCTCCAAGGAGGAAAGGCTGAGTATCTCAACCTATTCTCATAAGGCATGTTCCCCACTTCAGGCAACATGGGGTGTTCTTAACAATCTATGGCATTGATTTCCATGTTCTCACTTGAACAACCTCTTGGGATGCTTTACATTCAGTGAAAATGGCGAGGTGGGGGGGGGGGAGGAAGCTGTAGATGTTGAAAATCTAAAATAAAAACTGAAAATGCTGGAACTACTCTGGCTCAGAACACAACTGTTGATCTTTTTTTTCTTTGGAGAGAATGAAGCAGCCTTAGTTTAAGGCACTTCACTGCAGTCTACATTGAAGTGTCAGCTGATAATGTGCTCAATTTGTGGAGCTCACTTAAACTCAAAACCTTAGGGAATGCAAACTCATTATAGAAGGGAATAATTAGGGTATTGGCAGGAAGAAGCTTGATGAGCATCTGAAAGCAAATGAGAATGCAAAAACTTAGCCCTTCACAATGTTTGTTGAATGGCTAACGCTACAGTGAATTCTAAAACTACACCAGACAGAGATGGCAGCCAATATTCCTGCACCTATGGCTACTGGGGTCTCTGTGAACTAATGAGTTAAAGGAAAGTTGACCTAAAGAGGACAAACAAAAGTTCTTGCTGTTCAATTATCCTTCTTCAAGAAATGTTATATTTGAGCTTATACTTTTATAGCATGCTGCATTTACTTTTTGTTTTGATGATTAATGTTTCCTTTGTCAAATTTAGACTGGATGCTTGCAATAGTAAAAGGATTAATCTGGGTGGAAGCCAAGCAGCATCGTATATGCAGCGTCTGCTGCAGCTCAAGTACCCTGGACATTTACCAGCGATTACGCTCAGCAGAATGGAAGAAATTCTCCATGAACACTGCTACATTGCAGGCGACTACATGGAAGGTAATTGTTATTAATTAAGAATAAGTAATTTGTGAAGATATTACCTGCTGTAGAATGGTGAGTGTCATTATCATATTTGGTTCAGTTGATGTTCTAAACCTGTTCTGGTTGCCTGGGGTTTGAGAGCAGACTGGATAGAATGGAGATATTCAGAGAGGAATTTTCTGAAGTACTTTCTACAACAATTGAAACTGGCTTCCGCCCCAACTAATTCTCCTCTGGCATTGTCAGTAGACAATGAATCAGGGGTAGATGGGCTGGATGTATTGACTCACACTTAAAACAGACATAAACAGACATTAAGACATAAAATTTATTTGTTTACTCAATAAACCAAGATGTTTTAAAGAGTGGGAACAGAACTTATGTCAGAAACGACAGCAGCTTCACCCATTAAAAGCTGGATAATTTCAGTGGGAAGTATAGTGTGTGGAGGATAATTATTGACAAATTATGTGTCTAAGATAAATCTTCGTCATTTACAACATTGTGGCTGAAAAGGTTGATAGCAGAATTATCCCATTATACAGGAATTGTACTGTCAGTACAGTACTGTGCAAAAGTCCTAGGCACATATATAGCTAGAAAGTTTGTGAACCTGTAGAATTTCCTCTATTTCTGTATAAATATGAGCTAAAATGTGATCAGATCTACACGCAAGTCTTAAAACTAGGTAAAGAGAACCCAATTAAATAAATAGTACAAAACTTTGTTTTTTAATTTATTTATTGAGAAAAATAATTGAATATTACATGTATTTGTTGAAAGAAGTATGTGAGCCTCTGAGATAATGCCTTCTACAAAAGCTATTGGGAGTTATGTGTTCCGGTCAATGAGATGAGATTTGAGGTGTGGGTTGTTGAGGTGACCTGCCCTATATATATTTTTAAAAAAATCATGTTACTGACAGAGCCTGCTCTTCTCAAGAAAGATCTGTTGACGTGCACCATGCCTTGATCAAAACAACTTTCAGGGGACCTTAGAGGAATTGTAGAGGTGCATGAAGCTGGAAAAAGCCACAAAAGCATTTCTAAAGACCACAGTAAGAGAAATTGTCTACAAATGGAGGAAACTCAGTACTGTTAAACTCTCCCTAGGAATGGGCATCCTGCAATATCACACCAAGAGTATAACGTGCAATGCTGAAGGAGGTGAAAAAGAACTCAAGGGTAACAGCAAAAGATCTGCTGAAATCTCTAGAACTTGTTCATGTGTCCACCATAAGAAAAACACCGAACGAGAATAGTGTTCATGGAAGAACAACACAGCTCTCCAAAAAAAAAAATTGCTGCACACCTCAAGTTTGCAAAAGACCACTTGGATGTTCCACGACACTTCTGGGACAATGTTCTGTGGACAGATGGGACAAAAGTTGAACTTTTTGGCAGAAATACACACCGCTATGTTTGGAGGAAAAAGGGCACTGCGCATCAACACCAAAACCTCATCCCAACTGTGAAGCACGGTGGAAGGAGCATCATGGTTGGGGGCTGCTTTACTGCCTCAGGGCCTGGACAAATTGCAATCGTTGAGGGAACAATAAATTCAAAATTCTATCAAGATGTTTTATAGCAGAATGTCAGGGTCGCAGTCCAAGTTTAATAGAAGTTGGATAATGACCTGAGACAAGACAATGATCCGAAAGACGAGTAAATCATCAACAGAATGGTTTAGAAAGAAGAAAATTTGTGGTTTGGAATAGCAGAATCAAAGTCCTGACCTTAATCCTATAGAAATGTTGCGGAAGGACCTGAAGTAAGTAGTTCATGCAAAAAACCCACCAACGTCCCAGAGTTGAAGCAGTTTTGTGAGGAGAAATGGCCTAAAGTTCCTCCAAGCTGATGTGCAGGGCTGATCAACGGTTACTGGAAACATTTGGTTGAAGTTTTTGTTGTAGAAAGGGGTCACACCAGTTACTGAAAGCAAAGGTTCACAGACTTTTTCCAACAAATACATGTAATAAAGGATTACTTTTCTCAATAAATGAACAAGTATAGTGTTCTTTTGTGTTTTTTAATTAGGTTCTCTTTATCTAGTTGTTGGATGTATGAAGATCAAATCATACTTTAGGTCATATTTATGAAGAAATTAGAAAATTCTACAGGGTTCCCAAACTTTCTAGCACCACTGTATTGTTAGGGTGCATAATACTTTTGCATAGTCCTGTATGTTATGTCTTTCCAGTTACCAAATAACACTTAATACTACTGAGCTGATACAAAGCTAAGTACGCTTATTTCTGTTTCCCAACCACCTCCCTATTTTAACCAGTCTACAATACTGTGTAAACACCCTAATTATATACATCTAAGACTTTTGAACAGTACTGTATGTGCAGTCTGCTTTTAACTTTTAGAAATTATATGGTTGTAAATCATGATAGGGGAACAACTACTGATTGTCACAGTATTAGGGCCTTTAAAGATGGTGATCGGTTGGAGCTTAAAAGAGTTCAGAAGGAACTCAGAGTACAGATAAGGGTGGCAAAGGAGCAGTATAGGAGGAAGCTAGAACAAAAGCTGCAGAAAAAAAGCATGAAGGAGGTGTGGGATGGGATGAAGATCATCACCGGATGCGGTGCAAAGCGGGGGGCGAACATAAGTGGAGATGTGGAGAAAGCGAACCAGCTGAACAACTTCTTCAACAGGTTCGACAGCTCAATCTCATCCTCACCGCAGAAATCCACACCAGGCTTACTTCCCTCACAGGAAAATAGTCACTCACAGGAGACCTTGCCCACGCCCAGGATTACGGCTGCACAGGTGGAAGGTCAACTGAGGAAGATCTGTACCAGCAAGGCGGCTGGACCGGATGGAGTTTCCCTACGATTACTGAGGGCCTGTGCGACTGAGCTGGGAGAACCACTACAGCGCATCTTCAACATGAGCCTGGAGCAGAGAAGAGTACCCAGACAGTGGAAGACATCCTGTATTGTCCCGGTACCGAAGAAACCACAGCCAAAGGAGTTGAATGACTTCAGACCTGTTGCCTTGACGTCGCACGTGATGAAGACCTTGGAGCGGCTGATAATACAGAATCTGAGGCCACAAACCAGGCACGCCCAGGATCCTCTTCAGTTTGCGTATAAGGAGAAGGTGGGAGTGGAGGATGCTATCACGTATTTGCTGCACAAATCACTCTCTCACCTAGAGGGGGTCAGTTGTGCTGTGAGGATTACATTCCTTGACTTCTCTAGTGCCTTTAACACCATCCAGCCCAAGATCTTAAGGCACAAACTAACGGAGATGGGAGTAGACTCTCACATGGTGGATTGGATAGTGGACTACTTGACAGATAGACCTCAGTATGTGCGGTTGGGAGACTGTAGGTCTGACACAGTGGTCAGCAGCACAGGGGCGCCGCAGGGAACTGTACTCTCTCCGGTCCTGTTCACCCTGTACACATCAGACTTCCAATATAACTCGGAGTCCTGCCATGTGCAGAAGTTCGCTGATGACACGGCCATAGTGGGGTGTGTCAGGAATGGACAGGAGGAGGAGTATAGGAAACTGATACAGGACTTTGTGATATGGTGCAACTCAAACTACCTGCGTCTCAATATCACCAAGACCAAGGAGATGGTGGTGGACTTTAGGAGATCTAGGCCTCATATGGAGCCAGTGATCATTAATGGAGAATGTGTGGAGCAGGTTAAGACCTACAAGTATCTGGGAGTACAGTTAGACGAGAAGCTAGACTGGACTGCCAACACAGATGCCTTGTGCAGGAAGGCACAGAGTCGACTGTACTTCCTAAGAAGGTTGGCGTCATTCAATGTCTGTAGTGAGATGCTGAAGATGTTCTATAGGTCAGTTGTGGAGAGCGCCCTCTTCTTTGTGGTGGCGTGTTGGGGAGGAAGCATTAAGAAGAGGGACGCCTCACGTCTTAATAAGCTGGTAAGGAAGGCGGGCTCTGTCGTGGGCAAAGTACTGGAGAGTTTAACATCGGTAGCTGAGCGAAGGGCGCTGAGTAGGCTACGGTCAATTATGGAAAACTCTGAACATCCTCTTACATAGCACCATCCAGAGACAGAGAAGCAGTTTCAGCGACAGGTTACTATCGATGCAATGCTCCTCAGACAGGATGAAGAGGTCAATACTCCCCAATGCCATTAGGCTTTACAATTCTACCGCCAGGACTTAAGAACTTTTTAAAAGCTATTAATGCTTTTTGAGATGGTGATTTAGATGCATATCATATTTTTTACTGAGTTAAGTATTGTATGTAATTAGTTTTGCTACAACAAGTGTATGGGACATTGGAAAAAAGTTGAATTTCCCCATGGGGATGAATAAAGTATCTATCTATCTATCTAGTCAAAAAATGCTAAGGAAATGTGCACTGCTTGAATTGCAGCTACTATTCTAAAGTAGGAAATGAAACTATCTTGTACACAGGTCTTTCAAACAGCAACATCCTAAAGATTGTTTTCTATAGTGAAACTGATTAGAACAGAACAGGAACAGGCCTTTCGACCCAGCATGTAATGCCAAACCAAATACATTCATAATCAAATGGCCAACTAAGCCAGTGCCTTGTGCAAATAAGATGCCCGTGTCCTTCCATTTTCCTCTTATTTATATGCCTATCTAAACAACTCTTAAAAATTTCTAATGTGTCTTCATCTACTACACCCAAGGCATCGTATTCACGCTGTGCAAAAATAACTAAAATGAAAATTTGCTCCTCTCGTCTCTGTTGAAATTACCCCTTCTCACCTTAAATGCTTGCCCTCTGGTATTAGATACAGTATTTCAACCCTGGAAAAAGATGCTGTCTGTCAACTCTTTTTATGCCTCGTAATATTATGAACCTCTGTCAGATCTCACTGCAGCCTTCCCCACTTTTCCCAGAGAAAACAATCTGAGTTGGTCCAACCTCTTGTTATAGCACATGCAATACAAACCTGGACAATGCAAACACCCATGTCAGGATGCAATTCATAGGCTATAGCTCAATGTTTTAACATCATCATTCCTACAGTTCTGATCAATAAGCTACAGAACCTGGGTCCCTGTACCTCCTCCTTCAGTTGGATTCTTGACGTCCTAACTGGAAGACGAATATCTGTGCAGATTGGTATTAAGAACTCCTCCTCGCAGACGATCAAAACTAGTACACTTCAGGGATGTATACTTGACCCACAGTTCTACTCTCCTTATGTCCATGACTGTGTGGCTAGGCGTAGCTCCAATGCCATCTATAAATTTGCTGATGATACAACCATTGTTGGCAGAATCCCAGATGGAGATGAGAGGTCGTACAGGAGCGAGATATACCAACTAGTTGAGTGGTGTCGCAGCAACAGCCTTGCATTCAACATCAGTACGGCCAAAGAGCGGATCGGGGACTGCAGAAGGATAGGTTGAGGGATCACAAACCAATCCTCACAGAGGGGTCAGAACTGAAGAGAGCGAGCAATTTCAAGTTCCTGGATGTCAAGATCTCTGAGGATCTAACCTGGTCTCAATATACGGATGCAGCTATAAAGAAGGCAAGACTAGCTACATTTCATTAGGAGTTTGAAGAGATTTGGCTTGTCACCTAAGACACTTGAAAGCTTCTACAAAGGTACCGTGGAGAGCATTCCGTCAGGCTGTAACACTGTCTGGTTTTGCGGGGGGGGGGGGGGGGGGGAGTTACTGCACAGGACAGAAAGAAAGTTGTAAAGTTAGTCAGCTCCCTCTTGAATACTAGCCTCCATAGTACTCAAGACATCTTCAGAGAGCAGTGCCTCAGAAAGGTGGCTCCATCATAAAGGACTCCCACCACCCAGAACCCTCTTCTCATCGTTACCATCAGGAAGGAGGTACAGAAGCCTGAAGGCACACACTCAGCGATTCAGGAACAGCTTCTTCTTGGTCTTATGCTATCTGATTCTTAAATGTACACCGAACCCATGAACGCTATCACTTATTATTTGTTTTTACACTATTTTTAATTTAACTATTTAATATATTTTTTTAATTCAGTTTTTTCCCTATATTATCATGTATTGCATTGTACTGCTGTCGCAAAGACAACAAATTTTACAACGTATGCAGTTGACATTAAACCTGATTTTGATTCTGATTTTCTAATCCAGGCAGCATCCTGGTAAACCTCTTCTGCACTGTCTCCAAAGCCATGACATCCTTCCTATATTGGGGTGACTAGGAGTGTATGCAATACTCCCAATCCAGCCTAACTAGAATTCTATAAAGCTACAACATAGATTACTGATTTCTAAACTTAATGCCTTGACTAATAAAGGCAAGTATGCCATAAGCCACCTGAACTGCCCTATCAACCTGTGTAGCTACTTTCTGGGAGCTATGACTTTATATCCCAAGATTCCTTTGCTCAGCAACAGGACTTTGTGATATGGTGCAACTCAAACTACCTGCGTCTCAATATCACCAAGACCAAGGAGATGGTGGTGGACTTTAGGAGATCTAGGCCTCATATGGAGCCAGTGATCATTAATGGAGAATGTGTGGAGCAGGTTAAGACCTACAAGTATCTGGGAGTACAGTTAGACGAGAAGCTAGACTGGACTGCCAACACAGATGCCTTGTGCAGGAAGGCACAGAGTCGACTGTACTTCCTTAGAAGGTTGGCGTCATTCAATGTCTGTAGTGAGATGCTGAAGATGTTCTATAGGTCAGTTGTGGAGAGCGCCCTCTTCTTTGTGGTGGTGTGTTGGGGAGGAAGCATTAAGAAGAGGGACGCCTCACGTCTTAATAAGCTGGTAAGGAAGGCGGGCTCTGTCGTGGGCAAAGTACTGGAGAGTTTAACATCGGTAGCTGAGCGAAGGGCGCTGAGTAGGCTACGGTCAATTATGGAAAACTCTGAACATCCTCTACATAGCACCATCCAGAGACAGAGAAGCAGTTTCAGCGACAGGTTACTATCGATGCAATGCTCCTCAGACAGGATGAAGAGGTCAATACTCCTCAATGCCATTAGGCTTTACAATTCAACCGCCAGGACTTAAGAACTTTTTAAAAGCTATTATTAATGCTTTTTGAGATAGTGATTTAGATGCATATCATATTTTTTTACTGAGTTAAGTATTGTATGTAATTAGTTTTGCTACAACAAGTGTATGGGACATTGGAAAAAAAGTTGAATTTCCCCATGGGGATGAATAAAGTATCTATCTATCTATCTATCTAAAGAGTCTTGCCCCTCTGTACTGTCTCTTTACATTTGACCTACCAAGGTGCAAAATTTCACATTTGGTTGAGTGAAGCTCCATCTGCCATTTCTCTGCCCATATCTGTAGTTGATCTATAATCCTACTCTAGTCTTTGCCAATCATCTACACTATTCGCAACACCCAATCTTCATACCATTTGTACACTTACTAACCCACCCATCTATGTTTTCAGCCTCTTAATTTATATACATCACAAGCAGCAGAAGTCCTAGTATAGATCCCTGCGGAACACCACTAATCATAGGCCTCCAGCTAGAAGAAGACCCTTTGATCACTACCCTCTGTTTTCTATGTCCAAGCCAGTCCTGAATCCTAACGGCTGTTGATTACATGGACTTAATCTTCTAGATGAGTCTTCCATGAGAGATCTCATCAGCTACCTTACTGAATTCTACGTGGACAACATCCACAGCTCTATCTTCGTGAATCACCCGCGTCACCTTGTCAGAAAACCCAATCAAGTTAGTAAGACATGACTTGCCCTGCACAAAGCCATGCTGGTTCTCCCTAACTAGGCTATGGTTTTCCAACTCCTATCCCTAAGAATTCTTTCCAGTAACCTCCCTACCACTGACGTGAGACTAGGAATAAATTTCAGCCAAGACTACTGGGAGGTCTTCCTTCTCCCTTGTATAGTACCTTGCAATACGTTACATTCACCTGAGGATATGTTTTCTTGCCTCTGAAGGAGCAGGTTTTGGGTCCAGAGACTTAATCACACAACCCCTAGGCTCATCCCCTCAGCATCTTACTGAGGAAGTCCTAAACATTTTCCTTCCTGCCCTGTCAGTAGAAGATACAAAAGACAAAGCATGTACCATTAGGGTCAAGGACACTTCTTGAATGGACCTCTTGTTTAATAAGATGGACTTTTGATCTCACAACCTAATTCATCATGACCTTGGACCTTGCTCTCTGCCTGCCCTGCACTTTCTCTGTAAGTGTAAAACTATATTCTGCATTCTGTTACTGCTTTTCCCTTTAACTACCTCACGTTACCAAGAAAATAATAATTGCTAGGTCATTATCACATTGCTCATATGTGGGACTTGGTGTAGACAAATTGGCTGTTTTTTTTTTCCCTTTAGTTACAGCATTAAATACTTCATGAGTATAATTTGCGATGTACTGAATGGTGATATACAAATGCATTTCTTTCCTCCTCCCTCTCTGATAACATAGCTTTGTGCTTTTCCCTTTTAATGCTTGCTTTGATCAGTTTTGTTATTTGAGTGTCGATCATGCTTTAAAAGTACGCCTGTCTCGTGTTAGACGGTGCAAGCTCTGGTGAAATTCATCCTAAGTTATTTTAGGGAGGTACCTCCCTATCACCTGATAGACATAACAATGAAAACCAGACCCTAGCAAAAGGATTGAGGTAATTTATAAAAGAATTCTTCAATAAGGCCAAACCACTTGGTTTCCAGGTTCCTGGTTAATTAGTCCAATTTTATGCCACATATGTTTTCCACCTGTTAGTTTATGATTCTGCTGAGCTGTAAGCAGAACTATATTTCATCGTCTTTATAGATGTCAGGTTTTCAAATGGTGACACAGGCATATTTTCAGTCATATTTATAGCTGGTTACTTCATCTGACCAGTTATTGAAACATCTATAAATAGTTCACTTCTACAATCGTGCATCCAATATCCCAGTTTTTTGGGAACATGATCAACAAGGTCTGTATTTATAAAGGAGTTCTAACATGGAGAGGTGCATTGTAGTTAAAGTTCAAAGCAAGTTTATTAAAGTACGTATATGTTACTGTATATTACCTTGAGATTTATTTTCTTACAGGCATTTACAGGAAAATAGATTTTACAAAAAAAATGTGCATAAACAAAGACTGACAGGCAGCCAATATCCATAGAGGGCAAATAAAATAAATAATACTGGGGACATAAGTTGTCAAGAGTCCTTGAAAGTGAGTCCATAGGTTGTCAAATCTGTTCAGAGTTGCAGTGATCTTCAAGTGCCTGATGACCATAGGGCAAAAATTGTTCCTGAACCTGGTGGTGTGGGACCTAAGGCTTCTGTAGTGAGAAACGTGGAAGTCTTTGATGATGGATGCTGCTTTCTTGTGGCTCAATGGTGGGAAGGGCTTTGCCTGTGAAAACGGTGCTGAATCGCCCACTTTCTGTAGTCTTTTCTGTTCCTGGGCATTGGTGTTTCCATATCAGGCTGTGATGCAATCAGTTGGGATACTCTTCACTATGCACATAAAGAAGTTTGTCAAAGTCTTTGGTGACATGCCGAATCTACACAAATGTTCAAGAAAGACGAGTGCTGTTGTGCCTTTTTTGTGATGACACTTGTGTGCTGGTCCCAGGACAGATGATTTGATATATTATAAGGAATTTAAAGTAGCTGACCCTCTCTACCTCTGATCCCATAATGTGGAGTGGCTTATGGACCTTTGGCTTCTTTCTCTGTTGTCGATAATCAACTCTTCGGTTTTGTTGGGGTTGAGTGAGAGGCTGAAGTGACAAACAAAAACTGACATCAAGCCAAGGGATCGGTTTGATCTTGGGCAGCTTGTAGTTTAAGTGTCATCATTTGAAGGAGGCAAGAGAGATGGAGTGGTTTGGAAAGAGTACTGGAGTTTGGACTTGATGATTGAGGAGGTACAAGAGGCATGAATCAAAGGAACACATTCCTTAGGAGTGTTGTAGGTCTGAGGAAGTCATGGCCGTGGAGAAGTTTGAACATTATGATATTTATAGAATTGTTCGGGTGAACTAGGAACCTTTGTCTATCAGCAAACATACTAATGATGGCAAAACATAAAGGTGTGTCAGAATTCCCCTGAAGGGAGAAGGAAAAGGTGGTAGAAATCTCAATCATTGCGCTCCAAGCTCCATCTACTTACTAATCCAGACCTTTAAAAGGTATGACACCAAATTTTCTTTAAATGGCAAAGACTGTGCTACCCAGCCTTATTCTTCCTTGCATTTCCTTATAGGCTGGTGAAGTACAGACTGTCTGGAGTATCAGCTGGAGCAGAATGTCATTCCCTGGTCGATGTGTCAGTTTGCTAAAAAATACTGGCCCTATCCCTCCCTCCCTGCTTGACTTGTTAATCTGACGAAATTTAAATATCATTCAGAACTTGCTGTAATTCTGGATTAAATTACATTTTGTACTCTTATTAATGGATCTGTGACAAAACCTGGTTACTAAAGTCGCAAGGCGTTGCAGATGCTGTAAAGTGGAGCAACCTGAAGCCCAAAGGTCCGAGGCGGCCTTACCTGGAGCTGGAAGCCTATCTATATGTGTGTTTAAATGGGGGGGGGGGGGGGTTGTTGCTTGTTATATGTTGGCTGCATGTCGTCCTGCTGAACATTATGGGCACATGATATTTGTGCTGGAAGTGTGACGACACTTACAGGCTGACCCAGCACGTCCTCAGACTGTGTTGGTTGTTAATGGAGAAGACACATTTCTCTCTGTACGTTTCAACATACATGTGAGTACCAGGTAAATCTGAATCAACAAGCTGCTGGAGAAGCTCAGTGGGTTGTGCAGCATTTATGTGGGGAGAGGAACTGCTAGCATTTAGGATTGAAACCCTGCATCAGGTACTTTTACTATTTATTGAGATACAATGTAGAATAGACCCTTCCGGTCCTTTGAGCCATGGTGCCCAGCAACCCCAATTTAACTGTAACCTAATCACGGGAGAACTTACAATGACTAGTTAACCCACCAACTGGTGTTCCTTTGGACTATGTGTGGAAACCGAAGCACTCGGAGGAAACCCATGTGGTTATGGGAAGAACGTACAAACACCTTGTAGACAGTAACGGGAATTGAATCCTGGTCACTGGTACTGTAAAGTGTTGGCTAACCACCACCTTACTGTACTGCCCTTCTGATGGAGGCTTTCGGCCCAAAAAGTCAAAACTTCCTTTCCTCTCACAAAATCTGCATGATTTGCTGAGTTCCTCTAGCAGGTTGTTTGTTACTCAAAATGCATAGAAACTTAGAAAATCTACAGCACAATTCCGGCCCTTCGGCCCACAAAGCTGTGCCGAACATGTCCTTAACCTGAGAAATTACCCAGGGTTACCCATAGCCTTCTATATTTTTCTGAACTCCATATACCTATCCAGGAGTCTCTTAAAAGACCCTATCGTATCCGCCTCCACCACTGTTGCCGGCAGTCCATTCTACGCTCTGACACCTTACCCCTGACATCTCCTCTGTACCTACTTCCAAGCACCTTAAAACTGTGCCCTCTCATGTTAGCCATTTCTGCCCTGGGAAAAAGCCTCTGACTATCCACATGATCAATGCCTCTCATCATCTCACACACCTCTATCAGGTCACCTCTCATCCTCCGTCGCTCCAAGGAGAAAAGGCCGAGTTCACTCATCCTATTCTCATAAGGCATGCTCCCCAATCCAGGCAACATACTTGTAAATCTCCTCTGTGCCCTCTCTATAGTTTCCACATCCTTCCTGTAGTGAGGTGACCAGAACTGAGCACAGTACTCCCAAGTGGGGTCTGACCAAAGTCCTATATAGCTGCAACATTACGTCTCGGCTCTTACATTCAATCCCACGATTGATGAAGACCAATGACCTACCAAAATGACCCACTTCACACTTATCTGGGTTGAACTCTATCTGCCAGTTCTCAGCCCAGTTTTGCATCCTATCAATGTCCTGCTGTAACCTCTGACAGCCCTCCACTCTATCCACAACACCTCCGACTTTTGTCATCAGCAAATTTACTAACCCATCTCTCCACTTCCTTATCCAGGTCATTTATAAAAATCACAAAGAGTAAGGGTCCCATAACAGATCCCTGAGGCACCCCACTGGTGACTGACCTCCATGCAAAATATGACCAGTCGACAAACACACTTTGCCTTCTGTGGGCAAGCCATTTCTCGATCCACAAAGCAATTTCCCCTTGGATCCCATGTCTCAATAACCTTTGAATGGGGTACCTTGTCAAATGCCTTGCTGAAATCCATATACACTACATCTACTGTTCTACCATTATCAACGTGTTTAGTCACATTCTTAAAAAAATTAAATCAGGCCCATAAGGCATGACCTGCCTTTGACAAAGCCTTGCTGATTATTCCTAACCATATTATGCCTTGCCAAATGATCATAAATCCTGCCTCTCAGGATCTTCTCCTTCAACTTACCAACCACTGAAGTAAGACTCACTGGTCTATAATTTCCTGGGCTATTGCTACTCCCTTTCTTGAATAAGGGAACAACATCCGCAACCCTCCAATCCTCTGGAACCTCTTCCGTCCCCATTGATGATGCAGAGATCATCACCAGAGGCTCAGCAATCTCCTCCCTTGCCTCCCATGGTAGCCTGGGGCACATCTTGTCCGGTCCGGTGACTTATCCAACTTGATGCTTTCCAAAAGCTCTTGCACATCCTCTTTCTTAATATCTACATGATCAAGCTTTTCAGTCTGCTGTAGGTCATCCCTGCAATCGCCAAGATCCTTTTCTGTAGTGAATACTGAAGCAAAGTATTCATTAAGTACCTCTACTATCTTCTCCGGTTCTATACACACTTTTTCACTGTCAAATTTGATTGGTTCTATTCTCTCACATCTTCTCCTCTTGCTCTTAACGTACTTGTAGAACGCCTTGGGGTTTTCCATAATCCTGTCCGCCAAGGCCTTCTCATGGCCCCTTCTGATTCTCCTAATTTCCTTCTTGAACTCCTTCCTGCTAACCTTATAATCTTCTAGCTTTCTATCATTACCTAGCTTTTTGAATCTTTCGTAAGCTCTTCTTTTCTTCTTGACTAGATTTACAACAGCCTTTGTACACCATGGTTCCTGTACCCTACCATCCTTTCCCTGTCTCATTGGAAGGTACCTATGCAGAACTCCAAGCAAATATTCCCTGAACATTTGCCACATTTCTTCCATACATTTCACGGAGACTATTTGTTTCCATTTTATGCTTCCAAATTCCTGCCTGATAGCCTCATATTTCCCCCTTACTCCATTTAAACGCTTTCCTAACTTGTCAGTTCCTATCCCTCTTCCAGTGCTATGGTAAAGGAGATAGAGTTGTAATCACTATCTCAAATGCTCTCCCACTGAGAGATCTGACATTTCCTAATACCAGATCAAGTACAGCCTCTCCTCTTGTAGGCTTATCTACATATAGTGTTGAAAAACCTTCCTGAACACACCTAACAAACTCTACCCCATCTAAACCCCTCGCTCTAGGGACATGCCAATCAATATTTGGGAATTTAAAATCTCCCATCACGAGAACTCTTATTATTACACCTTTCCAGAATCTGTCTCCCTATCTACTCCTCAATGTTCCTGTTACTATGGGGTAGTCTATAAAAAACACCCGGAAGAGTTATTGACCACTTCCTGTTCCTAACTTTCACCCACATGGACTCCGCGGACAATTCCTCCTTTATGGCCGTGACACTATCTCTGATCAACAGTGCAACGCCCCCACCTCTTTTGCCTCCCTCCCTGTCCTTTCTGAAACATCTAAAACCCGGCACTCGAGGTAACCATTCCTGCCCCTGAGCTATCCAAGTCTCTGTAATAGCCGCAACATCATGGCTCCAAGAACTGATCCATGCTCTAAGCTCATCCGCTTTGTTCATAATACTCCTTGCATTAAAATGAACACATGTCAAACCATCGGTCTGAGCACGTCCCTTCTCGATCACCTGCCTATCCTCCCTCTCGCACCTTCTCCAAGCTTCTCTATTTGTGAACCAACTGCCTCTTTCTCCGTCTCTTCAGTTTGGTTCCCACCCCCCAGCAATCCTAGTTTAGTCTCAGCAAAAGCTTCCCTGCCAAGATGTTGCCCCCCCCCCCCAACGGGATTCAAGTGTAACCCGTCCTTTTTGTACAGGTCACTCCTGCTCCAAAAGAGGTCCCAAGGATCCAGAAATCTGAATCCCTGCCCCCTGCTCCAATCCCTCAGCCACGCATTCATCCTTCACTTCTCTCTATTCCTATACTCGCTGTCGCGTGGCACAAGGAGTAATCCTGAGATGACTACCCTTGTGGTCCTGCTTCTCAACGTCCTAACTCCCTGTAGATGTTCTTCGTTTAATATCTAGGCTTGATGTTCAGCTGCTTTGTTCCACTTGTGTTTTAACAACCAGAACAGAAATCCTGGAAATCCAAGGCTGTATCAATTCAAGGTGAAAGGCCGGTTATAAAATCACAAGGCTTTTGTAGTGGTCAGCAGCAAAAGTATACGGTAAATCAAAATCTTGGAGTTCCCTTCCTGACGTCCTGAGACCATTCTATTCACACCACCTTCAACTATTCAAAGATGAGTGTGGACCAATGATGATGTCAGTGGTCATGTTGCCAGAAAATAAGTTTATTGCCCCAAATATCAGGATGAGAAAAATCTTGCACATGATTTAAAAAAAAAACAACTGTGTTTTTGGATCGAGGAAGCTGGACTCTGACATTGATTTTTTATTAGAACTAATATTGATTTATTATTGTCACATGTACCTAGATACTGTGCAAAGCTTTTGTATGCATGCCATTCAGATAGATTATTCCATACAGAAGTAGATTGCAGGAGTACAAAAAGATTTTTAAAAAAATGCAGAATGTAGTGTTACAGTTATAGAGGAAGTGTAGTGCAGGCAGTCAAGGTTCAAGGTACATTTATTATCAAAGTATGTATGTAGTATATAACTCCAAAATTCATCTTCTCCAGACAGCCATGAAACAAATGTAACTCTGGCTTCGGCTAGCGACTTAATATAGGGGGTGATAGCCCCCGGCCTGGCCAAACTTAAGAAATCTCGTTTGGGTGGATGTTCGGCGATGTGTCCCTGTTACAAATCAGTATCCCGAGATAACAAACAGTACACACTATGTGATTAAATGATTGAGCTTTATAATTCTTACTTTGATTATATGGTTAGTAAAGAAAACAAAATAAAAAGCACAAAGGGCCCATTCTCATGAAACAGTCTATTGCGCAATGTTGGAGCTCACTGTTTGTTCTTCTGTTCCCATCGACCTCCGAGTGTAGCCGCCCCTCAGATGCTTGCTCCTCAGTCTGCTCCATCTGGTGGTCTCTCCATTCGCATCTTCTCTCCTCATCTCTCTCTGGTAACAGACCGCGAAAATTGCTCTTCCAGACTCAAGACACAACAACATTTCTCTCATTGGATAAGCCCCCCTCCCCCCCCACAATTCCAAGCCCTGTTATCTCCACTCATAACCTAAACTTTGCTGCTACAGAGAAACCATTACATTAGCAGTGAAACAATACAGAGAGGCCATTACGTTAGCAGAAAAACCTTACAGCACGTTACACAAAGAACACCATGGAGGCTGTTCAAAGAAAAATATCCACCCTCTCCCACGCGCAAAAGAAATCACGCAAACAGCAACAAAAACATCAAACCCCAACCCATGCAAAATAAAAACATTGTGCAAATGGCAACAAGAAGAACAAACCCCCGAAACCCCCTCCCCTACATGCAAAACAAATTGCGCAAATGGCATCAAGAACAAAAAGCCCCACAAGGGGCAATGGCTGTGTGAATTGAGAGATCAAGACTTCAGTATTTATTGTTTTAGAGATTAGTTCAAGAGTCTTACAACAGTGAGATAGAAGCTGAATTTTGTGTTTCAACTGAGAAATGGCTTTGATCCCTTCTCCAGAACTTGGCCTGTGGAAGCTCCCAGACTTCTATGAGAAAAATATTCACCGAATGCAGCTTCCCTTTAACAACAAGCTCCTGGCTAGCACCTTGACGGTGGAGGAGAAGATGGAACGGAGGCAACAACAAGTACGCAGGCTGCAGGAGCTCAACGCTCGACGTAGGGAAGAAAAGCTGCAGCTTGACCAAGAAAGGCTGGAAAGACTACTCAGCATCCAGGTAACGGATCAGCACCACAGTTTTGAAAGGTTTGCGGATGCTAGAAATCTAAAGCAATGCACACACATGAGCTGGAGGACCTCGGGAGGTCCTGAAGAAGGATCTCAGCCTGAAATGTTGGCTGTTTATTCATTTCCATAGATGCAGCCTGACCTGCTAAACTCCAGAATTGTATGTATGCTGCTTTGAAAAGTGATTCTTCCATGTTGAGTCTTCATCTTAGTGTTAGAGCCCACAGTTAAATCCTGTCTTGGTGCTGTCTTGTGAAGTTTGTATGTTTTTCCTGTGATTGTGTAGGTCTTCTCCTCCTGCACGATTTCCTCCCACGTCCCGTACAGGCGCGAGCTGTTATATTAAAGACTCACTGCAATTGCCCCTTATGTGTAGGTGAGTAAGAATCAGGGAAGTTGATGAGAGTTTGGGTAAAAGAAAAGAAAAATGGAATTAATATAATATTCTGTACTCGTTGGAGTTTAGAAGAATGAAGGGGGATCTGACAAATATTGAAAGGCTTAATAGCCTCATAGAAAGATGTCCTTTTAAAATGGTGATAAGGAGGAATTTCTTTTGCTAGAGGATGGTGAGTCTGAGGAATTCATTGCAGAGGAGGCCAAGTCCTCAGGTATATTTAAAATGGAGGTTGATAGTTTCTTGATCAGTGAAGGCATCAAACATTATGAAGAGAAAGTAGGAGAATAGGGTTGAGAAGGAAAATAAATTAGCCATGATTGAATGGATTAAGCATATCAAGTGTATCGGAAAGATAGGTTAGTAGACAGAGGGGGTGGTGTGACTGTGCATAAGAAATAATATTAAATCATTAAAAAGGGATGACATAGGATCAGAAGGTGTAGAGTCTCTATAGGTTGAGTTAAGAAATGGCAAGGATAAAAGGACCCTAATGGTAGTTGTATCTAGGCCTCCAAACAGCAGCCAGGATGTGGATTACAAATTACAGCAGGAGATAGAAAAGGCGTGTCAGAAGGGCAATGTCATGGTAATCATTGGGGATTTTAACATGAAAGTGGATTGGGAAAACCAGGCCAGTACTGGACCTCGAGAGAGAATTTGTAGAATGTCTAAGGGATAACTTTTTAGAACTGCTTGTTTAGCGCACTAGGGGATCAGCTGTGCTGGATTGGGTGTTGTGCAATGATCTGGAGTTGATAAGAGAGCTTAAGGTTAAGGGACCCTTATGGAACGGTGATCATAATATGGTTGAGTTCACTTTAAAATTTGAGAAGGAGAAACTAAATTCCAATGTGTCGGTATTTCAGTGGAATAAAAGACATTACAATGGCATGAGAGGGGAACTGGCCAAGGTTGGCTGGAAAGGAACACTAGCAGGAAGGGCAGCAGAGCAGCAATGGCTGGAGTGTCTGCGAAAAGTGAGGGAAGCGCAAGACAGATGTATTCCAAATGAGAAGAAATTTTTGAATGGAAGAAGGAAACTACCGTGGCTGATAAGTGAAGTCAGAGCCAAAGTAAAAGCAAAAGAGAGGGCATAAAAGGAAGCCAAAGTTGGTGGGAAGATAGAGGATTGGGAAGCTTTTAAAAACATGTAGAAGGAAACTAAGAAGGTCATTAGGAAGGAAAAGTTGAATTATGAAAGGAAGCTGGCAACTAATATCAAAGAAGATACTAAAAGCTTTTTTAAGTATATAAAGGGTAAAAGGGAGTTGAGAGTAGATATAGGACCAATAGAAAATGACACGAGATTTTGTAATGAGAGACGCAGAGATGGCAGAGGAATTGAATGCGTATTTTGCATCATTCTTCACTGTGGAAGACATCTGCAGTATACCGGACATTCAAGAGTGTCAGGGAAGTGAAGTGTGTGCAGTGAAAATTACGACTGAGAAGGTGCTGAGGAAGCTTAATAGTCTGAGGGTGGATAAATCTGGACCTGATGGAATGTACCCTCGGGTTCTGAAGGAAGTAGCTGGAGAGATTGCGGAGGCATTAACAATGATCTTTCAAGAATTGTTAGATTTTGGCATAGTACCGGATGTCTGGAAAATTGCAAATTTTACTCCGGTATTTAAGAAGGGTGGGAAGTGGCAGAAAGGAAACTATAGACCTGTTAGCCTGACATCAGTGGTTGGGAAGTTGTTGGAATCGATTGTTAGGGATGAGATTAAGGAATACCTGGAGGCACATGACAAGATAGGCCAAAGCCAGCATGGTTTCCTGAAAGGAAAATCCTGCCTGACAAACCTACTGCAATTTTTTGAGGAAATTACAAGCAGGGCAGACAAAGGAGATACAGTAGATGTGGTGTACTTGGATTTTCAGAAGGCCTTTGACAAGGTGCCGCACATGAGGCTGCTTAGCAAGATAAGAGCCCATGGAATTACAGGGGAGTTACTAGCATGGGTGGAGCATTGGCTGATCAGCAGAAAACAGAGTGAATAAAGGGATCCTATTCTGGCTGGCTGCCGGTTACCAATGGAGTTCCACAGGGGTTGGTGTTGGGACCGCTGCTTTTTACGATGTATGTCAGTGACTTGGACTATGGGATTGATGGATTTGTGGCTAAATTTGCCTATGGTAGAAAGATAGGTGGAGGAGTGGGTAGTGTTGAGGAAACAGAGAGCCTGCAGAGGGACTTAGATAGTTTAGGGGATTGAGCAAAGAAGTGGCAAATGAAATACAATACTAGAAAGTGTATGGTCATGCACTTTGGTGGAAGAAATAAATGGGCAGACTTATTTAGATGGGGAGAGAATTCAAAATGCATAGATGCAAAGGGACTTGGGAGTCCTTGTGCAGGATACACTAAATGTTAACCTCCAGGTTGAGTCGGTTGTGAAGAAGGTGAATGCAATGTTGGCATTCATTTCTAGAGGTATAGAATATAAGAGCAGGGATGTGAACCTGAGGCACTCATAGAACCACACTTGGTGTATTGTGTGCAGTTTTGGGTTTCTTATTTTAGAAAGGTATACTGACATTGGAGAGGGTTTAGAGAAAATTCACAGAATGATTCCAGGAATGAAAAAGTTACAGTATGAGGAACATCTAGCAGCTCTTGGGCTGTATTTCCTGGAGTTCAGGAGAATGGGTTGGGGGGTGGGGGGAGAATCTCATAGAAATATTACAAATGTTAAAAGGCCTGAACAGATTAGATATAGCAAAGTTATTTCCCATGGTAGGGGAGTCTAGGACAAGAGGGCACGACTTCAGGATTGAAGGGCGTCCATTTAGAACAGAGGTTCAGAGAAGTTACTTTAGTCAGAGGTGGTAAATCTGTGGAATTTGTTGCCACAAGCAGATGTGGAGGCCAAGTCATTGGGTGCATTTAATGCAGAGATAGATAGGTTCTTGATTAGCCAGGGCATCAAAGGGTATGGGGTGAAAGCAGGAGAGGGCAGATGACAGGTAGAGTTGGATCAGCCCATGATGGAATGGCAGAGCAGACTCAGTGGGCTGAATGGCCTATTTCTGCTCCTGTACATCATGGTCTCAGGGATTAATCCAGCTCCTATGTCCTACGTCTTACATTGGTTGGAGTCCTTAATCTTTCAAACAAGTCTTGGGGTTTGTGTCTCCCTAGAAAGATACACGAGTGACAGAATCGCATTCCGTCAAACATAGTGGACCAGCATCAATTTGAACCAACGATGTTCTAATGTGACTGGTACTGACTGAGCAAAGCTGATTCTCTTGAAATGTTGCATTTTTTCATACCTACCTGCATCCTATTTCTCTGGAGAAAAATATAGAATTGGACAGTTGAGTATCCCAAATAGCTTTTACAGGGCTCAAGCTCCTCTGTGATTTAAAAACAGATTTAATAAGTCAGTGAGCATTAGTGACCCTTCTTGCAATCTTCAGTACAGGGATTGTTATTTTCAAATGTGCATCTGTCCAGCCTAAGCTAACAGGATGTAGAAATAATTGCAAAAACACACAAAATGCTTGAGGAATCCAGCAGGTCAGGCAGCATCTATGGAAATGAATAAACAGTTGACATTTCAGGCTGAGACCCTTCATCAGGTCTGAATAAAAAGGTTGATGGGAAGAGGCTTACTGGAAGGTGATAGGTGAAGCCAGGTGGGTGGGAAAGGTCAACGGCTGGAGAAGATAGAATCTGATGGGAGAGAGTAGTGGACAATAGGGGACAAGAAAAGAAGAGGGGACCAGAAGAAAGTAATAGGCAGGTGAGAGGAAGTGAAAGGTCATTGGGAGATAGAGGAGGTGGGTGTGGGGGGCCATTATCTCCTTTAATGTTTCTAGATAAATTAACTGATAAATTAAACTCAATTGTTTCCTTGGTATTGAAATATCTAGGAATTGCAACTTGTGTTGCCAGAGAGATGGAGGTAAATCATTGAATTATTATTTAGTTTGTTTGTCTGATGCCTGGGTCTAATTAGATAGTTCATTATACTATTGGATAATGCAGGGGTCATCAACTTTTATTGCACTGCGGACCGGCTGACGGTGGTGGGGGTTGTTAATCATGACCGGAATGCAGCGATACTCACAGGGGGTTCCTTATGTCCAGTCTATTCCGCAGTTTAGTTTTTGTGGCTCTCAGCACTTGCTTCTGTCCCGTTTGCCCACGTTTTTTCAGCTCAGAAAACTCAACGGGTTTGTCTTTAAGTGCAGGGTGCTTGGACTCAAGGTACCGAAGCAGTTTTTAGGGTTTCATTGCCTCATTAGACAGCCTCCCAGTCACCCCCCTGCCCGCTGCCAGACACCTTGGCCAGGTGTGGCTGGTCGTGGGTGGGGTGAGAGGACAAGGTAAGGGCCAGAGGTCCCCGTACTGGGGCCACGGCGGTCGCAGTCCGGACGAGCAAGGAGTGAGACAGGACGTGCGCCCGCCCCCCCACCCGTAGGATCTATCAGCTGACAAAAGTTTGGCTGGAGGAATGACTTTCAGTAGATCGCAGTGCGGTAGCTGCTCTGCTGCTCACGGAACCCTGAGCCCAAATTAGGTTGTCTGCGAATATTTTAACACCGGTCTCCCCACGAACATTCAGTGTGCTAAACAGGTTTAGAGGCGGCGCTCCAGGCCAGTAGCAACAGTACTTCTCGCCGGCCGTACAAGGCGGCTGGTTACCTGAGGCCAACCAGTGAACCCTGGCGCGAAAGTATCGCTGTGCTTAGGCGACTGATGACCTCACGTGGGTAATGACCTCGCGTGTGTACAAGTTCGACAGTCGGTGTGACAGGGAATGAGGAAAGGTGCAGCTGACTCATAATGTTTCATATCGCCAAATCACATTGTTTCCTCTCGGCCCGGTAGCACATGCTTTGCGGCCCGGTGGTTGGGGACCACTGGGATAATGTGATCCTCCCTATGTATGTTTCTGTTTAATGAATCATTGTTGCAATCGCCCTTTGATGCTTCCAGCCACCCCCTACATGCACTTGAGTACTTAAGTGCATCGATTTCTGGTCTGCCTCTCTGTGAACAAGGGAAGCAGCGTAGTCTCCTGGACGTGTATGTATTGTGTGAGGTGCCGCAGAGCAGACAGGGCGTGAAACTATTCTTCCATCTTCATCAGGCGACTACTTCAAAACCCTTCCACAAGTCCAAACACACATAGTATGTAAATAAACAATTAAATTTAGAGTGGGGAGTTCAGTTTTAAGAGTTTACTGTCGTAGACACCAGGATGCAGTGAAATTCCTTGCCCTGATGAAGCTCACAGAGTAAACCTACATGGTAATAATAAATGCGGCAATAAAAAGACAATGATCGCAAAGCATAAGAATGCTGCAAAGATTTGTAGTGCATAAAGACATAAAAAGGAATAACTAAGAAAGGAGGAGTTAAGAATTTGAGAGCACCGCTGCAAAGGGGGATGAAAGCTGAATAGTTCAGAAGCCTTCTGTCAGTGTAGCTCAGCTTTAGTTTGTCAACTAAAACACTCAAACTATAGATGCTCCTTGAAAACCATTCTGACTGGCTGTATCACCGTCTGGTATGGGGGTGGGGGGGTGGGGGGGGGGAAGGGTTGGTTGGCTACTGCACAAGATCGAAGTAAGTTGTAGAAACTTATAAAATTAGTCACATCCATCATGGGTACTAGCTTCCATAGTACCCAAGACATCTTCAAGGAGCGGTGCCTTAGGAAGGCGGTGTCCATCATTAAGGACCCCCAGCACCCAGGAAATGCCCTCTTCTCATTGTTACTGTCGGGAAGGAGGTACAGAAGCCTGAAAGAACACACTCAGCAGTTCAGGAACTGCTTCTCCTCTGCCATCCGATTTCTAAACAGATATTGAACCCAGGAGCATCACTTTTTATTTATTCCTTTTTGCACAACTTACTTTAATTCAGTTTTTTCTCTATTTATCATGTAGATTTTTCATATAGTTAAAAGACCTTTCAAATGAGTCTTAAAATGTGAATTCACCTGTGCTTTGAGACACAATTAACTGCAGTACCTGATTTCTACCAGTAGAAGGTAGTGTTTCAATGCAAATGAAAAGCTTTGTATCTGTGCAGCACTCGGCAGAAAATGGACCACATCTCAGTCAGCAGTTCCTTGCAGGTCAAACAACATTTCTTTATGTCATTACCAGAAAGTCTGAGGTTGCTGTGCATGTGTGTACACGTATGGAAGCACTGGGCTTGCTGGCAAATGTTCACAGTATTTTCCCCACTTTGCTGGCAGCTGTTTTAAGGTGTTTTCTCCACCTGTATTCTGATATTGTGTATTGATATTGATATTCAGTCAATCTAAAGTCCAATACTGGAGCATAAAAGTGGACTAATTCCATGCCCCTACATCGGACAATTTGCTCGAACAACCTGTATCAGGTTGAACCATAGGGAGTTGTCCCTTATTGATTCCAATACAGGGAGTGACCGTGAGGGATTTAAAGTGAGTTTCATTGTATAATTCACTTTAATTGTTTGCTTTTACTTGAATGCTTACTACTTACTGCCTGTTACGCCACTGGTGTTTAGGGCAGAAATGAAGGTCTTCCATCTCTGGCGGTATTCAGAACAGCCTTCATTGTGTCAGTAGCTTTCTTTCAGTTTACTGTTGGTCATGCAAGTCCCAGCTGGAGTCTCAGAAATACCATCGCACTCATGTGGAAGGGTTCTTCATCATTATTTCTGTAACAATTTTGTTTTACTAGTCAGGGTTGTTAGCCCTGAGCTTAACCCTGATCTGGAGCACTGGTGGACCACTCTTAGCCTGTCCTCTACCTTCTTGACCTGTTTGACATGGGTGACCCTCCCAAGAGCCAAAGCATAAAGCTCTGACTCCTGCCAACATAGTTCTTCAGGTCATTGAGGCATACAAGCCTCCAAACCCAACAACGAGGTTGTAGGCCTCTTGGAGGTTACTTGAACAGATTACAGGTTTGTATTTTGTCTTTGTGTTTTTAGTTTTAAAATATTGTAATTTTTACTTTTGTAATATGCTGTTTGTTTTAGCTTTTAAGTGTTCTTGAATTTTAAAAGTGTTCTGAGAATTGTTAGCTACTTTGACATCTGTCTGAAACATGGGTTGTGTTTTAGCCAGTTGTCTTCTCCAGCTTTTAATGGGCAAAGCTTGTTCAGGCTCCACTCCAAACGGTGGGCCTTGCTGTTATGGTTGGAGTTGATTTGTCCAGGAAACTTCCATTTAGAGATGTTGCCTGACTTGCTGAGTTCCTCCATGGGCCGTATGAATATGGTTGCTCAGCAGGAGGGGAATAAATATAAGAGCATAGAGGCAGGTTTCGGCCACTCCAGCCCCACATGCCTGCTTTTCCCCCACATCCCTACACAAATAATCATGGCTGATCTGCCCCAGGCCTCATTGCTTCTTCTGAACATGTGATTCTGCAGATGCTAGAAATCCAGAGAAACACACACAAAATGCTGGAGGAACTTGGCTCGTGCAGCATCTATGGAGAGGAATAAAGAGTTGGTGCTTTGGGTTGAGACCCTTCGTGTAGGTCTCTTCTTTCAGTTTCCTTTAGCCTTTAGTTCCCTGGTCTTTTTTAAAAAAAAAACTATTTCCCTTGTAAGTACCCCCATTGACCTAACTTCTCTAACTCTCCAGGTTATAGAAGTTCCTACACAGAACTGAGAAGTCCCTATACAACCTTGTTTTAAACCACCTTTTAATCTTTATCTCTACCCCCTCTTTTGAAATCATACAATCAGTTGAAATATCTGGTTATCTTCATTTTCATATCACTTGAGGGTCATTGATGTTTAGTAAAAACCACACCTCATTGTAAATTTCAAGTTATGTAGATCCAGTTTGTTTAGTTGTTCACAAAAGGACAAGCTTTTTCCAATTCACCTCTCCTTATTGCTCGTGCCCCAGAGGATAAGAATCCTTAGCTAAAGGTAAAGATCTTTCTTTGTTGCATGTTGCCTCGTACTGGACGTTTTTATCCTGTGATTTTCTAATCCAGGCAGCATCCTGGTAACACACACAAAATGCTGGTGGAACGCAGCAGGCCAGGCAGTATCTATAGGGAGAAGTGCTGTCGACGTTTTGGGCCGAGACCCTTCGTCAGGACTTTTGTGTGTGTTGCTTGAATTTCCAGCATCTGCAGATTTCCTCGAGCATCCTGGTAAATCACTTTGATACCCTCTCTAAAACCTGCAATCCCCTCCTGTAATGAGAGGAAGGCTGCAGAAACAAGTGAAATTTCTCTTTCAAATCCAAATTTTAGGGACAGCAGCCAGTGCCCAAAGTGCAAAACTTTGGCCTCATTATTTAAGAAAATATATACCAAGTGGTTGGCGGAGTGGAGATTAGTATCGACCAAAGGAGGTGTAAGACACTCCCTAAGAATAAAATATATTTTATCAACATCTTTCAAAATAGACCCATCTGGTTATCAACACAGCTGTGATGGTAGATTGCAATAGACAAGTCTGCCATATTTCCCAGCCAGTGTTTGCATGTTTGGCTAAAACCTCCTTAGGATGTCCTGAGGTGAAAGGCATTTACAAATGCAAAATTTGTAGTTCAGCTTGGGGAGTGAATATACCCATCAATGTGAATTGTGCTGTGCTCATCATTTGCTTGGCTTTTTATAATGCACATTTAAGGGCTGTTTCAAGTTGAGGCAAGTTCTGCTAGATACCTCTGAGTAAAATTGAGCCAGTATCTGTGACACATGATCAACATTATTGTTTTATTGTGAAAGAAAGTAAAGTGGCATTTTAAAAGTCACAATGTGATACAAAGGGTTTTCTGTAGGTGATGATGCCTTTATGTATTATTTTTTGTTGTGATTGAATCAACAGATAGTCATTAGCCCCTGTGTTTACACACAAACGTTAATGAGGTGACTTTCCAGTTGTTCTCGGGGAATCTAGATCAGGACATCACGAAGACAGGTGTTGTGCTGCACCCATCAGCAGTTCCAAACCTTTTGGGTGGTTGGGAAAAATGCTGGGGTGGGTGGGGCAGAAGTAACTAGCTTTTGAAATGTGGAATCCTGTTTTAGATACACTTCTGCAGTGACTACAAGGTCTTTGGACGTTACTGAATAATAATTTAGTGCTAAACTGGTAGTCCCATCTAATAAGTTGATGTATATAATTATATACTGTTGTCCTCAAGATGGAAATAACACACTCCGTGGCTAGTGTTGCTGTGCGTTTAACTGTGACAGATCTGAACTAATAATGAAATCTTTCATTTCTTCAATCTTGAACTCATTTACCTTAACAAAAAGAACAGATCTGTATAAATCTATTGTTCAACACCATACACTCAGTTGCCACTTTATTAGTCCACTTTAGGAACATGGTGTGGTTTTTGTTGCAGATTTGTATAAATTTATCATTCAACACCATACGCTCAATGGCCACTTTATTGGTACACTGTAGGAACATGGTGTGGTTTTCTGTTGCTATAGCCCATCCACTTCAAGGTTCAGCGTGTTGTGCAGTCAGATGTGCTCTTCTGAAACCCACTGTTGTAACGCGTGGTTAGTTGAATTTCTCTCACCTTGCTGTCAGCTTGAACCAATCTGATTGTTCTCCTGTTGCCTCTCTTATTAACAAAGTATTTACGTCCACAGATCTGCTGCTGACTGGATTTTCTTTTTGGTTTTTTTGCATTATTCTCTGTAAACTCTCGAGACTGAAAATCCCAGGAGATCATCAGTTTCTGAGATGATCAAACCAACCCACCTGGCATCAACAGTCATTCCATGGTCAAAGTCACTTAGGTCACACTTCTTCCCCATTCTGATGTTTGGTCTGAACAACAATTGAACCTCTTGACCACGTCTGCATGTTTTTTTTGCACTGACTGGCCACTGAATATATTTGCATTGCAATTAAAACAGAAGACGATGGAAGTAATCAACAGGTATGTGTGGAGTTCAAGTTTTAAGTCAAAGGCCCTTTGTCTGAACTGATACCTTTGAAATGAAACATTAACTTCTATTTCTCTTCCCACAGAAGCTACCTGACTATTTCCATCATCTATTTTTATTTCAGATTTCCACCATCTGTAGTATTTTTGTCTCTTTGTACTGAATTTCTGTTTTACTGTTCCTTTTAGGAGCTTCTCGAAGAAGGTATGATGGACCGATTTAAGCGTGCACTGTTGGAAATGAACATGGATTCTGCCGAGGAACTGCAGTCGTATATTAACAAGCTCAGCCTCGTCATTGAACAGACCAAACAAAAGATCCTGCAGGCAGAAGTGAATGTGGAGATTGATGTTGTGGACACAAAGCCAGATGTAAGTGTCAGTGGATCTTGAGGTTGTTTTCACTTGAAACGTTACCTACTGCCTGTTGCTGGCCTTGCTGTCCCTGTTAGATATGCAGCCGTCTTTCATGTACATTGTCATGCCAACGGTGGCAAATTACAAAACTGCTATGCAGTGTAGCTAGCCTTTAGCTTAGTAATAATCAGGAAAGGGACTCTGCATTCCTGTATTTTTGAGGAAATTGTTGGTGAGTTGGATTGCTGGTGGTCTGCATAAGACCATAGGAGCAGAATTAAACCATTTGCCCCATTGAGTCTGCTCTGCCATTGAATCATGGTTGATCCTCCCTCCCCTGCCACCCCCCAGCCCCACTCCCTGGCCTTCTACTGTAACCTTTGATGCCATGGCCAATCAAGAACTGATCAATCTCCGCCTTAAATACACCCAACAACCTGGCCTCCACAGCTGCCTGTGGTAACAAATTGCACAAATTCACCACCCTCTGGCTAAAGAAATTTCTCTGCGTCTGTTTTACATGGGTACCCCTCTATCCTGACGCTGTGTCCTCTTGTCCTAGACTCCCCCTCCATGGGAAACATCCTTTCCACATCTACTCTGTCTAGGCCATTCAACATTCGAAAGGTTTCAATGAAATCTCCCCTCTTCCTCCTAAATTCTAGTGAGTACAAGCCCAGAGCCATCACAGTGTTCATATAAGAACCCTTTCATTCCTGGAATTATCCTTGTGAACCTCCTCTGAATTCTCTCCAATGCCAGCACATCTTTCCAAAACTGTTCACAATACTCAAGGTGAGACATCACCAGTGCCTTATAAAGCCTCAGCATCACATCCCTGCTCTTCTATTCTGGACCTCTTTTTTAAAAAAAAATGCTAATATTGCATTTACCTTCCTTACCACTGACTCAACCTGCAGGTTAACCTTTAGGGTGTTCCGTACAAGGACTTCCAAGTCCCTTTGCATCTCAGATTTTTATATTTTCTATCTGTTTAGAAAATTGTCTGCATATTTATTTCCTCTACCAAAGTGCACAACCATGCATTTTTCAACATTGCATTTTGTTTGCCACTTTCTTGCCCATTCTCTTAATATGGTTAAAACTTTCCTCAACACTACCTCTCTACCAATCTTCATATCATCTGCAAACTTGGCAACAAAGCCATCTATTTCATCATTTATATAATTGATATACAGCATAAAAAGAAGCGGTCCCAACACTGACCCCTGCAGAACACCACTAGTCACCAGCAGTCAACCAGAAAAAGATCCTTTTATTCCCACTCGCTGCCTCCTACTAATCAGCCAATGCTCTACCCCTGCCAGTAAATTTCCTGTAATACAATGGGCTCTTAACTTGGTAAGCAGCCTCGTGTGGCACCTTGTCAAAGGCCTTCTGAAAATCAAATATACAACATCTACTGCATCCCCTTTATCTGTCCTACTTATCTCCTCAAAGAATTCCAACAGGTTCGTAGGCAAGATTTTCCCTTAATGAAACCATGCTGACTTTATCCTATCTTGTCCTGTGTCACCAAGTACTCCATAACCTCATCTTTAACAATGGACTCCAACATCTTCAACCACTGAGGTCAGGATAAATGATCTATGATTCCTTTTCTGCTGCCTCCCTCCTTTCTTAAAAAGTGGAGTGACTTTGCAATTTTCCAGTCCGCTGAAACCATGCCAGAGTACGTGATTCTTGAAAGATCATTACTAATACCTCCACAATCTCTACCACTACCTCTTTCAGAATCCAGCTAGCATGACCCAGCTTTAACCTCAAGATTATAATTACTTGCTCTGGAAATGATTTCTGTTTATTTTCTTCTTGCATGTTTATTTTGGTGAAGGTCAAGAGGAGGTTCATGAGAAATATCCCAGGAATGAAAGGGTTAATATATGAGGAGCATTTGATGGCTCTGGGCTTGTACTCACTGGAGTTTAGAAGCTGTCATTGAAATCTGTCGAATAATGGAAACTCTTTAAGTAGACATGGAGAGGATTTTTTTTTAAATAGTGGTGAGTCCGGGACCAGAAACACAGTCCTAGGATGCAAGGACATCCCTTGAGGAAAAAAGATGAAGAATTTCTTTAGCCAGAGTGTGGTGAATCTATGGAATTCGTTGCCATAGACAGCTTTGGAGGCCAAGACATTGGCTATATATGAAGCAGAGATTGATGAACTCTTGAGGGCTTCTAAGGTTATGGGAAGCAGGCAAGAGAATGGGGTTGAGACAGATAATAAATCAGCCATGATGGAATGGTCACTCACAGTAGCCCCCAATTTAAAGTATCATGCTCTGGGTAATAAAAGCTGAGTACCCCTTATCGGAAATGCCTGGGGCCAGACTTTCATTTCTGACTCTGAATTTGTGTGTTCCCGGTAAACAGTCTTTGTCTTGTACTTGTTCATCACACATATGTACTGATGCAGCCTTTCAGCACATTAGATTTTTATCTAGATCTATCTAGATTCAGAATATTAATGCTTTATCACCACAAATCTTCAAAAATTTAATGCAATACCTTTTCTTAAATTTCTGCAACCAGCCTACTAAATATTCACAATTGCCTTCAATTTTCAGTTTGTCGGGATAGATATTTTCTTATTTCATGATCAGCATACCGTTAAGCAGCATATGTTCACTCCACTGACAAATCCACTCTCTCAATACAAATTCGAGATCTTCACTTTTCGCTTTATGCAGTGTTTTTCTAATGTTCATTAACTTCTGCTCACTTCTCAGAACTGACGCTGTTGCATGAGAACCTTCTCAGCGCCTTGTGGAATTTTCCATTCATATTTCAAGGGTTTTCGAATTTTGGATTTCAATCTCTAATGCTTGTCCATGGATGATTTTGGGCCTTGCTGTGTCAGCTGAGTCCTTTATCCATATCAGAAAGATTTGGTATTACCATATTCACTCCCTTGATCACTGTTTAGCATTTAATCCTCAAACAGATTGACAGTGTACTTGAGGTCATGCTTGGAGTAATTGTCCAGTGTAGAGATGCTGCGAGTTTGAGTTCTATTTGGATGAGCTGTAGTTAAATTTATAACCAAGTAGACCTTTTATGTATGGCTTTAAATTCATCTGCAGTGTTGAGTTCATGGCTAAAGAAGGTTCTTTTAAATTCCTTACTGAATTTGGTATGACTTGTCATGCACAGTGGTTCAACTGGTAAAGGTGCTGCCACACAGTGCAGAGAATTGATTTCAAACTTGATCTCGGGTGCTGTCTGTGTGGATTTTGCACGTTCTCCCCATGAGAATAGAATAGAACTTTAATGTTATTGCTCAAGACAACGAGATTGCGATGCTACTCCAGTCGGTGCAAAATAGATATTGACAATGCATGCAGTACAGCTTTTTAAAAAAAAAACAATTCCATATTTACATGCAATAAATGACTTCAATAGTCCATGACACTCAAAGACCATTGGCAAGCCGGGTGTAGCATTATTCAGCTGCATAACAGCCCTCAGGGAAAAAGCTGTTTTCACTCTTACTGTTTGGCTACGATGTTGCTGCATCTCCTGCCAGACGGCAGGAGATTGAACAGACAGTGTCCAGGATGGGGTGGATCTTTAATAATATTATGAGTGCACTGTAGGCATCGAAAGTTGTAGATTATCTCCCGGTCTGGTAGTTGAGTCCCAATGATGTGCTGAGCAGACCTAATCAAAGTGCTTTGTGATCTGTCTTGCTGCAGCTAGAACACCACATTGTCATTATGTATGTTGGTATGCTCTCTATCACTGATTGCTAAAAGTTGGCCAGCAACCTTTAGGGCAGATTACCTCTCCTTAAGCACCTCAGGTAGTATAATTGCTGTTGTGCCTTCATTACTATCGAGGTTGTGTTGCCAGACCAAGAAAGCTTCTCAGTGATATTCATCACCAAAAACTTGAAACTGGAGACCCTTCCCACTACCTCAGCATTTATGAATAGTGGGGCTTGTTCAGGACCTCTTACTTACTGCTTGAATTTCCTCCAGGTGCTCCAGTACTCTCCCACATGCCAAATACTTGCAGGTTGGTAGGTTAATTAACCCCTCGTGTGTGTTGGAGTAGTGAGATCTGGGGCAGCAGTTCGCAACCTTTTTTATGCCAAGGGCTCCACAGACTCCAGATTGGGAACTCCTGATCTAGGGGGAAGTTGATGTGTGTGCAGGGAGAATAAAATGGCATCAGTGTAAAAAGGTGGTCAGTGGATGGCATGGATTTGATAGGCCAAAGAAACTTTCTTTGCTGCATGTCTTTAACTCTATGACTGTACACATAGTGGCCACTATATTAGATACCGCCTGTGGCCAATTACTATACATACATGGTCTTCCGCTGCTGTAGCCCATCTGCTTCAAGGATCGATGTGTGTTCAGAGATGCTCTTCTACACACGACTGTTGTAACACGGTGGTTATTTGAGTTACTGTTGCCTTCATGTTGTTGTGGCGACCCACTTTCTGCGCAGGCGAACCGGCTCACAAATAGCCAGCGCGCGGGGGAGACTTTGGTAATGCACCTCTGACGTCATTTCCACCCAGAGAGGGTGGGCGCTAGGGATTTAAATGCCAGCGCCCCAAAGTTTCAATAAACTAGTCTCGAAACGACTTACCGACTGCGTGTCGTTATTTCAGCGCTGTGTGTAGCACATCGCTACATTGTCTTGAAATAGTCTGGTCATTCTCCACTGACATCTCTCTTTAACAAAATGTTTTTACCCACAGAACTAGTGATTACTAGCTGTTTTCTTTTTTGTTTTGGCACCATTCTTTGTACGCTCTAGAGAGTGTTGTACAGGAAATTCTCAGGAGATCAGCAGTTTAATGATTAATGAACAAAATACTGAAGAAAACTCAGCAGGCCAGGCAGCATCTATGGAAAAGAGAGTGTAGTTGACTTTTCAGTCCAAGACCCTTCATCAGGACTGAAGAAAAAAAGATGAGGAGTGAGGGGGAGGGGAGGGAGAAACACAAGGTGATAGGTGAAACCAGGAGAGGTGAAGTAAAGAGTTGGGAAATTGATTGGTGAAAGAGATACAGGGCTGGAGAAGGGGGAATCTAATAGGAGAGGACAGAAGACCATGGAAGAAGGAGAAGGGGGAGGAGCACCAGAGGGAGGTGATGGGCAGGCAAGGAGGTAAGGTGAAAGAGGGAAATGGGAATAGGGAATGGTGGGGGGGGGTGGGGGAGCATTACTGGAAGTTGGAGAAATCGATGTTCATGCCATCAGGTTGGAGGCTACCCAGACAGAATATAAGGTGTTGTTCCTCCATCCTGAGTGTGGCCTTATTGTGACAGCAGAGGAGGCCATGGATGAACATATGGAATGGGAAGTGGAATTAAAATGGGTGGCCAATGGAGATGCTGTTTTTTCTGGTGAACAGACCATAGGTGCTGAGTATTTATGCGCCTATTTCTTATTTTAATCAGAAATGGTGATAGGTTGTCTACATTAAAAACTCCATCAATCCTTTTTCATTTTGTTGTAGACCCCTGCTGAGTTACTCTTTTGACTCTCCTTCAGAGGGAGAAAAGTATGCGTCTGTTTTATCTTATGGTACACCTAGTTATTCTTTTTTTTTTCACCTTATGCAGTGCTTCTCTCTTTGTGGAGATTGGATCTGTTTTTCCCATACAGCTGGTGTGGTTTATCTAGGTCCAGAATACCATGCACAAGTTTACTGTGCCAAGTTAGCTTATTCAATGCACAATACCAGATGTGAATGAATTCTGTATGAACAACGAATCCTTCACTGTACTAATACATCTATTGCTTCATTTAAGCACTCTCCTTAACCCACGTGCCTATGTAATGCTTGGTGAGAAGGTGGTTTGGGCCCTGATCTTGTGGATGTGCTTGGTCATGACCAAGTCAATGAAGATGGGAAAGCTTATATTTCACTTCCATGTTGTTAAAAATGTGCTTTCAGGTTTCTGATCTGGATCAGGTTTTGAACTGTGACCAGACAATGGAGGACTTGGAAGGAGTAAATGATCTGGACCAGCTTTTCCCTGAATATCAGAATGATTTTGGAAAACAAACCAATGTAGTTCAGGTATGATTTCAATAATACTTGCTAGGCACAAGGCCCACAGCTGTACAGAGATACTTTGTGTTTCATTCCTCAAATAAAATCCAGAACATTGGCACTCCTACGTGAAAATGAAAATCAGATGTGGAGAAACTTATTTTTGTACCAGAATTCAAAATGTATGCTCATGATATTAGGCAAGTTACACTTCGAGCAGTGGATACCTGGTTATTGGTTATGTTGGATCTGGTGATATTTACCCAGAGATTTATTGCTTTGTTGCTGGGTATGTTCTAATCTGTTGTGTTGTTCTGAGCATTGTGGGTATGCTGTGCTGGCTCTGAATGTGCGCCCGCACTTGCAGGCTGTCATCGGTATAATCCTCGGGTGTGTTGCTTGTTATCGCAAACGACTCATTTCACTGTTTCCGTGTACATGTGATAAATTAATCTGAAGTTCTTCAGAAGTCAGGAATGAGGTGTGAATGTTGTAATTAAATAGCTATTTTAGTGGGTGTTCACAACAATGAAAAATGACCGTCTACAAAGAAAAGTTGTGGTCTTCATACCAAAAACTAGCGCATTAGAGAGAGAAGGCACATTCCAGTGATAAAACGTGACCGAAGGAAGTTAGATTTAGTGGTGTGACAGGCTGCAGAGAAACCTCTAGAAGAATATAGAATCTGCTATACAATTACTGAAAATTCACTGAACAATTATACACATATGGATGATTATATAAAAATAATAAGCAAGCATAGGAAAGTTAAACTACGAGAAAAATAACGATTTTGCACTCCATTCCAAAGGTTATTACTTGTAATCTCATTGATAGTTCAAAGTACATTTATTATCAAAGTATGTATACATAATACAACCTTCAGCCTTGACGTTGATCTCCTTACAGAAAGCCACAAAACAAAGAAACCCCAAAAGACTCATTTATTTAAAAAAACTGTCAAACATCCAATGCACAGATGAGATAACCTTGAATTGACTGTGCAGTTGGCTTATTTTGTTTTGGTGCTTAGTTCTGATGTGCAGCAGTTAAGAACTTAAGAAAATTGTAGGAGTAATTGGCCCATCAAACCTGTTGACATTCTGTATGATCATGACTTAACTCCTTGCACTTTATTACTTCTGTGTCAGTTCCCTACTGTCCTCAATTCTTGATATGCTTGTTCTTCTTTAAATACCCCCAGTGAGTTAGCCTTAACTCATAGGATAGTCAGCTTGCCCATGAATGGCTATTTTAATAGCATGCTTTTGAAAGGGGATAAATTCTAAACCAATCTGAAACACACCAAACTGAAGGTCCTTTCAGTTTATTGAAACCTTTTGCTGGCTTGAACATAATTAATTCAATTTCCCTGGGTTGTTCCACATTATTCCTCTAAAGCTTTCCTTCCAATAAGAAGTGGCTAGTTAGTGAAATTTCTCCATTGACTTAAGGGCAATAAGTGCTACACCTTACCTTTGTGTCTCGATTTTGTTCATTAGTGAAGGTTAGATGCAGCGATTAGACTGTACCTCTAAAACCGTGTTACGGGAAATTAAATCTTTTTGTGATCATATCTTTAAGGTCACTAGTCAGACATTCCCACAAACAAATGGCCAAAACAATTGCATTTTGACGTGGTTGAGTGACTGACCCAGCTACTGCTGCTGCTGTGGGTGGAGTGAGTCTAAACAAATGTCTCTTATTGTGTGGAGCCCAAGTTATAGGTTAGAATAGCAGGAGGATATGTTTGCCATTTGTGTACACCTCAGGATGATATTAGAATCAGAATCAGGTTTATTGTCACCGGCATGTGATGTGAAATTTGTTAACTTAGCAGCAGCAGTTTAATGCAATACATAATATACAAAAAATTATAAATGAAATAAAAATAATAATGACTAAGTAAATCAATTACAGTATACGTATATCGAGTAGATCAAAAAAGTACAAAAAATGGAAATGCTGTATATTTTAAAAAAGCGAGTTAGTGTCCAAGGGTTCAATGTCCATTTAGGAATCGGATGGCAGGAGGGAAGAGGCTGTTCCTGAATCGCAGAGTGTGTACCTTCAGGCTTCTGTACCTCCTACCTGATGGTAACAGTGAGAAAAGGGCATGCCTTGGGTGCTGGAGGTCCTTAATAATGGACACTGCCGCAATAGGTCAATGGCAGACGCAATGTCAATGGCTCTACACACGGCTTTAGACCACCTGGACAACACAAACACTTACGTCAGAATGTTGTTCATTGACTACAGCTCAGCATTTAATACCATTATGCAATTGTGACTATTGTTGTTACGTAAACAGAAAAACCTGCCGGATGAAGCTGCACCTATGAAGAAAAGAAACTGAATAAATATATCTTGATTAATGACTTCTCAGTCATCCTGAACTGTGTTTGCCTCCATGGATGCTGCTTGACCCTCTGAGTCCAAGATTTTGTGCTGTTATTTCAGACTTCCAGAATTCACACCTCCTCACTCATGATTTCTACACCTTGGGTGTGATAGTCACATTGCAAATTTTTTACATATATAGTGAATTTATGCAGTTTTGGTTCTCTCTTTAGAATATAGAACAGTTCAGCACAGGAACAGACCCTTCTGCCCACAGTGTTGTGCTGAACCAATTAAATCAAATTGCTAACTAGACTAATCCTTCTGCTGACATATTGTCCATATTATTCTTTTCTCCTCATATTTGTGTGCCTGTCTAAATGGCTCTTAAAAGTCCTAAATGTTTCTGCCTCTGCCACCATCCTAGGCAGAGCATTTCAGGCCCCCTTCACTCTCTTTACATTAAAAAAAAATACTTGCCCCTTACATCCCCTTTGAAATTACCCTCTCTTGCCTTAAATGCATGCCTCTGGTATTAGACATTTCAACCCTTGAAAAAATGATAGCTGCCTACTCTATCTATGCCTCTCATAATCTTATAAACCTCTATCAGATTCTGCCGCTCCATAGAAAAACAACCCTAGTTTGTACAATCTCTCATTATAGTACAGGCAACAACTTGGTAAACTACTTCTGCACCCTCTCCAAAGCCTCAACATCTTTCTTATAATGGAGTGATCAAAGCTGTATACAGTACTCCAGATGCAGCCTAGGTAGAGTTTTATAAGGATGCAACATAGCTTCTTGACTTTTGAACTCATTGCCTCAACTTTCCCGCTCCTGGTTGTAAGGAGTTTGTTTGTTCTCCCCATGACCATGTGGATTTCCTCCGGGTGCTCCAGTTTTTTCCCACGTTCTGAAGACATTATCGGTTGGTAGGTTAATTGGTCATTGTAAATTGTCCCATGATTAGGCTAGGATTAAACTAGGTGATTGTTGGGTGGCATGGCTTAAAGGGGCAGAAGGGCCTGTTCCACGCTGTATGCTAATAAAAAATATGACATAATAAAGGTAAGCTTGCCATATGCCACATTAACCATCCTATCATCCTGTGTAGCCACTTTCACAGAGCTATGAACTTGGACCCCAAGATTCCTCTATTAATCCACACACTTAAAGATCTTGCCCTTAACAGTGTACTGTCTTTTTACATATGACCTACCAAGGTGTACTATTTCATATTTGGTCACAAAATATAGGCAAGTGATTATTTCATTTGTGCCTATCCCTTCATTTATCTGCATTGAAGTTGCTTCAGGTTAAAATATTTGACATGTCTAAAAATTGGGGAGAAAAAACAAGCCACTGAAGGAACTCTAAGTCAGGCAACTTTTTTAGAGGGAAATGGACAGTCAACATTTCAAGTTTCAAACCAAAGTCAAAAATCAAAGTAAATTTATTAGCAAAATATGCATATGTTATTGTAAAATACCTTGAGATTTATTTTCTTCCTGGCATTTACATGAAAATAAATGCAATAGAATTTATGAAAGTCTATATAAAATCAGACTGACAACCAATGTGCAAAAAAAGACAAGTCGTGCAAATAAAACAAATAATACTGAGAACATGAGTTATGCCATCCTTGAAAATGAGTCTGTAGGTTGCAGAGTCCAGTCAGGGTTGAAGTGGAAATTATCCACACCAGTTCAGGAGGCTGAACTGATTCCTCACCCTGTAAACCCTGGCTTCTGAACCTTTTTCATGCCAAGCAAGGGGTTTGTGAACCCCAGGATGGGAACATCTGGCCCAGATAGTGGTATCAAAGCCCTAAGTGTTGATATGTATTTCCCCTTACAGAAATTGCCTGACTCACTAAATTCCTCCAGCATCTTTTTTTTTTGCTCCAGATTCCAGCACTTGCAGTTTCTTGTGTTGCCTGTCTAGAAATTGTCATAACCACCTTGGGTCATTGCATTAGTGTGTCATGAAAATATGTTTTCTAACAGTGTATAATCTCAACTAGTGAATTCACTAAGAGGATAAAAATTTCACTGTGCTCAATCGTTTAATGATAATCATAACCAGCTTCTACCTTTTCATCTAGCCAGTTGGACAGATGTTCAACTTAGCAGAATACCATCAGCTGCATCTGGGCAGTGAGCGAATCAGAGTTCCTGAAATTCTTTTCCAACCCTCCTTGATAGGAGAGGAGCAGTCTGGGATAGCAGAAACTTTACAGTACGTTCTGGATAGGTATGTCCTTCACAACCTATTGAACCGTTTAACACTACAAGAACATAATAGAAGTGTGGTCGTGTTTGACAATAGTTTTGTTTAAATTCACCCTGTGGTAAATACCATAAGGTGTGTGCGCATCATTATCTCTGTAATATCTTTGTGCTGCTGAGTGAGATGTTATGACAAGGCCTGCAGCAGGGTTTCCCAGTGTAGTGGCAAGATACGGGATTTTGTCACCAGTTATCCACATCGATCTGTCACCTTGCTTTGAAGATTTATTCTGCCCTTCATTTTAACCCATTTTCTGTCCAGGACAACGGTTAGAGCTTTTAGTAACAAAAAGGACTGCAGGAGCTGTAATCTAGAGCGAAAGGCAAACTGACACGGTGCATCAAGCAGCATCTGTAGAGACAAAAGGATAGTCAGTATTTTGGGTTGAGACCCTGCATCAGGAGGGTATCCTGATGAGTCTCTGCCTGAAATGTCGACTGTTTATTCCTCTCCATAGATGCTGCCTGACTTCCTCCAGCATTTTGTGTGTGTTGTTCTAGATTACCAGCATCTGCAGAATCTCTTACAAGATGGCGTCCTTACAGGAGACTGGTTGGTAGGAAGTGTATTCGTGATAGCTGGCGGAGCAACTGTAGCCTTCTATGTTTCCACTTATCACCTTCCAGCTTCTATCTCCACCTCTACCCACCTCTTCTCCTTCCTGGCTCCATCTACTCTTCCTTGTTTGCTCTGCACCTATCTGTCACTACCTGTCACCCACCAGTTGCTGTCTCCCAACTCCAGAGCCTCCCCTACGTTACTCCATCTGCCCAACATCTCCATCCACCTAATACGCACCAGCCACTGCCTCATCCCTCCCTCCCACTTCTATACACCACCTATAATCCACCTATTTAACACTAGCCCAATTATAAGACAGTTTACAATGCCCAATTAACTTACTAACTGTCATGTCTTTGGAATGTGGGAGGGAACCAGAGCACCCAGAGGAAGCCCACACGGTCGTTACAAGCTCCTTACAGACCGTGGTGGAAGGGAACCTGGGTTACTGACACTGTAATAGCGCTACGCTACCATGCCACCCATAAATAAATATTGAAGCAGGCTCAAAAGATGAGATTTCTCTTTATTTTATTTAGAGATACATCATGGTAACAGGTTCTTCCAGGCCAACAAGCCCACACCACTTAATTACACCCATGTGATCAATTTAACCTACTAACCTGTACTTTAAAATGTGGGGTGTTGGTGGGGGGGGGGGGGGGGGGGAGAATGGGAGCCAATTGCCAGAGTTAGAGAGGCACAGACATCTGAAGCTTTTGGGGCTGAATGAGAGTGGAGTTAAAAATAGAGGTGGCCATGGAGGTATTTGTTAGTGAAGAAAAATATTTTCATATCAAGGTCTTGCTTAGCCAAGGTCAGCGGGGACAGGTGATGTGTGAATTGGGTGGTGAGACATAGGACACAAAGACATGATTATCTTTCATCCCACTCATCTACTGTCTTTCTAAAGGACAAAGATCGGGTCTGCTGACATAGGGAAATGGGGAAGAGGGAATGTGTTGATGGACAGGAAACAGGGAAGTGTATGCCTCAAATTATCACAAGCAGCCAGTGGGTACTATATACACTTAGTGGCCACTTTATTGGGTACACCTGTACGCCTTGTTAATGCAAATATCTAATAAGACAATCATGTGGCAGCAACTCCATGCATAAAAGCACACAGATATGATCAAGTGGTTCAGTTGTGATTCAGAGCAGCCATTATTGACGTGGTCCAGCTTTGGCTCAACAGGCTTGGGCGAGAAAAGGTGGAGGTTCAAAGTAAGAAAGTTTCTAGTAAGTTTTTTTTTGCTAGTACATAGCTGAGAATGGATCCGGAGGTAGTGGAATGTTCAAACAAAACACACAAAATGCTGGTGGAACAAGCAGGCCAGGCAGCATCTATAGGGTGAAGCACTGTTGAAGTTTTGGGCCGAGACCCTTCTTGTGTAGTGGAATGTTCCCTGTGTGATATGTGGCAAATCTGGAAGACCCACAGTCGTCTCCCTGATAACTACATCTGCACGAAGTGCATCAAGCTGCAGCTCTTCAGAGACCCAGTCAAGGAACTGGAGCTGCAGCTGGATGACCTTCAGCTCATATGGGAGAATGAGGAGGTGACAGCAGGAGCTACAGGGAGGTCGGCACCCCTAGGTTACAGAAGGTAGGTACTTGGGTGACTGTCAGGAGAAGGAAAGGGAATAGGCAGCCAGTGCTGAGTACCCTTTTGGCTGTTCCCAGCAATAGTAAGTATACTGCTTTAGACACTGTCGGGGTGAGGGGTTGTGCAGTTTCAGGGGAACCTACCAGAAGGAAGGTTCTGGCATCCTGGTTTCTGGCATTGAATCTGGCTCTGTGGCTCAGAAGGGAAGGGGGGAGATGAGTGCTGTTGTGATAGGGGGTTTCATAGAGGAGCAGAAAGCAGATTCTGTGGATGTGAAAGAGACACCAGGTTAGTATGTTGCCTCCCGGGTACCAGCGTCAGAGACGTTTTGGATTGGGTCCACTCCATTCTAAAGGAGGAAGGGTGAACAGCCAGAAATCATGGTACCAACAACACAGGTAGGAAAAGGGAGGAGGTCTTGAAGAGAGAATATAGAGAGTTAGAGAGAAAGCTGAAAAGCAGGACATCCAGGGTCTGGATTGCTGCCTGTGCCACGTGCCAGTGAGGGTAAGAATAGAATGATTTGGCAGGTGAATGTGCGGCTGAGGAATTGGTGCAAGGGGCAGGCTTTCAGATCTCTGGCTTATTGGGATTTCTTGGGAAAGTATGACCTGTACAAAAAGGACAGGTTACAGCTGAACCTGAAGGGGACCAATAGTCTTGTTACAGCTGGGTTTTAAATTAATTTGGCAGCGGGGTGGGAAAAGGAATGATAAGGCTGAGGATGGGGCAGTTGGTGTACAACTAGATGCAGTGCAATGTGCAGTGAGACTATGAGGAAGAACAGGTAGATAATAGGGTAAAATTGCAGTCAGTTGGATGAATTAAAGTGTAACAGTGGTCCAAAATCAAAAAAAGTGATGAAAACAGGGACTAAAGTCAAGTCACTTTTGTCTTTTCGACCATAACTACTAGTACAGTACATAGTAAAAATGAGAACGTTTTTCAGGACCATGGTGTTACATGACACCATGTATCATGTTACAAAAACTAGACTGAACTACGTAAAAAAAACCACAGAGAAAGCTACGCTAGACTACAGACCTACACAGGACTACATAAAGTGCACAAAAACAGTGCAGGCATTATAGTAAATAATAAACAGGACAGTAGGGCAAGGTGTCAGTCCAGGCTTCGGGTATTGAGGAGTCTGATAGCTTGGGGGAAGAAACTGTTACACAGTCTGGCCGTGAGAGCCCGAATGCTTCAGAGCCTTTTCCCAGATGGCAGGAGGGAGAAGAGATTGTATGAGGGGTGCATGGGGTCCTTCATAATGCTGTTTCCTTTGCAGATGTAGCGTGTAGTGTAAGTGTCTGTGATGGCGGGAAGAGAGACCCCAATGATCTTCTCAGCTGACCTCACTATTCGCTGCACGGTCTTGCGATCCGAGATGGTGCAATTTCCAAACCAGGCAGTGATGCAGCTGCTCAGGATGCTCTCAATACAACCTCTGTAGAATGTGGTGAGGATGGGGAGTGGGAGATGGACTTTCCTCAGCCTTCGCAGAAAGTAGAGACGCTGCTGGGCTTTCTTTGCTGTGGAGCTGATGTTGAGGGACCAGGTGAGATTCTCCATCAGGTGAACACCAAGAAATTTGGTGCTCTTTACAATCTCTACCGAGGAGCCGTCGATGTTCAGTGGGGAGTGGTCGCTCTGTGCCCTCCTGAAGTCAACAACCATCTCCTTTGTTTTGTTCACATTAAGAGACAGGTTGTTGGCTCTGCACCAGTCCGTTAGCCGCTGCACCTCCTCTCTGTAAGCTGACTCGTCGTTCTTGCTGATGAGACCCACCACGGTCGTGTCATCGGCGAACTTGATGATATGGTTTGAGCTGTGTGTTGCAGCACAGTCATGGGTCAGCAGAGTGAACAGCAGTGGACTGAGCACACAGCCCTGGGGAGTCCCCGTGTTCAGTGTGATGGTGTTGGAGATGCTGCTCCCGATCCAGTCAAGAAGTCTAGGATCCAGTTGCAGAGGGAGGTGTTCAGGCCCAGTAGGCTCAGTTTTCCAATCAGTTTCTGAGGGATGATTGTGTTGAATGCTGAACTGAAGTCTATGAACAGCATCTGAACGTATGTCTTTTTTGTCCAGGTGGGTTAGGGCCAGGTGGAGGGTGGTGACAATGGCGTCATCTGTTGAGCGGATGGGACGGTACGCAAACTGCAGGGGATCCAGTGAGGGGGGCAGCAGTGTCTTGATATGCCTCATGATGAGCCTCTCAAAACACTTCATGATGATGGATGTGAGTGCAACGGGACGGTAGTCATTTAGGCAGGACACCGAAGTCATCTTCGGCAAGGGGAGGATGGTGGCGGCCATATAGCATGTTGGATTGGTGGTGCTGCTCAGGGAGGTGTTGAAGATGTCAGTGAGAACATCTGCTAGCTGGTCTGCACATCCTTTGAGCACTCTGCCAGGGATGTTGTCTGGTCCAGCAGCCTTCCATGGGTTGACCCTGCAAAGGGTTCTTCTCACGTCGGCCACGGTGAGACACAGCACCATGTTATATTTGAATACACACAATATATGGAATAAGGTAGATAACCTTTGGTGCAGTTAGAGATTGGCAGGTATAATGTGGGCATCTCTGTGTCCTAGTGGAAAGAAGATCATATTTGGGAGCTTAACATCCAAGGTTACACTTTGTATTGAAAAGACAAGCAGATAGGCAGAGGGTGAAGTGGCTCTATTTGTTTTAAAAAAAAATTAAATAGAATCCTAAAGTTAAGAAACTGCAAGGTTAAAAAGACATGGTTGGGGGTTACATAGAGTCCTCTGAACAGTAGCCAGGATCTGGGCTACAATTTACAACAGGAAATAGAAAAGGAATGTAAATATGATAGTCCTGGGGGATTTCAGTCTGCAGGTAGATTGTGAAAATCCTTTTGGTGCTGAATCCCAAGAGAGGGAATTTGCAGAATGCTTATGAGATGGCTTTTTAGAGGAGTTTGTGGTTGATCCCATCAGGTCAATGGCACTTCTGGATTGGGTGTTATGTAATGGCACAGATTTGATTTGGAAGTTTAAGGTAAAGGAACCCTTACGAGGCAGTGATCAAAATATGATAGAATTCACCCTACAGTTTGAGAAGGATAAAATTAAATATAATGTATCAGTATTACAGTAAAGAGAATTACAGAGGCATGAGACAGGAGCTGGCCAAAGTTGATTGGATGTGGACACTAGCCGGGATGATGACAGAACAACAGTGGCTGGTGTTTATGGGGAAAATTTGGAAGGCACAGTAGGAAAGATACATTCCAAAGATGAACTATTCTAAAGGGAGGATGAGTCAAATGTTGAACTTTTTGGCAGAAATGCACAGCTCTAGGATTTGGAGGAAAAAGGTCATGGCCTTCCAACATCAAAACCTCATCCCAGCTGTGAAGCATATCGGAAGGAGCATCGTAGTTTGGAGCTGTTTTGCTGCCTCTGGGCCTGGACAGCTTGCAATCGTTGAGGGAACAAAGAATTCAAAATTATATCAAGACATTTTGCAGGAGGATGTCAGGATAGCCATCCGCCACCTGAAGCTTAAAGGATGTTGTATGATGCAACAAGACAATGATCGAAACACGAGTAAATCAACAACAGAATGGTTTAAAAAGAAGAAAATTTGTGTTTTGGAAAGGCTAAGTCAGTGAGCAGACTTTAACCCAATTGAGATGCTGTGGCAAGACCAGAAGTGGGCTGTTCATGCAAGGTATCCCAGAAATATTGATAAACTGAAACAGTTTTGTATGGAGTAATCATCTAAAATTCCTCCTTGCTGTTGTGCAAGTCTGATCAACAGCTACAGGAAGCATTTGGTGGAGATTATTGCTGCTAAAGAAGGTTCAAAGGTACCCCCAGATACTTGTGGGTCCTCACCACATCCTCACCATCAATAATAACAAGGAGCAGTGCAGGCTTGGTCTTCCTAAAGTCCATCACCCTTTTTTTGTCTAAGAAAGGATGTACTGGCATTGAAGAGGGTCCAGAGAAGATTCATGAGATGATCCCTGGGATGAAAGGTCATCCAGTCCATTGTGGAGCAAATCAGTCAGCCCCGTTACTGTTCTTTCCTTGTGGTGCTGTATATTATTTTCCCTCAAGCTCTTATCTCTTTCCTTCCTGAAAGACCCTTTGCCTTTTTCTCCCCTCTTTGCAAGCCAAGTTCCAGATCATTGTCTTTTTAATGCTTTTCTTCATATTTCCTGTGTGCCTTTTGCTAATTACTTTGAATCTGCACTGCTCAGTCCTTGAACCATCTGTTGATGGGGACAGCTGCTATCCAACAGCTAAATCTAAACGTGTCACAGCCTTGTACAGCTCCATCTGGTCTCTTAATGCTCTGAGATCGCAGTCTTTAAGAAGAAACAACTCAGCTGTGTCCACTTTCAGCACAGCTTTGGGAGGGATCCACTGAGAAAGCCAATGCCAGTATAAACACAAGGGATTCTGCAGATGCTGGAAATGTAGAGTAACACACACAATGCTGAAGGAACTCAGCGGATCAGGCAGCTTCTATGGAAAAGAGTAAACAGTAGATGTTTTGAGCTGAGACCCTTCGTCAGGATTCATGAAGGCCTGATGAAGGGTCTCAGCCTGAAACATCGATTGTTCATTTCTCTCCATTGATGCTGCCTGACCTCCTGTGTCCCTCCAGCATTTTGTATCCCCCAACTTGCATGACCATTCTAGAAAGGGTTGAAAAGTTGAAGAATGCAGCACAGTTGCAAAAATAATATACACCACCTTTAATTCTGCAGATATTCCAAGAAGGAGCAAGATGAACTTGTACAAAATGTATTCCTTACTGGCGGAAACATTCTATACCCTGGGATGAAGACAAGAATGGAGAGGGAGCTGCTTTCCATGAGGCCTTTTCAGTCTTCGTTCCAGGTACTACAAATTAAAAGCTGTGTTGAGTTCTTATCTGGTGGGGTGGGGGAGGGTGAGGCTGTGGGGAGGGGTGATGTGGAAGCATCAGTAATGACAAAGATACTAATCTATTTTCTGAGGCATGGCTGACAGAAGTTTTGGGACAATGATCCCTGCATGGTCAGATTCAGAGCTCATTTATTTGTAATACCAAACAGGACTATTGGGTGGATTGGTGAAGGGGTTAAGCGTTACGGGAAGAAGTTTTAGATGTACGGCATTGTACGGAGCCTTTGGCCCAAAATGTTCTGCTGATCTCTATGAACCTACTCCACGATCAACCTGACCCATTTCCCACTTTTACATTTTCTTCCTTTATACCATTAATGATAGGGGTACAAAACAGACCTTGGACTTTTCAATGGTTAAACCTCCTTGTCACCCTCTACCATTTTATTGCAACAGCAAGTTTCATTTTGGACAACTAACATCTTATTTCCATGACCATGAGGATTACATGCCTTCGTCGGTCATGGTTGACCACGGACGTTGCGTCTGAGCTGTCTATGTTCGCAAACCAGGGCAGTGTAATATGGAGAGCAGATTGTTGCCCATGTAGCAAGCTTCCCCCCCTCTAAGCATGTGATGAATCCAAAGGAAAGGCAGAGTTTGGCACCAGTAGTGTTGCAGTTGAACTCAATGTAGATCTGCCTTATGGTCTCCAGCTCTGGGTTTTTCCCTTGGGGTTTATTCTTGAAGCCTTCCCATGAGTGGGTATAGCTGCAAGGCTGTGGCAGTTCGAGATCAGAGTTTTCCTTGTCATAGATGAGCTGCCAACCATGGCTGATGGCCCCATCTGCCCGAAACTCATGGGGATTAACGAATAATTAATTGTGCTATTTGACTTGGTGCAATAAAGCTATAAAGAATTGGGGGGGGGGGGGAAAAGCATGTAGGCATGAAAAATTCCAAACTACTGTATTGTTTTGCCTTTGCCGTAATGGCAAACTCAGAATAAAAACAAATCTTTTGATTAACTGTAAAACTAAGGAGCTTTATATTGATTGCCGGAGAATTCAATAAGATTTTGGACATCAGGGATTTGATAGAGATTGTAATTTGAAATGTTAACTCTACTTTTCTCACACATGTGGCCTCACCTGAGTATTTCCAACATTTTGTTTTTATTTTAGATTTCCACCATCTGCAAGTTTTTTTTTATTATTCAGAGATCTGATGACTTTTAATGGATTTTCTCCAACTAATGCATCTGCAAATCAATTTAGAGTCATGCAGAATATATGTGCTTGGTATAATCCAGGGGTACTTGGCTTCACTGAAAAAAAAACTTTGAAAGAACACTAATGTCCACTGGGCTTGGAGCCAATCTTTGAAGCTTTTATTTGAAGATTTTTGAGATCTTTACATAAAAAGAAGCAACAGTCTTTGCTCTAGTTTCAGTTGCACTTGATGGTTACTGATCTCATTTATTTTCTCCTGCGTAGTACACTTTTATTGAAAAGTACTCCCAAAAAAAGTTCAAAAGAAAATTTATTATTAAAGTATGTAAAACATATGTAGCCTTGAGATACATTTTCTTGCAGGCACTCGTAGGAACTTAGTACAATAGAATCCATGTAAAACCATACTAACAAAGGTAGAGTCTAGAGTCCTACCTAAAGTCTGTCTACAGTAGGGGTTCCCAACCTGGGTCCACAGACCCCTTGCTTAATGGCATAAAAAAGGCTGGGAAGCCTGGTCTACAGGCTGTGGAAGTCAGTTCAGTGCTGGTGCAGGTGAAGCCATTCACGCTGTTCCAGGAGCCCAGGGCTGTTCCTGAGCCTGGTGGCATGGGACCCAAGACACCTGCACCTCCCACCTGATGGTAGTAGTGAGAAGAGAGGGAGACAGATCAAACATGGGCAGATGCAACAGGCACAAGTGGGGGATCTTGGCTCGCAAGTTGTAGTGGGGCTGAGCATTGATTTGTTTTCCACTCTTGGGTCTCGATGCTTTAATCTGGCTTGGTCCACTCTGGAACTCTTTCTGGCGATGGTCATACCCACTTTCCTGAGAGTCAAGTTTGCCAAATCCTTCAGAAGATCATAAAATCACTAGTTTGTTTAGATGGTTCAGAAGTTTGTTTCTTAAAGGGAAATTACAGGCGGTGGATTGCAATACTAGTAGTTCGGAAGAAGTACATTTAGTACAGGGGTTCCCTACTTGGTGTTCATGGACCCCTTGCTTAATGATCCATGGCATATAAAACGTTGGGAACCCCTGAAGTAGTAGAATATCTGGTGGTTTTGTCACCTTATATCGCTGGCGACATCTTGGCTTTGCTTTCTGTTGTTAGGTAATTCTCTTAAACGTTATATCTAATTGACATTTAGTAGCCAGAAAAGTAATAACCTATTGGGGTTTGTTGCCCATCTAGAAGATCTTCTACATCACTTCATGTCCTAAATGATTTTATCACCATCTAATCATACTTGAGGTGCAGACTATTCGAGCTCCACAAAGTTGTATAAACAACAGATGAGATGAATGACCATTTAATCTGACTACAATGATTCAATTTAAGCAGAATTGCCAGAAAGGAATTCCTGATTCACATTGTATATTATATGTTTAGAGGGGCAAGAATGAACTGTAAGGAGTTTTCACTCTGAATCTGTTCAGCAGCGATTGTTGTGGAGGCCCCCCCCCCAGGGACGACTGTGAATATTGCATCCCAGCTGTCTACATGATGCAAGGCAGTACGAAATGTAGAGCAAGCTGGTGTCCATGTAGTAGGCCCTCTTCCCGCCCCCCCCCACCCAATTAGCTGATGAATCCAAAGGCAGAGACCGATGTAGTTTGGCAACAGCGGCGTCATGGGAGTTGCCAGACAGTGTTGAACTCAACATTGCGCTGCTTTAGGGACTTCAGCACTGGATTTTACTCCTGAAGCCTTTCCGATGAGTGGGTATGGCCGCAGTGCAATGGAGGGTTGAGATCAGAGCTTTCATTCTCCTAGATGAGTTGCCAACCATGGGTGACAAGCCCCATCTGCCTGAAGCAACTGGTTTTAAGGTGATAGTAGCATGCCTTTGCCCCTTTTCCTAACATTAGAAACTGCTCTGCTGATCTTAGTAGCTAAGCCACTCGTGAAGGCCAGGAGCTGGACTTGGTTCTCGGGACTATTGGAGATGCACACCATTAGGAGCGTTTAATAGGTAGTGGGAGCTTATCCTCACTACCACCCCTCGGCTATGACAACCTTAAGGAATCAGCAATTAATTGCAACAATTTCTAAATTCTATTATTTCAGAACATATCTATTGCTGATGTGGTTGCCTTTGTACGAGAGAGATGAGCTTTCCTGTTTGTGCATTAACTTAGCGTTATAATTTCTGATTCCTTGCTGAAATTTGGGTAAATTTTTGTGGTCTTCAAGATGAGGAATCTTTGCACACAGGCATCATTGCTCTGCTTTCATCAATCACTGAGGTACAATTAAAACTGCGAATATGTAACAATCCCAGATTCTTCAAAGCCAAAACTACAAGCTTGAGAAGTCTTCTGTTCCATGATTATGGGCAAGTTTGCAATACGAGTCCTTAGTGAAAAGAGACCAACTCAAATACTTGTGTACATTCAGATTTATCTCCTTGAAACATAATCTATAGAAGTGAATCAATATCGCCATCAATTGTTATGAAGTCACCTTTCTCCTTTAAGTCACTTCTGGATTGATATGGGGTCTTTGTGTCTTTCAGGTGGTTGTTGCTGCCAATCCTGTTCTGGATGCCTGGTTTGGTGCTCGTGATTGGGCTGTGAGGCACAAGGGTCAAACTGAGGGCTGGATCACACTCTCTGAGTATGAAGAGAAAGGAGGAGAGTACTTGAGTGAACATGTTGCTTCTAATATTTATGTGCCGATGAGCCTTACAAAACCAGCTTAGTTGCACTGGCAAACCAGAAGATTTTGGACAAATTCAATTATTGACCTGGCTTTTGCATAAATTGAGAGACATCTCTTTTGAACTGAAGCCAAATTAATTGCTTTGACAAGCTAAAAGACAGTTCTTGATGTTTTTATATAAAAAACATTTATTTTGAATTGTAAATACTTAATTTGAACTGGATTACAGAGTAATTTAAAAAAAAAAATTATCCTGTTTCAGGATATGGATAACCAGTAGATCAGTATCTATTAACAACATACAATGTTGTCTCAAGATTAAGTGATGGCTAAGAAGTCCTGATGAAGTGTCTCAGCTCAAAATGTGGACTGTTTATCCATTCCATAGATGCTACCTGACATTGAGTTCCTCTAGCATTTTGTATGTGTTACTCTAGCTAAGAAGAGATGTAGGTTGAAAGTGATGGCAAAAGTATTCATTTTTATCTCTATATATCCCTTCCTACATTGTGGAACTTGTCTCGATCACCATTTGGCACGATGGATAAAACTTACCCTGCTGAAACCAAGTCTATGTGCACATAAAGTGTCCCTTGGAATACAGCCTGGGATAATACATGCAACCTGATTTGAATTTATTTAAAACTTGGAAAAGGCATGCTTTGACTTTCTTTTAATTGGATTTGCTCCTTACTCTGAACATTTACTCTGGTAAACTGTCTTTAAAGGAGATACAATCTATTAAATTATTACAGCAGTATATTCCAGTACAAAAGTGTTGCCATTTGACAATACTTGTGAATATTGCAACCTCTTAAATGTTAATGATTTTGTTTATTTCATTCAAGTGGATTACTGATTTCTTAAAATGTCTTCACAATATTGGAAGAAAGAAATATTGTGGAACTGCCTTTTTCTGTCTTAATTTTGTGTGGCCAACAGTCTATTGCTACCCAAGGAAAAACTACCATACGAATGAAGGTATTTATAAAATATCTCTCACAACCGCAGAACATCAGAGCAACATCAGCACCTTCTCCAGTGTGTAAGAATGAGAGGTAATCATGTCGAAATGTACAGAGTTCCTAGGAGGCTTGAAGGGTAAATATGGAGTTGGTCTCTCCCCTGGCTGGGATATGTGGAAACTGAGGGTTACAGACTCATCTTAGCCATTCAGGACAGAACTGAAAAATTTCTTCATCCCTGGAGTTCACTTGTCAAGGATGTGGAAACTGAATTGCTGAGTACAATAACACCAATATTGTTAACATCAGTAGATATTATGGAATCGAGTGTTTTGGGGTTAGTGCACCAAAGATCATATTTAAAGGTAAAAATAAGTGTAATGGATTGAATGACCAACTACTGGTATTTAAGTTCTTATCTTTAGAATGTTACCTGGGTTTCAGCACCTAAGTTATAGGGAAAGATTGAACAAGTTAGATCTTTATTCTTTGGAGTGTAGAAGGTTGGGGGGGGGGGGACTTGATAGAGGTATTTAAAATTATGAGGGGGATAGAGTTGACGTGGATAGGCTTTTTCCATTAAGAGTAGGGAGATTCAAACAAGAGGACATGAGTTGAGAATTAAGGGGCAAAAGTTTAAGTGTAACATGAGGGGGAATTTCTTTACTCAGAGTGGTAGCTGTGTGGAATGAACTTCCGGTAGAAGTGGTAGAGGCAGGTTCGGTATTATCATTTAAAGCAAAATTGGATAGGTATATGGACAGGAAAGGAATGGAGGGTTATGGGCTGAGTGCGGGTCAGTGGGACTAGGTGAGAGTAAGCGTTCGGCATGGACTAGAAGGGCCAAGATGGCCTGTTTCAGTGCTGTGAGTGTTATATGGTTATATCACATAGCTCTTTACAGTCAATGACTAGAAGACTGTAGATTCATAAAACTTAGCTATGCCATCACTGGAGTACTGTATACATTTCTGGTAATTACATTTTAGAAATGATCAAGTAACAAGATGCAAAAGAGAATCAAAGTCATGACTGTGTAACTTCAGTTACAAAAAGAATATCACCTAAACTGGGGTTGCTTTGGGGCAAGTAGGAAGCCGAAGGGAGTTTTAATTGAAGTGTGTAAAATTACAAGAGGATGGATGTAAATAGTACAGATCTATTTCCTTTGATGGATGAAGATAATGCTGGGAGTGGCTGGATAAAACTGTATTTCTGCCTAGCTTGTTGGTGATCTGGACACTGAAACTGGTTGCAGGAAAGCTCACTCCATTTAGAAGGTAACTGGTTGAATATTTGGGTGCTGGAGTCTTCAAGGCAGTAAATAGAACTGGGGTGCAGCAGTGGCAAGAACTGGTTTCTCTTTGCCCAGCTTTGGGGTCAAATCGCATCCGTCACAACGCAGTTTGAATTTGCCTATCACTGGAGCCAAATGGTCTCCCCACATGATGCATATTTTGATTTGCCCAGCTTTGGGGCCAACAGGTCTCCCACAGGATTTCCATTTTGGATCTTGTGAAGTACTGTCACTGTTTTAAAAAAAAATAGAAAGGGAATCCATTTGTGTTCAACTTACATGGGCCCTTAGCTCCTAAGCAGAGCATTGGCCATCGATGACTGCCCATCTTCATCATCCTCTGAAGTTGATGGTATAGTTGGAGTTCATCAATGCTTCTGTAATCCATTGTATCCACTATATAGGGGATTGGCCTAAACAGCTTCACCAAAGCCTGTTGACCAGCCTTGCCTGTTTACACCTCTCACCACGGGGACGAAGGGTTGAACTTTGAGATGTGTTTGTATTCAACGATCTCTCCCAAAACAGGAGTATGCTGATAAGTAATAGCCAATTAACCCACTTTAATGAATCTGATTACCAGGCCGCTAGGATAACTCCCATATCCTACAAAGAAATGCCTTTGGATCACTAACGTTCCTAACAGAAGAGAGGGCTCTTTTCGATGACTTGGAGCTCAGAACTAGACAAGAGGTCCAACCAAGACTCGTGCTCCAAATCTGTGGAGCTGCTCTTGAAACCCTTAACCTTCTAAACTGAGAATGCTACCAGCAGCCACTAGGTAATTTATTAAATCTGTTCTATTCACTGAAAGATGGAAAAGTGTAAAATTATGAAAGAACCAAGAACAAAAGAAACATATGGTAGAATAATTCAAGCCCCTTAAGGGAAAAAAGCTTAAGAAGACTGATTTTTATGTCAAAATTATTGGCAATCTTGCAGGCTGAGTACATGTGAAATCCAAGTTCTTGTCATAACAAATATATCAAAAAGTACAAGGCTTTGGCTAGAGAGTGAAATAAGAGAATAAAAGTGACTCTTGGGAGTGAATACTGTAAATCTGCAAAGTGCGTACCTCTGCTGGTACAGGCTGAACGTAGTTGGAAACTCTTTTGCAAAGTATTCAGAATGTACAGCATGCTTGTTAGTGTCCGCTTTGCTTCAAAAGCACTGCTGCCTCTTGATATTAAGTTTGTACATTCGAGTCTCACTCTGGAGCCGTGCACCCAGACTCTAGGCTGATGCTCCAGGGCAGTGTGAGTACTGTACTGTTGAATCTTGAGGGAGAGACATACAGAACAGAGAAGGATTAGCTTTATTTGTCACATGTACATTGCAAAGTACAGTGAATTGCGTTGTTTTTCATCAAACCAAATAAACGAGGATTGTGCTGAGCAGTCTGCAAGTACCATGTTTCAGCGCCATCATGGCAACCCCACAACTCACTCATCCAAACCATACGCCTTTGGAATGTGGGAGGAAACCCACAATGGACAAACCCCAGTCAGTGATCTCTGGCACTGTAAAGTGATAGCTCTGTCTGCTACGTTACCATGCTGCCCATTGAACCACTGGCTCTCCAGCTAGAAGAGGCACAGTTTAAAGCAGGGGTTCCCCCCCCCCCCAGTTAATTGTAAAGCTCTGTGGCACATAAAAGGTTGGGAATCCCTGGTTTAAAAGAATAATGGACTTAACCATGGCACTGATGGTGATACTCTGCAGAAGGTATTGGGGTTTTTGATCAATGGTTCATTGAGGATTGTGGGAACTTCCTGTGCACAAACTGATCATTGAGTTCCCTGAGTCATAGAGCACAGAAACATGCTCTTCAGCCCATCTAGTCCTTGCCAAATGTATTCTGCCTAGTCCCATTGCCCTGCACCTGAACCAAAGCATTGTCTACCCCTCTCATCCATGTACTTAACCAAATCAAACTCACATCCACCACGTTCACTGGCAGCTCATTCCCCCCTCTGAGTGAAGAATTCTTTAAGTACTCTGCTAACTGGAAGGAGTTTGTTCATTCTCCCTGTAACTATGTAGGTTTCCTCCCACGTTCTAAAGACTTAAGTTGTAACATGCTCTGATGGCAGTAACTTAAATGCAAACCATTCCACTAAGCCCCAAGTTGAATGTATCTGGAAGTACAGGGGACTCATAACAGACCACAAGACATAGGAGCAGTATTAGGTCATTCAGCTCATTGTGTCTGCTCCATTCTTCCATCTCGACTGATCTATTATCCCTCTCAACCCCATTCGCCTGCCTTCTCATCCTAACCATTGACCTCTGCTTTAAATGTACACAATGCTCTGGCTTCCACAGCCGCCTGTGACAATAAATTCCTCAGATTTACCAACCTCTGACTAAATAAGTCCCTCCGCATCCCTGTTCTAAATGGACATTCCTCTGTTCTGAGGCTGTTCCCCCCACTACAGGAAACATCGCCTCCACATCCAACCACTTCTTTCAATATTCGGTGGATTTCAACACAATCCCCCCCGCCATTATTCTGAACGCCAGCGAGTACAGGCCCTGTGCTATGAAATGCTCCCCATACGTTAACCCTTTCATTCCCTGGACCATTCTCATGAACCTCTGGATCCTCTCCAATGCCAGTACATCCTTTCTTGCACAATAGACCCAAAACTGCTCTCAATACTCCAATGAGGAGTCGTGTATTGGATTTTCATAAGGCGTTTGGTAAGGACCCACACAGAAAGGTAAGAGTAAATTGGAGGTAAAACACAGATGTGGGTGAGTAATTTCAGTAGTTAGCTGAAAACCGCTTGGTTATTGCCTTATTTTTAAATATCTAGTAATTCGCTTTACCAAATAACACTACGTGCGGATTAAATGTCAGCTTTCTGTTTCCCATCGATTTCGGCAGTAACAGCTATGTAATCATTTAGTAACACAAGGTAACTGATACTTTTCCGCGTAGCTAATGGAAAACATTCAGTGAAATGGGTGGTGGCTTTGCATATTACGTAATTTGGGTTGGGGGGGAGGAATAACAAATGAATACAAGTTATTCAGAAAGGAAGAACTTTAAAGCAGATTTCAACTTCCCCTGTGAGTCATCTGGGTTAAGGTAACAACTAACTGTAAATATAGGCCAGTTTAATTCAGCTGGTGCAGTACTGTAGCCTTCGTTTGGTTTTACTGATGTCTAAATACTGATATGAACGCAAAATCTGCGGAGTTTCTTACCCTGATCCGCATACAGATAAGAACACACTCTGATGCCGGTCATAAGATACAGCAGCGGAATTAGGCCATTTGGCCCATCGAGTCTGCTCCGCCAATCCATCATTGCTGATTTATTATCCTTCTCAACCTCATTCTGCCTTTCCCCCGTAACTTTCGACGCCCCTACTTATCAAGAACTTATCTATCTATCAACCTATGCTTTTTAAAAAAAAACACCACCACCCAATGACTTGGCTTCCACAGCCATCTGTGGCAATGAATTCCACAGAGCTACCGTCCTGGCAGTAAAGAAATTCCTTCTCATCTATGTTTCAAAAGGGCATCCTTGTAGTCTGAGGCTGTGCCCTCCAGTACTAGTCTCCCCCACTATAGGAAGCATCCTCTCCACATAGACTCTTACCTACCCTTTCAGTATTCAATAGGTTTCAATGAAATCTCCTCTTGTTCGTCTAAACGCCAGTGAGTACAGGCCCAGAAACAATTTCCTTCCATTGTCCTTTCAGATCGTGAAACTCTCTGCCATTATTACCCTATTGAGAATACACATCTGTGAATTTTAAATGCAAATTGATAGACCCCCTTTTAGCCTACAACCATCTTCTTCATTGATACTAGGACCTTGCCAAAAGGAAATAGCTCAACAAGACGGCATCCATCATGAAGGACTCCCAACCATCCGGGTCATGCCCTCTTCTCATTACCACTGCCAGGGGAGGAGGTACAGGAGCCTGAGACACACACCCAATGATTTAGGAACACTTTCTTCCCCTCTGCATCAGTTTTCTAAACAGTCCACAAACACAAACTCACTATTTTGCTCTCTTTTCTCATAGAACAGAGAGTATTATAGCACAGGTTAGTTGGCCCACAATGTTGTGCCAACCTTTTAACTCTTCAGTCTAACCCTTTCCTCCTACATAGCCATCCAATTTCATGAAAACACAAATTATTTTTGCACTACTTATTTATTTTTTATATCTCGTATTGTAACTTAATGGTACCTTTTATGTATTGCACTGTACTGTTGCTACAAAATAACAAATTCACAACGTATGTCAGTGATAATAATCCTGATTCTGGTTCACTATTTATTCATCATAGTCATGAGGGAAAATGGTAAATATTTACTCAACATCAGATAGAGAACTATCATTCATGCTGTACACAGAGCTATCTCTCTGCATTTTGTTTCACCAAAGTCAATAACCTTGCTCAGCCCTTCTCGCTGCTTTAGATCGTAAGACCATGGAGCAAATTAGGCTATTCGGCCCATTGAGTTTTCCCTGCCATTCCATCATGACTGATTCAAGTTGTAAAATAAGTCATCTCTAACTAGGGTACTAGCCTCCATAGTATCCAAGACACTTTCAAGGAACGGTGCCTCAGAAAGGCGATGTCCATTATTAAGGACCCCCGTTACCCAGGCCATGCCCTCTTCTCATTTTTACTGTCAGGAAGAAGGTACAGACACAACAATTCAGGAACAACTTCTTCCCCTCTGCCATCTGATTCCTAAGTGGACTTTGAACCCATGAATATGTCCTCACTTTCTTTTTAACATATATTACTTCTGTTTTGCACTATTCTTAATCTATTTAATATATATATACTTATTTTTCTTTCTACATTATCATGTATTAAACTGCTACTGCTGTTGACAAATTTTACAACACATGCCAGTGATAATAAACCTGATTTTAATTTATTATCCCTCTCAACCATTTCCCCTACCTTCTGCCCATAACCTTCGACACCCTGATTAATCAAGAACCTATCAATATATAATATTGATATCAATATCAATATCAACCTATCAAGAACCTAATATATACCCAGTGATTTGGCCTACAGAGATGTCGGTGGCAATGAATTCCACAGATTCACCTCCCTCTGGTTAAAGAATGTTTTCCTCATCTCTGTTCTAAATGGACTTCCTTCTATTCTGAGGCTGTGCACTCTGGTCCTAATCTCCCCCAATGCTGGAAACATCCTCTCCACATCTACTGTATCCAGAATCAGAATCAGGTTTATTATCACCGGCATGTGTTGTGAAATTTGTTAACTTAGCAGCAGCAGTTCAATGCAATATATAATAATAATAATAATAATAATAATAATAAATAAGTAAATCAATTACCATATATGTATATTGAATAGATTTTAAAACATGCAAAAACAGAAATTATATGTATTTTAAAAGTGAGGTAGTGTTCACAGATTCAATGTCCATTTAGGAATCAGATGGCAGGGGGGAGAAGTTGTTCCTGAATTGCTGAATGTGTGCCTTCAGGCTTCTGTACCTCCTTCCCCCAGTGAGAAAAGGGCATGTCCTGAGTGCCGGGGGTCCTTAATAATAGACGCTGCCTTTCTGAGACACCACTCCTTGAAGATGTCTTGGGTACTTTGTAGGCTAGTCCCAAGATGAAGCCAACTAAATTTATGATCCTTTGCAGCTTCTTTCATAGAAACATAGAAAACCTACAGCACAATACAGGCCCTTCAGCCCACAAAGTTGTGCCGAACATGGTCCTACCTTAGAAATTACTAGGCTTACCCATGGCCCTCTATTTTTCTAAGCTCCACGTACCTATCCAAAAGCCTCTTGAAAGACCCTATCATATCCGTCTCCACCACCGTTGCTGGCATCTCATTCCACGCACTCACCACTTTCTGCGTGCGTAAATAAATAAATTACCCTGACCACTCATCTGCACTTACTCCCCAGCACCTTAAACCTGTGTCCTCTTGTGGCAACCATTTCAGCCCTGGGAAAAAGCCTCTGACTATCCACACAATCAATGCCTCTCATCATTTTATACACATCTGTCTGGTCACCCCTCATCCTCCATTGCTCCAAGGAGAAAAGGCCGAGTTCACTCAACCTGTTTTCATAAGGCATGCTCCCCAATCCAGGCAACATCCTTGTAAATCTCCTCTGCACCCTTTCTATGGTTTCCACATCCTTCCTGTAGTGGGGCAATCAGAACTGAGCACAGTACTCCAAGTGGGCTCTAACCAGGGTCCTATATAGCTGCAACATTACCTCTTGGCTCCTAAATTCAATTCCACAGTTAATGAAGGCCAATACAGTGTATGCCTTCTTAACCACAGAATCAACCTGCACAGCTGCTTGGAGTGTCCTACGGACTCGGACCCCAAGATCCCTCTGATCCTCCACACTGCCAAGAGTCTTACAATTAATACTATATTCTGCCATCATGTTTGACCTATCAAAATGAAGCACTTCACACTTACCTGGGTTGAACGCCATCTGCCACTTCTCAGCCCAGTTTTGCATCCTATCAATGTCCCACTGTAACCTCTGACAGCCCTCCACACTATCCACAACACCTCCAACCTTTATGTCATCAGCAAACTTACTAATCCATCCCTCCACTTCCTCATCCAGGTCATTTATAAAAATCACGAAGAGTAAGGGTCCCAGAACAGATCCCTGAGGCACCCCACTGGTGACTGACCTCCATGCAGAATCTGACCTGTCTACAACCACTCTTTGCCTTCTGTGGGAAAGCCAGTTCTGGATCCACAAAGCAATTTTCCCTTTGGATCCCATGCCTCCTTACTTTCTCAATAAGCCTTGCATGGGGTACCTTATCAAATGCCTTGCTGAAATCCATATACACTACATCTACTGCTCTTCCTTCATCAATATGTTTAGTCACATCCTCAAAAAATTCTATCAGGCACGACCTGCCCTTGATAAAGCCATGCTGACTATTCCTATTCATATTATACCTCTCCAAATGTTCATAAATCCTGCCTCTCAGGATTTTCTCCATCATCTGATTAACTGCTGAAGTAAGACTCAGTGGTCTATAATTTCCTTGGCTATCTCTACTCCCTTTCTTGAATAAAGGAACAACATCCGCAACCCTCCAATCCTCCAGAACCTCTCCTGACCCATTGATGATGCAAAGATCATTGCCAGAGGCTCAGCAATCTCCTCTCTCGCCTCCCACAGTAGCCTGGGGTACATATCACCCGATCCCAGCAACTTATCCAACTTGATGCTTTCCAAAAGCTCCAGCACATCCTCTGTCTTAATATTGACATGCTCAAGCTTTTCAGTCTGCTGCAAGTCATCACTACAATCACAAAGATCCTTTTCCATAGTGAATACTGAAGAAAAGTATTCATTAAGTACCTCTGCTATTTCCTCTGGTTCCATATACACTTCCCCACTGTCACACTTGATAGGTCCTGTTCTTTCATGTCTTATCCTCTTGCTCTTCACCTACATGTAGAATGCCTTGAGGTTTTCCTTAATCCTGCCTGCCAAGGCCTTCTCATGGCCCCTTCTGGCTCTCCTAATTTCCTTTTTAAGCTCCTTCCTGTTAGCCTTATAATCTTCTAGATCTCTAACATTACCTAGCTCTCTGAACATTTTGTAAGCTTTTCTTCTTGACTAGATTTATTACAGCCTTTGTACACCACAGTTCCTGTACCCTACCATAACTTCCCTGTCTCATTGGAACGTACCTATGCAGAACTCCACACAAATATCCCCTGAACATTTGCCACATTTCTTCCATACTTTCCCTTAGAACATCTGTTCCCAATTTAAGCTTCCAATTTCCTGCCTGATAGTCTCATCATTCCCCTTACTCCAATTAAACACTTTTCTAACTTGTTGGTTCCTACCTCTCTCCAATGCTATTGTAAAGGAGATAGAATTATGATCACTATCTCCAAAATGCTCTCCCACTGAGAGGTCTGACACCTGACCAGGTTCATTTCCCAATACCAGATCAAGTACAGTCTCTCCTCTTGTAGGCTTATCTACATATTGTGTCAAGAAACCTTCCTGGACACACCTAACAAACTCCACCCCATCTAAACCCCTTGCTCTAGGGAGATTCCAGTCAATATTTGGAAAGTTAAAATCTCTCATTACGACAACTCTTATTATTACACCTATCCAGGATCTGTTTCCCTATCGGCTCCTCAATAACCCTGTTACTATTGGGTGGCCTATAAAAAAACACCCAGTAAAGTTATTAACCTCTTCTTGTTCCTAACCTCCACCGACAGAGACTCCATAGACAATCCTTCCATGACATCCACCTTTTCTGCAGCCATGACACTATCTCTGATCAACAGTGCCACGCTCCCACCTCTTTTGCCTCCCTCCCTGTCCTTTCTGAAACATGTAAAACCCGGCACTTGAAATAACCATTCCTGTCCCTGAGCCATCCAAGTCTCTGTAATGGCCACCACATCATAGCTCCAAGTACTGATCCACACTCTAAGCTCATCCGCTTTGTTCATGATACTCCTTGCATTAAAATAGGCACATTTCAAACTGTCTGTCTGAGCGCGTCCCTTGTCTATCACTGCCTATCCTCCCTCACACACTGTCTCTTAGCTTTCTCTATTTGTGAGCCAATCACCTCTTCTCCAGTCTCTTCAGTTTGGTTCCAACCCCTCAAAAATTTTAGTTTAAATTCTCTCCAGTAGTCTTAGAAAACCTCCCTGCCAGGATATTGGCCCCCTGGGATTCAAGAGCAACCCGTCCTTTTTGTATAGGTCACACCTACCCCAAAAGAGGTCCCAATGATCCAGAAATCTGAATCCCTGCCTCCTGCTCCAATCCCTCATTCTATTTCTATACTCACTGTCAAGTGGCACAGGCAGTAATCCTGAGATTACTATATTTGAAGTCCTGCTTCTCAACTTCCTTCCTAACTCCCTGTAGTCTTTTCCCTTTTCCTACCTATGTCATTGGTACCAATATGCGCCACGACCTCTGGCTGTTCTCCCTCCCACTGCAGGATATCTTGGACGCGATCTGTAACATCCTGGACCCCGGCACCTGGGAGGCAAACTACCATCCGAGTTTCTTTCCTGCGTCCACAGAATCGTCCATCTGACCCCCTAACTATAGAGTCTCCTATCAGTACTGCCTTTCTCTTGCTTTCCCTACCCTTCTGAGCTACAGGGCCGGACTCTGTGCCTCTTATTGTCAAGGGGTACAGCCACAGGGGTACTCTCTAGTACCTGACTCTTCTCCTTCCCTCTCCTGACTATGACCCACTTGTCTTTCTCCCGTGGCCCCGGTGTGACCACCTGCCTATAACTCCTTTCAGTCCTGTGCAGTCCCCCCACCCCCCCCAATACCAAACAGTGATGCAGCCTGTCAGAATGCTCTCCACGGTACATCTATAGAAGTTTTTGAGTGTACTTGTTGACATGCCAAATCTCTTCAAACTCCTAATGAAGTATAGTTGTTGCCTTGCCTTCTTTATAGGTGCATTGATAAGTTAGGACCAGGTTAGGTCCACAGAGATGTTGACACCCAGGAGCTTGAAGTTGCTCACTCTCTCCACTTCTGATCCCTCTTATGTGTTCCTTCATCTTACCTTTGCTGAAGTCCACAATCAGTTCTTTCGTCTTACTGATGTTGAGTGCAAGGTTGTTGCTGCGACACCACTCTATTAGTCGATATATCTCGCTCCTGTATGCCCTCTCGACTCTATCTGAGATTCTACCAACAATGGTTGCATCATCAGCAAATTTATAGATGGTATTTGAGCTGTGCCTAGCCGCACAGTCAAGGGTATAGAGAGAGTAGAGTAGTGGGCTAAGCGCACCCCTGAGTTGCACCAGTGTTGATTGTCAGACCTTTAATTTGTCCTTTTCTGCCTCAATGGCAGGAAGTAATATTTTTGGTTTGTTAGTTCCAATTAGTTAAAACTCCTAATAAGAGTTTAGCTTTGAGTTCAGACCTGTTCTTTTATGTACAGCTGATAATTGGAAGGTTTTATTTTACTGATGTGCCAAAAAAAATCCATCTTTACCTATTTGCTTCTTATAATAATTGTAATCTATTTTCTTAACCAACTGGCTTTACAACATTCAGAATTTTGTTAGTCAATCCATCTATAAAAGCTGAAAGCCTCATCCGTTCAGAATTTACATGAAACAGATAGGAAAATGAAAGGTTTCGAGGTTATTTTGTTGTCAGGGCCTCGAGCAACAATTTTTTTCCGTCATTAGAACATTTTGTCAGCTTCACATAACAAATTCCATTATTTAGTGCCTTTACCATGTCTTATGTAGCTCTAAGGGATTTAACAGGAATGTTAGCAAGTAAAAACCGAAGCTAAGTAGAATATTAAGGGAGACATCAGAGGTCGGTTTGAGAATTGCTTTAAAGTTGTAAGTCAATGCAGAGAATTTTAAGAAGGGAATCTAGATCTTTAGGACTCTGAGAACTAAAGGGACATAATGTCACAAATAATCAAGAAGGAAGTACAGATAATTTTCAGTGTTGTATAGCTGCAGAGATGAGTAGTCATAAGAGCAGAATGTGGCCATTCGGCCCATCGATTCCTCTCTGCCGTTCTGCCATGGCTGATTTATTTTCCCTCTCAACCCTATTCTCCTGCCTTCTCCCCGTAACCTCTGACAACCTTAGTAAACCAGAAGCTGTCAACCTCCACTTGCAGAATCTGATGCTGGAAATCCAGAAAGCACCACTGTCGAGAACGACAGAAATAATTTAGTTACTGGAATAATAATTCTGAGTCCTTGGCAACTGATCCATTGACTAAGTTCAAATCCCACCATAATAATTTGGAACTTAATTGTCAGATAATTAAATAAATCAGGATTTTTAAAGAACTGCTAATATCAATTATGATCACTAGAAAGCTACACAGTTACAAAATCTTCCAAAGTCCTTCAGGGGAATGAAGTTTGCTGTGTTTATCTGGTTTAATTTATATGCAACATCAGATCCTTAACAGTGTTGATGAGCAGAGGGATCTTGGGGACCAAGTCCATAGCTCCCTGACAGTGGATACACAGGCTGGTAAAAAGGCATGTGGCATGCTTGCCTTTATTAGTTGAGACATTGAGTTCAAAAGTCATAAGAGGACTCTGGGCTCTCTCCACAGGATGTGCTGACATTGGAGAGAGTCCAGGGGAGGTTCACAAGAATGAAAGGGTTAACGTTTGAGGGGTGTTTGATGGCTCTGAGCCTGTACTCACTGGAGTTTAGAAGAATGAGGTGGCATCTCATCCCAGGAGATCAGCAGTTTCCACAGGTTCACCACTTTTTGACTAAAGAGATTCCTTCTCATCTCTGTTCTCAACAGACCCCCTTCTATTCTGCGGCTCTGCCCTCTGGTCCTAGTCTCCCCCACTATAGGAACCATCCTCTCCACATTCAATCCATCTCGGCCTTTCCATATTTGATAACTTTCAATGAGACTCCCTGTCATTCTTCTAAACTCCAGAGAGTATAGGCCTACAGCCACCAAATGCTCCTCATATGTTAACCCTGTCATTCCCGGAACCATTCTCATGAACCTTCTCTGGAGCCTCTCCAATGCCAGCACATCCTTTCTTAGATAAGGGGCCCAAAACTACTCACAATGCTCCAAGCACAGTCTGACTAATGCCTTATAATGGCTCAGTGTTACAAGGGAGGCAACTGCAAGGGAATCTAAAATGGTGATATCCTGTATCGGGACATCTTATTTGATGCAGATTCTACACAGGAAGATGTCAGATCATTGTCAGTGAATGATGGTTTAGGGTTTGAAAAGTGTGATGACTGTATGAAGTTTTGTTCCTCGTCCAGTTCTAATAAATTAAAGCTGGAACGTTTGGTGTTTGAGGACTTGCTCCATGGTAACAAAATACCAATTGGCTCTGCACGGGAGAACATCGGAATAAAAGTTTATGATGTTTGTGTTAAGTTACCTCACTCAGTTTGTAGAGTGTGGAAAACCACATACCTAGAGGACTGTATGAACTCTAGCTTCTGGACCAATTCATGCCATCGAGAAGCCTTGCAGTTAGCTAGCGCCTTTGCAGCCCCTCAGCAGGTCACAACTTGCTTTCCACAGCCTACGGAGCTCTGAGGGATAGTTATCACTGTGGTAACCCTCTTAATTGTAATACTTTTATTCTGCTCAGTGTTAGATTGGCCTGTTCCACGTATCATTCCCTTGCCAAGGAGTGGGGACAGATAAAATTCCACTTCTTCTGCGATGTTGTCAAAAGAGACGAGCTGCCCCAATGATTTGTCTTGCCCCTATGATCCTGCTAGAAGTTGCCCTCTGAGGAAAAGCTCATCATTTCCTCAAAGTACAACAAACAACGGGAACTCCTTGATAAGAGGAATCACATGCGCTAACTTACACTTTCTTTCCTGAGATGATAATTTATTGTAGTGGATTCCACTTAGTCTTATTCTGCTGTTACTATCCGGAAAGTAATATCTATGTTCAACCCTTATGCGTCACAGAGGATTTTTTGCAATTAACTATCTGCACACAGTCTGTCTTCCCCCCACCCCTTACTATGTAAAAAATGTCTTTAACCTAAATGCTCATACAGTAAATTAAACTTCACTTACTTATTGAGATACAGCGTGGAATAGGCCCTTTGAGCCACGTTGCCTGCAATCCCCGATTTAATCCTAGTCTCAGGGGTCCAATTAGTGACCAATTAGCCTACCAACCGGTACGTCTTTGGACTGTGGGAGGAAATCCACACGATCACGGAGAACGTACACATTCCTACAGGCAATGGCAGGAATTGAACCTGTAAAGTGTTGTGCTAGCCATGCCACCTTTTAATCCAAATACCCATAAACTCTGAGAATCTATTATCCATCTATTCAGAAATCTCAGTCGTCCGACTTCTCGCTTACAAGGTGATGCTTGTTGTTCTCTTTTTTAAACCCACTGGGGTCCCAGAAATTGCAAACACAAGATACTCTGCAGGTCTTGGAAATCCAGAGTAACCCACACAAAATGCTGGAGGAACTCAGCAGGTCAGGCAGCAGCTATGGAATAAACTTCCTGAAGCAGGGTCTTGGCCTAAAGCGTTGACTGTTTATACCTCTTCATAGATGCTGCCTCCATAGATGCATGTGTTGTCTCAGATATTGTACTCACTCCTCACACACTGCAGCCCCAGAAATTGTGTTCCCTTTCCACACACACCGGCCCCTGATACTGTGTTCCCTTTTCGTACACTGGGACCCACTGGGCCCTAGATACTGTATTGCCTTAACACAAACTGGAGCCACAGATACTGCGTTCCCTTTCCACACACTGCAGCCAAAGTTTCCATCTGCTCCCACTCCACACACTGCGGACTTGTTTTTCATTCAGCATACCTGGTCACTTCTTCCCACACTACTAATTTTACTCTGGGATCTTCGAGTTACCAGATAACCCCTGCCCCCGATAAATATACCTTGTTTACTTGACAATTTATAATATGGTTTTGCATCTTAACAAAAGTTACTCAAAAGCATTGAGCTATTATTAGAAATAATAGTCCAGCACCATCAAAGTCTCGATTATGCCGGAGTATTGGAATTGTACTGTAATTACCGGAAGGGGACTCAAGATGGGAATGGGACTCCTGGGTTTCCAGCTGGGGCCAAGAAAGCTCACCAATGCTTCTACTTCTTCAGAAGGCTAAAGAAATCTGGCATTGTCTCGTCAATCCTTACCAATTTTTATCAATGCACTTGAGAAAGCATCCTATCTGGATGCATCATGATTTGATATGACAACTGCTCTTCCCAAGACTGCAAGAAACTGCGGAGAGTTATGGCCACAACTCAGCACATAATGGAAACCAGATTCTTCTCTATGGACTTTGTCTATACTTCTCACAGCCTCAGTAAAGGGCGACACGGTAGCATAGCCCCAGCAATCCATGCTTTAGAGCCCCAGCGATCACAGATAAAGGTTCGATTTCCGATGCTGTCTGAAAGGAAATTGTCTGTTTTTCCTCTGACCGCGCTGGTTTCCTCTGTGTGCTCCGGTGTCCTCCCACAGTCCAAAGATGTATATTGAGCTCAGTGAGTTGTGGGCATGCTACATTTGCCCCAAAACAGTCCGTGCTGATTTGATTCAACATAAATGACACATTTCACTGTATGTTTCAGTGTACTTGTGACGAATAAAGCCAATCTTATCTTTATTGTTATAGCAGTCAGCCCTTGAAAGGAAAAATCTTATAAAAAGTATTGGATACAGCCCAGTCTGCCACTGAGCACACCTACATGGAGCGTTATCACAGGAAAGCAGCATCCATCATCAGGAACCCCCACCAGCCAGCTCATGCTCTCTTCTCATTGCTGTCATCAGGAAGAAGGTACAGGAGCTTCAGAACTCACACCACCAGGTTCAGGAACAGTTAATACACCTCAACCATCGGGCTCCTGAACCTCACCATGTCTGCATGCTTTTGTGCAGTGAGGTGCTGCCACGTGATTGGCCGATTAGATATTTGCATTAACGAGCAGGTGTACCTAATAAAGTGGCCACCAGGCGTTGCAGCATCTCACCAAATACAAAGCAAAAAATGTCCATTTCCTCAAAATTATCTAATCTGCTTTATTGCCCCAATGTTATCTCTCTCGTGTGCTCTTCATATATCTGGGAAAACGTTGTATAAATTATTAATAAAGTAATAATGAAAAAAGAACAATAAACATCAAAGAAATGAAAAATCTCAGCTGCTGGAGGATTAATTTCCTCAGGTAGCGATCGGGCCCACGAGGACTGAAATAAAGACTGGTTGATAAAAAGATAGGTAGGGTAATGCAAGGTCTTTAATCAGTGGTGATTTAGACACAGAGTAACACGCACAAAATGCTAGAGGATCTCAAGCAGCGTCGATGGAAAGGAATAAATTTTCAGGCGAGGCCCTTCATCAGGACTGGAGAGGAAGGGGGAAGAAGCCAGAATAAGGTGGTGGTGGGAGAGGAAGGAGTACAAGCTGACGGGCGATAGGTGAAGCCAGATGAAGGTGAAAGTGGGAGAGTGGGGGGGGGGGGGGGTAGAGGGAATTAAGTGAGAAGCTGCGAGGTGATAGGTGGAAAAGGTAAAGGCCTGAAGAAGAATCAATCTGATAGGAGAGGAGAGTGGACCATGGGAGAAAAGGAAGGAGGAGGGGCAGTAGAGTGAGGTGACAGGCAAATGGGGAGAAGAGAAGGGGTAAGAGGGAAATTACTGGATTACTGGAAATGAGAGAAGTACAGCCCATCACAGTCAAAACCCTCTCCAACACTGAGCACATTTATATGGAGCGCTATCACAAGAAGGTAGAATCCATCATCAAGGACTTCCACCATCCAGGCCATGCTCTCTTCTCACTATTACCATTGGTCAGGAGGTACAGGAGCCTTAGATCCCACACTACCAGGTTCAGGAATAGTTATTATCTTCAAACATTAGGCTACAGGACCTGTGTGGATAACTTTTCTCACCTCAACACTGAACTGACTCCACAACTGATGGACTCACATTTAAGGACTCTACAACTCATGTTCTCAGTATTACTTTATATATTTCTTATTTGCACAATTTGTCTTCTTTTGCATATTGGTTGTCAGTCTTTAACTATGTATACTTTTTTATTAATTCTATTGTATTTCTTTGTTTTCCTGTAAATGCATAGAAGAAAGTGATTCTCAAGGCAGTTTATAACGACACATACGTATTTTGAAAGTAAGTTGACTCTGACTGTTTTCTGTATCGGTGAAGGTGGCCACCTATGATGAAGTTTACAATGCTTTCAGTGTGCCGGTGCTGTCACTGGTTGATTGAGGGGAAAAAGGACGATTGATGATTGTGATCTCAGATCTGGGATGAACTCCATTCTATCACGCAGCTGAGATCTCTACCTTCCTCTAGGCCTTTGAGTCCCGGGCAATCTACAGCAGACATCTCAAAGATATCACAACTTTGTAAAAACCCTCAATTCACTGGAAGCATAAGCAAACCATTATCAGTGTCCTCTCCCAGCCCAACACCCCCATCACTGGTAACGGGTAATTTGATAACTATCATCCCATGTACCAAGAAACACAGGAAAGCTTCTGTTTGCTTGCAATCCACCCAGAGAGTGCTCCACACATCAAGTGAGCACGGGGGGGGGGACATAATACAGGATACTGTGACAAAGAAAATGCAAGGGCTGTGGTTTGAGAGACTGAGGAATCTTTATTGTATAAGGTGTGCATGTTTGCACACCACCTATTTAGCCTCAGCTGGCTCCATTGAGCAGGCAAAGGGATGGAAGATAACGGTGAATGGTTGTTTATTTTAGGCTGTAGTGGATAAGGTTCCCCAAGGGTAGGTGTGGATATCACCACTCATTCCTTGACATTTTATTTATTAAATTCCCATTAGATAAAGGTCTAGAATTAGGCCATTCATCCAATCAAGTCTGCTCTGCCATTCCATCATGGCTGAGTTAATAAAGAGAAGCTTAGATAGGTAGAGGTATGGAAAGTTACGGTCCTGGTGCAGGTCAATGGGAGTAGACAGTTTAAATAGTTCAACATGGATTAGATGGGCTGAAGGGCCAGTTCCTATGCTGTACTTTTCTATTACTGTATGACTCTGATTTCCCTCTCATTCCCCATGCCTTCTTCCCGTAGCCTTTGACATCCTTACTAATCAAGAGCCTTTCAACCTCCACTTTAAATATACCCAATGGCTTTGCCTCCACAGCTATCTGTGGCAATGAATTCCACAGATTACCACCCTCTGGCTAGAGAAATTCCTCCTCATCTGTGTTTGAAAGGGACATCCTTCTACTCTGAGTTTGTCCCCTCTGGTCTTAGTCACCCCCACTATAGAAACATCCTCTCCATGTCCACTCTATCTTGGCCTTGGACATGACAGATTAATTCAAAGTTTGTAGATGACAAAGAACTGGGAAATACAGTTCAGGGAAGTGAACAGTAACTGGTGTCAAAGGGACAGACAGACTGATGAAATGGACCAATACATGTTCAATAAAAATTAAGATAGAAGTGATGATTCATCTTGGAGAGAGAAATAAAGAGACGCTTATTAGGAGGTGCAGGGTCAGAATGAGGGAGTATAAATACTTGGAAGAAGCAGGCTGTTGAAAAAATGGACATGGGTTACTTGACTTTATAAATAAAGCATGGTACATAAGCAAAAAAATTCAATGTGAACCTTTGGATAACAATGGATGTGTCCTCAAGTTCAAGTTTATGGTCATGCATGGTATGAAGGCCTCCACTGGTCAGAGTTGACCATGGATACTGTATCTTCGTAGATACACAAGCCCAGGCAGTACGATATGGAGAAGTAGCTGTTATCTATGTAGCAAACTCCCCCTCTCCACACAACTGATAAACCCAAAGGAACAGCAGAGACCAATACGGTTTGGCACCAGCAGCATTACAGGAGTTGCCAGTTGCCAGCGTTGAACTCAACGTAGTACTGCTTTATGGAGTCTAGCTCCAGATTTTTCCCTCGGGGTTTACTCCCAAAGCCTTCCCTGTGAGTGGATATAGCCACAAGGCAGTGCAGGTTTGAGATCAGGGTTTTCCTTCTCCTAGATGAGCTGTTAACCACGGCTGACAAGCCCCATCTGCCCAAAGTGATTACTTTTAAGGTGCCAGTAACCCGTTTTTGCCCCTTCTCCTTTCAGTAGAAATAATTCTGCTGGGCTTAGTAGCAAAGCCACATGTGAAGGCCAGGAGGTGGACTTGGTTGTCAGAAGCTATTTGAGGCACACGCCATTGCGAGCATTTAATAGGTAGGTAAAAGAATAATAGTTTATCCTCACTACCACCCCTGGCTATGACACCCTTAAGGAACCATGCTATGGTATAAATGCCATGAAAACTTGTATTTTTTGTAGCAGCACAATACATTACAAGCCTGATGAACAAAGTTAACAAATTTAATTTGCATAAGTTAAATTTGAATCTTTAAAGATATATTTAATGATGAAATAAACACAATGACATTAATGCAAATTGAGAGATAGAAATATAGTCTGAGGTAGTATTAGGTGATGGGATGAAGATACTGGACGTCTTTTCCAAAGAAGGTGTAAGGTGTAGGTCACCCTTGGACAAGGTGTGGCACCTGCCTAGCCCCTCCACCCCATCCCAGCCCAGTCAGGGTCATGTGAAACCACGGGAGTAGGTGGTGAATGATCAGAAGAGCAGCTGGTGTATATCACAAGACCTGGTTATGTGAATGTGACCACTGACACCAGGCAGACAACCTATGAAGTGTATTACCTGCTATGAAGAGTACAATAGCTGGGGGGTCACCCAATTTGTAAAGACACTGCCCAGAAGAAGGCAATGGCAAACCACTTCTGTAGGAAAATTTGCCAAGAACAATCATGGTCAGGGAAAGATCATGATCACCCACGTCATACGACACGACACATAATGAACGAACGGGTGTTAGGTAAAGAAACAGGCCAGCATAATCCGACTGGATTATTGAGATCAATTTTAGACACTAAGCTTCAGGCTTTGTTAAGGATTTGGAGAGGGTGCAAAGGAGATAAACTAGTATGGTTTCAGTCGCCCAGAAAGGCTAGAAAAGTTTGGCTGGTCTGCTTTCATTAGATTTACAGATGTGTTTAAATTTGTAAAGATTTTAATGGAGTAAGTGTTGAGAAAGAATTTCCAATGATAGGAGGGGTGGCAAGTCAAACTCAAAAGCCAAAATAAAATGTATTAATGAAGTACGAATATGCACCATATACTACCTTGAAATTCATTTTCTTGCAGGCATTTACAGGAAAATAAAGAAATACGAAAAGAATTTATAATTTTACAATTTACATAAACGAAGACTGACAACCAACCAATGTGCAAAGAAGATAAATAGTGTAAATTAAATAACACTGAGGACGTGAGTTGTAGAGTCCTTGAAAGTGAGTCTATAGGTTGTGGAAACAGTTCAGTATTGAGGTGAATGAAGTTAACCACGCTGGTTCTGGAGCCTGATGGGTGTAGGGTAATAACTGCTCTTGAACCTTGTGGTGTGGGACTTAATGCCTCGGTACCTCCTGCCCTTTGACCCATGATGTTGTGCTGACCTTTTAACTTACTCTAAGATCGATCTAACCCACCTCTCCAATGCAGCCCTCCATTTTTCTATCATCCATGTGCCTGTTTATTAAATGGCCCTAATGTATCTGCCTCTATCACCACCCCTGGCAGGGCATTACATGCACCCACCACTCTATGTAAAGAACTTACCTTTGACATCCCTCTATACTTTCCTCCAATTACTTTAAAATTACGCTGCCTCATATTAGGCATTTCTGCCTGAGAAAACCTCTCTGTCTAGGCCTCTTATCATCTTGTACACATCTATCAAGTCACCTCTCATCCTCTTTTGCTTCAAAGAGAAAAGCCCTCGCATGCTCAGCTCATCTTCATAAGACATAGAAACATAGAAAACCTACAGCACAATACAGACCCTTCGGCCCACAAAGTTGTGCCAAACATGACCCTACCTTAGAAATTACTAGGTTTACCTATAGCCCTCTATTTTACTAAGCTCCATGTACCTATCTAAAAGCCTCTTAAAAGGCCCTATTGTATCCGCCTCCACCACCATTGCTGGCAGCCCATTCCATGCACTCACCACTAAATACTTACCCCTGACATCTCCTCTGTAACTACTCCCCAGCACCTTAAACCTGTGTCCTCTTGTGGAAACCATTTCAGCCCTGGGAAAAAGTCTCTGATTATCCACATGATCAATGCCTCTCATCATCTTATACACCTCTATCAGGTCACCTCTCATCCTCCGTCGCTCCAAGGAGAAAAGGCCAAGTTCACTCAACCTATTCTCATAAGGCATGCTCCCCAATCCAGGCAACATCCTTGTAAATCTCCTCGGAACCCTTTATAAAGCTACGTCTATATTAGATATGGAGCTCAGCATTCACCCATTTCTCTGGTTACTTTATTGCATTATCACATTTCTTATGATTTATTTTATTCTTCTGAAAACAAAATTTAGATTTTAAACGTGTAAGAAATCAGCAAGGTAAATTGAAAATAGGTAACAAAGGAGTTTGTATACATTTGCTACGTCACCAAAGACACATGCAAATTTCTACAGATGTACTCTGGAGAGTGTGCATTACCTTTTGGTATGGAGGGTGGGAGCTATCGCACAGGATTGAAACAAGCTGCAAAAAATTGTAAACTTAGTCAGCTCCATCATGGGGACTAGCCTTCGCAACATCCAGGACATCTTCAAGGAGTGATGCTTCAAAAAGGCGGCATCCATCATTAAGGACCTCCATCACCCAGCTCATGCCCTCTTCTCATTGTTACCATCAGGGAGGAGGTACAGAAGCCTGAAGGCACACACTCAACGATCCAGGAACAACTTCTTCCCCTCCGCCATCAGATTTCTGAATGGACATCGAACCCATAAACACGACCTCACAACTTACTGTAATACACAGTTCTATTTTCTATTATCATGTATTGCATTGTACTGCTGCCGCAAAGACAACAAATTTCATGACATATGCCAATGATATTAAACCTGATTCTGAAGAAACAGATTGAAACCTGTGTTATGAGTTTGTCCAGGCTAAATTTTTAATAACTTTAACTCTGTGAAATCAAACAAGGGTTTAATTTCCTCTTTGCACGCGACTCTGGCTTTGTTTTATCTTCACTAACCGCACGTTTATATTGAGCCTTTCCTCTTCTCAGGCTTCCCCTCCCTACTTGCATTTGCATTTTCTTTTGAAGCTATTCCAATTCATACAGCAGAGACCAAGTGTTTCTGGAAGTTTCCCTATTTTAGTTTGTTGTTTACCCGGGAAAAGCCAACATTACAAACATTAACATAATTGCTCACTGAGCCAAGGCTGCAGGCGGCTTAGAGTCAAACAGTGCTACAGCACAGAAACAGGCCCTTCAGCCCATCTAGTCCATGGCAAAGTATTAATCTGTCTTGTCCCATCGACCTGCACCCAGACTATAACCCTCCATATCCTCCCCTTCAGATACCTATCCAAATTTCTCTTAAATGCTGAAATCCAACCCGTGTCCACCAGGGCTGCTGGCAGCTCATCTCACACTCTCACCATCCTCTGCGTTCAAGTTCAAGTTTCCTTTCATCTGACTCTACATGCAGTACGGTGCAAAAGTCTTAGGCGCATATATATCGACAGGGTGCCTAAGACTTTTGCACAGTACTGCAGTAATTTTATGTATTGCACTGTACTGCCGTCACAAAAACAACCTAATTTCATGACATACATGGGTGATGATAAACCTGATTCTGATATGGGTCTCCATTGTGGATAGAGAGTGGGAAGGGGGCAGGGAGAAGGGAATCATGGTTGGGAAAAGGGGAAGGGAGAGAGGAGGGAGGAGGGAGCGTGAAGCACCAGAGAGACATACTATCATAATCAATAAATCAATTGTTTGGAATCCCATATAACCATATAACAATTACAGCATGGAAACAGGCCATCTCGGCCCTTCTAGTCTGTGCTGAACGCTTACTCTCACCCAGTCCCACCTACCTGCACTCAGCCCATAACCCTCCATTCCTTTCCTGTCCATATACCTATCCAATTTTTTCTAAATGACAATATCGAACCTGCCTCTACCACTTCTACTGGAAGCTCATTCCACACAGCTACCACTCTCTGAGTAAAGAAGATCCCCCTCGTGTTACTCCCAAACTTTTGCCCCCTAACTCTCAACTCATGTCCTCTTGTTTGAATTTCCCCTATTCTCAATGGAAAAAGCCTATCCACGTCAACTCTATCTATTCCCCTCATAATTTTAAATACCTCTATCAAGTCCCCCCCTCAGTCTTCTACGCTCCAAAGAATAAAGACCTAACTTATTCAACCTTTCTCTGTAACTTAGGTGCTGAAACCCAGGTAACATTCTAGTAAATTTCCTCTGTACTCTCTCTATTTTGTTGACATCTTTCCTATAATTTGGTGACCAGAACTGTACACAATACTCCAAATTTGGCCTCACCAATGCCTTGTACAATTTCAACATTACATTCCAACTCCTATACTCAATGCTCTGATTTATAAAGGCCAGCATACCAAAAGCTTTCTTTACCACCCTATCCACATGAGATTCCACCTTCAGGGAACTATGCATCATTATTCCTAGATCACTCTGTTCTACTGCATTCCTAAATGCCCTACCATTTACCATGTATGTCCTATTTTGATTAGTCCTACCAAAATGTAGCACCTCACACTTATCAGCATTAAACTCCATCTGCCATCTTTCAGCCCACTCTTCTAACTGGCCTAAATCTCTCTGCAAGCTTTGAAAATCTACTTCATTATCCACAAAGCCTTTCATCTCCATACTTACTAATCCAATTTACCACCCCATCATCCAGATCATTAATGTATATGACGAACAACATTGGACCCAGTACAGATCCCTGAGGCACACCACTAGTCACCGGCCTCCAACCTGACAAACAGTGATCCACCACTACTCTCTGGCATCTCCCATCCAGCCACTGTTGAATCCATTTTACTACTTCAATATTTATACCTAACGATTGAACCTTCCTAACTAACCATCTGTGCGGAACCTTGTCAAAGGCCTTACTGAAGTCCATATAGACAACAACCACTGCTTTACCTTTGTCAACTTTCCTAGTAACCTCTCCAAAAAATTCAATAAGGTTTACTCTTAGAACCCTTTTTAAGCAATGGAACCACATGAGCAATACGCCAATCCTCCGGCACCATCCCTGTTTCTAATGACATTTGAAATATTTCTGTCAGAGCCCCTGCTATTTCTACACTAACTTCCCTCAAGGTCCTAGTTAATGTCCTGTCAGGACCCAGAGACTTGTCCACTTTTATATTCTTTAAAAGCGCCAGTACTTCCTCCTCTTTAATCATCATAGTTTCCATAACTACCCTACTTGTTTCCCTTACCTTACACAATTCAATATCCTTCTCATTAGTGAATACCGAAGAAAAGAAATTGTTCAAAATCTCCCCCATCTCTTTCGGCTCCACACATAGCTGTCAACTCTGATTCTCCAAGGGACCAATTTTCTCCAACCAAAAATTTCAACCCTGGGTCCAGTCCTATCCTTCTCCATAATTATATTGAAACTAATGGCATTGTGATCACTGGACCCAAAGTGTTCCCTAACATATACCTCCGTCACCTGACCTATCTCATTCCCTAACAGGAGATCCAACACTGCCCCTTCTCTAGTCGGTACCTCTATGTATTGTTGCAAAGAACTATTCTGCACACATTTTACAAACTCCAAACCATCCAGCCTTTTTACAGAATGGGCTTCCCAGTCTATGTGTGGAAAATTAAAATCTCTCACAATCACAACCTTGTGCTTACTACAAATATCTGCTATCTCCTTACAAATTTGCTCCTCATTAGGTGATCTATAATACACCCCTATAAGTGTTACTACACCTTTCCCATTCCTCAATTCCACCCAAATAGTCTCCCTAGACAAGCCCTCTAATCTATCCTGCCAAAGCACCGCTGTAATATTTTCTCGGACAAGCAATGCAACACCTCCCCCTCTTGCCCCTCTGACTCTATCACACCTGAAGCAACGAAATCCAGGAATAATTAATTGCCAATCACACCCCTCCTGCAACTATGTTTCACTAATAGCTACAACATCATATTTCCAGGTATCAATCCATGCTCTAAGCTTATCCACCGTTCTCACAATACTCCTAGCATTAAAATAAATGCATTTACGAAATTCTCCACCTCTTACTCTCTGTTTATCCCTAATGGTGCAAACAACTTTACTATCTTCTTTTTCTTCCTTCTCCCCTACATCTTCGGTCTGAGCGCTCCCCTTCTCTATCGCCTGCTTATCCTCCCTCACACACTGTCTACAAGCTTTCTCTATTTGTGAACTAACCTCCTCTCCCATCGACTCTTCATTTGATTCCCTCCCCCCAACTATTCTAGTTTAAAGTCTCCCCAGTAGCCTTAGCAAATCTCCCCGCCAGGATATTGGTCCCCCTAGGATTCAAGTGTAACCCGTCCTTTTTGTACAGGTCACATCTGCCCCAAAAGAGGTCCCAATGATCCAGAAACTTGAATCCCTGCCCCTTGCTCCAATCCCTCAGCCATGCATTTATCCTCCACCTCATTCCATTCTTACTCTTACTGTCGTGTGACACAGGCAGTAATCCCGAGATTACTACCTTTGCGGTCCTTCTTCTCAACTCCCTTCCTAACTCCCTATATTCTTCTTTCAGGACCTCTTCCCTTTTCCTACCTATGTCATTGGTACCTATATGTACCACGACCTCTGGCTCCACACCCTCCCACTTTAGGATATCTTGGACGCAATCAGAAACATCCTGAACCCTGGCACCAGCGAGGCAAACTACCATCCGGGTCTCCTGACTGCGTCCACAGAATCGCCTATCTGACCCCCTAACTATCGAGTCCCCTATTACTACTGCTTTCCTCTTCCTTTTCCTACCCTTCTGAGCTACAGGGCCGGACTCTGTGTCGGAGGCACGGCCACTGTTGCTTCCCCCAGGTAGGTTGTCACCCCCCAACAGTACTCAAACAGGAGTACTTATTGTCAAGGGGTACAGCCGCAGGGGTACTCTCTAGTACCTGACTCTTCCCTTTCCCTCTCCTGACTGTGACCCATTTCTCTGTCCCGTGGCCCCAGAGTGACCACCTGCCTGTAACTCCTCTCTATCAACTCCTCACTCTCCCTGACCAGACGAAGGTCATCGAGCTGCAGCTCCAGTTCCCTAACACGGTCCCTTAGGAGCTGCAGCTCGGCTCACCTGGCGCAGATGTGGACGTCCGGGAGGCTAGGAGACTCCAGGACCTCCCACATCCGACACGGAGAACAACAAGCTGCCCTCACACTCATAATTCCCCTTTTCCTCAAATAACAGGAAAAATTGAAAACTAAACCTACCTTGCCTCACCCGTTTCTGCCTAAGTCCGTTGAGCCAAAGCCCTTAAGCCTTCACTCTGCTCCCGGCTCACTCCGCTGCCCACAAATGATGCTGCCAGCTGTATAAATCTTTTAATGTTCCTTTTAAATCTTCCGCGCTTCACTGCCCGGTGTCACATGCCTGTGCAGTCCCGCCTCGCTTAACCCTGATGAGAAGAAAAAATCAAAAAGGCTCCCGCAGCACTCCTGTTCTGATTCTCAGACTTCCTTCTCCAAATTAAACCCGAATCAGGATTTCTGTCATGACCTTGACCTGGTGTGGGTGCAGACACAACCAGGGCTGGTTATGTCTGCACCTGCATCATCCCCTGCCCTGGCTCTCTGCCACCTGTCCCACACCCCTCCCACAGTGCTTCACGCTCGCCATTCCCTAAATTATTTGTTCCTGCCAGATTTACAAACTCGCTCTCTGCTCCATGTTGACAAATACAGTACTGTGCAAAAGTCATAGGCACCCTAGCTCTATATATGTGCCTAAGACTTTTGCACGGTACTGTATGTACAACAAAATGAAACAACAATCCTCGCATATTGGGGCACCCACAAAACATATATCATACGTAGCACATAAAATGAAGACGTTCTCTATGTTAGTTGCATATGTTAATTTCTGCTCTTATCTCAATGATATATATATTTTCAAATTCATTACATCGGTAATGGACTTCACTGCCATGACCAGCCACTTCTTTGTTTCCTCCGGGATCCAACAGATGGGATGAACTGGTGCAAAGTAGAATCCATCTGCCCCCATGTTTAGCTGTCATGGGTGCCCAGTATTTCATTTAGAATCAGCCTGTCTGCACAAGCCACCTACCACAATATTACATTAGAATGTCATTACTCAGAGAAAATGAAAATCATTCCCTTCGTTCTAAATGACACAGAGAATTAGTGTTTGGCAGCTTCTTCCACTAATTTGTGGGGTAATCAGTCTGGCATCTTAGCTTTCAGTCCCTCAACCACCAATGCATGTTGGACCATCTCCAAGGCCACAAGAAACTGCAGTGAATTGACACACCAACTCAGAATCAGAATCAGGTTTAATATCACCAGCATATATCCTGAAATTTGTCGTCTTTGCGGCAGCAGTACAATGCAATACATAATAATAGAAAAAACATCAATATTTAAATGAGTGGTGCAAAAATAGAAATTAAAAAAAGTAGTGAGATAGTGTTCATGGGTTCAATGTCCATTCAGAAATCTGATGGCAGAGGGGAAAAGCTGTTTCTGAATCGTTGAGTGTGTGCCTTCGGACTTCTGTACCTCTTTCCTGATGGCAGCAATGAGAACAGGCACGACCTGGGTGATGGGGCCCTTAATGATGGATGCCACCTTTTTGAGGCATCCTCCTTAAAGATGTCCAGGATGTTGGGGAGTCTAGTACCCATGATGGAGCTGACTGAGTTTACAAATCTCTGCAGCTTAAATTATTTCTTGTGCATTCCCCCCCCCCCCCCCCCCCCCCCGCCATACCAGACAAAGGAGGCAAGGACAGCGTTGGTAAAGGAAGGTGGCCAGTTTATTAGGTACACCTGCTCGTTAACACAAATATCGAATCAGCCAATCATGTGTCAGCCACTCAATGCATAAAAGCATGGGGGCATGGTCAAGAGATTCAGTTGTTCTGACCAAACATCAGATTGGGATTTTAAATTTTTGATTACAGAGTGGTATACCTTTATGTGATATGCTATAACATTTTGATCAATTTTATTACAATATATGAATGTACACAATTTATGTTGAGATGTATCTATGTGTTGCACTCTGTAAATCTTGTTTTTTCTTCTGAATAAAAATATTGTAAAAAGAAGAAAAGATTGGGATAGAAATGTGATCTAACTGACTCTGACTGTGGAATGATTGTTGGTGCCAGATGGGGTGGTTTGAGTATCTCAGAAACTGCTGATCTCCTGGGATTTTCACCCACAACAACTTCCAGAATGGTGAGGGGAAAAAAAAGGGAGCAGCAGTTCTCTCAGAAAAAAAAACTTTGTTAACGAGAGAGGTCAGAGGAGAATGGCCAGACTGGTCCAAGCTGACAGGAAGGTGACAGTAACCCAAGTAGCCTTGCATTACAAAGGTGGAGAGCAGAAGAGTATCTATGAACATGCATGTTGAACCTTATAGTGGATGGGTTACAGCAGCAGAAGACCACGAACATAGACTCAGTAACCACTTTATTAGATACAGGAGATAAAGTGACCACTGAGTGTATATCATTGGTTCTTCATCATTGAGGCTGCATCCACTTTCACCCAGCCCAATCTATAGATCAAAGGGATAACTATGGTTCAGGAAGGCAGCTTATCAGCAACTTCTCAAGAGCTAACAGGGCTCAGCTCATGCCCCATTAGTTAGTGAATTGCCTGTGACTGAGCATACATCTACTGGTATGTAATTCAGTTAAATATTGTTAACTTCTAATTGGCAGAATGTCATAAATCAATAATTTAATTCCCTGAACTGGTAATAATAGCAATTCTACTCTGTAAAACTCTACTCTTACAAAACCTTGGTCAGACCACAATTGGAGTATTGTGTTGTCCCATTATAGAAAAGATATGGATGTTATAGAGAGAGCGCAGAGAAGATTTACCATGATATTGCCTAGTTTAGAGAGCACGTCTTATAAGGAAAGGTTGAGCAAGGTAGATGAGAGGCTGTTAGAGGTGTACAAGATGGTAAGAGGCATAGATTGAGTGGATAGCTAAAGAATTTCTCCCAGGGTGGAAATAGCATAATTTTAAAGTGAATGGAGGAAAATATAGGGAGGGTGTTAGAGAGAAGCTTTTTACACAGTGGTGGGTGCATGAACCATGATGCCAGTGATGGTGATAGAGGCAGATACATTAGGGACATTTAAGAGACTCAGACAGGCTCATGGGTGAAAGAAAAATAGAGCGCAATGTAGGAGGGAAGAGTTAGATTGATCTTGGAAGAGCTGAGAAGTTCAGCACATTATCATGGGCTGAAGGGTCTGTACTGTTCTGCAGATAGAAGTGATGAACTGAACTGAGAGCCAAACCGGAGAGGCAGCATCTTTAGAACGAGCGGGGTGGCTGATATTTCAGATCGAGATCCCACTTATGTTTGAAACCTGATGCAGGGTCCCGACCGGAAACATCAGCCATCCCCCTTTATCCACGGATACCACTTGACCCACCGAGTTCTTCTATCAATTAGTTCCTTGCTCCAGATTCCAGCATCTGTACTCTCATGTCTTCATGTGTTGTATCCAGCCCGTTACAAGTCCATAGATGCTGCCTAACCTGCTGAGTCTTTAAATTACTTTTTAATAATGCTGTTTATAAATACGTACTGGTATTTATGTACTTATGCACATTTTATTCCATATCTGTATTTCTAACTTTACTTCTCTCTAACTTTTCATTCTGTATAATTGTTGAACGTTGTTATATTTTGTTGCATTATCATGCCAATGCACCGCAGCAGTTTTCTAGTACGTGTAAATGTGGGCCTGAGGCCTCCGTCGGTCAGGGTGGACCATGGATGTTGCATCCTGGCTGTCTAGATACACAAAGTCTGGGCAGCATGAGATGGAGAGCAAGCTGTTGCCCATGTAGCAAGCTCCCCCTCTCCACGCATCTGATGAACCCAAAGGAATGGCAGAGGTCGATACAGTTTGGCACCAGGAGCATTGCAGAAGTTGCCAGTCAGTGTTCAACACCTTAGGAAATCCAGCTCCAAATTTTTACCTCAAAGTTTACTCCAGAAACTTTCCCCCTGAGGGTATAGCCACAAGGCAGCATAGGTTTGATATCAGAGTTTTCCTTATTCTACATGAGATGCCAACCATGGCTGATAAGCCCCATCTGCCCGACGTGACTGGTTTTCAGGTACCAGTAGCCTGCCTTTGCCCCTTCTCCTGTTGGTTGAAGTGGTTCCACTGGGCTTGGTAGGGTAAGCCATACATTGCGGCCAGAGTAGGACTTGGTATGCTGGAGGCTTTTTCAGATGCTGCAACTGGGAGCATTTAATAAGCAGAGGGAGCCTGCCCCATTAGCACCCCTGGCTATAGTGAATAAAGTTGGTCCTTGAGTTCCTCCGGCGTTTTGTGTGATTTGGAATATTATGCTCAGTTTCGATCACACTGCTCTAGGTAAGATGTTATTAATCTGGAAAGAGGCAGAGATTTGCAAGGATGTTGCCAGGATTCAAGTGACTGGGTCATGGAGAAAGGTAAAGAAGCCTGGGTCTCAGCCTGAAACATCAACTGTACTTTTTTCCATCGACGCTGCCTGACCTGCTGAGTTCCTCCAGCATTTTGTGCAAGTTAGCATGGGACTGCCTTGTCATTGTTTGGAGGTTTAGCTGCCTCAATGACCTGGAGAGCTACATTGTCTGGAGTCAGGGCCTTGTGCTTTGGCTCTTACAGGTGTCACCCAGGTGAAAGAATACAGGCCGGATTGAGTGGTCCACCCATCCTCCAGGTTCCGGGGTTCAGCTCGGGGCTAACAATCCTCACTAGTAAAACAAAGTTGTTACAGAAACAGCAATGAAGAATCCTTCTGTATTGGAGTGTGGTGGTATCCCTGTCTTTCCACTCAGGATTTGCATGACTGACAGGAGTGAAAACAGAGAGGAAGCTACTGACATGATGGAGGCCCTGAACACCCACTTCATTGCTGCCTTAATCGCCAGCAGCATAAAGGACAGTAAGTAAACTTCGGACTACATCCACCGAAGCAATGGAGAATGAGAGGCGATCTTAAAGAGATGCATAATATCAAGAGGGACATAGATAAGGCTTATGCATTCGATCTTTTTCCTCAGGGTTGGGGAATCAAGAACCAAGGGAGGGGAGAGGTTTTTTGTAGGAACCTGAGGGGCAAAGTTTTCACCCAGTGGGTTGCCTTTCTATGGAATGAATGTCCAGAGGAAGGGGTTGATCCAGGTACTTGATTTAAAAGGCATTTGCACAGGTACAAGGATAGAAAGGGTTTAGAACAGGGGTTCCCAATCTGAGATCCATGGACCCCTCAGTTAATGGCAAGGATCCATGGCATGAAAAAGTTGGGAACCCCTGGTTTAGGGGGAATATGGGACAAACACAGATAAATTGCACTTGCTCAGATGGGATTCATAGTTTGAGTCGGCCGGTTGAGCCTGAAGGCTGTTTTCCTGTGATATGTTACTCCATAAAGGTTCAAAGGTTCATTTATTATCAAAGTATGCAACTCTGAAATTCTTCAATGCTCCAGGTAGCCATGAAACCGAGAAATAAAAGAAAGGCAGAATGATCATCAGCCCCCAAATCCCACCTCCCTGCAAAAAAAAAGAACAAAAAATGAAGCAGGCACATCAACCCCCAAATCCCTCCTCCAGTAAACAAAACGGATCAGGCACATCAACTGCAGAAGAAGGGGGAAAACACAGTGATAATTTCTTGACACCTAAATCAAACAAAAATTCAGGAAATTTCAGCCAATGTATCCATTCATTAATCTGAGTTTGCAATTCTCTACGAGCGATTCTTCTACTGGAAACACAGGGCATACATGTATTTAGAGAGAGCACAGTAACAGGCCAATCCAAGATGGGTTGTGAAGTTAGATTTACATGGATACCTGGGCACGCTGGGGTGGAGGGAAATGAAATTGTGGATGGCATTGCAAAGTCTTCCTTACAGAGTGGGTAAGTAGGAATTAGAATACCCCTAGGCAGAGCAGAATTGAGTAGTAGGATATAAAAAAAGGCAAAAAGAAGAAATGGCAAGAGGATTGGAAAAATGAATTAAAGGGAAGGCATTTCTTTTCTAGTCACGCTGTAGTTAAAAAGGTCTCAGACTGTTACTCTTTAAATCATAGAGATATGGTGAAATTAACAAGACTTAGGTTGGGGCATTGTGTGCTATACTATTACTTAAAGATAACAGGAAAACATCCTACTGGATTATGTGACTGTGGTAGTCCAGAGACAGTTCAGCATGTTTTACTGAGTTGTAATCGATATAAAATTGAAAGAAGAATATTGTTCAAGAGGCTGTCTGACTCTTGATTTTGTTTTTTGTTTTCTATTAAATCTCTGTTTGGCCACCAAGAGAACCAACAACTGATTGAAAAGTTTGTTATTCTGTTTTTACGTGTGACTAGTTTATATTTGAGAATTTGAGTTTCTTGAAATTCTGTAATTAATTGTACATCCTGTAGAGGGCAGTAAATGCTTAGATGCGTCTAAACTGCCGGAAATAGAAGAAGACGAGGAAGAAGGTCGTTCCAACTCCACGAGACCGCACCACCCACCTAGGGGACCAGTTAACCCACTAACCTGTAATTCTTTGGAATGTGGGCGGAAAAGCATGCAGAGGAAATCAACGCGGTCGTGGGGAGAACGTACAGACTCCTTCAATTGAACCCGGGTCGCTGGTGCTGTAATATCATTATGCTAACCGCTACGCTACCACCCACCTATGCACCAGAGGCACTTAACAATGGCCAACTACCTACTAACCTGCCTGTCTGTGAATGTTGAAGGAAGCCACAGCACTTATAGGAAATCCAGACCCTTACAAGAAAAAGATGAACTCCCCATGGAAAGGACCCCTGGTCAGGATTGAACCCGGATCTCTGGGACTGTGAGGCAGAGACTCTACCAGTTACTGCACTGTGCCTTAAATTATAATTTATTAATACATATTCTTGGTTATTTGATTGCTGCTGAATGTACCATCGCCGTAGCCCCCGTGTTACGTACTGAAATATTTAACCAGCACTTTCCCTAAATGTTCATGAATAATGATTGAGCGATTGGCCAAATCTCTCCACGCGGACGGTTGGTAACAACCCATCCGATGCACTGAGACACAACTCGCTCCCTGGGCAATGTGCAGCCTACCCTGGCGCACCTGACGGGGATCACTGCACGGAATATCCGTGCAGCCCCACCCGCACTGTCTGCCTGCGTGTTAGAGGTGGTGGGTGTGGACTAACCTGCGATTTGGGGTAACGTGTTCCCCCCCCCCCCCACCCCGTGTGACCACACCAAGGCACCGATGCACAACTCTCGTCCGTTGCTAAGCCTCTCCAATCTGCTGGGTGCAAACACTGTTGTAAACTCCTCGTAAATCATCTCCCTCTTTAAAACCGTAAGACAAAGGAGTAGGATCGGGCCATTCGGCCCATCGCACCTGCCTGCTCCGCTATTCCATCATGGCTGATTTATTACCCCCCTCTCAAACCCCTTCTCTCCATAACCTCTGACTAATCAAGAACCGACCAACCTCCGCTTTCATGACTTGGCTTCCACCGCCGTCTGTGGCAATGAATCCCACTGATTCACCACCCTCTGGCTAAAGGGATCCTCCTCATCTCTGTCCTAAAGGGGCGTCTCTGTATTCGGAGGCTGTGCCCTCTGGTCCTAGACACCCCACTATTGGAAACATCCACTCTAATCTGGGCCTTTCAATGTCCGATAGGTTTCAAAAGATCCCTCTCGCATCCTAAAATTAATTTTTCAACTATCTGGCGGACTTCCACCTCTTATTTCATCGGAGCTGGTGAATAACTCATGCCACATTTCCACTGACTAACTGCATAAATCGACGATCATTCCAACCCGCGGGCTCAGCGCATCGGCGAACGTCTCGCTCCACCTAGTGTTCGTTCAGCCTCCAGCGCCGAGCTCGGCCTCTCCCTCCCTCCCTTGTCCCCATGTGTCGCCCATCGCGCCGCGGCCGTCCAACCCATCCCGAGACGGACCTATGAGGCGGCAGCCAGCGTTTCCTCCGTCCCATTCATTACTCCAGCCGAGCCCTCTGGGGCGTCTGGCCGCTGCTGCTCAGTGGCGGTGGAAGTGTCAGCTGTGTGTGTGCACGCTGCTCTGGCGGGGTTTGGCAGCCTGTTGCTCTGTCTCTCTCGCTCACTCAGAATCCTTCCTTCCCTCCGCTCGCTGCTGGCGGGGTCATGAACGGCTCAGCACGGATCGCCTCGGCTGTCGGACTTCACGGAGGTAAACACGTCTCAGTGCGCTTCGCTTCTCCCGAAATGTCCCCTCAAACTGACGTGATCGATTAAAAAAAAATAATATTGTTGTGGGTAAGATATTTGCTAGTTAAATGCTGCGTGGCAAACCTTAATATTTGCCTCGCGATGTGTTAATTTGTATTAGATTTACAATTATAACCGAGGGGAAAAATGTCATTTTAACCATTGACAAGCACTTGGGAAGTTACTGTAATCCCCATCTCGCTGGGCGCTGTGGTGAGAGAGTCGGGTAAGATAGCACTTTTTTTACATGTCAGTTGGGACAACAGTGCAGGGCGTTAAACCAGTAATCTCCAACCCCTCCTTTAAATGAGCTCCACTTTACAGGAAGGCCGACAGGATGCTGATAAGAAATAGGAAGCCAGTTTACTTACCCCCCCCCCTCCCCACCCCCCTTGTCAAGGGGGCATGGAAGTGAGCTGCCGCGGCTCTCCCAAGTCTCCGTCCTGAGTGTTACACGTGCAAACCCAAGATCGGTACAGGAATCAGGTTTATTATCACTGACATATGTCATGAAATGTGTTATTTTGCCGGCAGCAGTACGGTGCAATGCATAAAATGTACTATAAGTTACAATAATACGAAGCTAGCTAAGTACTGCACAAAGAGCCAGGTAGTGTTCATGGGTGTTCACGCGCTCAGAAGCAGGTCCTTTGATCTATTTGAATCCATTTGATTTACACTGTCCTTTGAACCTGATTTTTTTTTAATGTTAATAACACGAGGTTCTGCAGATGCTGGAAATCTAGAGCAATACACACATAATGCTGCAGGAACTCAGCACTTCAGGCCGAAACCCTTTGTCGGTACATCAATAGGTTAATATTGATTCCTGCATGTTAGTGAGTTGAAGATGTCTTCACCTGGTGATTGGAGGTATAAATTCAGGTCTTCAGTATGTCATTTAAAAGTTTCCGTGGCTTTGATAGGTCTCCTCTGGGCAGCTGTGATCTTCAACCCCATGTCTGGGTTTCAAAAGGCTTGTCTGCTGGGACTGTGACCTGTCTTTACGGCCTTCCAGCCCAATATTACATTCTGTGTGCTCAGTTACCACTTCTGGAGCCCCAGAATTGAAGGACAATCTCCTTAGAAACGGAGATGAGGAGGAACTTCCTTAGCCAGTGGGTGGTGAATCTGTGAATTTCATTGGCACAGATGATGGGGACCTTTGATGATGGATGGTGGGGTAGATATGACTAACGGTGGGGTGGGATCTGCCATTGATATACTGGGGCAAGTCCACTAGTGTTCATTAGAGTGGACATACAAAAGAATGTTTCCAATAGGGGGAGAAAGACCATTTCGGAATCCAGGGACATCCCTTTAGAACAGAGATGAGAAGAATTTCTTGAACTAGAGGGTAATGAAGCTGTGGAATCCATTGCCACAGACGGCAGTGGAGACAATGTCACTGGGTTATTTAAAGCAGAGGTTAATAGGTTATTGATTATTAAGGGCGACAAAGGTTATGGGGAAAAGGCAAAAGAACGGGGTTGAGGGCACAATAAATCTGCCAACGTCAATTGGTGACAGACTCAGTGGACTGAATAGTCTAATTCTGCTCCTATATCTTATGGAATTTTATGAAGTTAGGTGAACTAGTCTGTAGTTCTTTTTTCACCTTGTCTTTCCTTTGTTTAAATAGTTGGGTTACACCGTTCACTTTATGGGAACCTTTATGGAATGTGTAGAATGTTGTTCGATAACAACCTGTAGATTCACTACCTCCATAACCACCACCTTCAAATCTGCAGGATGCATTCCAAAAAGTCCTGGGGATTTATCATGTTTCTGTTATGGTTATGGTAATTTCTGGAGTTTGTTTTATTAATATTACTTTCTTTTCAGTTCCTCATTCACTCCAGACCTGTGTTTCACTACTTTCAAGAGGTCTTCTGTCTCTTCCATGAAGACAGGAATAAAATATTTGATGAGTTTCCCTGTGGTTTCCTTATACCATCTTTGTAGTTTCAAACTTGACAGCATCAACACTGGGCTTTGAACTCAGTACCACATGGTAGCATAGCAGTTACTGTAGCACTATTACAGAGGCAGTGACCCGGGTTCAGTTCCCACTGCCATCCGTAAGGACTTTGTATGTTCTCTTGGTGACCATGTGGGTTTCCTCTGGGTGCTCGGGTTTCCTTCCACATTCTAAAGATTTATTTGTTTATTGAGATACAGCCTGCCTTCCAGCACTTTTAGCTGAGTTGCCCAGTGATCCCTGATTTAATCCTAGCCTAATCATGGGACAATTTACGACGACCAATTGTCCTACCAACTGGTACATCTTTGGACTGTGGGAAGAAACCAGAGCACCCGGAGGAAATGCACTATCACGGGGAGGACATGCAGTCTCCGTACAGAGGAAGCCAGGATTGAACTCTGAACTCTGATGCCCTGAGCTTTAATAATGTCGCGCTAACAGCTGCACTACTTCGGTGTCCGTGTATGTATTGGTAGGTTATTAGGATGTATTGGGTGGTGTGGGCCTGTTTGGCCAGAAGGGCCTATTACCATGCTGTATCTCTAAAAAAAATTCTCTAACTTCTGGTGATCGCTTCCCTCTGTTCTTCCTTTTTCCTGATTTCTCTGGCCCCCTTTGGCCTTTTCTTTCCCCTCCCTATTCTCACAACCTGCCTTACACCCACATCTTTCTCCCTCTTTTCCCCCACCTCCATCTTGTTCAGACCTTTGCCTTTTCCACCTGTGATCTCTCTGCTTCTCACATCATTTCCACTTCCCCCTCTCTCCTCACCTAACTACCTATTCACCCCCCCAATGGATTCACCTAAAACCCACCAGTTCATACTCATCTCCCTCCCCCCAGCCTTTTCTTCTGGCTTCGGCCCTCTTCCTTTCCAGTCTGTATGAAGGGGCTTGGCCCGAAATGTCGACTGCTTGTTTCCCTCCGCAGAGGCTGACTGACCTGTAGAGTTGCTGCAGCCTTTTGTGGGTGTTGCTCCTGTCTCAGTAAGAAACCCAGATTGACTTTAGTTCACCAGAATCAGGTTTATTATCGCCAACTTAAATGGCGAGAAATTTATTGTTTTGCGACAGAAGTGTAATGCAGCATAAAAACACTATAAATTAGAAAAATAGTTGTGCTAAAAGAAGAAATGATGAGGTCAGTGTTCATTGGTTTATGGACCATCCAGGAATTGAATGGCGGAGTGGAAGAGCTTACAGTAAGTAACTTTGTTTCATCCTATTTAAGTGAGCTCATCTTTTCTCCTTTATGCATGCAGAGAAGTTTTTACAGTGTTTTTAATATTTCTCATCCAACTATTCTCATATTCCATGTTCCATTTCCTTGGCAGTTTCTTGCTCCTCCTTTAAGGAATTCTGATGTTTTTCCAGTTTTCAAGTTGACTGTTTGTCTTTGGCAGCATTTTACACTTTTTCCGTTAATCTAACGCTATCTTTCACTTCTCTTGACCATTGCTAGATCATCTTTCATTGAAGGCTATACCTTACAAAATCAATATAAGACCATTATATGCATTATATCTTATAAATTACTTCTGTTTCTTAAAATGTTAGCCTTTGCTTCTTTACCATCAGGCCATTAATACAGTTTCCCAGTCTACCAAAGCTATTTTACTTTTCCCACAGCAGATTCAAAAAGTTCAAAGTAAATTTATTATCAAAGTACAGATATATGTCACCATATACAGTCCTGAGATTCATTTTCTTGCGGGCAGCCATAATAGATAATAACCACTCTTACAGAGTGAACGGTAGGGCACTGAGGAGTGTGGTAGAACAAAGGGATCTGGGAATACAGGTGCATAATTCATTAAAAGTGGCAGTCACAGTTAGACAGGGTTGTAAAGAAAGGTTTTGGCACATTGGCCTTAATAAATCAATGTATCGAGTATAGAAGATGGGATGTTATGTTGAAGTTGGATAAGACGTTGGTGAGACCTAATTTGGGGTATTGTGTGCAGTTTTGGTCACCTACCAAATGGAAAGATGTAAAACAAGGTTGATAGAGTACAGAGGAAATTTACAAGAATGTTGCTGGGTCTGGAGGACCTAAGTTATAAGGAAAGAATTAATAGGTTAAGACTATATTCTTTTAGAATGTGGAAGATTGAGAGGCGATTTGATGAAGGTATACAAAATTATGAGGGGTATAGATAGGGTAAATGCAAGCAGGCTTTTTCCACTGAGGTTGGGTGGGTCTACAGCCAGAGGTCATGGGTTAAGGGAGAAAGGTGAGAAATTGAAGGGGAACATGAGGGGAAGCTTCTTTGCTTAGAGGGCTGTGAGAGTGTGGAATGAGCTTTCAGCTCAAGTGGTGAGAGAAGTTTGGATAAGTATATGGATATTAAGGATATAGAGGGCTATGACCCTGGTTCAGGTTGTTGGGAGTGGGCAGTTTAAATGTTTTCAGCATGGACTAGATGGGCCAAAGAGCTTGTTTCTGTGCTGTACTTCTCTATAGCTGGGTGTTGGGGGTCCCCGATGATGGATGCTGCTTTCATGCGACGACATCCCGTGTAGGTGTGCTCAACGGTAGGGAGGGCATTACCCGTGATGGACTGGGCTGTATCCACGACTTTTTGTAGGATTTTCCATTCAAGGGCATTGGGGTTTCTAGACCACGCTGTGATGCAATCAGATGCTGCTCAGCAAGCTGAATTCCTCCAGCAGATTACTTTTTACATCTGACACCGTGTAGTTACCTTTATTCAGACTTGAGACTGATTTCAGCTTGAACTGAAATACCTTAGACATGGGCTGATGGCAGCGCTGTCAGTATGGACAGTTTGGGCTGAAGGTTATTATTTGCCCAATTTGTCTTTTGCCCATTCATTGTTTTTGTTATTTATAGTTTTTCATAAATTCTACTGTATTTCTCTATTTTCCTGTAAATGCCTACAAGGTGACATGCATGTAGTGGTTAGCACAACGCTTTACAGTACAGGCGACCCTGGTTCATCTCTCGACACTGCCTGTAAGGAGTCTGTACGTTCTCCCCGTGACCACATGGGTTTCCTCCAAAGACGTACCGTTTGATAGGTTAATTGGTTTGTCTAGTGCTGGGCGTCATGGGTCAAAGGGCTGGAGGGCCTATTCTGCACTGCATCACAATACCTAAATAAATAAACTTCCTTTGGTAACACATTTACTTGGAGTTTTGAACTTTTAAAGGATGGCACAGACAAGGTCGAATAAGTGAGCAACTTTTGACTCTGGTTTGCAGGTCACGATTGTGCAAAATTGCCAGGTTAGATCCCACCTTTTCATGTTTTGACTCAGATGACCTTGCAGTACTAGAATACAATGTAAACATGGATATTGGAAGTTGCCTGTAACCAATGGAATCATGCAGGACCTCTCCCTAGTTCCCCACTTCAGACCTGTAAATTATTTTTGTTACATGCTTTTGAAAGAAAAAAAAATATCATTCTGGATAAGGCAGCATGGTAGTGTAGTGTTAGCACGGCGCTTTATGGTACCATTGACCCAGGTTCAATTCCCACTGCTGTCTGTAAGGAGTATATACCTTCTCCCTGTGGAATGTGTGGGTTTCCTCCGGGTGCTCTGGTTTCCTCCCACAGTCCAAAGACGTACTAGTTAGTAAGTTAATTGGTTGTTGTAAATTGTCCAGTGATTAGGCTGGGATTAAATTGGGGGTGACAGGGTGGTGTGGCCGGGAGGTCTTATTCCGCACTGTGTATCTAAATAAACAAACAAACAAACAAACAGGTAAATAATCAAGTAAGTCCCTAACTTCAAGCTGAAAGATATCTGGGAGCATCCAGTAGATAGATAGCGACTTTTCCCAGGGCAGAAATGGCTAAAAGCAGGGGGCATAATTTTAAAGGGATTGGAGGAAAGCATAGGGGGGATGTAAGAATTAAGATTCCTACACAGAGGGCGGAACACCCTGTCGGGGTGGTGGCAGAAGCAGATACATGTGGTACATTTAAGAGACTCTTAGACAGGCACATGGATGATAGAAAAATGCAGGACTATGTAAGAGGAAAGGGTTAGATTGATCTTTGTGTGGGTTAACAGGTCAGCACAACATTGTGGGCTGAAAGGCCTGTACTGTGCTGTCGTGTGCTTTGTTCTATCTTTTAAAATGTTGAAAGGCCCTCGAAGTATGTATACTATATACAACCTCGAGATTCCTCTCCTTACAGGCAGCCACAAAACAAAGAAACCCGGTAGAATCTATTTTAAAAAGACTCAAACACCCAGTGTGTGGGGGGGTGCAGAAAACAAACCATACGAAGAACAAAAGCAAGCAAACTACCCTGGCTCACGAAAGCGAGGCTGCAGCCATGGAGACAGTCATCACTGCAGCGGGTCCAGGAGCCCCTTAGTTGCAGGCCACAGCCTCAATTCAGCGCAGGGATGAGTAAACCTCGCGGAGCGGCGAGTCGAACCGGCCCGCCCCTCACCTCACCTCCGGCCCGGACACCCTGACCTTTTCCATCTGGCCTGGCGCTTACATCATACAAACCTCATGTCATTCTCCGCTCTTGGACACGGACCCTTCGATATGCTCTCAGGGCCCGAACCATGACCCCTGAATGCGGGCCGTACCCGACAATTACAATTACACTCATGTGACCAGTTAATCTAACATCCCTGGAACGTAGGAGGAAACCAGAGCACCTGGAATGATGGGGAGAACGTACAGAGAGTGACAGGAATTCTACAGCATGTTCTATCACCACTAATCTGGAAATACCCTCAATCTACATTGATTTTCAGAGATACTGCCCTTACTTGCTTGCTTCTAGGCCAGGATCCTGGAACACCCTCCCCAGCAGCAAGCTCCCTCGCCAAAAGGACTGCAGCACTATTATTTGGCAGTCCACCATCCTCTTAATTAGGGCAATTAAGGAATTAAATGCGAACCTTCGCAGGGGATGCTCAGGTCCTGTTAGACGCATTTCTGAATCAGCACCAGGCTTAATCTCACCGGCATATGTCATGAAATTTGTTGTTATGATGCAGCAGTACAATGCAGTACATAAATTAAGTAAGTAGTGCAACAGGAGGGGAACGAAAAGTAGTGAGGTAGTGTTCATTGATTCATTGACAATTCAGAAATCTGACAGCATGGGGAACAAATTGTTCCTGGAACTCCAGTTCCAGGGCCCCTTTAGGAAGATGACTCATGCGAGCAGCTCCGACGGAAATCATCAAATATTCCTGTTTTACGCTGCCACAGCTGAAATCCACAGCTACGGCCATGGACAATACTCATTTCGAGAGGGCTAGAATATTAAACTAAAGATGTAATGCTGAGGCTTCCTAAAGCATTGGTCAGACTACACTTGAAGTATTGTGGCTCGCTTTGGGCCCCTTACCTAGAAAAGGATGTGGTGGCATTGGAGGGAGACCAGAAGAGGTTCATGAGAATGATCCCGGGAATGAAAAGGTCAATGCATGAGTGTTGGTTGGCTCTGGGCCTGGACTTGCTGGAGTTTAGAAGAATTGGAGGGGGGTTGAAATCTCATTGAAAGTTATTGAACATTGAACAGCCTAGATAGAGTGGACACGGGAGAGTCTATGAAGCAGACTAGAAGGACATCCCTTTAAAACAGAGGGTGGTGAATTTGTGGAATTCATTGCCACAGACAGCTGTGCAGGCCAAGTCATTCGGTATATTCAAAGTGGAGGCTGATAGATTCTCGATTAGTAAGAACATCAAAGGTTACAGGGAGAAGGCAGGAGAATGGGGTTGAGAGAGCTAATAAATCAGACATGATGGAATGAGGGTGGTGGGGTGGAAATATGTCTCTATCAAAGGAGGTGTACGTCTCTACCAAAGGTCCCTCTGCTAGCCGACAGGTCACCCTTGGGCAAGGTGTAGCATCTGCTTAGCCCCCAGTCAAGGACATGTGAAGCCATGGGAGCAGGTGGTGGATGCTCATATGAGCAGTTGGTGCATATCACAAGTCCTGGTTATGCAACCCCCTGATGCCAGGAAGATAAACTCTGAAGAGTATTGATAATGGCTAGGGTCATGTGTATTGTAAAGATGCTGCCCAGAGGAAGGCAATGGTAAGCCACTTCTGTAGAAAAGTTTGCCAAGTACAATAATAGTCAACAGACGGAAGACCGTGATCGCCCATGTCATACAACACACCACATAATGATGATGATGATGGTGGAGCATACGAATTCTACTCCCATGTCTTATGGTCTTGTGATCTTATGAATGAAATGGAATCCTGTTGTTTGAATCGGCTTTTGATCTCTTTTGTGGCTCGGTTTTGCCAGTTAAACTTGAGAGGGTAGCATGGGATATCCAATGTTGTCTGTTATTCCTCCATACATTGCAATGAGGAAAAAAAATGCTGGGGTGATCACATGGGTAAGAGTTATCTTGATGGAAACATGAGACCACAGGAGTCTCTTTGAGTCAGGATTTACAAGCATTTGGAGAAGCATAGTCTGATAGGGATAGTCAGTATGACTTTGTGAGGGGCAGGTCATACCTCACGAGCCTGACTGAGTTCCTTGAGGAAATGGTAAGCCATATTGATGAAGGCAGAGCAGTGAGTGAGGTGTATATGGATTTTTGTAAGGCATTTGATAGGATTCCTCACAGTAGGCTCATTCAGAAAATGAGGAGGCAAGGGATCCAGGGAAACTTGTCTGCATGAATTTGGAATTGGCTTGCCCACAGAAGGCAGAGGGTGGAGTGGAAGGAGCATGTCCTAGCTGCAGGTTTATGACTAATGGGGTTCCACGGGGATCTGTTCCGGTACCTCTGCTCTTTGGGACCTTTATAAGTGACTTGGACGAGGAAGTTGAAGGATGGGTCAGTAAGTTTGCAGATGACATGAAGGTTGTCGTGGGTTACAACAGGACATTGACAGGAGGTAGAGCTGGGCTGAGAGGTGACAGATGGAGTTGGAAATGAAGTGGCAGATGGAGAAGGAAATGAACTATCGATGTTTTTGGTTGTGATCTTGCATCAGGACTCATGCAGGGTTTTGTCCAGAAGCGATGACAATTCCATTCCTCCCAAAGATGTTGTTCAACCTGCTGAGTTCTTCCAACGTATCACCTGTTGCTCAAGAGTTATCTCCAGTAAGAGAAACTGTACAGAACCTGGCAGCAGAGCCACGATAATGGTCCTTGTTAAACCCCTAGACCAGAGGTCCATGGAGTCCTTGGCATAAAAAAGGTTGGGAACCTCTGCTCTAGGCAAGTATGGTTCTATGAAAGCATTTCCTAAGTAGAAAAGATACACTGGATCTGGTTTTACATGGATAATCTTTGTAAGTGTCTGCTGACTACCTTTGCAGGTTATTGGGAACTGACCCTGGTCTAACTAGAGTGACACAAGAGATTCTGCATATTCTGGAAATCTTGAGCAACACACACAAGTTCTTGAGGAACTCAGCAGGTCAGGCACTGTCTAAGAGGACAATAAACAGATTCAGATTCAGATTTATTTATCACATGTATATTGAAACGTACAATGAAATGCATTGTTTGCATGAACAGCCAGCACACCCAAGGATGTGCTGGTGGCAGCCCACAAATTTTTGTTATTATTGAGATGCTACGTAGGGTGGGCCTTTGTAGTCCTTTGAGCTGCACCATCCAGCAACACCTAATATAACCCCAGCCTAATCATGGCACAATTTACAATGACCAACTAACCTACCAGCCGGTTGGTCTTGTTATTGTGGGAGGAAACCCACACAGTCACGGAGAGAATGCGCAAACCCCTTACAGGCGGCAGCGGGAATTGAACCCTGGTCACTGCTGCTGTAAAGCGTTGTGCTGACCACTAGGCTACTGTGTTGCTTCCTATTCTGGCACTAACACTGCACTCCCACAATGTTCAGCAGAACAACACGAGCAGTGACAACAACAGCAAAACGAGCTCTTTTGCCATCCCCAACAAAGCACAAGCAGTTGACGTTTGGAGCCAGGACCCTTCTAGGCCCGAAACTTCGCCTGTTTGTTCTCCATAGACGCTGTGTGACCTGCTGAACTCCTCCAGCATTTGGTGTGTATGTGTGTGTTGCTCCAGATCTAATTACCCATGCTACCGATCAGCGTTTGGTGGATCTATGGGTCAAACCCGTCTTTGCTGACTGCTGGGTTCAGTTACTTTGGCACGACAAGTTTGTGAGTTTGTGGTCAGTTAGAACTGTGAACCCTGAGTGATGGGGCAGTCTTTTTCTTTTCCAGTCATGATGATTGGCATGTTGGCCAAGAGGTACTTAAAAGTGAACAATTCTTCATGTTGAACACTGAACAGGAGAATTCAGTTCAAGATTTTATTTGTTACATATTTCAAAGATGGAAATGATTGTCCTCGCTTGCCTTTAGGGTATGATCAACAAAACAATGCTGTGGGAAAATCAAATTAACCTCAGTGCTGATTGTCCGCCTGGCTGTATTTTGCATTCTGATGTAATCGCCTAAAGCAGCGGATAAGATACTGTAGTATGCTTGTCACTTCTCTGCCCAGCCCCAGCTATTCTTTGGAAATTTGGATTGGGAGGGAGGAGCAGGTGAGATAGTCAAGTAACACACAACGTGTTGGAGGAACGCAGCATGATGCAGCATCGACAGAGAGGAATAAGTGGTCGACATTTCAATCCAAGACCTGATGAAGGGTTGTGGCCTGAAGTGTTGGCTACTCGGCCTTTTGGCTAAGATCAAGTGGAGTTCCCTTGGGACACACGACGATCGGAAGGCGGAGAAGGTTTTGCGCTGACGCAGGGGTGGATCCTAATGCTGATTGGCTCCCAATCTAACACCCCATACCAGCAACAACGACGACAGTGGTGAAGAGGATGGCTGAAGACAACAGCGCATCGGCCCGAGGCCCGGGCATCAAGAACACTGTCCGGCTGACAGTGCGACGCCAGGGCGAGGGCAATGGATTTACGAGAGTGACCTTCATCCAGAAGGTCCTGATGGACTGTTGCGGATTCACGATCGACGACATCTACTGCGTCCAGGACTTTGCTGGGTTCTTCGATGTCACCTTCTGACGACCTGCAGGGTGGCAGAAGTTGCTCCAGCTGTTCCAGGAGAAGGGGAGAGAGGCACCGCTGTTGTTGCTGCAAGCACAGCCCCTCTTCGCTGCCGCCCAGCAGGAACGGACTGCCACCGTGCACATGTTCAACCCGTACGTGCCAGTGGCCGACGTCCTTACATTCCTCGCTCGGTACGTGGAGAGCGAAGGAGCTTGTCTGGACGTGGAGGACAGCCTGGGGTGCTGGACAAGCAAACGGCAGGTGAAGGTGAAGCTGAGAGTGGACTCCAACGGCTGCGTCGTCCACCCACCCTCGGTCTTCACCATCGGAGGGAACCGAGGCTACCTGGTCTATGCCGGGCAGCCCAGGGTGTGCCGCAACTGCGGCAAGGTGGGGCATGTCGCAGCCCAGTGCAGAGCGATAATCTGCAAGAACTGCAAGGTGGAGGGCCACCTCACCAAGGACTGCACGCAGACCAAGTCCTGCAACCTCTGCGGAGACACCGACCACCGGTACAGGGCCTGTCCGAAACGTGCTGGCACCTATGCTCAGGCGACTGGGGGAGGTGCTGGCACTGGAAGGGCCCCGGCAGGATCGGATGTACCCGCCACCCCTGCAGAGGTGACAGAAGACGCCAGCAAAGGTGAAGGCGCAGCCACCCCGAGGGTCCCCTCCCCCTCGCAGACCCTGCAGGACCCTCCACAGGAAAAGGAGGAGGAGTCCATGGAGGAGGGGAGAGCCGAGGGGGAAGAAGGCTGGAGCGTTGTGGGCAAACGAAAGAAGGCCCAAAAAGCTCCGGCCAAACGACAGAGGGCGGAACGGAAGGTGCACATGAAGAGAAGGACAGGGGATCACGCAGCCTGCAGCAACCTGCCCACTTCAGACGAGGAAGGAGTTGGGGGAGGCCAGCAGCAGCCCCAGTAGACGAAGTGGCAGACAGAGCCGGCGGAGAGGAGGAGAGAGAGTGGGGAAAGTCTGCTGGCCACCCCCCCAAGGACAAGCACAGGAGGCGGAGACCACCAGAGACCCCCAGCTCCGGGAACCTGGGAGCGGAGCCATGTATGGCGCCTGGCAGCCTGAAGGGGCAGCAGGCCTGGGAGACTCCAAGCCCCCAGTGGAGAACTGCCACACCCAGGGGAGAATAACCTGCAGTTCCTGAGCCCACAGAAGGTGAAGGACTTCACAGAGGCCGTGGGCATGAAGGCTCAGGTCTGCAAAGGTAAGGACAGTGTGCTGTTAAAATAAAGAACTTTAATGGCGGACATTTCACTGGCATCTGTCAATGTGCGCAGTCTGAAGAGTAGTGGGCGATGCCTCAGCACGCTCCAGTACTTGGACTCGGTAAAGGCTGACGTGACCTTCCTCTGGGAGTGTGGACTGTCACACCTCCACAACTACCGGAGGTGGTCGCGTTGGTGGACCCGGGGTTTGTCGGTGTGGTCGGGGGACAACGACTGTCGCGCTTCCGGCCTGGGGATTCTGCTACGGGGAGGCAACTCCTCAATCACCCGAGTCAAAGAGGTGGTCGCCGGGCGCCTCCTGGTAGCAGACGTCAAATACCGGGGCACTCCGCTCCGGCTGATCAACGTGTCCGCCTCCCCCATGCGGAGCGAGCGGCTCCCACCGCTGCTGGTGACGGCCCGGCTGGTCGTTCTGGCCGGAGACTGCAACTCCACCATCGCTGCGGCTGGACGATCCGGCAGGCTGGACAGTACCTCCGGACTCCTGATGGACACGGTACAGACGGCCAAGCTGCGCGACGCCTTGGCGACCCCACAGGTGGAGCTCAGCCGCAAAGCCACCTGGACACGATCGGACGGCTCAGCCCGTTCCCAGATCGACTTCCTCTTCCCGTCAGAGCCCCTCACGGTCAGAACCACCGATATCACGCCGGTCCGGTTCTTCTCTGACCACTGCCTTCTGCGAGCCACCTGCCACCTACGGGAGGACCGGAAGGCAGGGAGGGGGACGTGGAAGCTGAATGTCAAGCTGCTGACCCCAGAGAACATCGAGGAACTAGAGAAGGAGTACACAGGCTGGAGAACCTTGAAAGCCTTTTTTGATTCCCCTGTTCACTGGTGGGAAGCCACCAAGGAGAACATCAAGAGGTTCTTCATCCACAAGGGCATCCAGAGAGCAAGGCAGGGGCAGAGGGAACTGCGTAAACTCCAGACAGAGTTGCAGCAACTCCTCCTTCTGCAGTCGAGGGGGGTGGATGTCAGGGAGGAACTGCGGGAGGTGAGGGGCCGGCAGGCCCAGCACTTTGTCACCGAGTCCTCCAAGATCATCTTCCGATCGAGGGTCCGAACCGTGGAGCAGGACGAGACGTGCTCACGATTCTTCATCCAGAAGGTGCACAGGGGGAGCTCTGTGATCCACAACCTTAAGGAAGAGGACGGCTCAGTCACGTCCTCGCAGACAGACATACTGAGGATCTGCAGGTCCTTCTATGCCGGTCTGTACGGAGAAAAGGCCACAGACTCCACAGCCTCCCGCAACTTCCTGTCGTCTATCATGCAGGTCCTAGACGACGGCAAGCGGGAGAGTCTGGAGCAGCCACTGACCCTGGACAAGCTGACTGGCTCCATCCGTTCCTTTGAGTCGGGTAAGACTCCCGGAAGCGACGGCTTACCGGTCGAGTTGTATTCGGCTCTGTGGAACCGGATGGGCCCCGACCTGCTGGAAGTGTACAACGCTACGCTCCTGGCAGGCAGCATGTCCGAATCCATGAGGAAGGGCATCTTCACCCTCATCTACAAGCAGAAGGGGGAGAGGGAAGACATTAGAAATTGGAGGCCCATCTCACTCCTGAATGTGGATTACAAGATCCTGTCCAAGGCTATCGCCAACAGGGTCAAGTCTGCACTGGAGCAGGTGATCCATCCGGACCAAACCTGTGCTGTACCGGGCAGGAAGATCTCAGACAGCCTCGCACTGCTGAGGGACACCATCACCTACGTGCAGGACAGAGGGGTGGACGCCTGCCTGGTCAGTTGGGACCAGGAGAAAGCCTTCGACAGGATATCGCACACGTACATGGCGGATGTACTCTCCAAAATGGGATTTGGGGAGGGAATCCGGAATTGGATCAAACTGCTCTACACGGACATCTGTAGCGCAGTCCAGGTCAACGGGTGGGAAACAGGCAGCTTCCCCATCAGGTCTGGAGTCAGGCAGGGCTGCCCTCTCTCCCCTGTCTTGTTCGTGTGCTGCATAGAACCCTTTGCCGAAGCCATCAGGAGGGATGAGGGCATAAGAGGGGTGACGCTGCCAGGCAGTGGAGGGACCCAAGTCAAAACCTCCCTGTACATGGACGACATCACCGTCTTCTGCTCTGATCTGAGGTCAGTTTGCAGGCTGATCAGCATCTGCGAACAGTTCGAGCAGGCGTCGGGGGCCAGGGTCAACCGCACGAAGAGCGAAGCCATGCTCTTTGGCAACTGGCCCGACCGATCCAGCGTCCCCTTCACCATCAGGTCTGATCACGTGAAGGTGTTGGGGATCTGGTTCGGAGGGACCGAGGCATGTACCAAGAACTGGCAGGAGCGGACTGCGAAGGTGAAACAGAAACTGGGGCTGTGGGGAGGGCGCTCCCTATCGATAGCGGGCAAGAACCTGGTCATCAGGTGTGAGGTGCTCTCAGGGCTGCTGTACTTGGCGCAGGTGTGGCCAGTCCCCCGCTCCTTCAGCTCGGAAATCACCCGAGCCATCTTCAGATTCGTCTGGGGATCCAAGATGGAGCGGGTCAGATGGACCACCATGCACAAGTCCCTGGACAATGGGGGCAAAAACGTCCCCAATGTCACCCTCACCCTGATGGCCAGCTTCGTGTGTGGCTGCATCAGGTTGTGTATGGATCCCAGGTACGTGGGCACCAAGGACCACTATGTGCCCAGGTTCTACCTGTCGCCCTGGCTACGAAGGATGGGTCTGGCCCCTTTCCCGCGCAACACCCCTGTCAGCTGGTCGTTGCTGCCATACCTGTCCTTCGTAGAGAAGTTCTTTCAGATCAACGCCTTTGACCACAGGGCCATCAGGCAGTGGTCAGCACGTAAGGTCCTGCAGGCACTGCAGGAGAAGGATGAGATGGACACAGTGGGGTGGTTCCCAGTGCAGACTGTCCAGTTCATCTGGCAAAATGCCTCATCGCCAGACCTCACCAACAGGCACCAAGACCTCGCCTGGCTGGCGGTGAGAGGGGCCCTCCCAGTCCGATCCCTCCTGTACGCCCGGTATGTCGTCTCCACACCCCTCTGCCCACGGGAGAACTGCAGAGAAGAGGAGTCGGTGACCCACCTCTTTGCACACTGTGGGTTCGTGGAGAAGGTGTGGAGGAGGATGGAAGGGGCAGTGTCGAGGTTCATCCCCAGCAGCTGCGTAATAGAGGACACTCTGATCTGCGGGCTGTTCCCGGGGATGCACACTGAGACCAACACCCGGTGCTGCTGGCAGATCATCAACTCGGTGAAAGACGCTCTTTGGTCGGCCCGAAACTTGATGGTCTACCAGCACGTGGAGATGTCCGTGGGGGAATGCTGCCGACTGGCACATTCTCGGCTGCAGGAGTACGTGCTGAGCGACGCACTCAAACTTGGTGCAGCCACCGCAAGGGCCCGGTGGGGAAGGACCACAGTCTGGGGTTCTTCTCCCGTAGGAGTTGAGGGGTAGTGGGGTAGGGGGTATACCCCCTGAATGTAAATATGAAAGAACTAAGTGCCACGTGGGTGGCAAAACTTTTGAACTTTGAAAATGTAAAGACAGTAATGGTACCAACTGTAAAGAATTGAAAGTCTTTGAATGGTTATTGTATATAATTTTATTTTGAATAAAGTATATTTTGTTTAATAAAAAAAAGAAGTGTGGGCTGTTTATTCCCCACTGTAGATGGTGCCTAACCTGCAGAGTTCCTCTAGCATTTTGTGTCTATTGCTCTGGATTTCCAGCATCTGCAAGATCTCTTGTGTTTCTAAAAAGGAAGGTAAAACTGAAAAGGGGAAGGACTACAGTTGAGGTTCTTCCACTAGCAGACATCCAGGGGATGAGTCTGGTGGGAAAGTCCCTCAGAGAGCAGAAGATTGGATCATATGAGTGTCAAAATTGTGCTAACAGTACTGTATTCCCGTAGTGTTTTACAGTGCCAGTGATCATTGACAGGGGTTCGATTCCTGCTGCAGTCTGTAAGGAGTTTCTGCGTTCTTCCCATAACCATGTGGGTTTCCTCCCACAGTCCAAAGACGTACAGGTTAGGGTTAGAAAGTTGTGGGCATGCTATGATGGTGCCAGAAGCAGGTAACAGCACATCCTCAGAAAATTTATATAAAAATCTGGGGTGCCTAAGACTTTTGCATAGTACCGTATTTTATATTTATTCATTTATTTAGAGATACAACGAGGGATAGGTCCTTAGAGTTGTGTCATGCAGCAACTCACTGATTTAACCCCAGCCTAATCACAAGACAATTTACAATGACCAATTGACCTGTGTCTTTGGACTGTGGGAGGAAACCAGAGCTCCTGGAGGACACCCATACATCCCATGATGAGGTCATACAAACTCTTTACAGAGGATGCTGGGATTGAACTCTGAACTTTGATGCCCTGAGCTGTAATATCATCATGCTAACAGTTATGCTGCTGAGAGAATTGCTGCCAAAAAGGAAAACTAAGCCAAGAGACTTACCTACACGCACAAGCAGAAGGAATGGGGTGCTGAACAGTGGCTGTAAGTGCTCTGGACAGGTGGGGCAAAATTTTAAACTGTTGGTTCAAACAGGAGGCAGTTTGTCCGTAAAAGAGCTGGATGACACAACAGTGGTTGGCTTTACCGAGAACAATGACGAGACAGAGTATAGAGAGGAAGTGGAGTGGCTGGTGGGTTGGTGTGAGAAGAACAACCTAAGCCTGAACATGGGGAAGACAAAGGAAATCACTGTGGACTTAAGGAAGGTGCAGACGAACCATCCCCCTCTGCGAATTCATGGCTCCTCCATAGCGAGAGTTAAGTGCATCAAGTTCCAGTGAGTTCACATCTTTTGAATGTGAGAAGGGAGAAGGCACACGGATGACCTCATCTGGTCCCTTAATATCACCTCCCTGAACAAGAAGGCACAGCAGTGCCTCCACTTCCTAAGGAGATTGAGGCAAGCAAGTCTGCCCTATCCCGTCTTAATTGTGATTTACAGGAGCGCCATTGAGAGCATCGGCATAACAAGTTACATCTCCTTCTGGTATGGGAGCTGTTGAGTATTGGACCAAAATTTTCTACAAAGGACGATGAGATCAGCGGAGAAGATCATAGTGGTCTCCCTACCATCCATTGGGGACATTTATCATGAGTGCTGTGTACACAGGGCCCTTAGTATTGTTGAGAATCCCACCCACCCAACCAGCATCCTCTTTGACTTTCTACCATCAGGCAGGAGACTACAATACATAAAATCAAGAACGGTTAGAATGAGAAACAGTTTCTAACCCCAGGCCATTAGGCTTCTAAACTCTCAGCCGCATCGTATTTGAAGTGTCACTGGTTATTCTGTTCCATACCTTACAATATTTAATATGAGTACACTTTAGTTTGTTATTTATGTGTGATTCATCTATAGGTTTTATTCTTACCTTCGTAAGTTATTGTGTGTTATGTGTACTACTGTGCTTTACGCCCTGGTTCAAAGAAACATTGTCTCATTTCTATATATGGTTATATACATTATATACATGTATCTAGTTAAATTACAATAAACTTGACTTGACTTGAGTGCTACGTGGGATGAGTGTCTGCAGCCGACAGTGAAGCACGGTGTAGATCCCTGCAGGTTTGGGCAGCGTTCCTCAGAATCAGGTGATTTGGTCAGAATTAATGGAATCCTCAATGCTGAATTACAACCAGGTTCTCATCCATCATGCGACTTCGTTCTGCAGCAGGACAGTGGCCAAGGTCATAAAGGACTATCTTCAGTGAAACAAAGGACGAGGAGTTCTGCAACGGATGGTATAGCCTCCACAGGGCCCTGATCCCAACATCATCGAGGCTGTCTGGGATTACCTGGAAAGGCAGAAGCAAGTGAGACGGCCAAAGTCTGCAGAAGAACTGTGGCAAATTCTCCAAGATGCTTGGAACAACCTACCAGCCGATTTTCCTATAAAACTGCACAACAGTGTAACTACAAGAATTGATGCAGTTTTAAAGGCAAAGGGTGATGACACTAAATATTAATTTGATTTAATTTTTTTACTGTTTACTGTTCTTTATGGTATTTTTTTGATATTTAGGAACTTCTCATTTCACTATTTTTGAAGGCATCTTCGTTTACAGAATTACTTTACATGTGCTGAAGCCTTTTAGTGTTGTATATATGTACATAATGAATAAGGACTATTTTTGAAATAGATGAGAAAACTGGAGACTATCTGAGTTGCAATGGAAGCTTCAGAAGCAAAAACTGAGGTATGTGTTTGAAGGGGAGGATTAGTCGCGTGGGGCAGGGATAGGAATGTATTGCTGGAAAACAGTTCCCTCCCCATAGGCATGCCCTTGAGACCAGTATAGAATTCCTTCACATACTCTCGTGTTGGGTTAGAAAAGTTGGGGGGGTGGGGTGGGGTTGGAAAGAGACTCGTGGTCCTATTGTAAATACAGTGGGTGTGGAAATCACTATGAATCCTGTCTAGAAACTAGTGAGATTCAAATTAATGCAGCAAACTGGTGTTCACTGCACAAGCTATACTCCTGAGGAGAAGAGTAAAGAATTCGTGTTTATTCAATTATTTACCTTTTTAATGATACAACATGGAGTAGGTTCTTTGGACCTTTCAAGCCACAGGGCCCCAGCAACTGAGACAAAGCCAACTTAACCCTATCCTAATCACAGGACAATTTACAATGACCAACCGTGTGTCTCTGGACTGTGGGAGGAAACAGGACCACCCAGGAAAAACTCATGTAATCCACGAGGAGGATACAGAGGGACTCCTCCTTACAGAGGAGTGCCAGAAATGAACTCCAAGCTCGTTGGCGGAGGGGGCTGTGCCCGTGATGGAGCTGACTGAGTTAACAACCCATCTGTAGTTTTTTCTCGATCCTGTACACTGGAGACTCCATACCAGGTGGTGATGCAACCAGTCAGAATGTTCTCCCTGGTAAATCTGTAGAAATTTGCTGGAGCCTTTGGTGACATCCCAAATCTCCTCAAACCTGATAAGGCAGCACTTCATGGAAGAATGATCTAAACTTTAGAGTCATAGAAAAGTACAGCACAGAAACAGGCCCTTTGGCCCATCCAATCCTTGCCGAACCGTTTAAACTGCCAACTTTTACAATGAAATACTTAATATTTTCTTAGGTAGTATTAATGTATGGGTAGGGAATGATTATAATAATAAATCTGATTATCAAATACAGTGGCAAACATGGGCACTCAAAAAGTCATCAGAGATTTCAGAGCTGTTAAGAGCCTAGTGTTTTTGGAATTTACTGTATATTCATTAAATACAAGAGGAAAATGAATTATTGGTCCAACTGGTCGTCAGTCAGTGCAAATATTTCAGAGGAAGCAGGAATATGGGTCAGCCTTCCTAATTGGATAATGTTTTTTTTTGCAAGTCTAAACTGAAACAAAGACTTGTATTACATCAACAGCCTGCGCCAGGAACCAAGGCCGTGCTCACTCCCATCAATCTCTCTGGGGGATAGTGACCTGTAATTGTGGGAACGTGGAAAATAGCTGGTGAGATATGAATGCTTGTTTTGTGTGCACGAGGCATTACAGCACCCAATCGGCCTACTGACCCAAAAAAAAACCTCTCTTGCCATTTATTCCTCTCTTGCATCCTTCCATCTCACGTCCTTCTTTTCCTCTCCCCCGCACTTTTCAGGCTTCCTTTTGGAGTTGCTTATGTGATTATGGAATTATTGACTTGTTATTTTTCATGGCATGTGTGACCATTTTAAATTCCTTCAAGTTCTTTCGTGGAATGTTAGGAAGTGGGCTTGGGCTTCTAATTTCCTGTTTGCTTACACTCAGTTACTTTATTCGTTACCTCCTGTACTGAATGAAGTGGCCACTGAGTAGACGTTCATGGTCTTCTGCTGCAGTAGCCCGTCCTCTTAAAGGATCGAAGCGTTGTGTGTTCAGAGACACTCTTCTGCACACCACTGTTGTAATATGCGTTTAATTGAGTTGCTGCTTGCTTTCCTGTCAGCTGAACTCTTGATATTTATTGCTTATTTACTTATTATTTCTTTCTTGTTGTGTTTGCACAGTTTGTTGGCTTTTGCACACTGGTTGAACGACTAATTGATGCGGTCTTTCATTGATTGTGTTATGGATTTATTGAGTATGCCCAGAAGAAAATGAATCTCTGGGTTATATTTGACACTTTATGTATTTTTATAACTTTGATAATATATTTCTTTTGAACCTTGAACTAGTCTGGCCATTCTCCCATGACCTCTCCCATTAACAAGGATTTTTTACCTGCAGAACTGCCACTCCCTGGATTTTTTGTCTTTTTTTGCACTATTTTCTGTGAACTCTAGAAACTTTTGTGCATGAAAATCCCAGGATATCGGCAGTTTCTGCGATACTTATGCCATCCCATCTGGCACAAGTAATCATTCTGAGGTCAAAGTCACTTGGATCACATTTCTTCCCCGCTCTGATGTTTGGTCTGAACAACAGCTGAACCTCTTGACCATGTCTCCATGATTTTATGCATTGAGTTGCTGCCACATGATTGGCTGATTAGATATTTTCATTAACGAGCTGGTGTACAGGTGTACCTAATAAAGTGGCCACTGAGTCTATATAAATAGTGTGGTTCTGGGAGCCAGGCATAAGGTGAGTTCTCTTTCATTCAAAGCAGGGAGTATAATTACTTTTCAACTGCCTCCACAACTGCCTGGTCCACATGTCCCTCCCCATAGATCTCCCACCTGGCACTTATCCCTGCAAGTGTAAGTGCTACACCTGTCCCTACACCTCATCTCTTACCACCATTCAGGGCCCCAAGCAGTCCTTCCAGGTGAGGCAACACTTCACTTGTGAGTCTGTTGGGGTAATCTATTGCATCCGGTGCTCCCGGTGCGGCCTCCTCTACATCAGCGAGACCCGACGCAGATTGGGGGACCGCTCGTTCACCACAACAGACAGGATCTCCCAGTTGCCATTCACTTCAGCTCTCCCTCTCATTCCCATTTGGATATGTCCATACACGGCCTCCTCTACTGCCATGATGAGGCCAAACTTCAGTTGGAGGAACAACATCTCATATACCGCCTGGGTAGTCTCCAGCCCCTTGGTATGAAGATCGAATTCTGCAGCTTCCGGTAATTCCCTCCCTCTCCCTTCCCCATCCCACCTCTACTCTGTCTCCTCTTCTAGCTTCCTATCACCTCTTATGACTCTGCCTTCTTCTACTACCCATTGTGCTTTCCCCTTAGATTCCTTCTTCACCTCTCCTGCCTATCCCCTCCCTGCTTCCCCTCCCCCACCCCTTGATCTTTCCTCGGATTGGTTTTCCACCCTCTCCCCACCTTCTTTATAGGGCCCCTGCCCCCTCCTTCTTTAGTCCTGACGAAGGGTTTCGACCCAAAACGTTGACTGCTTCTTTCAACGGATGCTGCCCGACCTACTGAGTTCATCCAGCTTTTTTGTACATCTTAGTTACTTTTCAATTCTGGCACCATTCTATAAGGAGTCTCTGCATGTCCTCCCTGTGGACTGTGTGGGTTTCCTTTGGGTGCTCTGGTTTCCTCCCACAGTCCAAAGACATACCAGGTCAGTTAATTGGGGATTGTAAATTGTCCTGTGATTAGGTTAGGGTTCATTGGGTTTGTCAGGTTTTGGCGGGGTGGTGTGGCTTGAAGGGGCGTGCTGTATTGCTAAATAAAATAAAATAGGAGGCATGGGATCCAGGGAAATTTAGCTGCATGAATTCAGAATTGGCTTGCCCACAGAAGGCGGAGGGTGGCAGTAGGTGGAGTGTATTCTCACTGGAGGTCAGCAATCAGTGGCATTCCTCGGATCTGTCAGGGACCTCTGCACTTTGTGATTTTTATAAATTACTTGGATAAGGAAGTGGAAGGGTGGGCTAGTAAGTTTGAAGATGTCATGAAGATTGGTGGTGTCGTAGATCATGTAGAAGATTACTGTAGGTTACATCAGGACATTGACAGTATTCCAAAGACTGAAAGCGCATATTATTTTTGCACAAGAAACTCATGTGAGGAAAGAGGACAATCAACATTTTTTTAGGTTTTAGAGGGGTCAACAGTACCATTCGAATTCGAATGCCAAAGTAAAAGGAGTTCCAATTTTAATTGACTCCTCTATTACATTTGTTCAACACAATATTATTTCGGATCCAAATGGTAGATTTTTGTTAATTACTGGGTTACTTTTTAATAAGAAGGTTGCTATGGTTAATGTTTACGCTCCAAACATGGATTATCCTGATTTCTTTAGGTCTTTGTTTACTTCTCTACCTAATCTAAATGAATATATGTTAATAATGGGTGGTGACTTCAATTGTTGTTTAAATTCTTTGCTGGATAGATCTATATCCATTCAGACTTTACCAAATAAGTCGGCCACTTATATCAATTTTTTTTGACTGATACTGGAATTTTCGATATTTGGAGATTTCTACATCCTAAGGACAAAGAATTTTCATTTTTCTCACATGTTTATCATTCTTACTCAAGAATTGACTACTTTTTCATTGACTCTCATTTTATTCCATCTGTAATTGGTTGTAATTATGACGTTATAGCCATCTCTGATCATGCTCCAATGAAACTTTCTATTAAATTAATGGACACAGCTTCTAGTATTAAGCAATGGCAATTTGATTCTACCTTACTACAAAATCCGGATTTCATTAAATTTATGAAAGAACAGATTGATTTCTTCTTTTCAACTAATTCCCCGGATGAAATCTCCTGCGGAACACTTTGGGACACTTTTAAAGCATATATACGTGGACAGATTATCTCCTATTCTGTTGGTTTGAGAAAACATATTAAGAAGGAAACTCTTTTATTGGTTGATAAGATTAAAGAAATTGACAAGAAATATTCGATTGCTCCTAGTAAGGAGCTTTACAAATAAAGGGTTGAGCTTCAAATGGAACACAGTTTATTACTTACATCTTCGATTGAAAATCAATTAATGAAAACCAGAAGTGATTTTTATATACATAGTGATAAATCGGGTAAACTGTTAGCCAACCAATTGAAGAATGCTTCGGTTAAGCGTCAAATTATTAAGATTCGCCAACAGAATGGTGAACTGACAGTTAATCATGATGAGATAAACAAATCTTTTAAAGATTTTTATACCTCCCTGTATCATTCTGAATTTCCTCATGATCATAATGCCATGCATGATTTTTTTAGGGAAATTGAATTTTCCAAAATTATCATCTGAAGAACTTTTAATATTAGAAACTCCTATTATGGATGCAGAAATTAAAGGCATTATTTCCTCTATGAATTCTAGGAAAGCACCAGGTCCAGATGGGTATACAGTGGAATTTTTAAAGTTTTTTTCCTCTACTCTTTCTCCTTGGTTATGCAGGGTTTTTGAAGAAGCAATTAGACTAGGTAAACTACCACAATCTTTTTATAGAGCTTCCATTTCTTTAATATTGAAAAAAGATAAAGACCCTACTGACTGTGCATCCTATAGACCAATATCTCTATTGAATGTAGATTCCAAGATCTTTTCTAAGTTATTGGCGACCAGGCTGGAGAAGGTATTACCTCAAATTATCTCAGAGGATCAAACTGCTTTTATTAAAAATCGCTATTCTTTTTTCAATATTAGGAGATTATTGAATATTGTTTATACTCCTTCACACAGTACCTCAGAATGTGTCATTTCATTAGATGCAGAGAAAGCATTTGATAGAGTTGAATGGCCATATTTATTTACTGTGCTTGAGAAGTTTAATTTTTGTCCGACATTTATATCCTGGATTAAATTGATATATCATACTCCAGTAGCCTCGGTTTTTACTTTTTTCATTTATTTCGGGATACCAGGCAAGGCTGTCCTCTTAGTCCATTATTATTTGATATTGCTCTGGAACCTTTGGCAATTGCTATTAGAGAATCACCTAACATTTTTGGCATTACTCGCGGGATAGATATACATAAGTTATCATTATATGCAGATGATTTGTTATTATACATTTCTGATCCTGAGCAATCCATTCCTGCAGTTATATCATTATTGGCTCAGTTTAGTAATTTTTCCAGGTATAAATTGAATCTTAATAAGAGTGAATTATTCCCCTTAAATAGACAGGTTCCAATTTATGGAAATTTACCTTTTAAATTAGTTAATGACTTTTTTATATACTTAGGGATTAAAATTACAAAAAATCATAAGGAGTTATTCAAGGTTAATTTTTTACCCTTAATTGCTCAGATTAAATGTTTGTTTACTAAATGGTCACCATTGTCTTTATCTCTGATAGGGTGGATTAATGCTATTAAGATGATTATTTTACCCAAGTTCTTATATATATTTCAAGTGGTACCAATTTTTATTCCAAAATCCTTTTTGACAATGTTGATTCAAAAATTTCCTCATATATATGGCAGAATAAAAATCCTAGATTAGGTAAAAGATATTTACAGAAGTCAAAGAAGGAAGGTGGATTGGCATTGCCTAATTTTAGATTTTATTATTGGGCAATTAATATTCGATATTTGAATTGTTTGTTAAGGGATTTGGATTTATCTCCTTGCCCTCATTGGATAAATCTGGAAACTAAATCTGTACAAGGATTTTCACTGGGTTCTATTTTAGGGACTTCTCTTTCCTTTGCTCTTTCTAAATTGCATAAACGAATTGACAATCCGATAGTTAAACACACTTTACGTATCTGGTTTCAATTTCGGAAATTTTTTGGGTTGAATCAGTTTGTATTAGCAATTCCTATTGTATCCAATTTCTTTTTTCATCCCTCTATTATGGACCAAGCTTATTCAGCTTGGAAGACTAAAGGTATACTACGATTTTCTGATTTATTTCTGGATAATTGTTTTATGTCTTTTGAACAATTATCTAATAAATATAATTTGCCTAGGTCTCATTTTTTTTTTAGATATTTACAGATTAGGAATTTTTTAAACACTGTACTTCCTACCTTTCCAAATCTTGTTTCTTCGGGTATTTTGGAGAAATTGTTAGAACTACATCCTTTTCAGAAAGGTGTAATATCAAATGTTCACAATATAATTATGAAAATACGTTCAGAGGCCTTTTACAAGATTAAAAGTTATTGGGAAATAGAACTTAACCTTACTATCCTTATTGAGAATTGGGATAAAATTCTGCAATTAGTTAATTTATCCTCTATATATGCTAAACAGTCATTGATACAGTTTAAAGTAGTGCACAGGGCTCATATGTCCAAGGATAAATTGGCTCGTTTTTATTCCCATATAAATCCTATATGTGACAGATGTCATTCTGAGATAGCTTCTTTAACTCATATGTTTTGGTCATATCCGCTTTTGAAAAAATATTGGAAAGACATTTTCGATATTATTTCCATGGTATTGAACATTGATTTACAACCTCAGCCTATTACTGCAACCTTTGGTTTACCAATGATAGAGTCAATTCATTTATCTTCTTCTGCTTGTTGGATAATTGCATTCCTTACATTAATGGCTAGAAGATCTATTTTGTTGAATTGGAAAGAAATTAAACCCCCTACCATATTTCATTGGTTTTCTCAAACTATGTTATGTCTAAATTTAGAAAAAATTAGAAGTGTCATATATGACCCTTCTATTAAATTTGAAAAGACTTGGAGGCCATTTATTCAATATTTTCACATGATGTAATTCGACCCTGTTCCAATCCCATTTGTTTTTCCGGTTTTGATTAAATGTATGTTGAGAGGATCGGAGTTGGGGACACTGATGATTCCTTGTCTTTTTATAGATACTATAACCAGCCCATTTTTTTTCCTTCCCTTTTTTTCTTTTTTTCTCTTTATTAGTTAGTGGTTAGTTTGTTAGATTAGTTTTTCTTAGGGCAATAATTTTTTTTTCTCTTTTTCTCTTTTCTGTTTTTTTCAACATGATATACCTTTTTTTTGTTGTTGTTTAGTTCATATGATAGTTGTATCATTCATGATTTGGGAAGACTTAACTATATTGTACTTATTGCTTGTGTATCCTTTTATGTTCATTTTAATTTTGTAATTTTGTAATCCCAATAACTATGTATTAATCTTATCATGTTGATATTAATAAAAAGATTGAAAAAGCAAGGACATTGACAGGGTGCAGAGCTGGGCTGAGAAGTGGCAAATGCAGTTCAGTCTAGAGAAGTATAAAGTGATACACTTTGGAAGGTTGAGCTTGAAGGCAAAAACAAGGTTAATGGTAGGATTCTTAGCAGTGTGGAGGAATAGAGGGATGTTGGGTTCCACATCCATAGATCCCTTAAGGTTGCACATAAGCGATTCAGTGTGTTGCCCTTCATTCAGTGGGGGATTAAATTTAAGAGCCACAAGCTAATGTTGCAGCGGTAGAATATTGTGTTCGGTTCTGGTCATATCATTATAGGAAGTTAATGGAAGCTTTAGAGAGAGTGCAAAGGAGATTTACCAGGATCATGCTTGGATTAGAGAGCGTGTCTTATGAGGAAAGCTCGAATGAGCTCGAGGTCTTCTCTTTGGGGTGAAGGGGGATGAGAGGTGACTTGATCTAAGTGTATAAAATGATAAGAGGCATAGATGGAGTGGACAGCTAAAGCTTTTCTTCCCAGGGCAGAAATAGCTAATATGAGGGGCATAATTTTATGGTGATTGGTAGAAAGAGGTAGATTTTTAACACACAGAGTGGTGGATGTGTGGAATGTACTGCAGGGGTGCTGGTAGAGGCAGATGCATTAAGGACATTTTACAAATTCTTAGATAGGCACATGGATGAAGGAATGGAGGTCCATGTGGGAGGGAAGAGTTAGACTGAACTTGGAGTAGGTTATAAAGATTGGTACAAAATTGTGGGTCGAAGGGCTTGTATTGTGGTGTACATTTTTACGTTGTATGAAATAGATCTAATTCACACTGGGTCTGAATTTAGGAACTTCCTCCCCGTCCACACTTTTAGAGTTCTTTCACCAGAAGGGCTGCAGCAGCCACCATAACAAAACAGTTTGAGCAACACTGTTACACCTCGGAGCATTCCGAAACTCAGAGTGCCATTCTGGCGTCGTCCTGTAAGGAGTATCCGTACGTCCTCAACATGAAATGAGTGGGTTTGCTCCCACAGTCTAATGGTCATTGTAAACTGTCCCTTTATTAATCAGGTTTGTCAGTGCTGGGGTAGCATGGCTCGAAGGGCCGGAAGGACATGGGCCTAGTCCTAGTCCTTCCTAAATAAAGCTCAGGAAGCCTGACGACCATAACTCTCTCAGTTAGAAATGGACAAAAAATGCTGACCGTACCTAATTCTGGTTAATGCAACCACCGACGCCAGGCAGACAATCTTTGAAAAGTCTTGATAATTGCTGGGGTCTCCTGTCGTGTAAAGACACTGCCCAGAGAAGGCGATGGCAGCCCAATTCTGTAGAAAAAGTTGCCAGTAACTATCCTGGTCATGGAAAGACCACGATTGCCCACGTCATACGACATGGCGCATAATGATGATAACCCAGATTCTCAGAAAGGAACAGTTAATATCCATGAAACTCTATCTCTGAAAGTGACATTTTTGCGGAGAGGATTCAAGAATATTCAGCAACGGGGTGGCACAGTCACAGTCGGGGTTGGCATAATGCTTTACAACACCAGTGACTGGAAGGTTGTGGTCCAATCCCCGCTGCTGTCTGTAAGGAGTTCGTGCCTTCTCCCTTCTCACATTCAAAAGGCACATGGGTTTGTAAATTGTGGATGTGCTATGCTGGTGCTGGACGCGTGACAAATCCTCTGTCTGTGTTGGTCAATGGCGCAAATGACAGATTTCACTGTATGTTTTGATGTTTCAATGTACATGTGACAAAGAAAACTAATCTTTATTTTAAGGATTTTGCCCCCTTTGGTCCCAATGCCAGGTGCTGAGTTGGGAAGCATGATTCTAATTACAGCAAGGTCAGGTTTATTATCATGGGCAGACACTCCCAGGGTATAAGTGCCATGAAAATTAGCTTTTTGCAGCAGTGGAACAGTACATTACAAACATGTGACAACAAACAGTCCAGAAGTGTGACACTTCAGCTACTTCTGTTCAACCATTCGCTTCTTCAACCCTAATCTCTACAGTTTAGTGTCATTACATCCACTTTAATCACTTCGCACTAATAATTTTTTTTGGATCTAATTATGTCCTTTCTTGGGAAAAAATTGCTTAATTACAATTATGAAAAAAGCACAGCAACGCCTCTACTTCCTTAAGAATTTGCGGAGATTCGGCATGACGTCTGAAACTTTGACAAACTTCTATAGATGAGTAGAGCAGAATATGTTGACTGGCTGCATCACCGCCTGGTATGGAAACACCAATGCACTCGAATGGAAAATCCTACAAAAAGTAGTGGATGTGGTCCAGTCCACCGTGGTAGAGCCACCCCAATCATTGAGAATAACTACATGAAATGCTGTCGCAGGAAAGCAGCGTCCATCGTCAGGGACCCCCCCACCCACCACCCAGGCCATGCTCTCTTCTTGCTGCTGCCATCAGGCAGAAGGTACAGGAGCCTCAGGACCCACAGCACCAGTTTCAGGAACAGTTATTACCCCTCGACCAAGGGTGACCAGCAGGCCAGCAGAGGGAAGGAGTGCCTTACACCTCCTTGGGTAGAGATATATCTCCATCCCACCACCAACACTGGGGTGGTATAATACTATAATAATTGGGGGGCTTACTCACTCAATTGAGCCCCCTCCCTCCAGTAGCAGAAGAACCTGATACTGTTGCTGTTAAGCCTTGAGCTGTGGATGCTGAGGCTCTTGTACCTCTATCCCCATGTGTACTGCTGATTTTAAGACCTGCTTTACCTACTATTACATGGGAGTTCTTGTGCATTAGGTGCTTTGTGAACTCAGTGACTTCCATTTCTCATGATGAGTTCTACAATGTTGCAGCTATTCTGCTCAGCCCCAGAGGTTTGTGTTGGTAATTGTGCACAGCATGAGCCATCGTCCTTCCCACACCCCCCACCTCGTGTGTTTTATTTAGTTTTCCTTAAATACATCTGTGTAATGTGCCGGAGCTATTCAGTGTGTGTTCTATCTAGGGATAAGGAAGTTTCTCCTGTTTCACTTGTATTTACGGCCCCAAACTTTAGACTCACCAAAATAAATGTTATCACACAGAAACAGACGGCTGCCAATTTCCTGATGTGATAAATGGGGAAACAAGTCACCTGAGGGGTGTTATTTGGTTGTATTTATCAGTCAGCATTTCACCACAGAAAGTTGCCTCTACTTTAAGTAACCACCATTTCCAGTCATTTTGTTTCACCCTGGAATTTGACTGGGGAAGGTCCTGCATTGAGTCATCACTATCGCTGTCTATCTCCCTGTCACTCGGGCACAATATTCTTTGTGCATTGTGTGTGAGATCAGGACAAACTCCTGGAGATGTAGCACTGAGCGGGCTGCTGGAGGGACTCAGTGCAACACACAGCGTCTTACAGGGGGAAAGGAATTGTTGACATTTCTATTTGAAACCCTGCATCCGGACCGGTTACGAGTTTGTCCCGAAACCTCTACAGTCCCCTTCCCTCATCAGATGATGATGCCTGACCTGTGGAGTTCCTTCAGCGGATTGATGTTCCGGATTCCAACACCTCCGGTCTCTTGTGTCTCGTAGAAGTTAGAGGTGCGGAAAGGTGCCATTCAGGCCATCGATGCTGTGATCAATGGCTCCAAATGAGGAGTGCCCTATATTAATCCCATATTTACATCTTATGTCAAAGTCAAAGCTCAAAGTATATTTATTATCAAAGTACATATATATCACCATATACAACCCTGAGATTCATTTTCTCAGAGCTATAGAGTCTTAAGAACACTACAGCAACACAGCACAAGGGTGGCACGATAGTGTAGTGGTCAGCACAACACTTTTCCAGTACCAGTGACCGGGGTTCAATTCCTGCTGCTGCCTGTGAGGAGTTTATATCTTCTCTCTGTGACTGAGTGGGTTTCCTCTGGGTGCTCCGGTTTCCTCTAATCATCCAACCTACTGGGTAGAGTATTTGGTCATTGTAAACTGTCCTGTGATTAGGCTAGGATTAAATCGGGGGATTGCTGGGCGGTTTAAAAGAAACAGACCCTTCGGAGTATTAATCTGCCCAGTCCCATCGAACTGCATCTGAACGATAGCCCTCCAGACCTCTCCCGTCCATGTACCTATCCAACTTCACAAATTCTTGTGGGCTTTCACAGTAGATACAAAGAAACACAATAGAATCAAAAACAAAACTACACAAACAAAGATGGACAAACAACCAATGTGTAAAAGAAGACCATTTTTTCTTGTTTTCTCCCCCCCCCCCCCCCCACTCTCCATCTCCTTTCCTACTTGTCAGTGACTGGTTCCCAACCTGTCTTACAGAGCCCAGGCACCCTCATTCATGCACTTACTTATCCAGTAGAGTAAAGACTCCAATGATTTTGCATTCTTGGGACTTTAGTCATGTTTCAGATTATTTGATATCTCTCCTGTTAACACCCAAGCACACTTTCATTTTGTCTGCTAATGTGCATACAGTAGCGTGATAAACTTTATCACTTTACAAATAAAATATAGTAGCTAGGGTGCCCAAGACTTTTGCGTAGTACTGTATTTGTCAAGTGGAGAAGAGAGTGAGGTTAACAGGATGTGGGAATGTTAAAGTAGTGAAGAATCCTGCTCCAGACATACCCACCTTCCTGACCCTTGGAGTCCTGAATCCATATCCTGGCTCCAAACCCAGACTGCGGCCCACGACCTGGTCCCTGACTCTGGAATTAGCTGACTTTCTTGACTGCTGAGTGAGTCAAACACTGAACCATCAGTATCAATGAATAATCGGATACTGGGCCATCTGTTTTAATATACAGTGGATTCCAGTGAACTGGGAAATATTGTGACCAATACATTTTACCCCAATTAAGTGACTGCCCCAATTAGCCAAAGTTTCATGGAAATGGTTAAAAAGGTATAGGAAAGTACCAGCTAAGTAACAAATTATACACAAATGTTCCAGCTATTTATTGCTTATTTAATTATTACTATTACTTTTTGTATTTTTGTAGTTTGTTGTCTTTTGCATTTTGTTTGAATGCCCAATTTGATACGGTCTTTCACTGATTCTATTATGGTTATTCGATTATGGATTTATTGAGTATGCTGCAAGAAAATGAGTCTCAGGGTTGTGTATGATGACATATATGTACTTTACTTTGAACTTTGAAAAAAGCCCATTTAATGCAAAGTAGTCAAAATGTCGCTGTACTGAGTTAGTGATTAGGGTTGTGCAGATGGGTTCAAGAATTGAATGGTTGAAGGGAGGTGGCTGTTCTTGAACCTGGTGGTGTGGAACTTCATGCTTCTGTACCACCTGACCAAAGGTAGGTGCGAGAAGGTGGCATAGCACGGAATGGGAGGGATTTTTGATCTTCTTGAGGGGACGCATGCTGCAGATACTACCGGTGTGGGGAGGATCTGCCATTGATACCCTTGGAGCCCACTACTGTTCATTAGAGTGGACATGCAGAGGATGTTTCCAATATTGGGAGAGTCTGGCACCAGAGGGCACCGCCTCAGAAAACAATGATGTTTCATTAGAACAGAGATGAGGAGGAATTCCTTCAGCAGGAGGGTGGTGAATCTGAAATTTGTTGCCACAGATGACTGTGGAGACCAAATCACTGGATATATTTAAAGCGGAGGTTGACACTCTTAATTAAGAGTGTCAAAGGTTACAGGGAGAAGGGAGAATGGTGTTGAAAGGGAAAATAAATTAGCCACAATTGAATGGTGAAACAGACCTGTTGAGCTGAATGGCCTAATTCTGCTCCTCTGTCCTGTGGTCTCTCTGTAGCATTGTACCCCCTCCCCCCCGCTTTCTTATTCTGGGTTCTTCCTCCTCCTTTTCCAATCCTGATGAAGGATCGTGGCTCAAAATATTAACATTTATTCCCCTCCATTGATGCTGCCTGACTTGCTGAGTTCTTCCATCATTTTGAATGTGTTACTTTGAAAGCTTCAAGTTGTTCGGGACTAAAAGAACATATCACACCTGTCTACTGTCCAGTGCAGTAGCACTGCGGAGTAACACACCAAATGCTGTAGGAGCTCAGCAGGTCAGGCAGCATCTATAGAGAGGAATAAACAGTTGACGTCTCAGGCCCAGAATTTTCATCAGGTCCTTTCATCGCCTCTCAACCCACAACATCATTCCTTTCCATAGATGCTGCCTGACCTGCAGAGTTCCTCCAACATTTTGTAGGCATTACTCTAGACTTCCAGCACTTGTAGAATCTTTTGAGTTTATGATTAAATCATTAAACAGGTTTGAATTATAATATATTAGACTGGCTAGATTAGGACCTTTCTCTTCCCTAACATTTCCAGTAATAACCCCCCCCCCCACCCCTCACCATTTCCTGTTTCCATTTTCCTCTCTTACCTACCCATCACCTCCCTCTGGGTGCTCTTCCTTCTTCCCTTTTTTCCATGGTCTTCTGTCCTCTCCTGTCAGATTCCCCCTTCTCTAACCCTTCATCTCTTTCACAATCAACTTCCCTGCTCTTTACTTCACCTCTCCCCCTCTCCCAGTTTCACCTTTCACCTCTTACCTGGTGCCTCTTCGTCTAATCCTCCACCTTCTTACTCTGCCTTTTTTTTGTCTTGATGAAGGGTCTTGGCCCAAAATGCCAACTCGACTGTTTACTCTTTTCCATAGATGCTGCCTGGCCTGCTGAGTTCCTCCAGCACTTTGTGTGCATTACAGTGAATTGGACTAGGTGGAGTGACCTTCAAAAGAAGGTTGTCATGAGGAAAGGACTCGGCCTGAAATGTTGACTGTTTATTCCTCTCCATAAGATGCTGCCTGACCTGCTGAGTTTCTCCAGTATTTCCAGCATCTGCGGAATCCCTTGTGTTTATGAGCAATCGAGGAGTGTGAACAATGAGGCTCAGTACCATTGTTCATTTAATAGCTTTCTGTTTTGCTTTTTAAACACTTTTGAAAGGAGCAAAAGTCCTCTAGTTGTGGATTGCACTTTCAGTTTAAAAAAAACCCAGAGTAAACACCAGCTGTGCACAATGGCTCCATTAGAAACTTTTGTACCAAGCACCCTTTAATGCCCCAGTGTTTTACTAACTTTTTTTTGCTTATCTCACTCAGCTCACTTATTTCGAGGAAGTGCATTTTTATGATATCTTCAGACAACAAAATGTGGCCACTTAGACAAATGGTGACATTTATAGCAATCTTTCATATGCACAGACAAAGGCAGGCTGTCACCTTTACACCTACGCAGTCATTTGACCAGAACCATGAATGGAAATGCAGAGGGAAAATTATTGGGCAATCTCCAAATGGCTGCTTTTCTCGACACTTAATGTCTGATCATATTCCTTCTTCCACTATATCAACAATTTCAGTTTGATTTCAGTGATACTTGAGTTGGATAGAACAACCTGACCTGCAGTATACGTGCATGAAAAATAATGGGTGGGAGTGCAGTGGCTCAGCGCTGGTCATGTCTTGTCAAAGGCTCGAGTGAAAATCCAGCTTTGCAGAGCCCCGCAATACTGGGCCTCTTGCGATTGGCCAGGTTGTCCAACCCGGTCTGTTGGATACAATATTGCCATAACCTCAACCCCACCCCTCAGGATCTCTAGCCTCTGTCACTCGACCCTCCCCCCCCGAGTCTCATTTTCCTTCTTCAAGGAAGAAAATTAAACTAGAAATTCCCTTCATTAATTTCTGTTGTTGCATGAAAGAAGTTACTGGAGAATCACAGTTGGTAGATATGAAAAGTAGTCACACTCACATATAGGATGACAGTCTTTGTGGGGGGGAGGGAGAGAGAGTGGGAAGGAGGGGGAGAGAAAGGGAGAGAGCGAGAGAGAGAAATATATAGATCTTCCCCCCCTCCCCACCCGGAGCAACCGATTTGCTCAACTCAACATTTTATGTGGTATTCCATAAAATTGTGGTACCTCCGTATAACAATAATTCCATATGAATTCACTAGAATTCAGAGGAATGAGGGATGAGCCCATTGAAACCTATCGCATGGTGAGGGGCTTGATACAGTGGCTGTGGAGGGAGAGTCTAAGACCAGAGGATAAAGCCTCAGAATAGAGGGGTGTCTTTATAGAACAGAGATGAGGAGGAATTTCTTTAGCCAGAGAGTGGTAAATCTGTGGAATTCATTGCCACAGGCAGGTGTAGAAGCCAAGTCTTTATGTATACTTAAGCAGAGGATGATAGATTCGTGATTGGTCAGGGTATAAAGAGATATGGGGAGAAGATAGGAGATTGCGGCTGAGAGGAAAGTTGGATCAGCCATGATGAAATGGCAGAGCAGACTCGATGGGCCAAATGGCCTAATTCTGCTCCTATATATTATGGTCTTATTTACAATTCATGCACAATGCCTTCTTTGAACTACACACAAACTCCTCCGTTTTCGTGGATTTTTGTGGAGAAAAATAATTTCAGGATATATATCGTATACTTTCCTCTGACATTAAATGTACCTATTGAAACTTTACACCTGCTGCTTTGCACCCACACCATTGACAGCCAAATAATGAATTTAAATCAGCATTGTCTGGCCTTCCAATTAACCATTGCAACTTCCAATTAACTGTTTCACTGTTCTTAGTAACCCATTGTTCAGAGCTGCATTTCAGATTTAATCCACAATTTATATTCAAATCTGAAGACTGGTGGCAGAAGTCAGTTTCTGTAATTGTACATACTAACCCCAAAGACGAGTTCAAAGTAAATTCATTATCAAAGTACATATATGTCACCATTTGCTTCCCTAAGATCCATTTTCTTGCAGGCATTTATGGTAAGTACAATGAAACAAAATATAATCAATGAAAAACCCCACACAAGATGGACAAACAACCAATGTGCAAAAGGCAACAAACCGTGCTAATACAAAGAGGAAAAAGAACTCAAAATAATAATAATAAATAAACAACACGAGATGAAGAGGCCTTGACAGTGAATCTATAGGTTGAGGGACCAGTTCATGTTTTGTAACTTCAAAACATTAAACTAATTCAAAGGAAGACAAGGGATTCTGAAAAGCATAACTAACTTTGCGTTTACTTTAGGCGAAGTGTACCCGTATCATGATAGCGTGATGATGTATGCAATTCATGTATTTATACGTATAACCCGTAATTAATTATTTAAATGAACAAGAATGCTTAAACAACATGTGTGTGTGAGTATGTGTATGTATGTACATGTGTGTATACATACATACATACATACATAAGATTACACGCATACATAAGATTACTGATTATTGAAATATTAAATATACAACAGTTCATTTAGTTCATTTTTGGGGGCGTGAGTGAAGCTGAGTGAAGTTATCCCCTCTGTTTCAAAAGCCTGGTGGCTGAGAGGTAATATCTGTTCCTGAACCTGGTGGTGTGGGTCCTGAGACTCCCGTATGTAGTGGTGGGGAGAGCTTAACCCCCGATGGACTGGGCTGTGTCTGTTTTTTGCATATTGGGTCTCGACAATCCATTATACAAATTCTGTTCTGCTGGTTGTTTTAGCAAAATAGCTCTTGAGCTGTCATTCAGAACCAAAATCCACTAAAAATAATTAAGAACAAGCTGGTTTCAGTACGAGACAGCACCTGCTAAAACCACAGATTAGAATAAAATCAGTGTTTAGAACCGGACACACATGGAATCAGCCAAATTGTGCTTTTGCTCAATGAAAACTTCTCCTTGTGGATTGTTCCTTCGTTGTGTCATTCTCTGACTATCCTGAAGCAAGACTCCATGATCCCAGCTTCCGTTGTTTGCTCGGAGCTTGGAGTGGAAACTCAGAGGCGGTGACGTGCAAGCAAAGGAAGTAGCTTGTCAAAGTATGATCTCGGGTACTTCCGAACAGGAAGTGTCAAGGATAAAATGGGGCACCGACTGTTGTACTGATGTAAAGTTGCTCAGACGGGAAGCATCGCTCTCAGTCCTTCAGCTCGACTTCTCCAGGTAAATGGTGAAAACAAATTTTGCTTGCTATTTTTCACCCTAGTTTTATTTGTACCCTTAGATTAACACTTTCTGTGTTGCCATGTGATATCTGAAGTTCAGTACAGCAGTTTTACCAATCATCACCAATGTCCTTTCTTTACTGTTCATTGCGTGAGGATGTGAGTAGGTGACAATGCCATTATCTTATTTGGCCTTAACTGTCGTTAAATGTTAGTTGGCTAGGCCATTCCACACTCAATCACACTGCTGGATAAATGGGTTTGAGCAGGTAAGGATGGCAGATCCCCCCTCTTAAGGACATGAGTTGAATTTTTGTCTGGTGATATTGCACCAATGCCCAAGAGCGGACAAGTCTACAAGAAAGTGGTGGATACAGCCCAGTCCATCTCAGGCAAAGTCCTGCCCACCATCGAGCACATTTACATGCAGCAGCAAGAAGAGAGCTTGGCCTGGAGGTGGGGGTCCTTGATAATGGATGCTACCTTCTTGTGGCAGTGCTCCTTGTAGATGTACTCAGAGGTGGGGAGGGCTTTGCCTGTGGTGGACTGGGCTGTAATAAAGAGAGACGTAAAATCATTTTGAGAGAGAAGACAGGTACAGTTGCCACTGTTGCGAGCTTGGTAAGAAATGAAACAGAAAATTCTGGAAAAACCTAGCGCCTGTGGAGAGAGGAACAGAGTTAATGGTCCAGGGTCAGTGGTAAGACACGGTACTCAGTGAACACAGGTTTCAAAAAAATGAACAAAGGGAAGTGTCGAAGTTCTTCAAAAAAAGATTGTGTCTGTGGATGGTGGAGCAGACTTGATGGGCCGAATGGCCTGATTCTGCTCTGATGTCTTACGGATGCATGGCACAAAAATTCATTAGGAAGAGATTGTGTGGGAACTTCCAAAGGGGAACAGGATTAGCGGCAGAAGTGGAAGTAACAATTGCTGTGTTTGAGGAACTAACAGAAACCTACATGGAAATGATCAAGTGTGTGGTTTTCTTCGGAATGGCAATATTTAGTGATATCAGCGTAAAATGTTGTTTTTATTTTAGACCGTAAGCTGTAGAAGCACAGCTAGGCCATGCTTTATTTTCTGTCTCAACCTCATTCTCCTCATAACCTTTGATGCCCTTACTAATCAAGAACCCATAAACCTCTGCTTTATATATACCCTATGACAATAGACAATAGACAGTAGGTGCAGGAGTAGGCTATTTGGCCCGTCTAGCCAGCACCGCCATTCACTGTGATTATGACTTGGCCTCCACAGTTGTCTGTGGCAATGAATTCCATAAATTCATCACCCTCTGGCTAAAGAAATTCCTCCTCATCTCTGTTCTTTAGGAGCTTCCTTCTATGGATCACTCGGTTGGAAATATCCTCTCCATGTCCACTCCACGCCCAAGGACACCTGAATGCCCCACCATGGCTACCAGGCAGATATCCACAATGATTCATGACAGAGATGTTTAGGCAGGGGACCAAAGGCTTTATCCACAGGAATGGTTGGTGGAGGAATGTAGAGAGGCTAGAAGACGTTGATAGTGAATGAAGGAGATGAAGACAAGGCTGCCTATTGTGATGGTAAATCAGAGATACAATGGGCCTGTAGATGCTGGAGTTTTCAGGAGAAGCAAACAGACTTCTGGAAGAAGTGGATCAAGCAGTATCTGTGGAAGGAAAAGGAATTGTCAATGTTTTGGGTCAAAACCTTACCTCATTGCTGAGAGAGCAGAAGGTGAGGTGTCTGGTATGGAGGGGATAGGGGGAATGTAAAGACCAAGTGATCGGTTTGAAGAGGGGTGAGGGATGGTAAATGAGGATGCACAGGAAACTAAGATTAGAAGAATTAGATAATTCTTACAGCAAATTGAGAGGCCATTTGGCCCATTGTACCTATGCTGGATTCGATCAGATAATCACATATTTTCCTTGTTTTTCCCCATTGTTCTGCAAGTGATGCTTTCTGTTGTCCAGTTTTTTTGATTTTCTTCCTACCGGCCCTCGCATGCAGTGGCTTCCATGCCATAAACACGTCTTGTATTTTAAATAAAAATCCCTATGTTCCTCTTGTAGCTTCTGCTCAAAATTTAAAAACTGTTCCCACTGGTGGATCAGAATCAGGTTTATTATCACTGGCATGTTGTGAGATTTGTAGTTTTGAGGCAGCAGTGCGGTGCAAGATAGGAAAAAGTTTCTCCCCCTCAGCCTTCCCATTTCTGAACAGTCCATGAACTCACAAAGACTTATCATTATGTACCGTGCTGTATGGCATGGGCAATCATGGTCAATGACCACGATTGTTCTTGGCAAATTTTTCTACAGGTGTGGTTTGCCATTGCCACCTTCTGGGCAGTGCCTTTACAAGACGGGTGACCACAGCCATTATCAATACTCTTCAGAGATTGTCTGCTTGGCATCAGTGGTCACACAACTAGGATTTGTGATGTGCATCACCTGTTCCCATGGCTTCATATGAAAAGGGGTGGGGTCTAAGCAGGTGCTACACCTTGCCTAAAGGTGACCTTCAGGTTCGTGGAGGGAACGGAGTGGCTTTCACCTCCTTTGGTAGAGATATATCTCCGCCCTGCCACCTATAAGACTACTTCATCATTTTGCCTTCGATTTGCATTACTCATTTATTTTTCTATATTCCTTATAATAACTTAAAGAAATGTTTTTATGTGTTGCACTATACTGCTGATGCAAAGTGATAGTTTTAATAACATCTCTGGATGTTGGACCTCTGGTTAATTTCTGATCCTTGGGCTTCTTCTGGAAGTCAGGAATGATGAACCGTTTTAGTTCCAAGATTTCAATTTATTTTAGAGTACAAGCAAATACTATGAAAACTACATAAAGAGCTGAGAAATGATGCTTAGGGGTGTGGGACAAAGGAATAAAGAAGAAGCCAAGATGGCTGCTCTGGAAAAGTCTACCACTTTTGTAGATAAGATGAGGGAAATGCCTTAGATAGTAATAGATTAGTTAATAGACTATGTAATTAAAACAATTACATCATATGGGTAATGTGCTGGTACTTAGCCAATGAAAAATGAGGGAGGTAATAAACTGTTAGTTTAGCTGCTGTACCTCTTTCTGCAGTGGGTGTGGAAAAAATACATGGGGGTTTGTTTTAAAAAATACAAATCTTATAAAATATTTTATTAAAAAACAGTGGTTTCCAACATATGTCAGTGATATTAAACCTGTTTTGGATTCTGACATTTAAAAAAAAACACCTAAAAGTTACAAAAATAAATAAATAGTTCAAATGAGGAATATTGAGATGATGTTCATGGGTTCATGGACCATTCAGAAATATGGTGGTGGAGGGGAAGAAGCTGTCTCTAAAATGTCCATTGTGCATTTTCAGGCTCCTGTATGTTAGTAATGAGAAGAGGGCATGTCCAGGATGGTGGGGGTCCTTAAAGATGGATGCCGCCTTCTTGAGGCATCACCTCATGGAGATGCCTTGATAGTGGGGAGAATTGTGGTTGTGATGGAGCTGGCTGAGACTCTGGGGAAACAACAGTGCAGAGGGCAGATAAGAGCCCATCACACTGCTGGGTAAATGGATTTGAGCAGGTAAGGACGGAAGATTCCCCTGCTCTTAAAGGCATGAGTTGGATTTTGTCTGGTGATATTGTACCAATGCCCAAGAATGGATAAGTCTACAAGAAAATGGCGGGTACAGTGCAGTCCATCTCAGGCAAAGCCCTGCCCACCATTTACATGCAGCAGTGAGAAGAGAGCATGGCCTGGATGGTGGGCGTCCTTGATGATGGATGCTGCTTTCCTGTGGCTGTGCTCCTTGCAGTTCTGCTCAATGGTGAGATGGCTTTTCCTGTGATGGACTACACCCACTATTATTTGTAGACTTTTCCATTCTTGGGCATTGCTGTTTCTACACAAAAGTCATGATTGTAACCTGTCAGGGTACTTTCCGCTGCGCACCTACAGAAGATTGTCAAAACGTAGATGTGGTGGGTCAAAGGTCCTGCTTTTATACGTGCTGTGTGACTCGATGGTCCTTGAATTATCTTTTGATGGGATCGCCTTCCCTCTCTCGGTCCCTGTCTGAACTCGCTGTATTGTTGTGAGGTTAACTAGCTCTGTTATTCGGAGCTGAATGAGGATTTTAGAGTTGGGCTTATTTTGAACACGAGAATATTTGCAGATGCTGGAAATCCAGAGCAACACATACACAGTGCTGGAGGGACTCAGCAGGTCAGGCAGCATCTATGGAGAAGAGTCAACAGCTGATGTTTCAGGCTGAGACCCTTCCTGGTGGAGGAAGGGTCTCCGCCTGAAACTTTGACTGTTTACTCTTTTTCCAACTGAGTTCCTCCAGAGATCTGTGGGTCTTATTTTGAGCTCCGAGGCATGTCTGCAAAGATATAAGTCTACACCCACTGAGAGAGGGAGGCACTGCTGGAGGTGCTATTCGCAAATATCCCATCATTTCTGGCTTGGCAGACCCCATGACTAATTAAAATGAAGTTGTAAATTATACTTGTCATTCAATATTACAGAGAAAATAACAAATCATTCGGTCATACCGATTACTGCTGCTTGAATCATTATTGATGCAGAATGGTTGCTGCGTTTTTTTTTAAAAGTACAGTCACTGTACTTTCAAAGTAATTAATTCTGAAATGTTTAGAGACATTCCAAAAATATAATGAAATGCTGTGCAAAGGCAAGTAATTTTTCTGTGCCAGCTATCCTCTTCTATAATTAATTTCTCAATAAGCAATATATGGTGGTTGTCCGTCGTATCTGACGATGACAGGAAGCCTCTGCAGAAGGGTTTTTAAAGTGGAAAAGCCATTGCATGAGGGCATTTCCACTCATTCAACCTCAGAAGGCCGTGTCCAGTGGTACAAACAAGTGTCACAAACTGGGGTCTTCCCTGGTTGCGGTGGATGACCATGATGGTCTTCTGTGCTTTGTCATGGCCTTCGCTCTCCACGGAGTGTTGCAGTACTGCCTTCCTAGCCCTTGGATCTCTGCTGGAGCTGACTTTGCATGCTAGGACAGGCGTGTCCCTGTCTCACTGGGGTACGAGGACCACTGGCTACCCTCACACGGTTTAGTACGCCCGTTGTGGCCACTGTCACAGGCAAACGTCTACTTGGAGACATGGGTGGGAGCTGAGTGTCCAGTGGGAACCAAAGGTGAGTGAGCTGTCCCAGGCTGGACGCTGGACCAGAGGTGCTACCCTGGACTCCCTGCTGGTAAAGACTGGCATCAAATCAGTAGAAAGATGTGACATAGAATTGGAAGATGTTGGTTCCTTGTGGGTTGAGTTAAGAAATTAAAGGGTAAAAGGACCCTGATGGTAGTCATATACAGGCCTCCCAAAGTAGCTGGGATGTGGGCCACAGATTACAATGGGAAATAGAAAAGTGGTTTCAAAGGGCAAATATTATGATAGTCATGGGAGATTGCAACATGCAGGTCAATTGGAAAAATCAAGTTGGTAATGAATCTCAAGAGAGTGAGTTTGTTGAGATGCCTATGAGTTGGCTTTTTAGAGCGATTTGTCATTGATCCTTCTAGGGCATCAACTATAGTGGATTGGGTGTTATGTAATGAACTGGAGGTGATTAGGGTAAGCTTAAGGTAAAGGAACCCTTAGGAGGTGGTGATCACAATATGATTGAGTTCAACTTGAAATTTGGTAGGAAGAAAGTAAAGTTTGATATAGCAGTATGTCAGTGGAGTAAGGGGAATTACAGTGGTATGAAGGAGGAGTTGGCCAAAGTAAGTTGGAAGGAGAAGCTGGCAGGGATGTCAGCAGAGCAGCAATGGTGTGAGTTTCTGGGAAAAATGAGGAAGGTGCAGGATAGATGTACAATATTCCAAAAACAAAGAAATATTCAAATGGCAAAATGGTACAACTGTGGCTGACAAGGGAAGTCAAGGCTAATGTAAAAGCAAAAGAGAAGGCATACAACAAAGCAAAAATTAGCAGAAAGACAGAGGATTGGGAAGGTTTTAAAAACCTACAGAGAACAACTAAAAGAATCGTTAGGAGGGAAGAGATGAAATATGAAAACAAGCTAGCAAGCAATATCGAAGTGGATAGTAAAGGCTTTTTCAAGTATGTAAACAATAAAAAGATGAGAGTGGATATATATTTAAGGCAGAGTTTGATAGATTCTTGATTGGTCAGGGCATGAAGAGAAACAGGGAGAAGGCAGGAGTTTGGGGCTGAGAGTGAAATGCATGAGCATGCACTTTGGTAGTAGAAATAAATGTGCAGACTATTTTCTAAATGGGGAGAAAATCCAAAAATCTGAGATGCATAGGGACTTGGAAGTCCTTGTGCAGAACACCCTAAAGGTTAACTTGCAAGTCGAGTCGTTGGTGAGGGAGGCAAATGCCATGTTAGCATTCATTTCAAGAGGTCTAGAATACAAATGCAGGGATGTGATGCTGAGGCTTTATAAGGCACTGGTGAGGTCTAATCTTGAGTATTGTGAACAGTTCTGGGCTCCTGATCTAAGAAAAGATGTGCTGGCATTGGAGAGGGTTCAGAGCAGGTTCACAAGGATGATTCCGGTAATGAAAGGGTTATTATACGAGGAACATTTGATAGCTCTGGGTCTGTACTCGTTGGAATTTAGAAGGTAGAGGAGGGATCTCATTGAAACCTTTTGGATGTTGAAAGGCCTAGACAGAGTAGATGTGGAAAGGATGTTTCTCATGGTGGGGGAGTCTAGGACAAGAGGGCACAGCCTCAGGATAGAGGGGTGTCCATTTAAAACAGAGATGCACAGAAATTTCTTTAGCCAGAAGGTGGTGAATTTGTTGCCAAGTGCAGTTGTGGAGGCCAGGTTGTTGGGTGTATTCAAGGCAGAGCTAGATAGGCTCTTGATTGGACATGGTACCAAAGATTACAGAAAGAAGGCCAGGTAATGAGGCTGAAAAGGGGGAAAATATGGATCAGCCATGATTAAATGGCAGAGCAGATTTGATGGGCCAAATGGCCTAATTCTACTCCTGTGTTTATACAACCCATAAGCAATATGAGGAATTCAGGATTAGTCCATTTGTAGTGATTTTGGATAGCTCACTACATGTCAAAAAGATGTTGGGCACTGGCATCAGTTTTCTGTGATTCCCTCAGGCCAGTATAAGGCAGAAGCTACCGCTGCATTGGATCCCATTGGAGAGGAGTACTTGTTTCACTTATTTTCACAGTATATCTTTTGCACCTTGGTTGTTTGTCCGTCTTTGTTTATGTAAAGTTTATCATAAATTAGACATAGAAAATTACAGCACAGAAACAGGCCCTTCGGCCCATCTAGTCCATGTCGAAGCATTTAAACTCCCTACTCCCATCGATCTGCACTGGGCCCAGAGCCCTCCATACCTCTACAATTCATGTACCTCTGCAAACTTTGCTTAAATGTAGAAAGTGAGCTCACATGTACAATTTGCACTGGCAGCTCATTCCACACTCTCACCATGCTCTGAATGAAGAAGTTTCCCCTCATGTTCCCGTTAAGCTTTTCACTTTTACCTTTAACCCATGACCTCTAGTTGTAGTTCTATTAATATTCTATTGTATTCTTTTATTTTCCTGTAAATGCCTGCAAGAAAATGTATTTCGAGGTAGTATATATTAACATATATGTATTTTGATAATAAATTTTACTTTAACTTTGAGTGGCACTTTGCCTTGAGTAGATGTGAAAGGTTACATGTTCCATGCATCACAGAGGTGAACTACTGTGAATCTGCTCTTGGATACACACATGGGTTATTTTAGCCTTTTGAGGGCAGTATTTAGAAACTAACTTCTGACTATATAGATTATATATTATAGTATCTATTCTATAGATTTGTTGAGTCTGCCCACAAGAAAATGAATCTCTGGGTTGTATATGGTGACGTATATGTACTTTAATAATAAAATTTACTTTGAAATTTGATCTTTTGAACTGACTGCTGAAATTGTCCGATCACTAAATAGTACAGACTTCATCCTTTGCATGAACTGTAAACCCATCCCTCCCCCAAATCTTATTTCTTTTAAGCATTCCGTTAAGCTGTTGGGTCAGTGTAAGATGCAACTAATAACTTTGCCAATATATCCCATAGTTTTTCAGGCCTTCTTATCTTAACGTAAATTCTTCCTTCAACCTGCTTCCTAAATCTTTGTGCCTCCTTTTCCCATAATTTTGAACCCCCCCCCCCCCCACCAAACATTTGGTGGCCACTTTTTTAGGTACCTCTTGAAAATAACAAAGTGGCCACTGAGTGTATGTTCGTGGTTTTCTGCTTCTGTAGACCCCTTCAAGATTTGAAGTTTATGCATACAGAGAGGCTTTTCTGCGCACCACTGTTGTAATGTGGTTATTTGACTTACTGTTGCCTTCCTGTCAGTTTGAACCAGCCTGAACATTCTCCTCCGATCTCTCATTAACAAGACTTTTCTGCTCACAAAACCGCCACTCACTGGATGTTTTTTTTTCACACAATTACCTGTAAATGCCAGACACTGTACATTTAGAATGCTAGAAGGTCATCAATTTCTGAGATACTCAAACCACCCCATCTGGCCCCAACAATCATTCCACAGTCAAAGTCACTTAGGTCACATTTGCTCCCCATTCTGATGTTTGGTCTGAACAACAACTGAACCTCTTGACCATATTTGCATGCTTTTATGTGTTGAATTGCTGCCACATGATTGGCTGATTAGATATTTGCATTAACAAGAAGGTGTACCTAATAAAGTGGCCTCTGAGTGTACATTGGAAACTGTTTTTTTCTATTGTCTGCATGCTCTTCAGATTTAAAATTACTTATATAAGTCATCCTAAAGGGCAGCATTACGATTGACTGCATTTCTAGCTCGCGTTTTAAGTGCCTTTCAATCAAGTGTAAGCTCTCCGTCTATGGCTGGGCAATTAGAATACAATTTGTCCCAAAGCAATTACTTCAGCTAGCAGTCAGCTTCCAACTATTCCTGGTCAGATCTTTGTTTTGATCTGCTGATTGCTGTCAGTCTAGATGAAAAGAAAATGCGGGAGATCTCCTGTATCTTCTTCCAGAATCAGAATCTGGTTTATTATCACTGGCCTATTTATTTCCAACCATCATTAATAATAATTAATTAATGATTGGATAGTATATATCCGTACTACCAGGGCGGGCCGGTAGTGTAGCGGTTAGCGCAAGGCTATTATAGCATGGAATGCTTTGGAGTTCAATTTCAGCGCTCTCTGTACGTTCTTCCTTTGACCGCTTGGGTTTCCTCCCACAGTCTGAAGAGTTACCAGTTAGTAGGTTAACTGGTCGTTGTAAATTGTTCTGTGATTAGGCCAATGTTGCTGCTCGTTGGGCCAGAAGGGCCAGTAAAGCATTGTATCTCTAAATAAGTATTCCGACAGCTTAGTTAAGGTGAATATTTAATGAAATGAAGTACGAGAACAAGTACGGTGCCTGCAGAGTGATGCCTTATGGGTCAGTAGAGAAAATGGACGTTTCTGACTTACAGTGAAATTGGTTCTGGGATAGTTCTCAGGAACTGAACCTGGTGACTGTCTGTTCTGAAAAGCAGATATAGGTTAGGATAGTAATACCAAGAGAAAGGTCATAAAGTTCCAGATTGAAAGTTCAAAGTAAAATTCATTATCGAAGTACATACATGTCTGCACATAGAACCCCGAGGCCCATCCTCCTGCGGGCATACTCAGGAAGTCTATAGAATAGTAAGTGTAACAGGATCATGAAAGAGCAAGCAGAGTATAGAGGACAACAACGCGTGCAAATGCAAATATAAATAAATAGCAATAAATAATGGCACCATGAATTAACAAGATGGAGAGTTCTTAAAGTGAGATCAGTGGTTGTGGGAACATCTCAATAGATGAGTGAAATTATCCTCTTTTGTTCAAGAGCCTGATGGTTGAGGGGCAGTAACTGTCCTTGAACCTGGTGGTGCGAGTCCTGTGGTCCTTATACCTTCAACCTGATGACAGCAGCAAGAGGGGAGCATAGCCTGGGTACTGGGGATCTGTGATGATGGATCCTTCCACAGCATTTCATGTAGATGTGCTCAATGTTTGGGAGGGCTTTACCCGTGATGTACTGGGCTGAATCTACTACCTTTTGGGGTTCACTACCTTTTTCAGTTCAAAGGCCTTGAACCTCTATGGAGAGGTTCTCAAACCAGGCCATAATGTAGCCAGTTCACCACTCTCTGGCTAAAGAAATTCCTCTCCATAGATGCTGCCTGATTTGCTGTGTTTCTGCAGTATCTTGTTTAGTTGCTCCAAATTTCCAGCACCTGCAGAATCTCTTGTGTTAAGGAGGGGAAAAAATAGACAATGGGAGCCAGATGCGATGTGGGAAGGGGAAGATAATATTTAGAGTGGAGTTTGGTATAGATTTGGGGTGGGGGGGGGAGGTGGGACTCCCCAGTAAGGCAAATAATGCAGAGGAATGAATGAGTGATCGAGGGTTGGGGAAAGGATTAACACTTCTTCCTTGCTGTGAAATCTGCGATGGCTGGGTAAGCGAGGGACAGTCTGGATGTTAATTTTGAGCTGTGAACAGCTGCAGAAAATGTGTGACATTAAACAGATGTTTATTATGTTATCAACATGAACTGAATCAGTATGAATTGGGAGAGTCTAAGACCAGAGGACACAGACTCAGAATGGAGGGACATGCTTTTAGAATGGAGATGAGGAGGAATTTCTTCAGCTAGAGAGTGGTGAATCTGGAATTTGTTGTCACAGGCAGCTGTGGAGGCCGGGTCTTTACATGTATTAAGGTAGAGGGTGATAGATTCTTGACTGGTCAGGGCATGAAGGGATATAGGGAGAGTGCAGGAGATTGGGGCTGAGAGGAAAAATGGATGAAATGGTGGAGCAGAGTCGATGGGCCAAATGGCCTAATTCTGTTCCTGTATCTTCATCGTCTTATGGTCATGAATGAAATGCTTGAAAATGGAGATATAAATCCTTTGAAGTAATTGTATTAAAACATAAAGGGCTTTGCAAAGCTTATGTGATTTCAGGTTCATGATATAAGTGGAACTGGGCACTTCACAGGACTGCTATAAAAGATTGAAGAACATTTGACAGGATAGCATTTTAAAATGTGTTTAAAGGTAGATTGCATACAATTCTGGTGGTAAGGGTACGTCTTGTTTAATCTTTCTTTGTATTTCCCTCCTCTTCATCAGATGTGCTCTTGCATGGCACAGTAGTGTAGTGGTTAGAGTACAGATGATTGGTTCAGTTCCCACCGCTGTCTGTAAGGAATGTGTGTACATTCTCCCCGTGACTGAATGGGTTTCCTTTGCATGCTCTGGTTTCTCCCCACAGTCCAAAGACGTACCAGTTGATCGTTGTAGATTGCCCTGTGATTAGGCTAGGGTTAAATCGGGGCTGCTGGGTGGTGGGCTGGAAGGCCTATACCACACTGTACCCTAATAAATAACTAACCATTCTTTTGGAAAGATAGCACCCACTTGCTTCCTACTCAATTCATTCCTGATAATCTGGAGATCGTGCCTTGCACTTGGGACTGAGAGGTGGGACTCACATCCTCTGTATCTCCCTTCCCTTCACCATTCCTCTGACTTCAATTGACAAATGGGTTAAGCGTTGGAGGATGAAGATGGGAGAATGGGGTTAAAAAGTGATCAGCCGTGAAGCAGAATGGCGAAGCAGACTTGATGGGCTGAACGGCCCAGTTCTGGGCCTCTGTCATATGGTTTAGCCTATACAAAATAATAGAAGAAAGAACACAATCAGATATTACTGAAGGTGAGTAGGGATGTGCCCATGATATGTTGGGCTGAGCCCACTAAACCGCCGTAGGCTTCTGACCAGGAGACAAGAGCTACCCACCTGATCTCACTAACCAGAGAGAATCACATGAGGGATCTGTTCAGTAGAGCAATGACCTGTATTGAAATCAGCAGTCTGTTGGAGAAAAAAAAAATTTCCTTTCCTGTAAACACATATCACCCCCTGTTCTCAAAACCCCTGAGTTAACAGAGAGAATCCACTGTGGTTCTAAAGGTACTTTCCTGTGTGTTCTGTGGTAAACCTGGGGAATTCTTCATGCCAAAGACCAGGAGGGTGAGGGAGTTTAGTTATCAGGTCATAAAAATATCAAACTCAACAGAGGTTAAAGTGTAATCACTTCACGCTTGGGGTAGGTTGCTAATCGTTTTGGATCTTGCTGGGGTCAAGGGGATTTAAAATCCAAGCAAATGGGTTAAAAGCTTGGAGGAGAATTGAGAATATCATCGTGTTTCAGTTTGCTTCAGCACTTTCTTATTAGCGTTATTGGTATTTTAACATGGGCGAGAGTTGTGGATGAGGTGAAAATTCCAGGAAAATGGCTTCCAGAGATGGCGGCCCTGGCAGTCACATGACACAATCAGGGCAAAGGTTCCTGAAGCGCTCAAGTTGGAAGTAGTTTCACGAGAAGGACTTGTAGCATCCAACGGTTGTCTGAGGGAAGAGAGCAATGAAATCTGTTGATCAAATGGCACTAACAACAAAAAGAGTTTTGCACTGTGTTTATTCTTTTGGATACATTTTATCATGAATTAAAAAATCAGCCTTTTATAGAGATACTACAGAACAGAATGAGGTTACATGGCTCTTTGTGCTTTTGTTCCCTCATAGTAGAGGGAACAAAATCATCTTATTAATCTACTTCAACTTCCCATTTTAAAAAATACATTTATATATTTATCCAGTTCTGTAGTGAAATCTGCAACTGAATCTGCATCCTTGTGTTTTAGCTCTGTGCCTGCTGGTCCTCGAATGGGAGCAGTTTCCTTTTCTATTTACCCTTACCAAAACTGTAAAAGTTCAATGAAGGGTGTTGGCCCAAAACATTGACTGTTTATTCCTCTCTTTATTTGTAACTGATTTTTTTTGTCATGAAATGTACTGCAGCTGCAAAACAATATTTTTCACGATATATGTCAGGTACCTGGGTCACGAGTCTCTTCTCACTGCTGCTATCAGGAAGAAGGTACAGGAGTCTCAGGACTCTCACCAACCAAGTTCCCAGTCAGTTATTGCCCCTCAGCCACCAGGCTCTTTAACTGATTGGAAAGCTGAGCCTACTGGGCCTGAACACTTCCCTCTGCAACTGGATACTAGACTTCCTGACTGGGAGACCTCGGTCAGTTGCAGCATCTCCAATACCATCACACTGAGCACGGGGGCCCCCCAGGGTTGTGTGCTCAGTCCACTGCTGTTCACTCTGCTGACCCACGACTGTGCTGCAACACACAGCTCAAACCACATCATCAAGTTCGCCGATGACACAACAGTGGTGGGTCTCATCAGCAAGAACGATGAGTCAGCTCACAGAGAGGAGATGCAGCGGCTAACGGACTGGTGCAGAGCCAACAACCTGTCTCTGAATGTGAACAAAACAAAAGAGATGGTTGTTGACTTCAGGACAGCATGGAGTGACCCCTCCCCACTGAACATCGACGGCTCCTTGGTAGAGATCATTAAGAACACCAAATTTCCTGGTGTTTACCTGGGGGAGAATCTCACCTGGTGCCTCAGCATCCGCTCCATGGCAAAGAAAGCCCAGCAGCGTCCCTACTTTCTGCGAAGGCTGAGGAAAGTCCATCTCCCACCCCCCATCCTCATCACATTCTACAGGGGTTGTATTGAGAGCATCCTGAGCAACTGCATCACTGCCTGGTTCAGAAATTGCACCATCTCGGATCACAAGACCCTGCAGCGGATATTGAGGTCAGCTGAGAAGATCATCGGGGTCTCTCTTCCCGCCATTACAGACATTTACATTACACGCTGCATCCACAAAGCAAACAGCATTATGAAGGACCCCATGCACCCCTCATACAAACTCTTCTCCCTCCTGCCATCTGGGAAAAGGCACTGAAGCATTCGGGCTGTCACGACCAGACTGTGCAACAGTTTCTTCCCCCAAGCCATCAGACTCCTCAATACCCAGAGACTGGACTGACACCAACTTTCTGCCCTTTACTGTGCCTATTGTCTTGTTTATTATTTATTGTAATGCCTGCTCTGTTTTGTGCACTTTACGCAGTCCTGGGTAGTTCTGTAGTCTAGTGTAGTTTTTTTCTGTGTTGTTTTTACGTAGTTCAGTCTAGTTTTTGTACTGTTTCATGTAGCACCATGGTCCTGAAAAACGTTGTCTTGTTTTTACTGTGTACTGTACCAGCAGTTACGGTCAAAATGACAATAAAAAGTGACTTGACTTGAACCAAAGGGGATAACTTCACTTAACCTCACTTGCCCCATCATTCCCACAATTAATGGACTCACTTTCAAGGGCTCTTCATCTCATGTTCTCGATACTTATTGCACGTTTATTTATTTATTATTATTTATTCTTTTTGTATTTGCACAGTTTGTTGTCTTTTGCACACTGGTTGAACACCCGGTTGGTGCGGTCTTTTATTGATTCAATTATGGTATTATTCTATTCTGGATTTATTGAGTATGTCTACAAGAAAATGAATCTCGGGGGTTGTATATGGTGATATATGTGTACTTTGATAATAAATTTACTTTGAACTTGATAATAAACCAGAATCTGATTTTGAAAACAACGGGTGCATCTTTATTCAAATCCCTGTTTCTTTTAAGTAATATTAGGCTCTAGGTGTTGATGTCAACTGATTTGTACTGTATTCTACAGGTAGACTTGAAAGACCAGACCTTACTTAATCCTCACAATGGTATGCTGTCCTCATCCATCATGAGATAACAGCCAAGCGAAATCCAATATCCACAGTCCCCTGGCACATTATATCACTGAAATGTTCCCACAACCTGTGGATTCACTTTGAAGTACTCTTCATCTCATGTTCTTGAAATTTATTGCTTCTTTATTTACTATCATTTTCAACTTGTATTGTGGGCACCATTTTAATTGATCTGAATTATGAATTAAAATAATAAATATAGACAATTTCAAAAAAAATTACGTGATAGGGAAATTTCATGGTGACTTTCATGTTCAGCAGCCCAACATCCATAAGATACACTCAAACCTATTCGGTAAGCAAAACCTTTGTTGTCCAGTGTATTCGTAGCCGTTGGGCAGCACAGCTTGAAGGGCCAGAAGGGCCTATTCTGCATTGTATCTCAGTGAAATAAAATAAAATAAATCATTGTTTCATCTCAGGAATCTGGAGCTCTGAATGTGTGTGCAAGACCTTTTGTGGTCCTTTGAAAGGGTCCATATTTATCTAGTAACACACACATACACATAAAGTGCAGGTGGAACTGACCACCGCATGGATCATGATTCAGGTGATGGCATTGTGCAGGCGATCTGCATATCACAAATGTTAGTGGCAGTGCAGGTCATTACCTGTGTCAGCACTCACACCACTCTTCTCATGGGCAGTACGGCAGTGGAAAGAGTGAGCAATTTCAAACTCCTGCGAGTTCACATCTCACACAACCTCATTATGGTCTTGGAACACCATAAACATTACTTATAGGAGCAGAATTAGGCCATTTGGCCATCAAGTCTGCTCTGCAATTCCATTATGGCTGATGGGAGACCTGATTGAGGTTAGTAAGATAATTACACACAACTAGGAAAGCTCATCAATGCCTGTACTTTCTGAGGAGGACGAAGAGAGCTGGACTTTGTACACCCATACTCACATCATTTTACAGATGTGCCAAGAGTGTCCTAACTCGCTGTGCCATTTTGTGGTATGGAATTTGTCCTACAGCAGATAGAAGGGATCTACTTAGAATGGCCCAACCCATCACCAGCACTAGCCCACCCACCATCAAGGACTTATATACAGAAAGGTTCTGGAAAAACTCGAAGGATCCCACCCGCTCTGCTCCTGGACTGTTTATCCCGCTCCCGTCAGAGAGGCATCCACATCAGGACCACTAAACTCAAAAACAGTTATTTCCCCCAAGCCGTCAGGCTTAATAACACCCCCCAACCATTAACCCAACTCACCACCACTACATGCACATCAACTACCATCACCCACCATCACCCAGTCAGTCTATTACATAACAGTTACTCGTACATTGTGTTTGATAGGATTGCTTTCACCGCTCCTTGAAGATGTGCTGGATGTTCCGCAGCATCCAGGACATCTTCAAGGAGCGATGCCTGAATACATCAGCATCCATCATTAAAGACACCCCCTCACCCAGGTCATGCCTTTTCCTCATGACTACCATCAGGTAGGAAGGAGGTTCAGAAACCTGAAGGCACACACTCAACAATTCAGGAACAGCTTCACCCCCTCTGCCATCCCATTTCTGAGTCGACACTGAACCCATGAACACTTCCTCATTACTTTTTAGTTGCACTATATAGTTAATATACATATATACTATTGTAATTCATAGTTTTAAAATTATATTATATTCTATTGTGCTGCTAACATAAGGACTACAAATTTCATGACATATGCCGGTGATATTAAACCTGGTTCTGATTCTAATTGTGATATTTATATTTGTTGTGTTCTTCTCCTGTACACCCATATGGCAGTAATCTTGAATCTAGAATGCCCGGCCACCTTTAGAGTGTGCGTCTGTGCATGGGTATTTGTGTTTGTTCACACTGTGATCTGTGTCTGTGTGGGTTTGTTATGGGTTGGACGTCCAGGGCGGATGTTACATTATCTGTGTAGAGTGTGGTCCTGAACCAAATGACTTAATGCACCAATCTTTTGCTTTGCACTTCTTAGGGCAAGCAAATGGCAAGAATCTGGCTGATCACTGGTCCTTGCCCCTCCGCTGAAGAGCGGCTGTAAGTCTACCACCCATCAGCTGTAGCGCTGGGACAAGTGAACACCCGTCCATGCGTTCCTCCAATCTCGTCCTGCTCCCAGCGCCCCTGATTTGATGATCCTTCACTTGGTCATGACCAGCCACACTGACCTCCTGACGGAACTCCAGTTCCCGGAAAGGTTGCCCACTCCGGACCGCCTGAGAGCCGCAAAGAAGCGGCGGGTGCAGCAGCTGAAGAAATGGGCGCAGTATGAGAAGGAGATGCAAAACAAAAAGAGGAAAACCGACAAAAAGAAAGGCATGGGGAATCAGAAGAGGGTCAGCTTCACTCCCAACGTAACGCTTCTGGAGGCCTCTTCCCGCAATGACCTGGAAGAAGGTAGGTGAATCGTTGTATGCTTCTGTACTGTGCCCTGACAATATTTTAGACTTCAAACATTTTTAATAAAATTGTGCTGATACTTCTGTTCTTTTCAGTTTTTGCTATACAAGTCCAGATGTTGCCAGGACACAAGGAACTGAGTGATGGGGAAAGGCTGAATAGATTAGGAATTTGTTCCATGGAGCATAGGAAATTTGAAAGAGGTGTATATCTCGGGGTGGAGATACGTCTCTGCTAAAGGAGGTGTAAGACACTCCTTCCCTCCGCTAGCCCGCAGGTCACCCTGGGGCAAGATGTAGCACCTGCTTAGCCCCCTGATCAGGATCAATGAAGCCATGGGAGTAGGTGGTGGATGGTCATATGAACAGCTGGTGCATATCACAAGTCCTGGTTATGTGACCACTGACACCAGGTAGACAGTTTCTGAAGGGTATTGATAATGGCGCTTTATAGACACTGTTTAGCTACTTCCCAGAAGAAGGCACACCATTTCTGTGGAAAAATTTTCCAAGAACTATCGTGGTCATGGAAAGGCCACAATTGCCTCCATCGTACGACAGGGCACATAGTATGCTGTACTCACTTTGCCCTGTTTTCTGTCCTTGCTCGTATGAAGGTGGTTTACCTATTTATGCAAGTACTTCTCTGACAATAGATGTGTAACAGCCTAATGTAACATTGTATGGAAATACAAGATAATACTGATGCAGACATGTTTTATACATTTAACAAGGTGCTTTATTAATGCAACAGAGTTAGTCAGTTTTTCAATGTTGGTTGTCAGCCGGGTCACGTTGCCCGTGAACTCCGTCATTTGCTGCCAAACGCTCCAGTATTTGTTTTTTTTAAGTTTTAAGTTCACCTGCGCGAGAGCCAACAGCTGTCCGTCGTTTTAAGTTTTCTGGTCTGTAACTACACAAACACGCACTTTCACAGCGAGATTCGACACCAAACATGTCACTTGTTTTTGGTAGATGTGTTCTGTGCATGCGCAGGAGGAGGATTTTTGCCGAAATCTCCATTTCAGTGTGGATAGAGATATTTTTAAAAACGTGTAGTGTGGACTCCTATCGTTTTTACGCAAAACCGGCGTTTTCAAAATTATCCGGTCTAGTGTGGATGTAGCCTGAGGGGTAAGAGGTCTATGGTGTAGATGTGGATCAATGGGACTAGGCTGAATAACGGTTTGGCATGGACTAGATGGGCTGAATGGCCTGGTTTTGTGCTGGAGTGCTCTGGGAATCGAGTTTACTATCATGTGTGCAAGTAAGGTGAGTTATAGGTACAATGAAAACTTGCAACAGCATCACAGGAATGTAGATTCAGACAACAAACAGAACGTTAAGTTTTGCATAAATAAAACAGTGTGAAATAAGATATTAGTGAAAATAATCATAAGCAGAAACAAGTTGGTGGTAGTACAGCAGATGATACACTGTGTTCTGTTGCTGAGGCAAGGTTCAGAGTTGTGCAGATTGGTTGAAGAATCAGTTAGTTGTAGGAAAATCACCGTTACTAAACCTGGTGTGCGGGGCTTTCAGCTCCTGTGCCTCTTGCCTGATGACAGCAGTGAGAAAAAGGCCGTTGCTCAGATGATGGTGGTCCTTGATGATAGATGCCACCAGACTGAAGCAGCGCCTCCTGCGTCAGTGAGTCAGTGGTGGGGAGGACTGTGCCCATGATGGACCAGGCCGTGACCACTACTCTCAACAGCCTCTTTCGTTCCTGTGCATCGAATTGCCATTCCAAGCCATGATCCAACTAGTCAGGATATTTCTAAAGTGCATCTGTAGAACTTCGTTGGAGTATCTGGTAACATGCTAAATCTCCTTAAGCTTCTTAGGCAGTAGAATGTAAAATATAGAACATTACAGCACAGTTCAGGCCCTTAGGCCCACAATGTTGTCCTGGCCTTTTAACCTACTCTAGATCAATCTAAGCCTCCATTGTAATATCATCCATGAGCTATTTGCTTCTACAACTGCCCCTGGCAGTGCATTCTACACACCCATTACTCTCTGTGTAAAAAAAAATTGCAGTACCTCTGATATCCCCTCCTATACTTTCCACCAATCACCTTAAAATTATGCTCCCTCATATCATGCTACCCATTTCAAATATGCCTCTTGGTTTCTTGCAGATGACGTTAGAAGCAGAGATAGTTCACAGTTCTTTCCCCTCACACCCTATTCATAACTCAACATATAAGTGGAGTAGTTTGTTGGCCTGCTCATCCAATAAGATTGGGGGTGGGTGGTAATTGTTTATCACAATTCTTTTCTTCTTGGTCTCTGCAACACTTTATTCTCTTAGTGTCCAAATGTCACTAGTGAACTTGCCTTGAAGATATTCAAAAGCAATGTATTCACAATCCTCGTGGAGGAGAATTCCAAAGATCACCTCACCGGCCCTTCAAGTCCAAGCCCATGGTCAAGTTTATAGCCATGGACATACATACATACTTACTGATCGTTACACCACTGGCATTTAGAGCAACAATAAATGTCCTCTATCTCTGTATGTCCTTGGCCACCTTCTCTATCTGCCTCAGGTGTCCTCATTTCTGCCTCTACTTTGGAGCGCCAAGTTATCTTTGGTCTCCTGTGCTTCCTCCACCCTTCAGAGGTCCAATGAAGTGCTGTCTTGATGATGAGTTGCCCTCTCTTCTCATCATGTGCTTAATCCATCTCCAACGTTTCCTCGTGTTCCCAGTATTATTTGTTTTACTTTTCTATTATTTGCCCAGTTTGTCTCTTTTGCAATTGGATGTTTGTCAGTGTTTGCTTTTTTGTTGATTCTATTGTATTTCTTTGTTTTCCTGTGGGGGGCCTGTAAAGAAATGGATCTCAAGGCCGTATATGATATACATTGATTGTAAATTTACTTTGAAAACAAACATGGCAACACGAGTACAACTTGCGTGTACATGAGAGAGAGATTAAAAAATTCAGTTCAAGCTAATACTAGGGTTCTTCAGGTCAGTTCAAGGGCCTGACGGCAGTGGGAGAAACTACTGTCAAACCTTGAGGTATGGGCTCTTTATCTTGAAACTGTTGCCTTCTGGTTTTGGACTCCAGCTGGTAGACACACCCACTCACTAACTTGTTAAACTCTTTATGAATTATACCCTGTGCCTTTCAACCAGCTATCGTTCTTTCACATTCTAGAAACCTAATCTCTCTCCATCCTGCCAGATAAGGTATCATTCTCAACAGAGAAATAGAGTAAACCTTCGTATGCTCTTGTAAGGCAGGATATTCTTCCTTGGGAGAAACCGTATATGGTTGATGAATGAACTTTCTGAAGCTGATATAGAGGCAGACATGTTTCCTTACTCCTATGTCCCATCCACTTTGTATTAAAGACTAACATTATGTTTTAACATAGTTACCGCATCCAGGACTGAATTAATACTCTGAAGCTATTCCAACAAGTGGAGATCTTGTTTATATTGTTCTTGTCCCCATGTGTAACATTTCCTCATTGGCTGTCTGTTCTTTCTGCCACTCTCCTGTGATACCTTTGTTGGAAACCACTGTAGTTTTAATAATTTTTTTTTTAATAAGATTTGTACTTTTTAACAAATGTGTATTTTTCACACTCACTGGCAGAAAGCAGTATAGCAGCTTAACCAACATTTCTCAATTTTAATTGGTTAAGTATTAGCGCATTACCCATGTAATTGTAATTGTTTGTACTTGATGTAATTGTTTTAATTATGTAGCCTATTAACTAATCCATTACTATCTAAGGAATTTCCCTTATCTATAAAAGTGATGAACTTTTCAAAAGCGCCATCTTAATTCCTCTGTCTTACACTTCTTAGCATAATTTCTCAACTCTTTATTTAGTTTGATTAGTATTCATATGTTTGTTTGTACTCCAGAATAAACTGAAATCTTAGAATTAAGACTACTCGTCATTCTTGACTGCTAGAAGAACCCCAAGGATCAGAAAATAAACAGAGGTCCAACACCTTCTAAAAGTCCTTGTGTTTATTTTTCTAGTTGGACTCTTGCCATTAGAATTAGCCCCTGTTGGATCCTGAATATTCTGGTAGGAATCCCTGACTTGATAAAGTTCCACATGAATTCCCTCACACAGGATACAAGCTGGGAGAGGAGGGAGCCTGAAGTTTCCTGTCATCTGCTGAATTCTTTGAGAGTATCAGTGGTTGTGTTGAGATCCACTGTATTAGAAACAGGAGATCACCATACTCAACTCGAGTGACCTACTCTACTCTAGAGTACTGCTACTCTACTGGAATTAGGACAGCGAGCATTTCAGGATTCTGGTTTGGAATTCCAAAGGAGTAGAAGTAGTTTAGGCAGAACATTTGGAGACATGGGGAAGGGTTAATGCTTCAAGATGATGAATTTTCAGCAGATTTAAATTAGCAAATTGGCTTGTTAACATCACATGTACCGAGGTAAAGTGAAAAATTTATTTTGCAAGCTATTCATACGAATTATTCCATCACATCAGTACATAAAGGGGAAAAAACTTTCTCTAAAACTAGAAAACTACATTGCTTACAGCATAGAATGCAGAACGTAGAGTTACAATTACAGAGAAAGTGAAGGCAGACAATAAGGTGTAAGACCATGTTAAGGTAAATTGTAAGTCAAGACTTCATCTTATTTTACTGAGGACCATTTAGTAATTTATAAAAAGTGTCCTTGAGCCTGACGGTGCCTGCTTTCAGCACTGAGTATCCTCTGCTCAATGGGCAGAGAGGAGAGAGTGTCCAGGTTGGGAATGGTCGGATAATTCAATGCAGCGTAGGCAAGTTGAGGTGAGAACAGATCCAAGGCCTCATTGACTTAAGACCCAAGCTGATATGGAAAGATCAGGTACTGGCCATATCAAAACGGTAGAGCTCATGGGTGAAGTACGACCCAAAATTTGGACGATTTGAATGCTGGGCCAGATTGAAATGTTCAGGGTGTTGGGGTTGGAGGTGAGCGATGAGCCTTTTCTCTCCTTTTCCATTCCTCTTTCTGGCTCCCCTCTCACCCCTTCTCTTCTCTTCATCTGCCTATCACCTCCCTCTGATGTCCCTTTTCCTTCCCTTCTGCCATTGGTCCACTCTCCTCTCCTATCAGATTCCTTCTTCAGCCTCTTCCACCTATCACCGTCCAGCTTCTTACTTCATCCCCCCCCCCCCGAGTTTCACCTCCAAGTTTCACACTTCATTCTCACTCTCCCCCACACCCCACCCACACACCCTTTCCCTCAGCTGGTCTCACCTATCACCCATCAGTTTGTACTCTTCACCCTCCCCTAACCTCCTCCTCCTGACCTCTGCCCTCTTCCTTTCCAGACTCGATGAAGGGTCTCAGCCCAAAACATTGACTATTTATTCCCCTCCATAAAAGCTGCCTGACCTGCTGAGATCCTCCGGTGTTTTGTATGTGTTGGTGTTTCCTCTAACAGCTTTTCAGAGGTTTCACTGATGTTGCAGGGAGTAGGAGGGGGGGGGGTGCGAAAGTTAATGGGGGAGGAAGAATATGAGTTTTATATTTAAATGGTTTTGCTGTTTCCTCACCTGCCCCTTATTCCCGATATTGTGACTGCATTCTTCAGCAGTGTAGTGTTAAAACACTTCCTGAGGAGGGAAGCTCAAAGCTCACACCAGCAACTTTCGGCAGCTTTGAAAAAATTTTTTCTCAGAACTTGCATGCTGTTTTGATTGTAATCGTAATGACGGTTCAAGATTGTTTAATTCCATTTCCAGTACACAGGTGTAAAGGAGAACAAGATAATTTTTAGTCCAGGTCCAATGTATCACAAAAACACAAAATTAAAAAAGACTAAAACTATAAATACACAGGATTGCTAATATATATACTTAGATTGATTGTGTGTCCATAAAGTGATGCTAGGCTCAGGAGTGTCTGTACTCAAGGTGACTCTGACTGGAAATGATAAAGTAATGGTGGGTTAGTGGGTGGAGGTGTTACTCAGCCTCACTGCTTGGGGAAAGTAACTGTTTATGAGTCTGGTGGTCGCGGCATGGATGCTGCTTTAACTCTTGTGGTGAATCTGTGGAATTCATTGCCTCAGGTGGCTGTGGAGGCCAAGTCAATGAGTATTTGGGGCTGAGAGGGGAAGTGGATCAGCCATGATGAAATGGTGGAGCAGACACAATGGGCCAAATGGCCTAATTCTGCTCCTATATCTTATGGTCTTATGGCCTCTCCCCTGATGGGAGTGGGACTAACAGTCTATGAGCAGGGTGGGTGGGATCCTTCGTGATATAGCTGTCCTTTTCCCTGGCACCTTCTATCTGTATGTCCTTGACAGTGAGTTGGTTGGTGCCAGTGATATACTGGGCAGTTTTGACTACCTGTTGTTGGGCCATCCTGTCTGACACAGTGCAGTTTCTGTACCAATCAGTGATGCAGCTTGTAAGGATGCTGTCTACTGCGCATCTGTAGAAGGTCACGAGTACCGATGTGATAATACTGATATATTTCCATTTGGTATTGTAAAAGTTATCAGGCTCTGTAATCAGGAGTTTTTTTGGAGGCACACAGCTTTTCTGTGGAATCGAACCACTCTCCCTCAGACACAAGGTTAAAGCTGCAGTTTACCTGAGCTTTACGTCCCTCACAGAAAGATTGAATTGGCAAACTGAAGCTTATTTAAGTCAATAACAGAAAAGTTAAAAGACTTGTCAACCACCTTCTGGTATGTGGAGTGGTTGTTGTAAATGTTTAACTTGAATTTTACACCGTGCTAGACAATTACATTTGGAGTACAGAGTGAGACACTTCTTTCATACTAATGGGTCACGTTATGTGATTCATGGGCTGTTGTGGCTGACCACATCCGTGTACTGAAAGAGCTTTTAATGTTCCATTTTCAAGTAATTGCATTTCCCAAGATTTCTGTGAATTTGGTTCAAGTTGCCCAGAAGAATAAGACACCACATCATGAAGTGGGTCCATTGAAAGGCCTAGTTAGAGTGGACGTGGGGAGGGTGTTTCCATTAGTGGTGGGGTCAGCCTCAGAAAACAAGAACGTTCCTTTAAAACAGAGATGAGGCAGAGGGTGGTGACATTGCCACAGGGAGCTGTGGAGGCCAAGTCTTTGGGTATATTGATTAGTAAGGATGTCAAGGTTTATGGGGAGAAGGCAGGAGAATGGGGTTAAGAGGGATAATAAATCGGCCATAATTGAATGATTGAGCGGACTTAATGGACCAAATGGCCTAATTCTGCTCCCGTGTCTTATGGTCTATCTGTCTGTTCAGAACAACGCTTGTGTGCTGCAAAAATAGAATAGTCTGCAGAATTTAACTACAGGTCACCCGCGAGTGATCAAAAAAGGTACGTCCTTTGCCAGTGATAATTAGTTTTCTGTAGAACAATGAAGTACTTGAAGTGCATTTCCTTTGAGGATGTGAAGTGTGGAATCGGAGAACATTTAGTCCTTCAAACACAGTAGGCTGGATCTTATAAGAAAATGCTGGCATTTCGCCCACTGACCTGAAGCCAGGAATGGCCCATTATAGGTAGAGTCCAGCAGTTCCTTCTGGGTGAAGATTTAACAGCTTCAAGGGGCAAGGGTATTAGGTGACGCACAGTTTCCGAACAATAATCGAATTTTGTATAATGTTTTATCTGTAATTTTTTGATAGTTACCTTAATAATTTCGCAGTGTTTTTGTTTTTGAGTGCTTCTGAATGTCAGAGACATTCTCCCTCGGTGTCAGATGTAAGAAGAAACGTGTAAACTATGTTAGCCCTCTTGAAGCCGGAATGCCTTTTCATCAGATGGTGGAGTTTCTGTGTCTCACAATTTATAAACTATTCTGCCCAGCAGTCTGGCAGCTTGCTGTGTTTATTGAAAGTTAGTTGAAAGGTGATGGTGTGCAAAACAGATTACAAGCCAGCTGGGAGAGAAGAGGCGATGTTCTGTCGTCTGTCTTCCAAGTGACCCAAGTGGAGTAAATTGCTTAATCTGTTCTGGTTGATGGGTGCATTATAAAGGGAGTATTATAGATTATTTTACCCCATTATTTGGCATTATATGAATATCAATTTCTCCTTCCAGTTAAAAAAAAAATTCCCAACCCCTCTCCTCTTCTTCTTTTCCCCACTCAGTCCTCTTACTTCTTCTCACCTGCCTATCACCTACCCCCTGGGTCCCCTCCTCCTTCCCTTTCTCCTACATACCACTCTCCTCCTATCAGATTTCTTCCTCTCCTGCCATTAACCTTTCCTAGCCCTCTGGCTTCACCTATCACCTTCTAGCTAGTCTTCCATCCCTTCCTCCCCATCTTTTAATTCTGGCATCTTTCCCCTTCCTTTCCAGTCCTGAAGAAGGGTCTCAGCCTGACACATCGATTGTCTCAAGCAAAACACACAAAATGCTGGTGGAACGCAGCAGGCCAGGCAGCATCTATCGGGAGAAACACTGTCGACATTTCGGGCCGAGACCCCGCTGCCTGCCCTGCTGTGTTCCACCAGCATTTTGTGTGTGTTGCTTGAGTTTCCAGCATCTGCAGATTCCCTCGTGTTTCCACATCGATTGTCTGTTCATTTCCACGGATGCTGCCCAACTTGCCGAGTTCCTCCAGCTTTTGTGTGTGTTACTCTGGATTTCCAGGATCTGCAGACTTTCTAAACACAAAGAGCACTGCAGATGCTGTGGTTAAATCAAGACGAACAAAAAAGCTGGATGAACGCAGCAGGTCGGATGCTGCCTGACCTGCTGAGTTCATCCAGCTTTTTTGTACGTCTGGAGACTTTCTAGTGTTTATTATATTGTAAATCTAATCAGGTATTTTTGTACCCTAGGGGAATAGAATTTTGTGGGCACTGATCGAAAATGTGGAATTAAGATTGTGGATCAGCTTGTCAAAGATCTTGAAAAGTGGATCAACTCCTTGGGCTGTATACCTAATTTCCTCTGATGTTCTTAAAACACTGTTTGTATACTCATACTGAGTGTATTTGCATGGTTTTCTGTTGCTGTACCTCATTCACTTCAAGGTTCAATACGTTGTGCATTCAGAGATACCCTTCTGCACGCAACTGTTGTTTCATGTGGTTATTTCAGATACTGTCACCTTCCTGTTGGCTCGAACCAGTCTGGCCATTCCCCTCTGATCTCACATTAACGAGGCATCTTCACTCACAGAACTACTGCTCGGTGGGTATTTTTCTGCAAGCTCTAGAGACTGTTGTGTGTGAAAATCCCAGCAGACCAGCCGTTTCTGAGATACTCAAGCCACCCCATCGGCACTAACAATCATTCCATGGTCAAAGTCACTTAGATCACATTTCTTCCCCATTCTGATATTAGGTCTGAACAACAACTGGACATTTTCACCATGTCTGCATGCTTTTATGCATTGAGTTGCTGTCACATGATTGGCTGATTAGATATTTGCATTAATGAGCAGTCTTAATAAAGTGGCAGCTGAATGTATTTTTGGTCTCGAGGGAAATGGAATTCTGTGGGCACTTTTCAGAAAGGTGGAATTGAGGTTGTGGCTCAGATTGTCAAAGACCTTGTTGAATGGTGGTTCAATACCTAATTTTTTCAGCTGCTCTTAAAAGGCTCTTTATATGTAAAATTGCCTTGGCTTCTTAAAATAATTCTCCTGTCTTAGTGCAATAAAAATTCAAATGAATTGTTTTTGTAAGCGCCTAGCTTTCTGGAGTCTGGATGCATTCAGAGAGGCACTCAGCTCTCGAGTGGCTCTGTCAGAACCGGCTCTTTTTCATTGTTTGATGGCTTCACGTTTACTAATTTTATTCTCATCAAAGTGAGGCATGTTAGTTTCAAAGAATGGAACATCGCCTATTATAGACATCATGTTCCTCCAAATCCAATGCCACACACTAAAGCACACATTAGATAAAACATGGAGCACACAAAGAGCTGACAGTTTCTGGCGACATCTTTTTAAAAGAAATGGTTATATATATTTTTTCTTATTATAATTTGTAGTATATTTTTTGTATTGCACTGTATTGCTGCCACAAAACAACAAATTTCCCCACATACTGTATGTCATCGATAATAAACCCGATTCTAATTTCGGAGAGGTAACAATAGGTATAGTTAAAGCGAAGGTTGATAGATTATTCTTTAGTTAGCGCTTCAAAAGTTACGGGAGAAGGCAGGAGAATGGGGTTGAGGAGGATAACAAATCAGCCATGATGGAATGGTAGAGCAGACTCGATATGCTGAATGGCCTTATTCTGTTCCCGTTTCTTATAGTCATAAATAGAAATGGTGAACAGAGCAAATTCTCAGATTTTAGAATAAATGTGAGGTGTCTATCACCACCACTGGCAGGGCTCTCCACGCACCCTCTACTCACTGTGTAAAGAACTTACCTCAGCCATCAGAATGGGGAAGAATTGTTACCGTGGAATGATTGTTGGTGCCAGGCGGGGTGGTCTGAGTATCTCAGAATCTCAGCTGATCTGCTGGGATTTTCATGCACTACAGTCTCTAGAGTTTACAGAGAATGGTGTGAAAAAAAAACCCAGTAAGCGGCAGTTCTGTGGGCATTGTTAATGACAGAGGTCAGAGGAGAATGATCAAAGTGGTTCAAGCTGACAGGATGGTGACAGTAACTCAGATAATCACGCATTACAATGGTGTGCAGAAGGTCACCTCAATATGCACAGCTTGTTGAACCTTTAAGTAGATGGGTACAGCATCAGAAGGTCAAATCACCTTCCACTCCTGTATCTAATAAAGTGGCCGCTGAGTGTATTTTTCAGCCAATGAAGTGAATTTTGACGTGTTTTCCCTGTGGCAACGGAAGTGATGCAGCAGCCATTTTGTACACAGGTAGGCTCCCAAATAATTAGCATTGTGATTGGACTCCCCACACACCCCTCACGCAAACCCTTCTCCCTCCTGTCATCTGGCAAAAGGTACTGAAGCATTTGAGCTCTCACGATCAGACTGTGCAACAGTCTCTTCCCCTAAGCCATCAGCCTCCTCAATACTCAGAGTCTAGACTGACATCTACATCATTTATTATTATATTGTAATTTGTCCTCTGCTGTGCCTATTGTCTTGTTTATTAATTATTGTACTGCCCTGCACTGTTTTGTGCACTTTATGCAGTCCTGTGCAGGTCTGTAGTCTAGTGCAGTTTCTATGTTGTTTTACATAGTTTAGTGTAGCCTTGTGCTGTCTCACGTAGTCTAGTGTAGTTTTGTGTTGTTTCATGTAGCAGCAGGGTCCTGGAGGAACGTTGTTTTGTTTTTACTGTGTACTGTACCAGCAGTTCATGGTGGAAATGACAATAAACTTGACTTGACTTGGATAATCTGTTCTGGTGATGTTGATTGGGAGATGACGAGGAATAAATTCCCTTTTCATCTTCAACATAAGTTATGTTCATAAGTGTGAGAGAGAGAGAGGACCTTGAGTTTAAGGTCCTAGTTTAAAATGTCCTCTCTGACATCACAGCACATTTCAGCTAAACGTTTGTGTATCTGGAGTTGGAATGGAACTCATAACCTTCTGATACAAGGCAAGTGTGTTCGTAACTAAGAAGCAACTGATGTCCAGGCAGAGAGTTCTTGGTTAGTTTACAGGTTGTAGTAGTTCTGATGTGAACATTCTACTGCAATTCACAAAATGATATCCTTTAGATTAGAGTTATAGAGCATTCTCTATATCTGCAATCAGTCAAGTTCAGTATGACGTGTTCCCAAGGGGTTATTCCCTTAATGGAGAATGCCTGTGCCTGACCATGTTTAATGTGGGAGTCTGAAGCATGGGTAGCCACCACGAGGTCTTTGAGAGATTGAGGTCAGGGTCCAATGGCATGGAATACAAGATGACTGGGGAGCTTTCACTGCTATAGTCTTACCCATCTTCACTGCCATTGAACTGTGTCATCATCTTCCACCTGCTCCACCATTGAGATCTTGGTTTAATCTCTCTTTGCTTGGAACCTCCCCCTGAGCTTAATGCCATGGGTTAACCTACCAGGAGCTAAGCTCCAGACAGCATCACCCTCGGGAATATCAAGAGTTCACAAGAATCTCCACCATGACAAGCTGATGGTCTGCAGAAAAGCATAGAGCACCACAACATGGTAAAAAAAGCCCTTTGGCTCATCTTGTCCATGTCAACCTGATCTTTTGCCTAGTCCCATCTATCTGCACCCAGGCCATGTGCCTCCAAATCCCTCCCATCCATGTACCTATCCAAACTCATCTTAAGTGTTGGAATAGAGCCCGCATCTACCACTTCCACTTGACCACACTCACAACATTTCTTTGAGAGCTGAAGTTTTCCTTCAGGTTCTCCTTAAACATTTACCTTTCACCCTCAGAACGGTTAAATGAGCCATTCAGTCCATCAAGTCCATCTTGGCTCTAGATAGGAGTAATTTAGTTCACCTCACTTCCACACCCCTTCTCTATTACCTTACAAATTCTTTTCTTTCAGATACTGATCCAGCTGCCATTTTAATCTGCCTCCCCTGCACATTATCTAGCATTCTGTTCACCATCTGGAACACATCTTCTCTGCATTACTACCATACTGTCATGGACAATGTTCAGTAAATGAACTCCGTACACATACACACATGAACACTGCCACTTTACTCATTATTTGCACCATTTATTGATTTTTGTAACGTGGTAATTTTTATGCCTTACACTGTACTGCTGCCACAAAGTAATAATTTCATGACGAATGTCAGTAATAATAAACGTGATTCCGATTCTAATCCTTACCTCTCTATGCTAGACCCCGACTGCTAACTGAGTTTAAAGGAAACTTTTATTCCTAGTATGTGTCCTTATTGATGATGTGCTCAAGATTTGGAGCAGGGGTTTCATGAAACCCTCGTTTGAAGCTGAGTGACTCTGACTTGAAAAGTGTGAGTTCAAAGTAAATTTATTATACAGTATGTACAGCGTATGTCACCATATACTATCCGGGTGGTGGGGTGGAGCTACTGTACGTCTCTACCGAAGGAGGTGTAAGGCGCTCGTTCCCTCCGCTAGCCTGCAGGTCACCCTGGGCAAGGTGTAGCATCTGCTTCGCCCCCGATCAGGGTCATGTGAAGCCATGGGAGCAGGTGGTGGACGGTCATATGAGCAGCTGGTGCAGCCACTGACGCCAGGCAGACAATCTGAGAAGAGTATTGATAATGGCTGGGGTCACCCATCTTGTAAAAACACTACCCAAAAATTTGCCAAGAGCAATCATGGTTATGGAAAGACCATGATCGCCCACGTCACACGAAACGGCACATAACGCACAAACAATACTACCCTGAGATTCATTTTCTTGCAAGCATTCATAATAGAACAGAAAACTCAATGAAGAGCTACACACAGAGACAGACCAGCAACCAATGTCCAAAAGAAGACAAACAGTGCAAATGCAATAATATTTATAAAAAGTAGTACTAAAAACATGAGCTGTAGAATCATTGAAAGTGAGTCAATTGGTTGTGTTCAGCGTAGAGGTGAGTGTTGTACTGGCTGAATCATCTCAGCATTTCCCATCCCATCATGGATTATGTTGATGTACGAGAGCGTAGCATGGACTGTTGTCTGCTTCTGAAAGGCACACTTGGAGCCAAATGTTTTCCAGATCATTAGTTATGTTTGTTCTGTCAATGTAGTGTAAGAAATGGGTCAGTTGGTTAATAATGAGTTTCAAGTGCCCAAGGCCACCCAGAGGTGTAATCAGAGGTTTTTTTCAAATGAATGATCATGCTTTGCTGTTTTGAGAGCAAACTGTTTCATTACATTGTCCTTGGGTGAAGCAAATCATAATATACTTGGAGGCAAATTCACCAGGATTATTCTTTCAACTTGTTACTTACACCTGAGTAAACACATCTAGGATTTCTGTTTTCATTTGATTTGTAGGTTTGTTTTGCTAGCAAACAAATATAAGAGTGTTGGTCTGTAGTATTGCATTCAATTCTGGAGGAACTCAACAGGTCAGGACACGTCTCCTGAGGAATAAACAGTCGATGTTTCGGACTGAGACCCTTCATCGGGACTGGAGAGGAAGCAGGAAGATGCCTGAAAAAGAAGGTGGGGGAGGAGAAAGAGAAGCTAGGAGGTGATAGTTGACTCACAAACAAGAGAAAATCTGCAGATGCTGGAAATCCAAGCAGCACACACAAAACGCTGGAGGAACTCAGCAGGCCAGGCAGCATCTATGGAAAAGAGTACAGTTGATGTTTCGGGCCGAGACCCTTCATCAGGACTGGAGAAAAAAACTTGAGGAGTCAGAGTTAGAAGATTGGGGGGTGTAAGGAGAGGAAGGATCACGTGGTGATAGGTGAAATTAGGAAGTGGAGGGGTGAAGTAAAGAGCTGGGAAATTGATTTGTGAAAGAGATACAGGGGTGGTGAAGGGGGAAGCTGATAGGAGAGGACAGAAGCCATAGTTGAAGCCAGGTAGGTGGGGGAAGGGGAGTGAGACTAGAACAAGGGTCGTATCCTGAGACGTTAACTGTTTATTCCTCATCATTGATGCTGCCTGGCCTGCTGAGTGTGTGTTCCTCTGGATTACCAGCATTTGCAGAATCTCTTCTGTTTATGATTTGTATTCAATTCTGGTCGCTTTGTTATAGAGTCATAGAATACTACAGCACAGAAATAGGCCTTTCAGCCCACCTAGTGTGTGCTGAACTATTACTCTGCCTAGTCCCATTGACCCAAATCTGGACCATAACCCTCCATACATCTCCCTTCCATATACCTATCTAAGTTTCTCTTCAATTCACTACAATCTGCTGGCAGCTCGTTCCACACTCTCACCACCCTCTGAGTCCAGACCCCCCCCCCCCCCCCATGTTCCCCTGAAACATTTCACCTTTCACCCTTAGAAAGGATGTGCTGAAACTGGAGAGGGCTCAAAGGAGGTTGATGAAAATGATTCCAGGATTGAATAGCTTGTCATATGAAGAGCGTCTGATGGCTCTGGGCCTGTATTCACTGGAACTCAGAAGAATGAGGGGTGACTTCATTGAAACCTATCAAATGGTGAAAGGTCTTGATAGAGTGGATGTGGAGAGGATGCTTTCTAAAGTGGGAGAGTCTAAGACCAGAGGACACAGCCTCAGAATAGAGGGGTGTCCTTTTAAAACAGAGATGAGAAGGAATTTCTTCAGCCAGAGATTGGTGAAGCTATGGGATTCTTTGCCACAGGCAGCTGCGGAGGCCAAGACTTTACATATATTTAAATCAGAGGTTGATAGATTCTTGATTGGTCAGGGCATGAAGGGATACAAGGAGAAGGCAGGAGACTGGGGCTGAGAGGAAAATTGGATCAGCCATGATGTAATGCAGAGCAAACTCTTACGGTCTTATGGTCTTAACCTATGACCAAAGAGATCTCATTGTTGAATACTGTACAGAGAGAGAGATGCTGTTGCTGCGTGGAACTATAATGTTCAAAGTCAATTTATTATCCAATTAAGTAAACGTATCACCCTGAGGTTCATTTCCTTGCAGGCATTCACAGTAAAACAAAGAAATGCATTTGAATCGATGAAAAACTACAAAGACTGACAAACAACCAATGTGCAAAAGGCAAGCTGTACAAATACAATAATAATAATAATAAATCAATTGAAAGATAGATAATTCTGAGAACATGAGTGTGGAGCACCAAGCAGTTCTGCGGGAGGAACTCAGCAACATCTGTGGTTTGAAAAGCCTGCATCGGGATAATTTAATTAATTCCTTTTCCCTCCACGGATGCTGTTTGACCTAAGGAGTCTTTCCAGCAGATGCTTGCTCTAGATTCCAGCATTTTGTACAAGCAAAGTGGTTAATGCTATTTGACAGATGCATGCCTATGAGAAGCATAATTATATTAATTTCATAATGTGTCTAAAGGAATGTTTTGCAGTCAATCTCTCTACACTAAACAGGTGTCCTTTGGAGGTCACCATCCTTCCACACAGCAAAATTGGACTAACATCCATGAAGATTGGGTATGATGCTGAATATAAATGAAACTATATTTTTTTGCCCTGTTTTGGGAAGCTGTACAGAAAATTTTTGACAATATCTTGGTGACTGAGCCAGATAATGACGGTGGAGCAGTTTGTCAAATCCGCAGTGAGAAATGTTTAATCTCGCTGTCAGAGAACATAAAGAATCTGCTACTAGGTATTGTGAGTATAATCATTAAAATTCAATTAAAATACAGATGAGAAAATTTGATAGGAATAAAATAGTAGTTCCATTTTATTTTGCACAGTGTTGAATTTACTATCCGCACATAGATTTTTCAGCAGGTAAGGATGCCTTTTGGCCCACTTAATCTATTCTTCACTCTGACCTTTCACCTCTTCTCACCTGCTATTACTTCTCCCTGAGTCCCCCCCTCATTCCCTTTCTCTTATGGTTCACTCTCCTCTCCTATCAGGTTCTTTCTTCTCCAGTCCGTGACCTTTCCCACACACCTGGCTTCACCTATCGCCTGCCAGATAGCCTCTTTCTCTCCCCCCACCTTTTTATTCTGGCATCTTCCCCTTTCCTCCTCAGTCCTGAAGAAGGGTCTCGGCCCAAAACATCGACTGTCTACACTTTTCTGTATATGCAGCCTGATGTGCTGAGTCCCACCGGCATTTTGCGTATTTTGCTTTGGATTTCCAACATCTGCAGACTTTCTTACGTTTGCCATTTAGCCCCTGCTAGCTCTTGTAGAAAGCACTCGAGTTAGTTCCACTCCTTATCTTTTTTCTCTTCCCCTTTGCTATTTTTTTCTTGCGAGTATTTCTTCAATACTGGTAGCATCTGAGCCTGTTTCCCATGTGGTATCTGGCTGTACTTTACCCAATCTCAGTTACTTCATGCATTTAAAAAACTTTTTCCTCAAATCACCACTGCTTCTTCAGCCAAACCCTTTGACCAGGGGTGCCCAACATTTTTTTGTGCCCATGGACCCCAGGCTGGGAACCCCTGCCCTTCAAAGCAAGTCCTCTGGTTATTGACCAATTGGAAGTGGCTTCTCCATTTATTCTATTGCTAATCAAAGCATTTCATAAATTAAACACCTATTTGACCTTTCCTCATTGAAGGAGGCTTTCCCGGGCCTCCAGCCCTTTACGAAGGGTTAAAACAGCATTCAAAGTTCAAAGTAAATTTATTATCAAAGTGCCTATATGTCACCGTATACTACCCTGAGATTCATTTTCTTGTGGGCTTTCACAGTAGGACAAAGAAAGACCAAAAGAATCAATGAAAAACTACTCACAATGACCGACAAACAACAAATACTAATAATAGATTGACAATACCAAGACCATGAGTTGTAGAGACCTTGAAAGTGAGTCCATAGTTGTGGAGTCAGTTCAGTGTTGGGTTGAGTGAACTTATCCATGCTGGTTCAGGAGCCTAACGGTTGAAGAGTAATAACCGTTCCTGAACTAAGTGGTGTGGGACCCAGGCTCCTGAACCTCCTTCCAATGGCCTGGTAATGATGGGGGTCCTTGATGAAGGAAGGTCTATGATAATGGGTGGACTTCTTCAAACTATGCATACTGTTTGTGTTTGCAAATTGGTGATCGCACATCCTTAATCACAACACTTCAAAAGAGCTCCATCACTTTCGGACATCCTGGCAGTGACTTGCACAACACTTATTTTTCAGTTTTACATGATACTTTAACAAACATCATACGGAACAATATCAAGATTTAAGACTCAGCATTGTTTATTGCCATTATTCAATGGACGAGTACAAAGGAGGACAAAATGATTGTTACTCCAGATCTGATGCGCATAAAAAACACAATAAAACACAATTAACATAAATATAAAAGTAATCGTATAATACACAATGTACAAGTAACTGCTTGGGTGTCGTCAGATATACATAAAATTAGCTTACATACATAGATTGATCCATGGCATCCAGTACATTTTCAAGGAGTGATGCTTCAGAAAGGTAGTGTTCATCATTAAAGACCCCCATCACCCAGGATGTGCCCTCTTCTCATTGTTACCATCAGGAAGGAGGTACAGGATCCTGAAGGCACACACTCAGTAATTCAGGACCAGCTTCTTCCCCTCTGCATTCCAATTTCTGAATGGACATTGAACCCACAAACACTACCTCACTTCTTTATTTTCACTTCTTATTTAATTTAACTATTTAGTAAATATATTTACTGTCATTCGCAGTTTTTATTATGTATTGCAAGGTACTGCTGTCACATAACAACAAATTTCATGACATATACCAGTGAAATTAAACCTGAATCTGATTCTGACTGTATGATCAGTCGACGGTGACTGAATTCCCCTCCATAGATGCTGCCTGACCTGCTGAGTTCCTCCAGAATTTTGTATGTGTTCCTATGATTGTAAGGTTGAAAGCACCTCCCATCAACAGATCAGGCAGCATCTATGGAAATGAATAAACAGTTGACGTCTATATAACACCATGTATGATTGATGGGGGATCATCTCTCTGTATTCGTATTTCCCACCATGCTAAGCAGCAACAAAACCTGCCAAAGGTATACATTTAAAGCAACAATAAGTACTAATTAAAGTTAGCATAATTTATTCTTTAACTTGCAAAAACAATGCATTGATTCTATTATGGTTATTGGATGTATTGAGTATGCTGCAAGAAAATAAATCTCAGGGTTGTGCACTGGTACTGCTGCCGCAAAAAAAACAAATTCCATGACATGTGAGTGATGATAAACCTAATTCTGATATGGGCCTCTATTGTGGACTGAGATTGGGAAGGGAGCAGGGGGCAGGGGGAAGAGGGATCATGGTTAGGGAAAGGGAGAGGGGAGGGAGCGGGAAGCACCAGTGAGACATTGTTTGGAATCAAGTGATCTTGCCTGGTGTATCAGGGCTGGGTGTGTCTGCACTTGTGCCAACCCATGCCCCTGGAACTTTTCTGCTGTATGGCCCACACCCCTCCCGTGGCACTCCACCCTCACCATTCCCAACAAACTTTTCTCTCACCAGATTTACAAACTCACTCTCCATTCCACATTGACAAATACAACACTCTGCAAAAGTCTTAGGCACCTTAACTATATATATATATATATATATATATATATATATATATATATATATATATATATATATGTGCCTAATATCTTTACACAGTATTGTTAATTGAGAAATGGGGAATGTTTCTCTGTCCAATCTTGTGATTGTTTTATTAGAAAGCAGCTGGTGCTGTTTAGCTGACTGCTGTTAGACACCATCCGGGGAATACACTCAGTGGCCACTATATTAGGTACACCTGTACACTTGCTCGTTAATGCAAATATCTAATCAGCCAATCACGTGGCAGCAACTCAATGCATAAGAACATGCAGACGTGGCCAAGAGCTTCAGTTTTGGTTCAGACCAACCATTCAAATGGTGAAGAAATGAGATCAAAGTGACTGTTTATTTTTTTAAATTGAGCTATAGTGTGGAATAGGCTCTTCCAGCCCTCCGAGCCGCGCAGGCCAACAACCCCCGATTTAACCCTAGCCTAATCATGGGACAATTTACAATGACCAATTATCCTACCAACCAGTACGTCTTTTGACTGGGAGGAAATTGGAGCTCCCAGAGGAAGCCCATGCATCTTTGAGGAGAATGTACAAACTCCTTGCAGGCAACGGCAGGAATTCAGTTGGGATACTTTAAAGCATTGAGCTAATAGCGACATTACCATGCTGTCCCACTTTGACAGTGGAATAATTGTTGGTGCCATATGGGGTGGATCGAGTATCTTAGAAACTGCTGATCTCCTAGGATTTTCGCACACAACTGTCTCCACACCAGGGGTTCCCAACTGTTTTTATGCCATGGACCCTTACCATTAACCGAGGGGTCTGTGGACCCCAGCTTTGATACCCCTGCTCTGGAGCTTACTGAAAATGGTGCGAGAAACAAAAAAAAACAAGGAATTCCTAATAAAGTATTTGCACAGTAATAGATTTTTCTTAAAGTGAAGGGAGAATGATTAATATTCCTTGCTTTGCAAATGAACATTGATAATTTTTGCCATTTAAGTTTGGGAGGCTGGGCAAAAGTAACTTAAATTTCAGAAAAAGATGACATTTAGCAATGATGGCTTATTATCATTAAATCCTATTCCAAGCCTGCCTTGCGTTTGTAAGGATGAAAGGTAGCAGTTATGACTGCTCTGTTTTTAATACTTCATTTTATCCAAATGAAATTAAGCTGGAAACGATCCTGTTTTTCACCCCCTCTCAGGGCGCAGTCATTAATAGAAGCATGTCACAGTAATAATTGCATCCTGTCTTGCGCCCTACTCCTGGATAATTACTACAATTGGCTGAGCAAGGAAGTTGAAGCTTTACTTTTTAATTTACAGCTCAAGTTGGCTTGGGAACTAGACCAGAGGGGTTGATCTGTTGAGCCTTATACTTTGAAGAAGAGATGGTTATGGATGTGTTTTGAAGAAAAAAAATCTTTAAAGGAGGTAACAAATCAATCCCACTGTTATGAATAGGTGAGTAAAGGTGAGGGGAGGCTTTAGTGGAGCCAAGCACAGAAATGGGCCCTTTGGCCCATTGAGTTCAATGTAGCCCATTAATTTTTTTTTCTGTAAAATTTATTTGTAATAAAATGAACTAGGCTGAGGGGAGATCCAAGGATTCAAAGTACATTTATTACCAAATACATAAGTAGTATACAACCCTGAGATTTGTCTTCCCACAGACAGCCAAGAACATCAATCTCCCCCAAGCACAAACAAAAACAAATCGTGCAAATGGCAACAAAACAGAAATGGGCAAAAACATAGAATATAAAACACAAAATAGAGGTATATAAGATCATGAGAGGCACAGATAGAATAGACAGACAGTAACTTTTGCCCAGGGTTGAAATGTCTAACTCCAGAGGGGATGCATTGAAGGTCAAATGACGTGAGAGAGGCAAGTTTTTTTATGCAGAGAGGGGCGGGTGCCTGGAACCGTTTAGATAGGCACATGAATGTGAGGGAAATGGAGGGATGTGGACATTGCATAAGCAGAAGGGATTACCGGTAGTTGAGTTGACCATTTGATTACTAATTTAATTGGCTTGGCACAACAGGCTGAAGGGCCTGTTCTATGCTCTATATATAAAAAAAATACAAAAAGAAGAACCAGTGTGAAACTTTTACATTCATGGTAATTACATATTTTATTTATATATTTGTTGAGATACAGCACAAAATAGGCCCTTCTGGCCCTTGGAGCCATGCTGCCCTGCAATCCCCCGATTTAACCCTAGCTAATCACAGGACAATTTGCAGTGACCAATAAACCTACCAACCAGGTAGGTATTTGGACTGTGGGAGGAAACTGAAGCACTCAGAGGAAGCGCACGCGCTCACAGGAAGAACATTCAAACGAACCTACAGACAGTGGCGGGAATTGAACCCAGGTCGCCTGTACTGTAAAGCGTTGTGCTAACCACTATGCTACCTTGCCACCCTTTCTCTGGTAAGAAGCCTCCCGTGCAAAGGAAACAATTAACATATTTTTACTTATATATTTACTTATATATTAAATATACAACAGTGATGTTGTAGATTAAAATTAATTCTGAGATTTACTGGTATTAACGATAGGTATATGGACAGGAAAGGAATGGAGGGTTATGGGCTGAGTGCGGGCCAGTGGGACTAGGTGAGAGTAAGCGTCGGCATGGACTAGAAGGGCCGAGATGGCCTGTTTCCGTGCTGTAATTGTAATATGGTATTTTGGTTATATGGTTATTTTCCTTGCGTCAGGCCCTTTCATTACGTCAGCAGTATTTACAAACGTTGTAAATAAAATTAGTCACCGCTGGAAGTAGGCAGCAGAGCAGGCGACTGTGTTTGAAAGAGAAAAGCCAGGGTTAACATTACAAGTTTTACCAGAGCTATCCAGTTCCAATACAAACTGGAAAGGCTTCTTTCTTCTGTCTGAGGAGATAAGGAGGTCAGAGTGGATTCAGATTTCATCGATCCCCTGCTCTCAGGCAGGAGATACCGTAGCACTAAGGGTTAGGGTGGGAAGCAACTTCCTCCCCAGAAGGTGAGACTACTGAACTCCCTAGCACCACCCAGATCTTATCACGTCTGAAGCGCTAGTAGTGTTATATATTCACTTTTGATTTCACAGAGTTAAAGTTTATAAAAACGTAGCCTGGACAAACTCATAACACAGGTTTCAGTCTGTTTCTTCAAAATCAGGTTTAATATCACCGGCATATGTCGTGAAATTTATTGTCTTTGTGGCAGTACAATGATAATATAGGGAAAAAATTTAAATTACAGTAAGTGTATATATTTGTATATCAATTAGTTAAATAAGCAGCGCAAAAACAGAAATGAAAAATGTGGTGAGGTATTGTTCATGGTTTCAGTGTCCACTCAGGAATCGGATGGCAGAGGGGAAGACGCTGTTCCTGAATCACTGAGTGTGTGCCTTCAGGCTTCTGTGCCTTCTTCCAATGGTAACAATGCGAAGAGGACATGACCTGGGTGGTGGGGATCCTTAATGATGGACGCTGCCTTTTTGAGGCATCTCTCCTTGAAGATGTCTTGGTTACTACAGAGGCTAGTGCCCATGATGGAGCTGACTAATTTTACAACTCTCTGCAGCTTACTTCGATCCTGTGCAGAAACTTCACCCCCCCCACCCCCCGCCAGATGGTGATGCAGCCAGTCAGACTGCTCTCCACAGTACATCTGTAGAAATCTCAGTGTTTTGGGTGACATTCCAAATCTCCTCAAACGCCTAATGAAACATAGCTGCTGTCTTGCCTTCTTTATAACTGCATCACTACAATCCTGTGCAAAAACCTTGGGCACACCAGCCGGGGGTGTTTGATGATTGTGTTGCAGTCCTTTTGTGCAAGGGGGTGGATTTGCTGTTCCTCTTTGAACTGACTTCCACGATTTTCTTTGTTACCTGGCTATCTGGAGAAGAAGGATCTCAGAATTGTATACTGCGTACATACTTTGATAATAAATGAACCTTTGAATGTTTCCAGCTTCTACAATGAAAGGAAGTAGCTGGGATAAGAGGAAAAATGCTCAACCATATTCCTGATTTCTCCCTAAAGCCTTTCATCTCTTTTGTGTCCAGAAATCTGTCTCGTTCTTAAAAAGTCAAAATAAATCACAGTAAATTTATTATCAAAGTACATATACAGTACTGAGCAAAAGTCTGAAGCACATTTTCCTGAAGGAGGGTCTTGGCCCAAGGCATTGACTCATTCATTTATTCATTTCCATGGATGCCGCCTAACCTGCTGAGATCCCGAAGCATTTCGTGTGTGATGCAATGCATCATGTAAAGAATAATAGGCAATTAAGAAATGAAACTTTTTCACTTTCCCCCACTGTAGCGTTTTGGCAAAACGTGTGTGCTGCAAGAGCACACTGCAAGGTTTAGGATCCAAAACAGCAGTTGATATGAAAAAGACTTTAGGGATTCAGAAAGGCGTTGCAGCTTTAAGAACAAGCATGCCCCGAGGAAGGAGACTTATTTCACTTAATGACGTATAAAATGCCGGAATGGAACCAACCAACTGCTCTACACCCACGCCAGCTGGACTGTCTACATTTTGGTGTGAGGTCCCTTCAGGCTCTGAAGCCATTATCACACTGCACGACTTATACCAGTATGAAACATACTGTGTGTGAAGATGAATGAACAGATTATATCAGCTGAAAGTCATCTGCATGTGGTGAAAAATAGTTATCATTTAATGAGTAGTTGGATTTAGTCTGGTTTCCGATGTGTTAGTATAATTACTTCCCCTAAGCTGATCAACACCTCCATCCAAAGATTACATTTATGTACTTAAAGAAGTACATTTATTATAAATCATACAACCTTGAGATATGCTTGTTCACAGGTAGCCACAAAGCAGGAAACTCAAAAGAGCCCAATTAAAGAAAAAAAATAATAAACGACCAACACTTGATGTAGAAAGAGAAAGGGAAAATAATCAAAAATCATGCAAACAATTGAAGTGAACAACAACAGTCTGAACCAAAAATTGAGCCCTCTGATGCGAGCCCCAGAGTAGGCCCAAAGCCTCCCTTATCAGTTAGTCATATTAGCGGGCGTGGGGCGCAGCATTTGGAGCAGTCTTCATGGTTTCAGTGCCACAGAGAGAGAGAGGAGCGACCAGCGTGGAGAGTGAGGGAATTTGGCTCTCGCCCTGGATCCCGACACCCTGCCTATTCAGTCTATCTGGGCTGGCGGTTGAAATTGACCAAACAATGGAACCGTGATAGGTTCTGGCACCCATTGACCCAAACCACCACCACCACATACAGAACACGATACCTACCATCACTTTATGTATAGAGCAGTTTGTTGTCTCCTATGTTCTACTTATCTTTCATTGATCCTGTTTACAGTTACTATTCATTAGATTTGCTGAGAATGCCCGCAGGGAAAAGAATCTCAGGGCTGTATGTGGTGACGTGTGTGTACTCCAAATATAAAATTTACTTTGTACCTAGTACTTTTGTTGCAGTCGCTTGCAGATAAGCACAATAAAGTCTGCAGATGCTGGAAATCCAGAGCAACACACACAAAATGCTGGAGGAGCTCAGCTGGTCAGGCGACATCTATGGAAATGAATAAACAATCAACATTTTGGGCCGAAACCCTTCATCAGGATTGAAAAGGAAGTGGGAGGACAACAGAATGAAAAAGGTGTGGGGAGGAGGAAGGAGGCCAGCTAGAAGCTGTTTAGCATTCCAACAGTTCTTGTCTTAATGCTATGGTACCTCCTGCCTGATGGTAGTGGGTCAAAGAGATTGCTGGACAGATGGGAGGGATCTCTGACAATGCCAAGATGCCAATGAAAGAACATAATTCCTGTATCCAGCCTGCTAAGCTCTTATCAGAACTTCCATTGAAATTTCCTATCATTCTTCTGTTGACTAGTGAATGCAGATGAAGTCGAGGAAAAAATTTCCCATGTTTGTTGGGATATCGACATATGACAACATGCACAAACGGAACTCAGCAGGTAAGGCAGCATTTATGTAGAGGCCCCGATGAAGGGCCACAGATGCTGCCTGACCTTTTGAGTTCCTCCAGAATTTTGTGTTAGTGACTTTAACTCTCCTATTATGGATGCTGATTATCTTTACTATCTAGTGCTTTATTTGATATTTCCAGCTTTCAGACTATTTTGGGTGAACTGTCTATGTTTAATAACCTTTTATCCAAACTGGCCCTGAGCTGAAGCCCCAAACCTGGAGGACCAGTGGACCCCTCTTAATCTGGCCTCTACCCTTTGACCTGTTTCGCATAGGTGACCCTACCAAGAGCCAAAGCACAACGCTCTGACTCCAGCCAAGAGAGCTCTCCAGGTCATTGAGGCCCACAAGCCTCCAAATCCAATGGCAAGTTTGTGGTCCTCTGTAGGGTTTCTTCTCTTTAACCTAGACCACACACCCTCTCGGAACCCTCTCAACCCATTAGGTGCATTTTGAAGTTCCAGTACTTTTAGTCTTAAGTATGAAAACCATGTTTTGTAGCAAGTTGTGCCGACCAATATTGTTTAGACCAATAGAGCAAGATACCTCTAGAGACTAAATTATCTTTGCAACACTCATAAAGTACTGAGTCACCATCCCTGGTCTTTATCCAATCTCAGGACATCGAGCCATTATCCAAGGCTAATTATGCTTCTCTTTTGATGAGAGAAATAAACAAATTAGCCTTCATTCCGAAAGAGGTCAGCTATAAAAAAAAATCACTGAGAAAAGAAACTGCTTTAACATCCAAAGCAATGGCCACAAAATGCTGGAGGAACTCAGCATCCATGGAGGTGAATAAACAGTCGACCCTTCAACAGGACTGGAAAGGAAGTCAGGCTGAGGAGGTGGGGGGAGTGGAGGAAAAAGTATAAGGTGGCAGGTGATGGGTGAAACTGGGAGAGGGTGAGGGGTGAAGTAAGAGCTGGGAAGTTGATTGGTGAAAGAGAAGTATGCAGTGCCATTCATGGGCTTAGAGTGTCACAAAGTACGCTTAAGGAGTTGGTGTAACTGCAGTCATGTAGGAAATTCATTGGAATGGAGTTACAGGAGGCTTAGGTCCCACACCACCATTTATTGCCCTCCAACCATCAGGCTCCTTTAACCATCAACTTCCCAGCTCTTTACTTCATCCCTTCTCCCTCTTCCACTTTCACCTATCACCTGGCACCTTGTACCTCTTCCTCACCACCACCCCCCCCCCCCCCCATCTTCTTACTCTGACTTTTTCCCCCTTCCTTTCCAGTCCTGAAGAAGGATCTCAGCCTAAATCGCCAACTGTTTGCTCTTTTCCAATGATGCTGCCTGGCCTGCTGAGTTCCTCCATCATTTTGTGTGTGTTGCTTTGGACTTCCAGCATCTGCAGAATCTCTATTGTTTGTGATACCATTTTAACATCCACATATCATCCAATAATTTTGTTGATGTGACCTGCCCTCATTGTTCCATGCCAACAATAATTGTGGAAGATGGGGGATGCTGGGCAGGTGCCAGGGAGCTTCAATTTAAGGAAGAGACACATTTGGAAGTATACAGTGTCCTTCATGGTTTAGAATGTCATAACGTACTCTTAAGAATCTGAATCAGAATCAGGTTTAAAATCATTGGCATATATCATGAAATTCGTTGTTTTGTAGCAGCAGTGCATTGCAGTACATAATAATAGAGAAAAAACATGAATTACAATAGGTATATATATATATCTATGTAATATAGGAATTAAATTAAAATAGTGCAAAAATGGAAATAAAAATGTGTTGAGGTTGTGTTCATGGGTTCAATGTCAATTCAGAAATCAGATGGCAGAGGGGAAGAAGCTGTTCCTGAGTCATTGAGTGTGTGCCTTCAGGCTTCTGTATCTCCCTCTTGATGATAGCAATGAAAAGAGGGCATGGGTGAATGGAGTCCTTAATGATGGATGCCTTTTGAAACGTCGCTCCTTGAAGATATCCTGGATACTACGGAGGCTCGTCCCCAAATGGAGCTGACTAAGTTTACAACTCTGTGCTGTAGCCCCCACCCATACCAGACAGAATTGTCCTGTGGTCAGCCTAGGATTAAATCGAGGGAATGCTGGTTGAAGGCCTGGAGGGGGCCTATTCTGTGCTGTATCTCAATAAATAAATGACAATTCTTCTGGCTCTTCTTACAAGGAAGTTCTTGTTGCCTCATTATAGGAAAGATGTGGGAGCTTTAGAAAGGGTGCAGAGGTGATTTAACAGGTGCTATCTGGATTAGGGAGCATGTGTTATGAGAAGAGATTGGGAAAACTTGGAACTCCTTGGAGCAAAGGAGGATGAGAGGTGACTTGGCAGAGGTGTACAAAAGGCATTGATAGAGTGGACAGTGAAAGACCTTTTTCCCAAAGTGGACTTCACTGCTGGTGTTGGTGGTAGAGGCAATTAGGGGCATTTAACAGATTCTTAGATGGACATAAGAAAAAATGGCAGGCTGTGTGGGAGGGAAGGGGTAGGTTGATCTTGGAGTAGATTATAAGATCAGTACAACATTGTGGGCTGAAGAACTTGTACTGTTCTACGTCCTGTCATGTGTAGAGATCAGCGTATAGCAACCTTCAGGTCTATCACAGACAGGCTCTCACTGGCAGTTACAGTCACAGAACATCACCACAACTTCAGCAGCTGAGCAGAACTCAAACCAGCAGAATGAAGCTGTTAGCATAAAAATAAAGTGGGATCTACTGTTAAACTTATAGTGTAGATCTCCTGGGCATCCATGAGAAGGTAACTGTTTTAGAGCCATGTTATTCTGTTTCGAATGTTTCTCTCATCTTTTAAAAAACATCAATAGTTTCCATTGTGAGGGAAGGATACAAAAAATTCATCCACCCACTAACCCAGCTTACCACAACCTCACTACCTGTCATTTCCTGTCAGAGTCGCCTTATCTCCTCACTCCTGTGTCTAGTGTCACTTCAGAATCCGGTGTCATGAAATTTGTTAGCAGCAGTTCAATGCAATACATAATATTGAAGAAGAAGAAGAAAAATAATATAAATAAATCAATCAATTACAGTATATGTATATTGAATAGATTAAAAATCATGCAAAAAACAAATAATATATATTAAAAAAGTGAGGTAGTGTTCAAGGGTTCAATGTCAATTTAGGAATCAGATGGCAGTGGGGAAGAAGCTGTTTCTTTAAGGACATACAATCAATCCATATAAGCCATCTTATGTATTTATATTTGTCTTTTTTTAATTATTGTGCTTTTTATCTACTTGTGTTTTATTTTGTGCTACACTAGATCTGGAGTAACACTTATTTCATTCTCCTTTACACTTGTGCACTGGACTGGAAATTACATGAAGCAATCTTGAACCTTGAGGAGACTCTCAGATAGCAACGTGGATGGAAGAAGTAGTAGAGGGCTGTGTGGGGGGTGGGGGAAGGGTTGGATCGATTATGTAGTAAGTTCAGCACAATGTTGTGGGCTGAAGGGCCTGTACTGTGCTGTACTGTTTTATGTTCTAATGTTCAGTCAATTTGACAGTATTCCCAGTTCAGGTTCATGGATTAATGCTCTGTACTTTGAGACAAACAGAGTGAGAAGGTCTACGCTGGTCTATATTAGCCGTAGTTTGTGGGTGTTGAGAGTGTTCTCATGTGTTCCTTTTTTTGCTGTGCAATGATCATTGTTTAGATCAGGAGTTCCCAACCTGGGGCCCACAGACCCCTTGCTTAATGGTATTGGTCCATGGCATAAAATTGTTGGAACTCCTGGTTTAGAGTTATTGAGTCAGTACAGAAACAGACCCTTTGCTCCAACTCGTGTATGCTGACCAAGATACCTTCCATAGCTAGTCTCATTTGGTGTATGTGCCTCTAAACCAGGAGTTCCCAACCTGGGGCCCACAGACCCTTTGCTTAATGGTATTGGTCCATGGCATAAAATTGTTGGAACTCCTGGTTTAGAGTTATTGAGTCAGTACAGATTCAGACCCTTTGCTCCAACTCGTGTATGCTGACCAAGATACCTTCCATAGCTAGTCTCATTTGGTGTATGTGCCTCTAAACCAGGAGTTCCCAACCTGGGGCCCACAGACCCCTTGCTTAATGGTATTGGTCCATGGCTTAAAAAAAGGTTGGGAACCCCTGCTTTAAACCATTCCTATTCATTGTTGGATTCTGATGCTTTTGCGATCCAAATGTTCTTCGGAAGTTAAGAATGAGGCATAAAACTTGTTGCTTATGATCGTTTTATTAAGCATTACAAGAACAAAGGAAACGAGGGAAGAAGTGTGGAGAGAAAGGAAGAAGGAAAGTGGAATGAACAGAGGAAACAGCCTAAGGAAAGGAGAAAAGAAAAGAGGGTGAACTAAGGTGATCTGATCTTCTGATGCCAGACCACTACTTCCACTGAAACTCCAAAAGATAACAGTTATGCAATTAAACAGCCAGATTCCAGTAATGTGACACCCACCACTGAAACCAGGAAGTTTCCTAAAACATACAGCTGTGACTATAACCACTGGAAAATTCACTGAACAATCACATACAATATATTAGTGATTATATAAAAATACAAATAAGCGTAAGAAAATTAAACTACAAGAAAAATATCAATTTTATAGCCCAATCCAACAGCATATACCAGTTTAGGTGTCTTTTAAGCAATGTAGTTGTACCCATTTCTACCACTTCGTCTGGCAGCTCCTTCCACATGCCCACCACCCTCTGTGCACATGTCGACTTCGGGTGAAATCCCAGTCAGCTTTGCTGGTTCACGTGTCCGTGCAGAAAGTATTCAGCAAATTTGCTCGTGAGAGCGAAGTATAACAAAGCAAGGTATTGGGAAGACAGGTCTGTTAGCATTGACCTGACTGTCTCAAACCTACTGGGCAATGTCTTCATGCCAGAGAAGGTGGTAGAGGTGGATACCATTACAATGTTTAAAAGATATTTGGACAGGTACATTGGTAAGAACGGTTTGGAGGCATATGGTGCAAACAAGACCACAACTTATGAAGGCATTTCAGGTCTGAGGCCTTAGAAATATAAATAAAGATTAATTTGTCCGTCACGGTATCGTAGTGGTTAGTACAATGTTTTACAGTACCAGTGACCCAGGTTCGATTCCCGTCGCTACCTGTAAGGAGTTTGTCTGTTCTTCCCCATGGATGCGTAGGTTTCCCCCACGTGCTCTGGTTCCCTCCCAGAGACTTACTGGTTGGTAGGTTAGACGGCCATTGTAAATTGTCCTGTGATTAGACTAAGGTTAAATCAGGGGGTTGCTGGGTGGTGCTGGATCTCAATAAAAGATAAATATAAAATAAAGATATTCATCTTCCACCATGAAGTCATTGAGTGTATTATCATGTGCACCAATACAGGGTGGTACAGATAGAAATTTGCGAAGATTCAGCATGGCATCTAAAACTTTGACAAACTTGTGTGGCGGAGAGTATATTGACTGACTGCATCCCAGTCTGGTATGGAAATGCCAATGCTCTTGAATGGAAAATCCTACAAAAAGTTGTGGATATTGCCCAGTCCATAATGGGTAAAGCCCTTCCAACCATTGAGCGCCATCTACATGAAAAGCTATCACAGGAAGTCAGCATCCATCATCAGGGACCCCCCCCCCCCCCCCCACCACCCAGGACATACTCTTTTCTCACTGATGCCATCAGGAAGAAGGTACTGGAGCCTCAGGACTCGCACTACTAGGTTCAGGAACAGTTATTACCTCTTAACCATCAGGTTATTGAACCAAAGGGATAACTACACTCAACTTCACTTCATCACTGAACTGTTCCCGCAACCTATGGACTCACTTTCAAGGGCTTTTCATCTCATGCTCTCAATATTTATTTATTTATTACTATTATTTCTTTCTTTTTGTATTTGCACAGTTTATGGCATTTGCACCCTGGTTGAACACCTGCAATAAATGTCAGGGTTGTATATGGTTATATAAATGTACATTGTTAATAAATTTACTTTGAACTTTTTGAACTTTGAACATAAGTTATTCATGAATTAGCCCATCTACTTCAAGGATTGACGAGTTGTGCGTTCAGCAATGCTCTTCTGCACACCACTGTTTTAATGCATGGTTGTTTGAGTTACTGTCACTATCCTGTCAGCTTGAACCTGTCTGGCCATTCTCCTCTGACCTCTCTCATTAACAAGGAAAATGCTGCTCGCTGGCTGTTTTTTGTTTTTCATGCCGTTCTCTGTAAACTCCAGAGACTGCTGTGTGTGAAAATCCCAGGAGATCAGCAGTTTCAGAGATACCCAAACCACTCTATCTGGCACCAACAATCATTCCATGGTCAAAGTCACTTAGACCACACTTCTCCCCCATTCTGATGTTAGTTCTGAACAACAAGTGAACCTCTTGACCAGGTCGGCATGATTTCATACACTGGGTTGCCGCCACATGATTGGCTGATGGGATATTTGCATTAACGAGCATGTGTACCTAATAAAGTGGCCATTGAGTGTATGTCAGTGATAATGAAGCAGAATCAGAGTCAGGTTTATTATCACTGATGTAATGTACGTCATGAAATTGTTTCAACCTCATATAAGTAACCCCACCTGCCCTTATTTATTGTTATCCTTGCAACTGCTGAGCTGCATGAAAAGGAATGGAACTGTAGAAAAGGAAAAAAAGCAATCTGCAGATCCAGGACTGAGATAAATCAACACACGCAAGTGTGATAGATCAGCCGGTTGAGTGGTGTCACAACAACAACCTTGCACTCAACATTAGTAAGACCATGGTATTGATTGTGGACTTTAGGAAGGGGAGGTTATCCTCATTGAGGGGTCATGACGGTGTGACTAGGCACAGCCCCAACACTATCTGTAGATTTGCCGATGATACCACTGTTGTTGCTGGAATCTCAGATGGCGAGGAGGAGGCATGGTAGCATAGTGGTTAGCACAATGCTTTACAGTACCAGCACCCTGGGTTCAATTCCCACCACTGCCTGTAAGGAGTTAGTACATTCTTCTCAGTTTTCTCCAGGTGCTCAGGTTTCCTCCCACAGTTGAAAGATGTACCTGTTGGTAGGTTAACTGGTCATTGCAAATTGTCCTGTGGTTAAAATCAGGGGATTTCTGGGCGGTGAGGCTCTAAGGGCTGGAAGGGCCTATTCTGCGCTGTATCTCAATCAATCAATCCACCAATAAATAAATGGCATGCACGAGCAAGAAAGATCAGCTGATTGAGTCATGTCACAATAACAATCTTGTACTCAACATCAGCAAGACCAAGGAATCAGTTGTGGACTTCAGGAAGGGGAAGTCGGGAGAACATACACTAGTCGTCATTGATGAGTTATCAGTGGAAAGGGTGAGCAACTTCAACTTCTCAGGGCATCTGTCCTGGGCCCAACGTATTGATGCAGTCATGAAGACCAGAGACTATACTTCATTAAGGAGGTTTGGTGTGTCACCAAATTTCTACAGGTGTACAGTGGAGAGCATTCTGACTAGTTGCATCACCGTCTGGTATGGAGGCTCCAACGCACAGGATCGAATAAAGCTGCAGAGGGCTGTAGAGTCAGCCAGCTCCATCTTGGGCTTTAGCTTCCTCACCATCGTGGTCATCTTCCAAAAGTGGTGCTTCAAGAAGGCGGGATCCATCCTTAATGACCCTCACCACGTGGGACATGCCCTCTTCTCTTTGCTACCATCGGGGAGGAGGTACAGAAGCTCTGAGCATGTGCACTCAATGTTTCAGAAACCGCTTCTTCCCCTTCACCATCAGGTTTCAGAATGATTCATTGGCCATGAACACTGTTGTGAGGTATAACACTACCTCACTATATTAACACACATTTTGTATGTTACTCTGGATTTCCAGCATCTGCAGAATCTCTTGCGTTCATGACCTAACTCTTTCTGCACTATTTATTTATCTTTAGTTGAAACTTTTAGTATTTTTTTTTACATACTGCTCCGTACCATTGCCGTAAAAGAACAAATTTCACAACCTGTGTCTGTGATAGTAAATCTGATTCTGATTGTGAAATACAAAGAAAAACAAAGTAGAAGTTTCCAGTGAAATGTTCTTGTGTCCAGCCAAGTTTCTATAATAACGGGAAATACCTTAAACATGATAATGCGAATTGAAGAAAATGTAATCTTGCTTGATCAGGGCCACCCCCCCCCCCACACAATCTCCAATAGCAGTCACACCCTTAATTCCAACTAATATTTATAATTACTTCAATTGCTAGTAAATTGCATTGTGTATTCTAACATTGCAACTAAGGAATGTATTCAGTGCCCGGTGAATGATGTTAAAATCAACTAGATGAAACTAGATGAAAGCAGAACCTTTTCACTGCAACTCGAGCCTCATCGGGTATTTTATACAAAGTTTGAAGCTGCTTATTCCAAACCCTTATGAGTGAGGCTGCTCTGAGCTGGGAGATTTACAGTTGTAAACTGGCTGTGTATCTTCGAGCAAAACCAAGTTCCTTAGAAGTCTAGCATCAACTGGATTAGCAGCCAGTAGACAAATTAACAAGAGACCTAAGTTGAAATCCCATTTTGGAAGCTGCAGAATTGAAATTCTGAAATTAAATCAGCAGTGTTCATGGACCGTACGGAAATCCGGCAGAGGAGAAGAAGCTGTTTCTAAAGTGTTGAGTGTGTGTCTTCAGGCTTCTGTACCTCCCCTTTAATGATAAAAGTGAGAACAGGGCATATCCATCGTTGATCTGTGCTCCTGGATTTCTGCTTTTCTGTAGTACCATTTCCTAAAATCCACAGAGAATCTATAGTGACACAAGAGGCTTCAGATGCTGGAATCTGAAGCAACCATCAGTCTGTTGGGGGAACTCAGCGAGTCAGGCAACATTTGTTGGGAGGAAGGAATGGGCAAAGTTTTGGGTTGAAACTTTGCATTAGCTCAGGTTAAAAGTTCAAAGTATATTTTATTAACAAAAGCACATATATGTAACTATATACAACCCTGAGATTCATTTTCCTGGGGCATACCCAATAAATCTATAGATTTATAACGGCAACAGAATCAGTCAATGGAAGACTGCCCAACTAGAGCAGGAGACAACAGAGTGTGTAAATACAAAAAGAGGAAATAACAATAATAATAATAAAAATACATAAATAAGCAATAAATATTGAGAACATGAGATGAAGGGGCACAACAAGACTCACTTGAAGTGAGTCTGTTGGTTGTGGGAACATTTCAATGATGGGGCAAGAGGAATTGAGTGAAGTTATCCTCTTTGGTTCAACAGCCTGATGATCACAGGGTAATAACTATTCCTGAACCTAGTGGTGTGAGTCCTCAGGCTCCTGTACCTTCTTCCTGACGGCAGCCATGAGTAGAGAGCATGCGGTTGAGGGGTAGTAGCTGTAGTAACATGGTGGTGGGTGTCCCTGATAATGGATGCTGCTTTCCTGTGAGAGCATTTCATGTAGATGTGCTCATTGGTGGGGAGGGCTTTACCCATGATGGACAGGGCCATTTTGTAGGATTTTCTGTTCAAGGGCATTGGTGTTTCCATACCAGGCTGTGATGTAGCCCGTCAATACACTCTCCACTACACATCTACAGAAGTTTGTCAAAGTTTTAGATGTCATGCCGAATCTCTACAATCTCCTAAGGACATTGAAGTGCTGCATGCTTTCTTTGTAACTGCACTTTTGTGCATGTATGGTGAATATATTTTTTTGAAAACATGGATTAATACAGGTTAAAGCTCTCGGTCCAGCAGTCTTTGGTCTAGCAGCTCCCATGGTCAGTATGTTTTGACTCTGGTGCCATTGATTGCGGAGTGGTCACCAGGCTGGCTGTATAAGTCATGCCAAGCTGTCAAGTTTTTTCAAGACATACAAACAAGCTGGATGAACTCAGCAGGTCGGGCAGCATCCATTGAAAGGAGCCAACGATTGGCCGGCCTGCTGAGTTCATCCAGCTTGTTTGTACGTCTTGATTTGACCACAGCATCTGCAGTGTACTTTGTGTTGTCAAGTTTGTTGATGCATGAAGTGTTTTGGCTATACATTCTTGCCTTGGCTAATATTTTGCCTATATTTTATCCCTTCGGTATATCTTCTAACAGACCAGAAACAATAAAAGCTTTTCCAGAAGGCTCTGTTGATCCTTACTTCCCGATTTAGGCTTTGTTCTACTTTTGTGACATAAAGTATGCAGAGAGAACTAATAGGTCCAGGGGTTAGGCAAATGTTTATGTAAGGTGTTCCTGGGGCAATTCCTGTAATCCAACTTGTATTTTCACATCTGATCTCAATTATCTTCTCTGGCTCTCGAAACCAGACAGCACATCAATGGCTGTGATTTAGATCACTAATTAGAATCAGGTTTAGTATCACTGTCATACTGCAAGTCATGAAATTTGCGGTTTTGTGGCAGCAGTACAGTGCAATACATAAAGTATGCTATAATTTATCATAAGAAATATATTAAAAATATAAGTAGGGCAATGGCATGATGTGCCTGTCATCTTCCACTGCTCCTTAGCCCATCAATCACACCCTTTCTCACCACTCCCCTTCTGTTCTTTACTTTGCTAAATTGTGAAGAAATCATGGCAGTATCTGCGTGTTCTATATCAGCATTTTGTGAGTGTCTCTACTTTCATCTGAATCTGTGAACATTTGGCATGATATCTAAAACTTTGACAAACTTCTACAGATGTGTAGTGGAGAGTGTATTGACCAGCTGCATTACAGCCTGGTATGGAAGTACCAATGCCTTTGAATGGAAAATCCTACAAAGGATAGTGGATTCAGCTCAGTACCTCGGGGGTAAAGTCCTCACCACCACTGAGCACATCTGCATGAAACGCTGTCATAGGAAAGCAGCAGCCATCATCAGAGATACACATCACCCAGGTCGTGCTCTCTTCTCGCTGCTGCCATCAGGAAGAAGGTGCAGGAGCCTCAGGACTCGCAGTACCAGGTTCAAGAGCAGTTATTACCCCTCAACCAGCGGGCTCTCAAACATAAGGGGATAACTACACTCACTTGCCCATCCATTGAGATGTTTCCACAACCAATTATCTCACTTTAAGGACTCTTTATCTCATTATTTATTACTATTTATTTATATTTGCATTTGCACAGTTTGTTATCTCCTGCACTTGATCTTTCATTGATCCTGTTATAGTTACTATTCTATGTGTTGGTGCGTGGCCTAGTGGGCAAGGCATCAGACTAGTAATCTGAAGGTCACTGGTTCGAGCCTCAGCTGAGGCAGCGTGTTTGTGTCCTTGAGCAAGGCACTTAACAACACATTGCTCTGTGACAACATCAGTGGCGTGGAGAGGGGAAGGCTTTCAGCTTGGGCAACTGCTGGTCTCCCATAAACCCCTGCCCAGACCTGCACCCTGGAAAACCTTCCAAGGTGCAAATCCATGGTCTCACGAGACTAACGGATGCCTATTACTATTCTATGGACTTGCTGAGTATGCCCACAAGTAAATGAATCTCAGGGTTGTATATGGTGGCATATATACATTGATAAGCAAATTTACTTTGAACTTTGTTCTTTGAACCTTATCTTTCTACTCTCAATTCTGATAAATTTCGATAGTTCAAATAATTTATATGACAATTCATCAGCTGAAAAAAAAATCCGTCATGGTTGAATGGGAGACCAGATGATCGGACCCATTGTCTATTGAGAACTCTGATGATAGAGAGTGGAAGAAGCTGTTCCTAAAACGTTGGGTGTGTATCTCCAGACTCCTGTACCTCTTCTCTCATTGTAGCAATGAGAAAACAGCCATAAGCACCTTTGCACATACATATACTGTGATGTTTACATTTTAGCAATTCTGACGATTCTGCTTAGCTTAACAAACATTTGTGACTTACATGTTTGTGAATGGAGAGGGGTCACTTTGTGTACATCTGTCCATTAGAATCTTGTGCAAATTGCTTGGAGAGAGAGAAGAGGGACAGAAAACACAATTTTCAGATAGTCTGCGGGAATTCTAGTCTAAGTAGATCATTAACAAAATAATCACCCAATTGAAATGTGTTATCACAGCTTGAATGTGTGGAGCAGCCAAGGTTATCTGGACATACGGAGTACGGACAGAGTCACTCACTCACTCACTCACCCACTCACTCTCTCACACTCTCACACACGTACAGACACAGACACAAAATAGTGCAGTGTAGCAAGAGTTAAACATGAAAATTTACATACACCCTTCATATTTGGCCATGCATCTAGTGTCAGGTTGAAGGCTGAGAATTGTACTCCTCTTTGAAAGGATCAAAAGAGCACAGCCGTAATTCTCCAACTTCCCACGGACACATTCTGCTGCTGGTTATACGTGATTGCCCGCACGAATTAAACTCGAGTTGATGCAAGCATCATATATGTTGAATGCAGGAGTTGTAGAAGTTTTCTACAGCAGATTCAAAGTACATTTATTATCAGAGAATGTATGCAGTATACAACCCTGAGACTTGTCTTCCCCACAGACAGCCACGAAGCAAAGAAAACCATGGAACCCATTCATGGAAACCACCCACCCCCACGTGCAAAAAACAAATTGCGCTAACAGCAAGCAACAAGAACATTACTAACCCCCCCCCCCACCATGCGCATGAAAACAAAACGCACAAATGGCAGCAAGAAAGAACAAGCAGAAACACAGAATATAAAACACAAGATTGAAAGAGTCCATATTCAGTTCAGCTCAGTGTTCATTATCTCCAACAGAACAATGGGGCTGGAGTGGAACTTCCTTGGCCTGATGTCCAGGCAGCAGAGTTGAGGATGTTGAACAGCTGTAGTATCTTCAGAAAAACATAAGAACTTAAGAAATAAGAGTATGAGTCGGCCTTCAATAAGATTGTCGCTGATCTGGCCGTGCACGCATAACCCATAACCTTTTCCCCATAACCCTTAATTCCCCCTGTTATGTAAAAACATATCAAATTATGTTTGAAATATATTTAACAAGGTAGCCTGTACTAATTCCCTGGCAGAGAATTCCACAGATTCACTATTCTCTGGAAAAAGCAGTTTTGCCTCATATCTAGCCTAAATCTATTTCTGTCTAGTCTTGAGACTCTGTTCCCTCATTCTAGTCTCACCTACCAGTGGAAACAACTTATTTGCCTCTATTTTTTTAATCCTTTCATAATTTTATATGTCTCTACAAGATTCCCTCTCATTCTTATGAATTCCAGCAAATATAGTCCCAGCTGACTCAACCAAGTGGTGTGGTGTTTTTTTAATGCATTAATTTTTTACCAGCAGGTGAAAGTGAATTTAATAAATTTATGTGACAGGCAGGTTGTACTAGGCAGGGGAGGGGAGCAGTGTTGGAGCTGGAAGACAATGGCGGCTGGATCAAAATGTCTTCCGACTCCACCCCTCAACTCCCCTGCCTGTCACCGTCCACCCCTCCTTAGTCCACCATTTACCTCCTTTCTCACCACTCCCCTTCTTTACACAGGCTACCTTACCTTGCCACTCCCAATCCTGATAAGCATCGGTAGTTCAGCTGATTTGTATAAGAGTTCTTCAACTGAAAAAGAATCCGCCGCGGTTGAATGGGAGAGCAAGCGGTCGGCCGAATGGGCAATTTCTGCTCCTATATTGTGGTCCAATTCCATTAGCCCCCATCTCCCCCACATCACAGATATTGCTTGACTGGAAATCAGTGGAGTTGGAATTGTTATTTGTTTATTGTTGACACATGTATTGAGGTATGTATTGTCAAACTTCTATAGATGTTCAGTGAAGCGTATAGTGACTGGCTGCATTATGGCCTGGTATGGAAACGCCAATGCCTTTGAAGAGAAAATCCTCCAAAAGGTAGTGAATTTGGCCCAGTACATCACATGTAAAGCCCTCCCAACCATTGAGCACATCTATATGAAATGTTATCATTGGACCCATCATCAGAGATCCCCTTCACCTAGGCCATACTCTCTTCTCACTGCTGCCATCAGATTGCAGGTACAAGAGCCTCAGGACTCAAACCACCAGGTTCAAGAACCATCAGGCTCTTGAATAAAAGGGGATAACTACACTCACTTGCCCTTCCATTGGGATGTTCCCACAGCCCATGATCTGACTTTAAGGACTCTTTATCTCATGTTCTCATCATTTATTACTATTTATTTATATTTGCATTTGCACAGTTTGTTGTCTTCTGCACTCTGATTGATCTTTCATTGATCCTTTTATAGATACTATTCCATCGATTTGCTGAGAATGCCCACAAGAAAATGAATCTCAGGGTTGTATGTGGTGGCTTTGCTAATAATATTTACTTTGATCTTTGATAGAAGTGAAAAACTTGTCTTGCATTATATTCATAGGGATCAGATCATTACAGTGATAATGATTAGGAATAACAGTGCATAGTTCCCTGAAGGTGGAGTCTCATGTAGATAGGGTGGTGAAGAAGGCTTTTGGAATGCTGGCCTTTATAAATCAGAGCATTGAGTACAGAAGTTGGGATGTAATGTTAAAATTGTACAAGGCATTGGTAAGGCCAAATTTGGAATATTGTGTACAGTTCTGGTCACCGAATTATAGGAAAGATATCAATAAATTAGAGAGAGTGCAGAGACGATTTACTAGGATGTTACCTGGGTTTCAGCACTTAAGTTACAGAGAAAGGTTGAACAAGTTAGGTCTCTATTCATTGGAGAGTAGAAGGTTGAGGGGGGATTTGATCGAGGTATTTAAAATGTTGAGAGGGATAGATAGAGTTGACGTGAATAGGCTGTTTCCATTGAGAGTAGGGGAGATTCAAACGAGAGGACATGATTTGAGAGTTAGGGGGCAAAAGTTTAAGGGAAACACGAGGGGGTATTTCTTTACTCAGAGAGTGATAGCTGTGTGGAATGAGCTTCCTGTAGAAGTAGTAGAGGCCAGTTCAGTTGAGTCATTTAAGGTAAAATTGGATAGGTATATGGACAGGAAAGGAGTGGAGGGTTATGGGCTGAGTGCGGGTAGGTGGGACTAGGTGAGATTAAGAGTTCGGCACGGACTAGGAGGGCCGGAATGGCCTGTTTCCGTGCTGTGATTGTTATATGGTTATATGGTTATTACACAGTGCATTGAGGTAGAGCGAGGTAAAGCAATAGCAATGCAGAATGAAGTGTAACAGCTACAGAGGAAGTGCAGTGCCAGTAGGCAATAAGGCAGATTATGGGATCAAGAGTCAATCTTATTGTACCAGGGAACTATTTAATGGTCTTGGGCAGAAGCAGTCCTTGAGCTTTGTGATGCTTTAGGTTTCTGTATCTTCTGCCTGTTGAGAAGAGAGAAAAGAGAGAGAACATCCACTGTGGGTGGGGGTCTTTCTTGGCTGCTTTAGTGTTGCAGAAAGAACTTTGTTCATTGCTCCAGACTGCAGCATCTGTAGTCTGTGAAATCTATTGAATGTTGAAAGGCCTCTGTAGAGCGGATGATTCCTGTGGTGGGGGAGTCAGGACCGGAGGACACAGCCTCAGAATAGAACGATGTCCGTTTAGAACGGAGATGATGAGGAGCTTCTTTAACCAAAGGATGGTGAATCTATGACATTCATTGCCACAGGCGGCTGTGAGACCAAGGCACTGGGCATATTTAAGGCAGAGTTTGATTAATTATTTCTTAATTAGTCAGAGTATGAAGGTATATGGGGAGAAGACAGAAGATTGGGGCTGAGAGGGAAATGGATCAGCCATGATGAAATGGTGGAGCAGACTCGTTGGGCCAAATGGCCTAATTCTGCTCCTATATCTTGAGGTCTTATTGTCTCTTGTGTCTCATTAAATCTAATGCTTGTGAACTTCTGCAAGAAAAACAAAATCAATGCAAGCTGCCCAATGTTTGTCATAACCTGGCCTAGATTCCATAAGAATCAGATGCATTAATGTTCAAGTTCAAAGTAAAATTATTATCGAAGTACATGTACGTCACCATATACAGCACTGAGATTAATTTTCCTGTGGGCATTCCCATTAAATCCAAGAGGCATAATAGAATCAATGAATGACTGCACCCAACAGGGCAGACAAACAACCAATGTGCAAACACAAAAATAAATAACAATAATAAACAATTAAGCAATGAATATCAAAAACCCGAGATGAAGAGTCCTTGAAAATGAGTCCATAGATTGTGGGATAATCTCAGTGATGAGGTAAGTGAAGTTGAGTGAAATTATCCCCTCTGGTTCAGAAGCCTGATGGTTGAGGGGTAGTAACTGTTCCTGAACCTGGTGGTGTGAGACCTCAGGCTCTTGTACCACCTTCCTGTTGGCACGAGTGGGAAGAAAGCATGACTTGGGTGGTGATGCCCCCGATGATGGATACGTTCTGTGCTGATAAGTTCAATGGTGGGGAGGACTTTACCCATGATGAACTGGGCCACTTCCACTACTTTTTGTACGATTTTCTGTCCAAGGGCATGTAGCACCTTTAATGTTGCAATCTAGCCGAATTTGCCTCCTGCTGTTCTCTAACAGTCGTACAGTATTACATTAGGACAAATTGTCATAAGGGCTGCCTTCAAGGCTGTTGTAAAAAATCTGTAGTGTAGATAGATGAAAGATTGCTTAACAGAGTGAGAGAGTTATAATTGCATATATTTATTTATTTAGAGATACAGCATAGTAACAGGCCTTCCCAGCTCAATGAGAACAAGGTGCCCATGTAACCAATTAACTTATTAACCTATACATCTTTGGAATATGGGAGGAAGCCAGAGAAAATCCACATGATCACAGGGAGAAATGCATAAACTCCTTACAAAAAGCTGTGGGAATTGAACCCGGGTCGCTGGAGCTGTAATAGTGTTATGTTAATTGCTTCAGTATGATGCTGCCTCTACGTTCAGTACAGGGAAATCAGTGGGTTTGCTTGTTGACTCAGATCTGATGGGCTGAATGATCTTCTATGTCATAAGGAAAATGGAAATTATGCAAAGTAAGTCAAGTCTCAGGATGATGAGTCAATGTAATCCTGTCGAGGTACTGGCTTTCAGTAATAAGTGCAGCCTTTTTCACGTCAATCGTAGGGCTTTGCAGTACCAGCTGTAAGATTGGGGTCACTGTCCCTGTGAGACATACGGGTTAGGTTTAGTGACTTGTGGACATACCACGTTAGCACTGAAAGTGTGGTGACACTTGCTCACTTGAGCGCAATCCTTGCTGATGTGATTTGATTTGACACAACAGAGCGCATTTCACTGCATGTTTTGATGCACGTGTGACAACTAAAGCTGATCTTTAGTCTTTAAGTCATAAACACAAACTTGGAGAGATGGAGACTGCATCAAATAGGATTTCTGCTCCTGATCACGGTCTGGTGATGCAAGTGTGGGCTCATGCCCTCAAAGACTAAGAACATTTCACTGAATAACCAAAGGGCGTTGGAGCCCTTGAAACCAAACAACAAAAATGATTTACAGAGAACTAAGGAGAGCAGAGCAGAAAATGATTTTTGACCCTTTTGTCTTAATGATTTCCACTTCACTCCAAAGTCACTTTGAGATACAGCTAAAATGAAGAAGAAATCTTCTCTTCAACATGGAGTTCAGTAAGACTTTCTCTCACTGCTCCCTCTCTGTGAAGCTTGTATCCCTTTCCGCCTTCTTAGACAGGCTTCTACTCCCTTCCTGTTCTGCTACTTTCCTGTGACAGCGCATGGTTCTCAAAAACACCTATAATAATTATATGATACCAGCCTAGTACAAGCCCTTCAGCTCACAATGTTAGACCATAAGACATAGGAGCAGAAATAGGCCATTTGGCCCATCGAGTCTGCTCTGCCATTCAATCATGGCTGATCCTTTATTCCCCACCTCATCCCCACTCCCAGGCTTTCCCCCATTACCTTTGTCGTGTCCAATCAAGAACTATCAATCTCTGCCTTAAATACACCCAACGACCTGGCCTCCACAGCTTCCTGTGGTAATAAATTATGCAAATTCACCACCCTCTGGCTAAAGAAATTTCTCTGCATCTCTGTTTTAAATGGATGTCGCTCTATCCTGAAGCTGTGCCCTCTTGTCCTAGACTCCCCCACCATGGAAAACATCCTTTCCACGTCTACTCTGTTTAGACCTTTTAACATTCGAAAGATTTCAATGAGATCTCCCTCATCCTTCTAAATTCCAGTGAGTTCAGATCCAGAGCTATCAACCGTTCCTCATATGATAACCCTTTCATTCCTGGAATCCTCCTTGTGAACCTCCCTTGAACTACCTGAGAGATCCTGCTTCTCAGCTTTCTACCTAGCTCTCTAAATTCTCTTTTCAGAACCTCTTTGCTTTTCCTTCCCATGTCATTGGTACCAACATGTATCAAGATATCTGGCTGCTCCCCCTCCCCTTCCACAATGCTGTGGACATGATCCGAGATGGCCCTGACCCTGGCACCTGGGAGGCAACGTACCATTCAGGTGTCCCATTCACATGCACAGGATTTCCTGTCTGTTCCCCTGACTATCGAGTCCCCTAACACTATCATTCCCTTTTTCTCCCTCTTTCCTTTCTGCACCATGAACCTATACTCAATGCCAGTAACCTGGTCTCTGTGGCATTCTCCTGGGAGGTCATCTCCCACAACAGTATCCAATTCGGTATACTTAGGTATACTTATTTTTTGAGGGGAATGGCCATGGGAGGGGGTGCTCTGCACTAACTGCCTATTCACCTTCCCATTCCTCCTCCTGACAGTCACCCAGCTACCCGCCTCCTGCAACTTGGGGGAGACTACTTCCCTGTAACTCAGATCAATGATCTCCTCACTCTCCTGTACAAGCCAAAGGTTATCCAGCTGCTGCTCCGGATCCCTAACAAGGTCTTCAAGGACGCACTTCACGCAGATGTACTTTCCTGAGAGTCGCTGGGTCTCTCAGGATTCCAACATCCGGCATGAAGAACACACAAAGGCCATTTACTACACGGTACAGTAAGAGAAAGAAAAACAGGAACTTTTTAACAGAAAATTACCCAGAGCCAACGCCTCTTTCTGAAGGCTCCTTTGAGCCAAAGCCTGACACCCTTACTCTCACCACCAACCTACTCCCAACAATGGCTGCCTCGCTTGGCCCTTCTGTTCTTTTAGACAAGTATTGCAAATCTGCGAGAAACCTTACTGCTGTGGCCTGTTCTTGCCGCTGATTGGGCTGCTGGAATGTCGTGCCGAACTTGCAACCTACTCTAAGATCGATCTGATGCTTTCCTCCTGCATTGCTTCCATTTTTCTAACATCCATGTTCCCACCTAATAGTCTCTTAAATGTCCCCAATCTACCAGCGCTCCTGGCGGGGCATTCCATGACATCACCCCTCTCTGTGTGTGGAAAAAAACTTACCCCTGACATCCCCCTATACTGCCCTCCAATCACCCTAAGTTCATGCCCTTTCCTATTAACCATTTCCACCCTGGGAACAAAGCACTGGCAGTCCACTCTATCAATGCCTCTTATCGTCTTATGCACAGCTATGTATAATAAGTTAGCCACAGGGATCTCGTGTTCATTCTCCAAGCCAGCTTGAAACAGCTTTTCTTAGAATTCGTTTCCAATCTCTGACATGTCTAACCTTTCATGAATTGCTCTTGGGAATGTAACGAGGATCTTCTGTTTTGAACTGGTGTCAGTGCTGTTGAACAGGGAGTACCAGACTTTGCACCGAGCAATGGGGAAGTAACAGCAATACTCTTCCAAGGCAGAATGGTGTGTGACTTGGGGTGGGGGGGGGGGGGGGTCCTGCAGTTCTCGTGCATTTACTGCCTTTGCTCTTCATGGTCAAAGAGAAGACAAGATGGTGGATAGATTAAACAGTCATGGTGTGCTTGTGGTAGAGGGAATGGATGTTTAAGATCGTGGACAGGATGCATGTCAAGTGCGGTTCACAGACGAAATGCTGGAGGAACTCAGCAAGTCAGGCAGTATCTATGGAGGAGAATGAACAGTCAATGTTCTGGGCTGAAATCCTTCATCAGGGCCAGCTCAATCTTGATGCATGAGAATCTTACTCCCTTTGTTTGCTAAATTGTCCACCACCATTTTCAACTAGTTGTGTTAGACTGATCTATTAATTGTGGAATTGATTAGTTCTGCTTACTGCGTGGTGCTTTTTCAGTCTAACACGCTGCACAGAAAAATTGATGTGGTGGAAGATAATTCGTGCATGACATTAGGTGCTTTCTAAATAAATAACATCAGTGAGAAGTAAACAATGTATTTCCTTTATTAATGCTGTAACTTTTATCCAATCTTTCAAATAATAATCACAGGACCATAAGGCAGAGCCATAAATATAAGCCATTCAGCTCATTGATCCTTCTCAACCCCATTCTCCTGCCTTCTCTTGGTGACCTTTGATTCCCTGACTAATCAACCTCCACCTTATCAACCTCGGCAGGTGTGTCCTGCCAAAGGATCTCAGCCCCAAAACATCGACTGTACTCTTTTCCATAGATGCTGCCTCGCCTGCTGACTCTTCCAGCATTTTGTGTGTGTGGCTTGGATTTCCGGCACCTGCAGATTTTCTCTTGTTTCCACCTTAAATACACTCAGTTACTTGGTCTCTTCAGCCGTCTTTGGAAATGAATTCCATAGACTCACCACCCTCTGGCTAAAGAAATTCTGCTTTACCGCTGTTCCAAATGGACGTCCCTCGACCCTGAGTTTGTGTGCTCTGCTCCTAGACTTGCTCACTATAGGAAATGTCCTCTCCACATCCACTCTATAGAGGCCTTTCAATATTTGATCATTTCAAAAAACCATTCCACGGCTTATGTTTGCCAACCAAACATCTCCCCTACTTGATATGCAATAGCCATGGGGAAAGTTGACCTGAATGTGTATCTCTCTTGTCTAGACAATCTGTCTGTGCTAGTACACTCAAAACTCCTTGCAACCTCTGGACACTCCTATTTACACTTAGTAGCCACTTTACTGCTCGTTAATGTAAATACCTAATCAGCAAATCATGTGGCAGCAATTTAATGCATAAAAAAACATAGATACGGTCAAGAGGTTCAGTTGTTGCTCAGACCAAACATCAGAATGGGGAAGACATATCATCGAAGCGACTTTGACCGTGGAATGATTGTTGGTTCCAGATGGGGTGGTTTGAGTATCTCAGAAACTGCTTGTCACCTGCGATTTTCATGCACAACGGTCTCTGGAGTTTAGCGAGAATGGTGTGAAAAACAGAAAAACATCCAGTTTGTGATAGTCCTGTGGGTGAAAATGCCTTGTTAATGAGAGAGGTGAGAGGAGAATGGCCAGACTGGTTGAAGCTAACAGGGAGGCAATAGTGACTCAGATAACCATGAATTATAACAGTGGTGTGCAGAAGAGCATCTCTGAATGCACGACACGTCAAACCTTGAACTGGATGAGCTTCAGCAGTAGAAGACCACGGACATAAGAAACACACTCAGTGTCCACTTTATTGTGTACAGGAAGTACAAAATTGGTCCAAACAATAACATGACAATTTAATTTTCCTTTAAGCTTCTTAGAGTTTAATCAATCTTTCGTCCAGACTACCACATTAAAGCAGCTCTGCTTAAAAAAGGGGCCAGTGTTGTTCTATTTTCTGCAAGGATACTCTGTGCAACCTTTTTGGGGTAATTCAGAGAAGTTCTGCATTTGATTCTTTGCTTAGTAACCTGTCAGGGTCAGCTCTGCCCTACAGATCTATCATAATAATCATTGTGTCTAAAGGAATTAGATCTCTTTAGAAGAATACGTCAACCTGTTATGATAGTACAGATTTGAGTTTTAACTGCTCAGTGCAATCAAGTCATGTCACAAACAGAAACTGCATTGAGAAATAAGACGCTAGAATCTGAAGCAAAAAAATAAACTGCTGGAAGATCTCAGTAAGTCTGGTAGTATCTGCGGAAGGATAAGGAATGCACCAGCGATTCATGTTGAGACCAAAGATGTGAAACCAATGCTTTGCTTGCCAGTGCAGATGAAGTCAGAAGATTCCAGGGAGCTCTTCCCAAGAAACACCAGGGATGGGAATTCTCTATTATCTATCTCTCATCCAACGTTATTAAAACTTATCATCCAGTTGTTCTTGATTGGTGATTGTGAGAGCTTGCTGTGTACAAGCCAGGCTACCATACTCCCTCTATTACGGCAGTAGTAATGTGATCACTCAAGTTGAGTATGATGTTTCTAAAGAGGTTGTCTACTGGTGGGTCCTCTGGTGCCTGTAGAGGCTGATCCGTGATCCACATAGCGGGATGTTAGGGTGGATCTTAATATGCATGATTTTGGTTAAGGTGGGGAGGCTGTTACACAGGCAGCCACCATACAGTCCTTGACAGATCGGGGCCAGGGATCAGTGGCAAAACGACTGGGGTCCCTTTATTGCCGCAGCCTTCCTCCGGTGTTGTGATGAGTTATCATCTTCTGCCTGAGGTCTTGGTTAGATCTCCCTTTGCCTGGAACCTCCCCCTTGACCTTACCACTGTGAATGACCCTCCAGGGGCAAAGTGCCAGATGGCTCAACTGCAGACAGGGATGTCAGGAACTCTCAAACCTCTCCAGTTCAACTGGGTGACAATCCCCAGAGAAGATTACAACAGTAACTATGCTGCAGAAACTAACTTGCAGGCTGTAAAGTGCTCTCCCGAGGGCGTGAAATTAAATAGAATAAACACATCTCTTATTTCTGACCGATCTGGAATGGAAACACTGGCCAAAATTCACCTCCCCCACCCAAATGATGTCAAGGCCAAATAAATCCCCACCTCAGAGAGGGACAAATAACCTGGCACAAAGCAAAACCGAAGCCAGCAATTTGTCAGGAAGGATCAGCAACTGAAAATTACTAGGGAGGATACAGGATAATTTTACTGAGCGTTACAAGAAGATATAATCTCACACGGCATGGCTGCTGTATTAACCTCAGCTTGCTTTTGTTGCCATTGTAAGCACAGTACTGTAGCTAATGTAGCCTGTTGCTGCCTTTTCTTATTGAGATAAGCGGTTATTTAGATAAGATTTTCCCTGAGAAGATTATGTTGTATTAGAACCCAGACTCAAGTGGATTATACATGTTTTGAAAATGATTGTTCTGGGTGGCTTGAGAAAGCTCAACAGTTCGATAATCACGAGTGTTCCAAGGACAGAGTTTTTCAGTACAGTAATTTGATTCTAAAATGGGTTAAGTCCACCTATTCTTCACCAAGACTGGGCTCAAAGACCATGCCAGATATTTTTTATTTGTATCTTCTGGCTGATGGAACTATTCAGAGCGGGTAGGGTCTTTGATTTAGTTGGCTGCTTGGACAGAGTCCAGAGAGGGGAGGCAGATTTTGCAGTGTGCTGAGTTGTGCCCACAAAATTCGGGGAGCTTCTTGCGATCACATGCAGAGCAGTCGCCATGCCAAGCAGTTATGTGGCCAGATAGGATCGGTTAAGAGTTCAGGGACAGAGTGCGAGGTTTAATGAGTTTCATAACCCTAAGCGAGAAGCGTCGAATAGTGGATAGACCCAGATCTCCAGAACACGCTGTTGCAGTTAGTCCATCTGATGGAAGTTTCTCTGTGGACCCATCTGGTCCTTTAAGTGGGGACTTTCTTAATGATGTCTCCAAAAGAGCTACCTAATCTGGCAAGGAGGATAAAAGGGTTAAAAGTCACCAGAACCTGCTACTTAGCAACTGAACCAAGGAACAACAAACACAACTATATTTATTCAACATCATTAACGTTCAAAATTTTCCAAACCATTTCACAGGAGAGTTATCAAACTAATTTTAACATTGACCCACTTAGAAATATTTGGGCAGATGACTAAATTCTTTGCCAAAGAGGTAGGTTTTTAGGGAGGTGCTTTACAGGAGAAGAGGGAGAGATAGAGATGTGGAGGGATTCAAGGATTGAGCAAGTTGAGAGCTGAGGCCTCTTCTGACAAAGGTGGTTCATTAAATCTAAGGCTGAGGGAGAGGCTAGATTTGGCAAAGTATAAGGGTTGCAAGGTAGAAGGAGATTTCAGAAGCAGGCTGAGGTGAGGCTGAAGAAAGATTGCAAAACAAAGGTGCAAATTTTAAAAACACCAGCTTGCTTTCCACCTTGGGAAAAAAAACATGCACTTAGTGGCCACTTTGTTAGATACTCTTGTACACCTTGTTAATACAAATAACGAATCAGCCAATCATGTGGCAGCAACACATGCATAAAAATATGCAGACGTGGTCAAGATGTTCAGTCGTCGTTCAGACCAAACATCAGAATGGGAAAGAAATGTGATCTAAGTGACTTTGATGGTGGAACGATTGTTGGTGCCAGATGGGGTAGTTTGAGTATCTCAGAAACTGCTAACCTCCAGAGATTTTCACATACAATGGTCACTAGAGCAACAGTCCCAAACCATTTTTATGCCTTGGACCCCTACCATTAACTGAGGGAACCATGGACTCCAGGTTGGGAACCCCTGCTCTCGAGTTTACAGAGAATGGTGCAAAAAAAACTACAAAAAAAACCATCCAAGTGAGTTGCAGTTCTGGGGGCAAAAATTGCATTGTTAATGAGGGAGGTCAGTGGAGAATGGCCAGACTGGTTCAAGCTGACAGGAAGGCAACAGTAACTCAAATAACAACATGTTACAACAGTGGTGTGCAGAAGAGCATCTCTGAACACACAACACGTCGAACCTTGAGGTGGATAGGCTGCGGCAATAGAAGGCCACGAGCATACACACAGTGGCCACTTTATTTGGTACAGGAGGTAACTAATAAAGTGGCCACTGATTGTAAATTGTAGAACTGTAAACCTCAGGGTCTCGAGTATTTCAATAGAGGGAGATTTAAATCAGCATAATAGGCTCCTTTTCTCCTCTTCCCTTTAACATTTCACTGGAAGTTATTTAATCTGCACAGAAATGCATTTTCAAAGGCAAAGGGAAAGCTCAACCACAACTGGAGCTTGTTGTGTGTTTCCTTGGTCTGAATGATATGGGTCAGGTACGGAGGAAGGGGTGGGCTCTGTGATCCTGGTGAGGGTGGGTAATAAAGCTGTAGGAAACTGTGAAAAGATGCACGTTCTCACCTTGTGATGGTGCTTCGTATTAATTATTTTGTGAGTGTTACTAAACCTGCCAGAAGTGGCAACTAGTCTGTCAACACTAATCTTTCCACAGGCTTTTCTCACGGTGTCTGTAATCATGTTAGCGCACTTGCCTGCAAGCATTAGGGAAATAAACATCTGTCTCTCATCCTGTAAAAGTTAAGTTTGCTTCCTCTAGAGAATGCAGAAGATTGAAAAAGGTTTTTTTTTAATGTATTAGGATTGTTGGATATGAATGTTTTTTATCTCGGATTTCTGCTTGAATTAGTCCTTGCCTGCATGTAGCAAAGGCTGAACAGCGAAGCTCAGGCCAACGACTTACTTAATGCTCATTATGCCATTGGCATTCAGGAATACCATTGCATTTGGGTGTAGAAGGATTCATCATTGCTGTTTCCATGACAATTTTGTTTTACCAGTTAGGATTGTTAGTCCCAGGCCAAATGTCTGAACTTGGAGGACCAATGGATCACTCTTAGTCTGGTCTCTACTCGTTCTCCTGCTTGGCATGGGTGACCCTACCAAAAGACAAAGCATAAAGCCAACATAGTTCTCTGGGCCATTGAGGAACACAAGCCTCCAAACCATGACAATGTTGTGGTCCTCTTGGAGGTCAGGCTGATAAAGGCCAAGTAATACCTCTGTCAAGCCCAGAGCATCTGAACAAGAGAAAATGCAAGTACTCCTCCTTAAAAAGTCTACAAAAACTGGTGGGCACGGCCCGTACTATCACAAGCAAAGCCCTCCTCACTACTGAGCACATTTAAAAGGAGGACTGCCACAAGAAAGCAGCATCCATCATCAAGGACCCCCACCATCTGGCCAATGCCCACTTCTGACTGCTAACATCAGAAGGAGATATAGGAGCCTCAGGACTCACACCACCAGGTTCAGGCTCCTGAACCAGCTTGGAGAACTTCTCTCACCTCAACACTGTACTGATTCCACAACCTACAAGGACTCAACAACTCATGTTCTCAATATTACCTATTTATTACTTGGCTTATTTTTGCTTTTGCACAATTTGTCTTCATTTGCACATTGATTGTCTATCCTTGTGTGTAGTTTATCAGTGATTCTGTTGTATTTCTTTATTTTACTGTGAATACGTGGAAGAAAATGAGTCTCGGTATTGTACGGTGACATAGACATACTTCGATAATAAATTTACTTGAAACCTTGAACTTTGAGATGAAAGCTTCCATGTAGATGCGATGAATAAGTGAATCTGAATCTGAATTTGAAGTCACATGATATGATCATGAGAGCTGTTCAACACATTAGTAGTAGGCAGCTGTCGACCCCAGGGGATCATGGGTCTGTGCCTCTGGTGGACTGTGTCCTTTCCAGGGCGCAAGCCTGGGCAGGAAGATTTGAAGAACCGGCTGTTGTCCATGCAGCGGGTTCCCCCTGTCCACGTCACCGATGTAGTCCAAAGAAAGGGCAAGAGCTGATACAGCTCAGCACCAGTGTCGTCGCAGAGGTTGCCAGAGTGAAGTTGTAAACAACATCAAACTGCCTTAGGGACCCGGCTCCAGATTTCTTCCTCGGGGTTTACTTCCGAAGCCTCTCCCATGGGTGGATATGGCCGCAAGGCAGCGGAGGTTTAAAATCAGAGTTTTCCTTCTTCAGTACATTAAAATGGTTTAATAGAAACAATTAATTGGGCAACAGTTCAGACCTCTCAGTCTTTACCTACAGATACAATTTCAGAAGCAATTAAGAATTTGTCTTTCTTCCAGTAAGATATTGCAGTGATCTATGCACACAATTACTTGAACACCATATGAGATATGGTTTGCCAGACCTGTTCTAAAAAGACATTCTGGCTCACTGATATAAAAGGAAAGTGGATAGTGCTTCATCAAAGTTCTTTGTCATGGCAATATAATGCAAGAGGCAGGAAGGTTCTCATACCAGGACTGAATAAAATATTGTTTGGGTAGCAGTTAGTTTACTGTAGACATTTATAATCACCATTTTACAGGATAGATGTAGAGCAGCATTTCCCAGCTGGGGTCCAGGGACCTCTTGCTTGATTTCATTGGTCCTTGGCATAAAAAAGATTGGGAAACCCCTGATGCAGAGGAACATGCAGGGAACCTAGAGTACAAGTACATGGATCCCGTAAAAGTGATGTTGCAGGTTGACAGGGCAGTGAAGAAGGCTTCTGGTGTGTTGGCTCTCATCAGTCAGGTCAATGACTGTTGAAGTTGGGATGTTATGTTGCAGTTGTACGAGATGTTGCAGAGGTCACATTTGGAATAGAGGGTGCAATGAAGGGTTTTGGCCCGAAACATCATTGCCATATAATGCTGCCTGACCTGAGTTCCTCCAGTGCTTTGTATGCATTGCTTTGGAATAGTGTATTCAGTTTGGGTTAAGCTGTGGAGGAAATTTATGAGGATGGTTCCAGGATCAAGAGGTTGAGTTATGGAGAGAGGACGAGCAGGTTGAGACGTTTTTCACTGGAGGGTAGGAAAAAGAAGAGTGTATTTATAAAGGTGAATAAAATCATGAGGGCCATAGATAGGGTGAATGTGGATGGTCTTTTTCCTAGGCTTGGGGAATTAGGAACTAGAAGGTATAGGTTTAAGGAGAGAGGGGAAAGATTTAATAGGGACCTACAACAAAAGGGTGGTCTTTATAGGAAATAAGATGCCAGTGGAAGTGGTTGAGGCAGGTACATTAACAACATTTAAAACGTACGTGGATAGGAGAGTTTTAGAAGGATATGGGCCAAATGTGGGCAAATGGGACTAGTTTAGCTGAGGATCTTGGTTGTCATTGACTAGATGGGCTGAAGGGCCAGTTTCCTTGCTGTATGAATCTATAGGAGAACGTTTCAGATGGTGCAGAGAAGATGTCTTCTGAGGATGTTCTCAGAGCCACCAACAATACTCATCTTGTTCACTACAGCATGAGTGCATCAGAATGAGTTACACTCAGTGGCCACTTTATTAGGTACACCTGTACACCTCGTTAATGGAACTATCTAATCAGCAAACGTGTGGCAGCAGCTCAATGCATAAAAGCATGCAGACATGGTCAGGAAGTTCAGTTGTTGTTCAGATAAAACATCAGAATGGGGAAGAAATGTGATCTAAGTGACTTTGACTGTGGAATTATTGTTGGTGCCAGATGGGGTGGTTTGAGTATCTCAAAAACTGGAGATCTCCTGGGATTTTCACGTACAAGAGTCTCCAGAGTTTCCAGAGAATGGTGCGAGGAACAAAAAAGCACCCAGTCAGCGGCAAAGTCTGTGGATGAAAACTCCTTGTTAATGAGAGAGGTTGGAGGAGAATGGCCAGACTGGTTCAGGGTGACATTAACTCAAATAGTGGTGTGGAGAAGAGCACTTCTGAATGCACAACTGTAGGTTGCACTTGTAGTAGTCCTAAATGGGAAGAATTAGACCATTTCCTTTGGGACTGCACATAAAGAGTCGCCACTGTGGTGCCATCTTACAAGCTTTCAGAAACGTGCATCTGTTTCAGCTAGTCATCCAAGGAGAAGATCCCACTTGTTCCCACACCACCTAACCTTGTATGCGCCTCTGTGAGTTGGGTCCGCCTAGAAACTTCCCTCACGATGGGCATTATTTAATCACAGAAGTTTATGAGAGCTTTTGAGAGATTATTTCTTTCACTCATTCATTATGTGCTGTGTTATATGACATGGACAATCATGGTCTTTCTGTGATCATGGGTTTTCTTGGTAAATTGGTTTTCCATTATCTTCTTCTGGGCAGTCCCTTTACAAGATGAGTGACCCCAGCCATTATCAATACCGTTTAGAGATTGTCTACCTGGCGTTAGTGGTCGCATAATCAGGACTTGTGATATACACTGGCAACACGAGTGAATCTGCAGATGCTGGAAATAAATAAAAAACACACAAAATGCTGGCAGAACTCAGCAGGCCAGACAGCATCTATGGGAGGAGGTAGTGACGACGTTTTGGGCCGAAACCCTTCATCAGGAGTGAAATAACATGGGATGGTCGAGGGGGGATAAGAAGTGGGGGAAGGGATAAAGTAGAGAGCTGGAAAGTGATAGGCTGGAGGGAAATGGGCTAGGGGGAAGGTGGAGAATTATGGGAAGTAAAAGAGAAAGAAAGGTAGGGCTGGGGGAAGAGTTTATAGTGAGGGGGGCAAAAGAGAGAGAAAGAGAACCAGACTAAAATAATAGATAGGGATGGGGGTAAGGGTGGGGGGCAGGGGTATCAACAGAGGTCAGTGAGTTGGATGTTCATGCCGGCAGGAAGAAGGCTACCTAGGCGGGAGATAAGGTATTTTAGTCTGGTTCTCTTTCTCTCTCTTTTTCCCCCCTCACTATAATCTCTCCCCACAGCCCTACCTTTCTTTCTCTTTTATTTCCCATAATTCTCCACCTTCCCCCCAGCCCATTTCCCTCCAGCCTATCACTTCCCAGCTCTCTACTTTATCCCTCCCCCCACTTCTTATCCCCCCTCGACCATCCCATGTTACTTCACTCCTGATGAAGGGTTTCGGCCCGAAACGTCGTTATTACCTCCTCCCATAGATGCTGTCTGGCCTGCTGAGTTCTGCCAGCATTTTGTGTGCTTTTTGTGATATACACTGCTGCTCATACAACCATCCACCTTCTGTTCTCTTGGCTTTACGTCACTCTGATTGGGAGTGGGGTTGGGGTGTTGCTAAGCAGGTGCTACACCTTGCCCAAGGGTGACCTGCAGGCTAGCGGAGGGAAAGAGTACCTTCCACCTCCTTTGGCAGAGACGTATCTCCACTCTGCCACCCAGAAGGCACCTAGCTTATTTAAAGTATCAGCAGATTTATGACTGGTGGTGTTGCTGAGCACAGTTCCTTGCTGAAAAGTAATTAGATCTGCAAAGTTCAAAGAAAATAAAATGCTTTCATGCACTATAATTCATATCGGTTACATTTAAAATTAATGCTTGTATACTGAAGATTATACTCTTTACATAAAAAAACATCCTCCTATTATTTAGCAGAAGAGAAGGAGCTCCTTATACCTCCTTTACTAGAGACACAGATGTTTCTCCTCCCCGCCACCCAAGATGATTTCATACACAAGTGCATTGATGTTGTAAAATTCACAGAATGTAGTGTTCAATTACAGAGAAGGTGCAGTGCAGACAAGTAAACTGCAAGATGCACGATGAGGTAGATTGGGAGATCAAGATTTCATCTTTTTTGCGATTGAGTACATTCAGGAGTCTGACAAGTTGCAGGATAGACACTCTCCTTCAGGATGGTGGTACATGCTTTCAATCTGATGTATTTTCTGCCTGACCTTTACGCCAACCTAACCTAATTCCGCTGCCCACAGAAGGTCCATATCCCTCCTTCGTTGCCTGCCCACGTGCCTCTTAATCAATGCAATTGAAGGGCGCTAACTTTGCCTTCCTCAACATTGAGAAACTGGGTCCAAATCCATGCTATGTCACATTTCATAGAACATAGAATAGTACAGCACAGTACAGGCGCTTCGGCCCACAATGTTGTACCGACCCTTAAACCCTGCCTCAAATATAACCCCCCCCCACCTTAAATTCCTCCATATACCTGTCTAGTAGTCTCTTAAATTTCCAAGTGATGTGAGTTAAATCACATGTAACTAGACTCTTTTATGTAAAGAGTATGTAACTGTTTTCATGTGTTCATAAACTGTCAGAGGAAAGTAGGAACTTGCTCTCCAAAGCTCACAGTTTCAGGATTGGACCTTGGGATATGCCCTCTTTTTAAGTTTTGCCATCAGAGCACCAGAGATTTTGTTTGATCCTGACCTCAGGTGCTGGGGTGTTCTACTCATGATCCCTGTGATTGTGTGGGCTTCCTACAGGCACTCCATTTCATTTTATTTCTTGATTTTACTGAGATACTGTGCCGAGTAGGCCATTAGCCATGCTGCCCAGCAACCCCTGGGTTAATCACAGGCCAGTTTACAATGACTAATTAATCTACCAGCCAGTACATCTTTGGACTCTGGGAGGAAACCCATGCGGTCACAGGGAGAACGTACAAACTCCTTGGAGGCAGCGGCGGGAATTGAACCCAGGTCGTTGGTACTGTAGAGCGTTGTGCTAACCACTATGCTGTCATTTTCTTCCTACATCCCAAAGATGTGTAGTTTGCTAGGTTAACGCACCTCTATAAATGGGACCTGGTGTGTAGGTGGTTTCAAAGATCAAAGCACATATACATCACCATATGCAGTACTACTCTGAGATTCATTTTCATGCAGGCATTCACAGTAAACCAGAAATATAACAGAACCAATGAAAAGCTACATACATAGACTGACAATCAACCAGTGTGCAAAAGAAGACAAAATGTACAAACTTAAAAAACAGAAACTGAATAAAACTGAAAACGTGTGATAGTGTTCTTGAAAGTGAGTCCATAGATTGTGGAATCCATTCAGGGTTGGGTTGAGTGAAGTTATTTTTGCGGGTTCAGGAGCCTGGTGGTTGAAGGGTCATTTCTTTTCCTGAACCAGCTGGTGTTGCTACCATTCAAATATCGTGGTGGTAGAATACAGTGAGAGTTGATTAGATTATGGGGAAGGAAAAAATGGGATTGGTGTAGATTTGATGTAAATGGATGGTTGATCGCTGGTATCAACTCAATGGCACAGGGGTCTGTTCCTATGTTGTATCCCTCTCTGATTCTATGACTCCACTCCCACAAGCAGACCGTACAATTCCTGAGGTACAAAGCAAGCTGTGGTACTCTAAGCCTTTTGACCAAAAGGCAGATTCAAAATCATTTGTCAAAATTGAACTGGATGAATCCTCAGAGGGAATGTGGAGGTGATTGATTGGCAAAACTCTGCCAAAGACCCAGCATGACAAAAGTGGGCTGAATATTCTCCTCAGTCACAGGCACAAAATCGCTGGAGGAACAAGGTTAGGATGTATCTATGGAAAAGAGTGAACGGTGGACATTTTGGACCAAGACCCTTCTTCAGGGCAGAGTAGGAAGAGAGAAGATGTCAGAATAAACGGGGTGGGGGGGGGGAGTGGAAGGAGGCTAGCTAGAAGGTGGTAGGTGAAGCCAAGTGGGTGGGAAAGGCTGAAGAAAGAATCTGGTGGGAGAGAAGCGTAGACAATAAGAGAAAGGGGAGGAGGAGGGGTCCCGGGGAAAGTAATAGGTAGGAGAGAAGAGGTGAAAGTGAATACCCTCCTTCAGTTCTCTATCATTCTATAAACCTTCCCCTGTGGATACAATAGGGTCTTTGCAGATCCAATAGGGTCTCTGCGGATACAATAGGATCTTTTAAGAGCCTCTTAGATAGATAATGGAGCTGTGAAAAATGGAGAACTATGTGCTAGGGAAATTCTAGGCAGTTCCCAGAGTAGGTTACATGGTCGGCACAACATTGTGGGCCGAAGGGCCTGTTATGTGCTGTAGATTTCTACGTTCTATGTTCCATGCCTTTTTTGTTTATTTGGGGGAAATCAGCTTAGAAGCAGAAATTTTCTGACTGTAATTGTTATGTTTCTGTTGCAGTGAGCCTCTTACTGAAGAGAAATGTAAGCCCAGATTTGTGCAATGAAGATGGACTCACAGCATTACATCAGGTAAGGAGGAATCTTCCCACTCACTGTGTCCAGCTGTGAGATCAGAGACCCCTTTGGATGCAGCCTCCAATAGGAATACTGAAATGATATCGGAAATTAGGATCTTAAGTTACACGAATAAGAATAAATGATCAAGTTACATATTAACTGGGGCGGCATGGCAGTGTAGTGGTTAGCAATACGCTTTACAGTACCAGTGACCTGGATACAATTCCTGCTGCTGCCCGAAAAGAGTTTGTACGTTCTCCCCGTGACCACATGGGTTTCCTCCGGGTGCGCCAGTTTCCTCCCACAATCCAAGTACGTACCAGTTGGTAGGTTAATTGGTTGTTGTATATTAACCCGTGATTAGGCTAGGGTTAAGTCGGGGATTGCTGGGTGGCACGAGGGGCTGGAAAGGTCTATTCTGTGCTGTAAATAAATAACTTAAATCAAAATGAACAGTCTGGAGGATCTTGGGCAGAATCTCTTTGTTTGCAACAAGATTTTCTATAAAGTTTTAATTAATGTATTCATATAAGCTTTAATTCCCAGATTGTTCTGGCTATCTATTCTCAAGGTTCAAGGTACATTTATTATCAAAAATTGTATGCAATATGCAGCCTGAGATTCGTCTTGTCCAGACTGTTCTGCCTAGCTGTTCTCAAGGTTCAAGGTACATTTATTATCAAAGTATGTATGCAATATACAACCCTGGGATTCATCTTCTCCAGACAGCCACAAAACAGAAAAAGATTTTTTAAACACTTTCACCAATAACTTCAAATTCAGATTCAGACCCAGATCTATTTATCCCAGGAAAATCAAAACATGCAGTGAAATGTATCATTTGCATTAACAAAAGAACACACCCAAGGATGTGGCCCGCAAGGGTCACCACACATTCCAGCGCCAACATAGGATGCTCACCACAACATAACAGTACATGCCAAGTGACAAAGCAACAACAGCAAAACGAGCCTCATTCCTTCCTTCCACCCACTCACTCAAATTGACTCAGCACAACTTACATGTTTAAGTGTTACCAACATGCTTAAGACACTGGTAAAAGTTCTGAGGTCTCCGTTGGTCAGGGCCGACCTCGGATGTTGTCTCCTGGCTGCCTAGGTATGCAAGATGACAGTACAATATGGAGAACACGCTGCTGCCCACATAGCGGGCTCCCCCTCTCTAGATAGATAGATAGATACTTTATTCATCCCCATGGGGAAATTCAGCTTTTTTCCAATGTCCCATACACTTGTTGTAGCAAAACTAATTACATACAATACTTGACTCAGTAAAAAATATGATATGCATCTAAATCACTATCTCAAAAAGCATTAATAATAGCTTTTAAAAAGTTCTTAAGTCCTGGCGGTAGAATTGTAAAGCCTAATGGCATTGGGGAGTATTGACCTCTTCATCCTGTCTGAGGAGCATTGCATCGATAGTAACCTGTCGCTGAAACTGCTTCTCTGTCTCTGGATGGTGCTATGTAGAGGATGTTCAGAGTTTTCCATAATTGACCGTAGCCTACTCAGTGCCCTTCGCTCAGCTACCGATGTTAAACTCTCCAGTACTTTGCCCACGACAGAGCCCGCCTTCCTTACCAGCTTATTAAGACGTGAGGCGTCCCTCTTCTTAATGCTTCCTCCCCAACACGCCACCACAAAGAAGAGGGCGCTCTCCACAACTGACCTATAGAACATCTTCAGCATCTCACTACAGACATTGAATGACGCCAACCTTCTAAGGAAGTACAGTCGACTCTGTGCCTTCCTGCACAAGGCATCTGTGTTGGCAGTCCAGTCTAGCTTCTCGTTTAACTGTACTCCCAGATACTTGTAGGTCTTAACCTGCTCCACACATTCTCCATTAATGATCACTGGCTCCATATGAGGCCTAGATCTCCTAAAGTCCACCACCATCTCCTTGGTCTTGGTGATATTGAGACGCAATGTATCTCTATGTATCTGATAAACCAAAAGGAACGGCAGAGACTGATAGTTTGGCACCAGCAGCATTGCAGGAGTTGTCAGTCAGCATTGAACTCAACATAGGACTGCCTTAAGGAGTCCAGCTCTGCATTTTTCCCTCAGGGGTTTACTCCTGAAACTTACCCCACGAGCGGATTTAGCGGCAAGGCACCAGATGTTTGAGATTAGAGTTTTCCTAGATGAGCTGCCGACCACAGCTAACGAGCCCCATCTGCCCGAAGCGACTGGTTTTAAGGCACCAGTAACCTGCCTTTGCCCTTTCTCTTCCTGTCAGTAGAAACGGTTCCACCCGGTTTAGTATCTAAGCCAAGCGTGAAGGCCAGGAGCTGGACTTGGTTGTCAGAGGCTATCTGAGACACAGACCATTGTGAGTACTTAGTAGGTAGTGACAGCTTATTCCAATTACCATCCCCAGCTAGGACAACCTTAAGGAACAGGTGAAAGTCCTACTTGAGGCGTAAAAGTTTAGTATTTAGTTGATGTTTCAATGAACAGTTGCTGTAAGGATAGGTTTCCTTTGACTGAAATCTACATTGTGCCCACCAAACCCTGTACGAGTTATAAGCTACCAGTTTAGTGATCACATGGGCATGGTATTTATTTATTGATACACATTGCAGAATAGGCCCCTCTGGGCCTTTGAGCTGTGTCCCTTAGCAATCCCCCGATTTAACCCCAGCCTAATCATGGGACAATTTACAATGACTAGGTCTTTGGACTGTGGGAGGAAACCAGGGCACCTGGAGGAAACCCATGCGGTCATGGGAAGTACTAACAAACTCCATGCAGGCAGTGGTGGGAATTGAAACGGGGTGGCCTATATTGTAAAGCGTTGTGCTAACCACTATGCTATTGTGCTGGACTTCTAAGGAACTTGATTTTGCTCGAAGATGCATAGCCAATTTACAACTGTGAATCTCCCAGCTCAGAGTAGTCTCATTCATAATTGTTCAGAATGGAAAAACATCAAGACCTGTCCAAAAAGGAACCCAAAGGGGTCCAATATCCTAGCAGGCAGAGCTGTTAGGGAAAGTTTAAACTAATTTGGCAGGGGGATGGGAACCGGAGTGATAGGGTTGAGGAAGGGGAAAACAGAAATAAATCAAAGACAGCGTGCCACAGAGATGATAGAAAGGACAGGCAGGAGATGAGGCATAGTCACAGCCAGTGGGATGAGTTGCAGGGCAATAGAGGTGTAGTGTAGTTAAAACAGAAAATAGCAAATACTGGACGGGAAGTGTTATATTTGAATGCACGCAGCATAAGAAATAAAATGGACAATCTTGAAATTCGGCTACAATGTTGTGGCCATCTCTGCAACTTGGCTAAAGGATGGCTGCCATTAGGGAGCTGAACGTTCAAGGATATACGGTGTATCAGAAAGATGGGTTAGTAGGCAGAGAGGGTTGTGTGGCCCTGTGTATAAGAAATAATATTAAATCATTAGAAAGGGATGACATAGGATCAGAAGGTGTAGAGTCTCTATGGGTTGAGTTAAGAAATGGCAAGGATAAAAGGACCCTAATGGTAGTTGTATCTAGGCCTCCAAACAGCAGCCAGGATGTGGATTACAAATTACAGCAGGAGATAGAAAAGACGTGTCACAAGGGCAATGTCGTGGTAATCGTTGGGAATTTTAACTTGAAAATGGATTGGGAAAACCAGGCCAGTACTGGACCTCGAGAGAGAATTTGTAGAATGTCTAAGGGATAACTTTTTAGAACAGCTTGTTGAGCGCACTAGGGGATCGGCTGTGCTGGATTGGGTGTTGTGCAATGATCCGGAGTTGATAAGAGAGCTTAAGGTTAAGGAACCCTTAGGGAACGGTGATCACAATATGATCGAGTTCATTTTGAAATTTGAAAAGGAGAAACTAAATTCCAATGTGTCGGTATTTCAATGGAATAAAGGACATTACAATGGCATGAGAGGGGAACTGGCCAAGGTTGGCTGGAAAGGAACACTAGCAGGAAGGACAGCAGAGCAGCAATGGCTGGAGTGTCTGTGAAAAGTGAGGGAAGTGCAAGACAGATGTATTCCAAATGAGGAATTTTCAAATGGAAGGACACTACTGTGGCTGAACAATGAAGTCAGAGCCAAAGTAAAAGCAAAAGAGATGGCATACAAGGAAGCCAAAGCTAGTGGGAAGATAGAAAATTGGGAAGCTTTTAAAAACTTGAGGAAGGAAACTAAGAAGGTCATTAGGAAGGAAAAGATGAATTATGAAAGGAGGCTGGTGACTAATATCAAAGAAGATACTAAAAGCTTTTTAAGGTATATAAAGGGTAAAAGAGTTGAGGAAAGTAGATATGGGACCAATAGAAAATGACACTGGCGATATTGTAATGAGAGACGCAGGGATGGCAGAGAAACTGAATGCGTATTCTGTATCAGTCTTCGCAATGGAAGTCATCTGCAGTATACTGGACACTCAGGAGCGTCAGGGTAATGAAGCATGTGCAGTGAAATTTATGACTAAGAAGGTACTCTGGAAGCTTAATGATCCGAGGGTGGATATATCTCCTGGACCTGATGAAATGCACCTTTGGGTTCTGAAGGAAGTAGCTGGAGAGATTGCAGAGGCATTAACAATGATCTTTCAAGAATCGATAGATTCTGGCATTGTACCAGATGACTGGAAAATTGCAAATGTTACTCCGCTATTTAAGAAGGGTAGGAGGCAGCAGAAAGGAAACTATACACCTGTTAGCCTACAATAATTGTTGAGAAGTTGTTGGAATCGATTGTTAAGGATGAGATTAAGGAATACCTGGAGGCACATGACAAGATAGACCAAAGCCAGCATGGTTTCCTGAAAGGAAAATCCTGCCTGACAAACCTACTGCAATTTTTTGAGGAAATTACAAGCAGGGCAGACAAAGGAGATGCAGTAGATGTGGTGTACTTGGATTTTCAGAAGGCCTTTGACAAGGTGCCGCACATGAGGCTGCTTAGCAAGATAAGAGCCCATGGAATTACAGGGAAGTTACTAGCATGGATGGAGCATTGGCTGGTCAGCAGAAAACAGAGTGGAAATAAAGGAATCCTATTCTGGCTGGCTGCCAGTTACCAGTGGAGTTCCACAGGGGTCGGTGTTGGGACTGCTGCGTTTTACAATGTATGTCAATGATTTGGACTATGGGATTAATGGATTTGTGGCTAAATTTGCTGATGACACAAAGATGGGTGGAGGAGTGGGTAGTGTTGAGGAAACAGAGAGCCTGCAGAGGGACTTAGATAGTTTAGGGGAATGGGCAAAGAAGTGGCAAATGAAATACAATGTTGGAAAGTGTATGGTCATGCACTTTGGTGGAAGAAATAAACAGGCAGACTACTATTTAGATGGGGAAGAGAATTCAAAATGCAGAGATGCAAAGGGACTTGGGAGTCCTTGTGCAGGATACCCTCAAGGTTAATTTCCAGGTTGAGTTGGTGGCAAAGGCGAATGCAATGTTGGCATTCATTTGTAGAGGTATAGAATATAAGAGCAGGGACGTGATGCTTCCCATGGTAGGGGAGTCGAGGACAAGAGGGCATGATTTCAGGACTGAAGGATGTCCATTTAGAACAGAAATGCGGAGAAATTGCTTTAGTCAGAGGGTGGTAAATCTGTGAAATTTGTTACCATGAGCAGATATATATGTATATAGTTTGATTAAATATTCGTGTTTGGTTAAACAATTCATTCTGGGTTACATGTAAAAATATATGAAATACATACGTCATCACACTACCACATGATATATGTGTGTGCCTCACTTAAAGTAATCCTGAAGTTAGACCCTCATTTCAACTTCCATGTCTTCCTTTGAAATAGTTTAATGCTTTGAAGTTACAAAATATAACAATCAGGAGCAGATTTCTACAAAAAGCATTTGGAAGCAGCACAAAGTTGCTGCTTCAGTTTGCAGTAGAACATCTTAGGACTCTGGAAGTGAACACTCGTTCAGTATTTATTGATTTAAGGCACGTGTTGTACTTTGCATGATTAACCCATATATTAATCAATCAATGTGATTGATTTTGTTAATAGCTGTAAACCTTTTGGGCATATTCAACTCTGAACTGATTCCACAACCCAAGGATTCGTTGTCAAGGACTCTACAACTCATATGCTCAGTTCTTATAAGATGTAGAAGCAGCATGAGGCCATTTGGCCCATTGTCTGATCTGCCATTTCACCATGGCTGATCCAATTTTCCCCCTCAGCCCAAATGTCCTGCCTTCTCTCCGTATCCCTTCGTGCCCTGACTTGTCAAAACCCTTTCCATCTCCGCCTTAAGAATACCCAGTGACTTGGTCTCCACAGCTGCTCGTGGCAACAAATTCCACAGGTTCACCATCCTCTGGCTAAAGAAATTCCTCCTCATCTCCGTTCTAAATGGACATCACTCTATTCTGAGTCTGTGCCCTCTGGTCTTAGACTCCCCTACTGTAGGTTAGGATTCAATTTATGTACGTATTAATTAATTTATCTATCAACCGTTGGAATATAGAAGATTGAGGGAGTCCTGATAAGGGTGTATAAAGGTAGCTGTGCAGTTAGCATAACAATATTGCAGAGCCAGCAACTCTGCTGCTGTCTGAAAGGAGTCTGTGTGTTTTCCCTGTGACTGTGGGTTTCCCCCGGTTTTCTCTGACATTCCGAAGATGTACGGGTTACAAGGGTAATTGGTCACAAGGGTGTAATTGAGCTAGAGGGGTCTATTACCATGCTGTATCTCTAAATTAAAATAAGTGGTAGCACATCATCCGTTTCCCAGGGAACGTAAAACTCAAGGGCATAGGTTTAAACTGAGAGGTGAGAGATCTAAAAGGGACCATGAGGGGCAACTTCTTCATACAGAGGGTGGTGATGTATATATGGATGAGCTGCAAATGAAGTGGTTGAGGCAGTTACAATGACAGTTTTAAAAGGTATTTTAAAATGCACTTAGAAAGGAGGGGTTTAGAGGAGGGTTTCTCAACCTGGGATCCACAGACTGATGTTAGGGAACTGCTGCTTTAGAGGGATAAGGACCAAACGCGGGAAATGAGGATCAACTTGGCGGGCACCTTGGTTGAGCCAAAGGGCCGGATTCCATACTGTATTAGTCTATGACTTTATGACTTTATTTGGTGGATACAGCCGAGTCCGTCACAGAAAAATCCCAGCACCCCCCCCCCCCCACCCCTGGTGAGCATATCTATGAGGAGAGGCACCACAAGAAAGCAGCGTCCATCATCCAGGTGACGGAGGGAAACATACAGCTGACATTCTGGGTCAAGACCATGCTCTCTTCTCACTGCTGCCATCAGGCTGGAGGTACAGAGCCTTAGGTCCCACAACATCAGGTTCAGGAACTGTCATTACCCTTCAACCATCAGGCTCCTGAACCGGTATGGATAACTTCACTCACCTCAACACTGAACTGATTCCACAACCTATGGATTCACTTCCAAGGAGTCTCCAACTTGTGTCCTCTATCAATATATATATATATAAAATTTATTACTCTATTTGCAGTTTGTCTTTTGTACATTGTTTGCTTGTTTTTTTGTGTAGTTTTTAATTGATTCTATAGTATTTCTTTGTTCTACTGTGAATGCCTGCAAAGAAATGAATCTCAGGGTGGTGTATGTCGATATTTACATACTTTGATAATAAGTTAACTTCGAACTTTGACTCTTTGATTTGCTAGTGATTGTCGTGTGCTGCAATGTGGTTAGTCTGTGGAAGATTTGGGATTAGGTGTTTACACTGGGAGAATTGAGTGAGTTTGGGAGGGAGCAGGCAAGTGTAAAGTCATCTGTTTCCTCTTATAAAATTGTTGACATACAAGATGTTCAGTAAAGAGAATCCTAATTATTTTGCAACTCTGCTCAGAAAAGAATTTGTTTTTCCTTGGCCATTTTACTGCGATCAATGGGCTAACACAGGTGTGAGTCAGGCTCTTGTTTCCCAACACACTGTGACACACTTCAGCCTCCGTACTGAATTATGGGATCGGGCTGGAGAGAAGGGAAATTGCTCACGATCCAGGAAGTGTTCAAAGTTTATCAAAATAGCAGCAATCAGGAAAATATTTCATTTGTGGTTTGATCTTATTTTGGCCTAACGTGGAATGTCACAGTAGTATAGTGGTTAGCACGACGCTATTACAGCTTGGGGAATTGGAGTTAGGAGTTCAATTTCAGTGTCCTCTGTAAGAAATTTGTATATCCTCCCCTTGGAATGCATGGAATTTCTCCAGGTGCTCCAGTTTCCTCCCACATTCCAAAGATGATTCTGTTAGTAGGTCCTGTGATTAGGACAGGGTTAAATAGGGGGCTGATTTTTACTTTTTATTTAATGAGTTACAGTGTGGAGTAGGTCTTTCTGGCTTTTCGAACCACGCCAGCCAGCAACCCCTGATATAACTGTAGCTTAATCATGAGACAATTTACAATGACCAATCAGCACATCCATGGACTGTGAGAGGAAACCGGAGCACCCAGAGGAAACCCATGAGGTCACAGGGAGAATGTACAATCTCCTTACAGATAGCAGCGGGAGTTGAACCTAGGTTACTGGTACTGTAAATCGTTACGCTAACCCCTACACTATCATGCCACCCTGGCTTGCTGGGGGGTGCGACTGGAAGGGCTGGAAAGGCCTGTAAAATATAAATAATTTCCTTTCTGATAGTCAATGTTCAGCTTTCCAGACGAATCAATGCAGTCAGAAGTACTTAGCTGTAACTTAAGGAGCTCGTAGAGTTATTCTCCTAACAAATTTCAGTCTTCAGGCAGCATCTATGGAAAGGAATAAACAGTCGATGTTTTGGGCCAAGACCCTTTGTCAGGACTGGAAAGGAAGAGGGAAGAAGCCTTTCTCTCTTCCACCTTTCACCTCCCAGTGTCGCACTTCATCCGCTCTTCCCCCATTCACCTGCCTTCCCCCTTACCTGATTTCACCTGTCACCTGCCAGCTTCTGCTCCTTCCCCTGCCCCTCACTTCTTACTCTGGCTTCTTCCCCCCTTTCTTTTCAGTCCCGATGAAGGGTCTCGGCCTAACACATCGACTGTTCATTCCTCTCCACAGATGCTGCCTGACCTGCTGAGCTCCTCCAGCATTTTGTGTGTGATTTCCAGCAGAACCTCTTGTGATTAAAATTTTAGCCCTTATTAGGTTAAATCATAACCAATCAGGGTCAAAGTTCAAAGTACTTTTTTTTGTAATTTATTTTTTATTATTGAAGTTCATCAAACAAACATTTCCATAAGATGTATTTCAGACATTGTACATATATATCATATAATCATATATATCACAAAATCTCCACAAAATATTTATCTGGAGTATACACTTATAGAAAAGAGTGCAAAGAAAAAACAAGCAAAAGGAAAGACTTATGTACATGTAGGGAGTGATCTTTTTTTTTACAACAGATTCATTGATTTGTGAGAATAAAATCAGGCCTATGAGGCATTATGTAGTTAAACCATTTTTCCCAGTATGAATCAAATTGTTCCAGCTTATGATTAACAGATGCTGTTATCTTCTCCATTTTGTAAATGTCCATTGTAATTTCCATCCATATATTTAAAGTTGGGCTCTCCTGTGATAACCATTTCCTAGTAAGAGTCTTTTTACCAGCTACCAACAGTATATTCATTAAATATTTATCTCTTTTCATCCATTCTTGAGGTATATATTCAAAATATATGGTCTTACTCTCCAAGGGTATTTCACATTTAAAGATGTCTTGTAGGGCATTGTATATCCCCCTCCAATAGTTTTTGATAACAGGGCAGTCCCAAAAAATATGATAATGATTTGCATTTTGATTTCCACAATTTCTCCAGCAAACAGGGAGGTTACCATCATAATGGGATTTCTGAGAGGGTGTAATAAAATATCTTATCAAATTTTTTCGTCCAAACTCCTTCCATTTCTGTGAATTGGTACACTTCCATTGATATCTCCATATTGTTGTCCATTATTCCTCAGATATAATTATCCCTCCTTCCTTCTCCCATTTTGTTTTAATGTATGAAGTCGAATTGTTTTAAGATTTGACAACCCCTTATACATGCTTGAAATGATTCTACTACCGTTATCTGAATTATATGCTTTTCTAAAGAGCTCTATCAAGCATGTATTTGCCTTGGTTACATTTTTAAGCGTCTTATTAACATATTGTTGCATCTGTAAATACCGATAAAAATCTTGTTTTTCTAATAAGTGTTTCTCTTTAAGCATTTCAAAACTGAACAGTGTTCCTTATTTCATTATGTTGCAAAGAACTGTTATTCCTTTAGCTGTCCAGTCCTTAAATCTACCATTCAATTTATTTGGTGTAAAATCAGAGTCATATGCACACCATTTAAGAATTGCAATATCTCCCTCTAGATTATATTCTTTTATAGTAGTTTTCCATATTTTAAGAGTCAATTTCACCCATGGGTTATCAATAGTATTTATGTACCTTTGCAGGTTGTTATCAGCCAAAATTGCTTGTATGGGGATGGGAAGTACCCGCTCCTCAATGTTTTTCCATTGAGCATCATATGATGGGTTGCACCAACATATCACAGCTCTCAACTGTGCTGCAAAATAATAATCTCTAAGAGAAGGCAAGCACCATCCCCCCTTTTCCTTTGCTAATTGCAAAGTTTTGAGACGAACTCTAGGCCTTTTACCCTGCCAAATATACCTTGATAGCATCTTGTTCCATTCATTGAATTGATTTTGATTAATCTCTATTGGTAGGGTCTGAAATAAATATAACAGTCTGGGCAGTATATTTATTTTAATAGACTCAATCCTTTTCTTTTTCAATCTTTTTATTAGTATTAATAATATTATGAACAAAATACAATTGATATATTAATAAAGGGATTACAAACATACAAATTCCCATTACACATGAAAGAATACATAAGCAATGATTACAGTATAAATAAGTTTTCCCAAAACATGAACCATACAGTAAATGTATGAACAAGGTAAATCTAGATATTTCATAATATATAATATAAGACTCAATCCTTGAACTGAGACTGAAAAAAGGAATCAGGCTCCATCTTGCCACATCTTCCTTAATTTTTTTATATAAAGGCTGATAATTACATTCTGATAATTTTGCCAAATCTTTTGGCACAATGATGCCCAAATATTTGAAAGACTCTGTGTGCCATGCCCAGGGGTATCGACTTTCAATTTCTCTTGGTGGGCTATAGTAATATGAAAGTAATTGGGTATTATCTATGTTGATCTTGTATCCTGATAATTGACCATATTGTTCCAAGGATTGCATCAATTTAGGTAAAGAGTATGTTGGTTGCCCTAGATAGATCAAAATGTCATCCGCATATCAAGCCAATTTATGCTCTGTCCCTTTAATAGTAATTCCCCTGATATCTTCATTTTGTCTGGTGTATTGAGCTAATGGTTCCTGATATAACGCAAAGAGTAGTGGTGACCATGCACAACCCTGTCTCATGCCCCTTTCTAGAGTAAGACTATTTAATAAATATCCATTGATTTTAATCCTAGCAGTAGGATTGTCATATAGTGTCTGTATAGTTTTAATAATTGTGTCTTGGAAACCAAATCTATGTAAAACTCTGTAAAGAAAATTCCAATTAACCGAATCAAATGGTTTTTCAGCGTCCAGGCTTACCACTATTGCTTCAATTTTGTTTTTTTGTATATGACCCATAATGTGAAGTATCCTTCGTATATTGTCTTGAGTCTGGCGTTGTCGTATAAAACCTGTCTGATCATTACGTATCAGTATGGGTAGAAACTCCTCTAATCGTTTGGCCATGATGGAGTTAAATAACCTATAATCTACATTAAGAATGGATATTGGTCTAAATGACCCGCATTCCATTTTATCCTTGCCTTCTTTCGGTATAACTGAGATTATCGCTTCCTTTCAACTGGGTGGCATTTGTGCCTTTTTTAGAGCCCAGTTCAGTGTGGGGAGTAAAACAGGAATTAACTCATTTTTAAATTCTTTGTACCACTCTGCCGTATACCCACCTGATCCTGGTGACTTGCTTAATTTAAGCCTACTAATTGCAGCTTTTAATTCAACTTCAGTTATGTCAGCTTTCATCCTTCTATTTTGTTCTTCGCTTAAAGTGGGTAACTCTAGAGAATTCAAGAAGGTGTCAATATGGGTTATGCTTCCCCCAGAACTTTGGAATATAGCGTTTTGTAAAACACTTCAAAAGCTTCTTGAATTTCACTTAGCTTTTTTTTTTATCATTTTCATTCTTGGGTCCCTAATTCTATGACTTGTATTTTCTGCTATTTTTTTTTCAGTTTCCACGCCAGTATTTTCATAGATTTCGATCCACTTTCATAATGTCTCTATTTCAGAAACATTAAGTTTTTCCTGATTTCTTGCATAGCCAAATTATTTATTTCATTCCTAATTCTTTTAATTTCCCCTAATGTATCCTGTGCCAAATTCAATTTGTGTTTTTTCTCTAGTTCCTTCGGCCTATTTTTTAATTCCTCTAATGTTTTATTCCTTATTTTTTTCTTGTATGAAGATATTGCTATAATTTTCCCTCTTAAGACCGCCTTCACAGTATCCCATAAAATGGGAGGTGAAACCTCTCCATTATCATTAAATTCTAAGTAGAGACCAATTTCTTTTTTAATTTGTTCCTTAAAGTACGGATCATTGAGTAGACTTGAATTTAGTTTCCAAATAGTATTCTTTGGTTGTAGGTCAAAATCAACAGATAAATATATAGGTGCATGGTCACTTACATCTATTGTCCCAATTCCACAGGTGTTTATTTTGTCTTTGTCTTTTCCAAATGTCATGAAATAGTCTATTCTTGTATATACAGAATGTGGAGCAGAATAATGAGTGTAATCCCTTCTGTCAGGGAAAAGGTCCCTCCATATATCAATTAAACCAACATCCTCAAAAAGTGTATTAACTTTCTTATGTAAAGATTTTGTTTCATAGGTTTTTCTATTGGAAGAGTCTAAGTTTGGTTGTAATTGTAAACTTAAGTCTCCCCCACATATCAGGAGACCTTCTGTTTCCGTTACCATAATATCAGTAATTTTCTGAAAGAAACCAATATCACTTCCCGGGGGTGCGTATATATTCAATAGAGTAACTGAATTGCTGTCTATATTCCCCCTTACCAGAATATATCTGCCTTCTTTATCTCTCATTTCGAATATTTTTTCAAAATTTAGCTTACTTGAGATGAGAATAGCAACTCCTCTCCTATGCTCTGATTTATATGAGGAGAAAAACAGATTAGTGAAGCCCATTCTCTTTAGTTTTTTATGCTCATTATCACTTAAATGAGTTTCCTGTAAATATACTACATGGGCTTGTTCTTTTTTCATTTTGGATAAAATTCTCTTATGTTTGATTGGATTTAATAGCCCATTTACATTAAAAGAAATGAATTTTACCTTGTCCTTAGCCATCTGTATTTATCTGTCAATGTATCACTGAAATTAGAATAAAACTTAATCGATCTACTCCCTGAACAAATAAGAACCAAGAAACTCAAATAATAACAAAAATGGCAACGAACATGTGATTCCAAGGCTGAGGTCTCTAGTGAATGACCCTGCGTTGAGCTAGAGGAAATGTCTAGCTGTGGGGGATAACCCCTCCTACTTGTGAGTTGAGGACCCACATTGCAGAATTCATAAAAGTCAGTGAACAAATCCATTACACAAAAAAGATTTCCCTGTGTACTCCTCTTATATATATACACACACACACACAAATATATATATATATATATATATACACATATACACACACACACACATTACACACATACACATATATGCACACACACACACACACACACACACACACACACACATATATATATATATATATATATTCTCATTTTGGTGGGGAAAAAGGAGTAAGTGAGCAAATAAAGAATAACAACTACGTAATATAAGATCCACATTATAATAAGTATTTCTCGAGATACGTACATCACCATGTACTTTTGCTTCTGTTTAGCTTCTCAACATTTTTAAAGTTAGCCAAACCTTATGGCTCTTCTGAAGGGGGTGAGGACTGTCTTTGGGAAACTCCCGGTCTCTTCCTGATATGTTTCTCTCAGCCTCCTCCCGTCTCCTGCCTTCTCGTTTCTCGCACTATTTCCCAAGCCAAGCGGGACAATTCATCAGCCTGGCTTTCTTTCGTTTTGGTCATGCTGACGGGCAACCCTCTGGTCTTCATGTCTGTAGTTGCCTCTTCCACTGTCTGGTACAACTGCGTCAAAGTACATTTATTATCAAATTGTGTATACTATATGCAACCTTGTGATTCATCTCCTAACAGGCAGCCACGAAACAAAGAAACCCAAAAGAACCCATTTAAAAAAAAGATCGTCAAACACCCAAGGTGCAGGAAAAAATCGTGCAAACAATAAAAATAAGCAAATAGCATTCAAAACTGAAGTTCAGAAAAGTGAGTTCACAGACGTGAAGCCAGCAGCTGATTCACAAGCACGTTAGTTGCAGTTAAGATAGTCTCTGTGGACAGTGGGTAATGAAACGGGATGAGGTGTTGTCCGTGGGGCAACAGGTTGAATAAGACACATTTGTACTTACTGGTGCTGTGAAAAATGTGAGGTGATCTCACTGAAACACAATTTTTGATGAGGGTACATGCTGAGAAACTGCTTCTTCTCAAACAGGAGAACACACTGCTAGGATATAGAGATTTTGTTCTTCAGATTTGTGAATCTTTGGAATTGTGCAGTCCAAGAGGTTCATGGGCACTCAATAAATCGTGTTATTGAAGATATGGATTTCTGCATCTTAAATCTTCTCAATTGTCATGTTATTCATGGATGAGATTTATACATGTTAAATATGTCATCATAGATGTGCAGTCATACAGCATGGAAAAGGGCCCTTCAGCCCCCAGTCTCTGTGCTGACCATCAAGCACCCATTGACACTAATCCTATCTTAATTCCATTCATTATTCTCACCAAATTCCCATTCACTTGGGTGCTTTACAGCGACCCACCAATCCGCATGCCTTTGGGACATGGGAGGGAACTGGAGCATCTGGAAGAAAATCGCCTGATCACTGGGAGAACATGCAAATTCCACATCAGAGATCAGGGCTAAACCCAGTTCACTGGGACCACGGGGCAGCAACTTTACCAGGTGTGTCTCTGTGCTACCAGTGTTAACACAGTCCAACTGAAGCTGGTTAGAGACTTTCAAGTCCAAGTTCAAGCTCAAGTTTATTATCATTCAACCATATACTTTATGCCACCAAACAAAACAATATTCCTCTAGACCATGGGTTCCCAACCTGGGTCCACAGTCCTCTTGCTTAAAGGCATTGGTCCATGACATCGGAAAGGTTGGGAACTCCTGCTTCAGACCAACGTGCACAGATTAATCAGACACAACATATAAAGTTATATTACCACAAATAAATTAACAAATAAAGAGGTGTATTCATGGCACAAACTGAAAAATAAAGCGTTTACTTCTACTGGGGCTTCTTACATGATAAAATGTGGGTGGTGGCGACGGGGAGTTTGGTAGTCTCACGGAGTGGGGGGAAGAAGCTGTTTCACATCCTAACAGTCCTTGTTCTGGTGCTACAGTACCTCCTACCCGATGGTAGGGAGACAAAGAGATTGCTGGGTGGATGGGAGGGATTGTTGACAATGCACTCCTGATAAATATTTCGGATGTGTGGAAGAGAGTCCCCGATGATCTTCTCCAGCAGTCTTCACATTCCTTTGTAGGGTCTTTCAGTCAGATGCCTGGCAATTCCCGTACCTGCTGACATTTCCTGAAAATGATCTGTTCCCCATCTGTTGCATGGCTGCTCTGGGAGCTGATGTGCACATTTCTTTTTTCCCTAATCAACACCCCACAGCACAGTGAAATCTTGATTACTCACAAGAGTAATTACAAGTTTATTTACAGCTAATGTGCAAATGGATGTCTTTAATTGGAAAAGTGGATTCTGGGCTGTTGAAATGGGTGGAAACCTTGTTACCTTGAAACGTGTGAAGAGCTTGTGTCTGGATGTCCAATCATGGAGAGATTTCACTAGGATAGCCGTCATAAGATGTGGCCTTGGCCCAATATCCCTAGTGAAGCTTAGTCCTTAAGGTCAGCTGAACAGCAAAAGATGTACTGTGAAGTTTAAAAGATTTTAAAAGATCAGCTTTATTTATTGCAGGTACATCAAAATGTGCAGTGAAATATGTCATTTGTGTCAAATAAAATCAGCGAGGTTTGTGCTGGGAGAGGCCCACAAGTGTCACCACACTTCCAGTGCCAACGTAGCATGCCCACAACCTGCTCACCCTATCTTTGGAATGTGGGAGGAAACCAGATCACCAGGAGGAATTCTCCGTGGTCACAGGGGAAATGTATAAACTCTGTACAGACAGTGACGGGATTCGAACCCTGATTGGTGATCACTGGTGCTTTAAAGCGATTACTGTAACTGCTACGTTACCATGCCAACCACTATGTTTGTTTGAAAAATGTTCCTCTTTTGATGGGAAAAGTAAGGGTATTAAGCACACATTGTGAGTTTGATTAGTATTCTAATTTGTCTAGCATTTGTTTAATTTAATAGTTTCATCCACCTTTTCAGATTCCTTCCAAACTCAAGTTTTCTTATCTTTCAGCTCTATAATCCTCACACATCTCTGTTTTCAGTGCTGTCAAGCTCTGGAAATCTGGAGCAACACACACAAAATGCCGGCGGAACTCAACAAGTCAGGCAGCATCTATGGAGGGAAGTAAACAGTCGGGTCTTGATGGAGGGCCATGGCCCAAAATTTTGACTGTTTCTTCCCCTCCATAGATGCTGCCTGACCTGTCGAGTTCCTCCAGCCTTTTTTCGTGTGAGTGTTGCTCAAGATTTCCAGCATCTGCAGAATCTCTTGTGTCTAAACTCTAAGCTCAGTATAACGGCCAGCATATTCAAAGACTCCACCCCCCCCCCACCCCAAATCCCGGACGTTCTCTCTTCATCCTCAGGCAGAAGATACAAAAGCTTGAAATCATGTACGACCAGGCTCAAGGACAGCTCCTATCCCACAGTGATCAGAATCCTGAACCGCTTCACTGTTCACAGTGTTTCCACTCTTACCTGACTCTGGAACGGGCTTTATGTACGATGAGATGGGCTCTAGACATCACAGTCTACCTCATTATGATCTTTATTTAGAGCTACAGCGCAGAATAGGCCCTTTTGGCCCTTCGAGCCACAAACCCAGCAACCCCCAACATACCCCTAACCTAATCATGGGACAATTTACAATGACCAATTAATCTACTACCTTGTACGTCATTGGACTGTGGGAGAAAACCAGAGCACCTGGAGGAAACCCGCACCTCGCGTAGGGAAAATGTACACACTCCTTACAGTGGACGCTGGGATCCAACTCAAAACTCCAACACCCCGAGCTGTAATAGCGTCGCGCCAACCCCTACGTTACCATGGCGCCCACTTGCACTTTTCATATACCTATACTGTAATTTTTCTGCAGCTTTTCCCTTTATTCTGCATTGTTATTATTTTTCCTTGTTCTAGGTCAGTGCACTGTGTAAAGATTTGATCTGAATAAAAGTTTAGGAGACGAGCTTTTCACTGAATCTTGGTACATGTGGCAATAATAAACCAATATCAATGTGGAATTCCTTCAGCCATAGCTCTCAAAGCCCCTGGCTAAAACTCCTTGCTTGAGGTATTGGTCACAGTGCCCCTCTATCTCTTTTACCTGGCTCATTGTCAAACTTTGCATCTGAGAATGCATCTGTGAAATACTTTTATACAAAAAAACTTCATTCGTAATAAAGAGTACTTAGAAGAATAAACCATGCAATGCCTTTCCATTCTTTATGTGCATGGATAATGCTTTCAGTACTGTTCTATTATGATCCTGCACATCAATAGTGCTGTGGCCCCGCAGGGATGGCGTACTGCTGCAGTAATTGAGGGGCTTCCTCGCCCAGCCTTGCTCCTCCCTCTCCAGTAGTTGTGGTCCTTCCCCACTGAGCCCTTGCAGTGGCTGCACCAAGCGTTCCTCCAGACTCGCACCACCAGGTTCAGGAACAATTATTACCCCTCGATCATCAGGCTCCTGAACCAGAGGGGATAACTTCACTCAGCTTCGCTTGCCCCCATCAGTGAACTGTTCCTGCAACCTATGGATTCACTTTGTGCATTCCTCAGCACATACTCCTGCAGCCTGCAGTGGTCTAGATTAACGTGTTATCAGGGCTGCATTAATAAAAGTTGCTCGTATGTAATTAAAACACAAGTGTCCCACATTTTTGAGATAAGGGTGTGGAAATTTCCCAAGACTAGAGGGAGGGCCACATACTACTAAATTGCCTTTAGTTCTAGCAGAATTCTGATTACCATATATTCCGGGGTATAAGCCGACCCCCCCCACCAATTTCAAGGTTAAAAAAGTGACTTTTTCATGTTACCTTTGTACAAGCCGACCCCTTTTGTAGAGGTTTTTGATTCAACCAGAAACAATCACAAGATCTCACATGCCAGTACTCAGCTTTGCCAGATCCGGACCCTGGAAATTTTGTGAACTAGTATCTGCTAAGAAAACAAGCCTACACATCGTAGAGCGTTATAGGTGAATTCTTAATAAATAAATCAGGGAGAGAAATTTTATCTACTATAAGCCTACAGACTCTCACAGCTACCTGGACTATTCATCTTCCTACCCTGTCTCTTGCAAAAATGCTATCCTCTTCTCACAATTCCTCTGTCTCCGCTGCATCTGCTCGCAGGATGAGGCTTTTCACTCCAGGACGAAGGAGATGTCTTCCTTTTTTAAACAAAGGGGCTTCCCTTCTTCCACCATCAACTCTGCCCTCAAACGCATCTCTCCCCTTTCTCGCACATCTGCCCTCACCCCATCCGCCCGCCACCCCACTCGGGATAGGGTTCCCCTTGTCCTCACCTACCACCCCACCAGCCTCCAGGTCCAACGTATAATTCTCCGTAACTTCTGCCACCTCCAACGGGATCCCACTACGAAGCACATCTTTCCCTCCCCCCTCTTTCTGCTTTCCGCAGGGATCACTCCCTATGTGACTCCCTTGTCCACTCGTCCCCCCCATCCCTTCCCACCGATCTCCCTCCTGGCACTTATCCTTGTAAACAGAACAAGTGCTACACCTGCCCTTACACTTCCTCCCTCACCACCATTCAGGGCCCCAGACAGTCCTTCCAGGTGAGGCGACACTTCACCTGTGAGTCGGCTGGTGTGGTATACTGTGTCCAGTGCTCCCGGTGTGGCCTTTTATATATTGGTGAGACCCGACGCAGACTGGGAGACCGTTTCGCTGAACACCTACGCTCTGTCTGCCAGAGAAAGCAGGATCTCCCAGTGGCCACACATTTTAATTCCACGTCGCATTCCCATTCTGATATGTCTATCCATGGCCTCCTCTACTGTCAAGATGAAGCCACACTCAGGTTGGAGGAACAACACCTTATATATCGGCTGGGTAGCCTCCAACCTGATGGCATGAACATTGACTTCCCTAACTTCCGTTAATGCCCCTCTTCTCCTTCTTACCCCATCCCTGACATATTTAGGTGTTTGTTTTTTTCTCTCTCTCTGCCCATCACTCTGCCTGTTCTCCATCTCCCTCTGGTGCTCCCCTCCCCCTTACTTTCTCCCTAGGCCTCCCTTCCCATGATCCTTTCCCTTCTCCAGCTCTGTATCACTTTTGCCAATCACCTTTCCAGCTCTTAGCTTCATCCCACCCCCTCCGGTCTTCTATCATTTCGCATTTCCCCTCCCCCTCCTACTTTCAAATCTCTTAGTATCTTTCCTTTCAGTTAGTCCTGATGAAGGGTCTCGGCCCGAAACGTCGACATTGCTCATCCCTATAGATGCTGCCTGGCCTGCTGTGTTCCACCAGCATTTTGTGTGTGTTGTAGAGAAATTTTGGATTAGGTTTCCAATGGAAAAGAATCCTCTGAAATGTAACCCCCGTGAAACCATTTAGCACCCATTGCAATCTCATTAAAACATAACACGGGGTGGCGGGATCAGTACGTGTACTCAGTATTGAGTTTGCAACCACCATGTACAAAAGATTAAAACAAATGTGATATAATGCTGGCTTCAAGCTGAAGGTTGTTGATTTTGCTAAAGGAACGAATAATTCTGCAGCTGCTAAGAAGTTTAGTGTAAACGAGAGAGAGTGAGAGAGTGGAGAAAGGCAGAGGACACGCTGAGGGAAATGCCAAAGACGAAATGTGCAAACCACAGGAAAACATGCCAGTGGCCAGAACTGGAAGAAAAAGTTTTAGAGTGGGTGAATCACCAGTGATCGTCAGGATACATTGTTACCAGAGAAATGATTTGAGTTCAAGCGTTGAAATGGGCCAAAAAACACTGTGAGGTCAGCGAAAATTTCAAAGCTGTGCGAAGTTGGTGCACCTTATTTATGAATAGACACGATCTTCCGTTGAGACAAAAAACAAAGATTGCTCAGAAATTTCCCGTGGGGTGTTGATTACGTTCAAGAACGCTGCTGGATGGATGCAACGGGTTGCTTGAAGTGGGTTAAAGAGGTGTGGCGTCGACATCCTGAAGATGTCAGGAAAGAAAAGTCACTACTTGTCTGGGACTTTGTTCAAAGCGCACTTGTCAGGTGAGATAAAAGCAACATTGAAAGCTGAAAATACGGACACTGCAGTCATCCCCGGTGGTTTGATCTTCGTGCTCCAGCCACTAGATGTGAGTTTAAACAAACCAAAGAATTCATCGTCGACAGTGGAACCAATTTGACTCAAAAACAGCCAATAAATACGACCTGTCTTCTGTGTATTTGTTTTTCCAAAGTTGGCACCCTCTGCATAAGCCGACCCCCTAATTTTAGGACCAAAATTTAGGGCCAAATTCTCGGCTTATACACTGGAATTTATGGTAAACACCATGTTCAACATAATATTTACATTTCCTATAAGTGTTTCCAAAGGAAAGTATTCTTATCATCGTTATTATGTGCCATGTCGTATGACGTGAGAGATCATAGTCTCATGACCGTGGCTGTTCTTGGCAAGCTTTTCTACAGACGTGGTTTGCCATTGCTTCCTTCTGGACAGTGTCTTTACAAGATGGGTGACCCCAGCTATTATCAATACTCTTCAGAGATTTTCTGCTTGGCATCAGTGGGTGCCAAATGAATCATATGATTCTGGCATGAACCCAGAGGACTGGAAGATTGCAAATGTCACTCCACTCTTTAAGAGGGGAGAAAGGCAAAAGAAAGAAAATTATAGGCCAGTTCGCCTAACCTCAGTGGCTGAGAAAGTTCGGAGTCTATTATTAAGGATGAGGTTTCGGGGTACTTGGAGACTAATGATAAAATAAGTCAAAGTCAGCATGGTTTCTGTGAGGGGAAATCTTGCCTGACAAATTGTTAGTGTCCTTTGAGGAAGTAACAAGCAGGATGGACAAAGGGGAAGCAGTGGATCTCATTTATTTGGATTTTCAGAAGGCATTTGATAAGGTGCCACACATAAGACCATACGATATAGGAGCAGAAGTAGACCATTTGGCCCATCGAGTCTGCTCTGCCATCATCCTGGACTGATCCAATTCTTCCAGTCATCTCCATTCCCTTGCTTTCACCCCATACATAAAGCTGCTTAACAAGATAAGATCCTATAGCGTTACAGGAAAGATACTGGCATGGATAGGGGAATGGCTGACAGGCAGAAGGCCACAATTGAGAATAAAAGAGGCCTTTTCTGGTTGGCTGCCGGAGACTAGTGGTGTTCCTCAGAGGTCAGTATTGGGACTGCTGTTTTTCACATTGTTTGTCGATGATTTAGATAATGGAAATGATAACTTTGTGGCAAAGTTTGTGGATGATACGAAGGTAGGTGGAGGGGTAGGTGGTGCTGAGGAAGCAGTGTGATTACAGCAGGACTTAGACAAACTGGAAGAATGGGCAAAGAAGTGGCAGACGGAATACAGTGTTGGGAAATGTACAATAATGCATTTTGGTAAACGGAACAATAATGCGGACTATTATCTAAATGGGGAGAAGGTTCAAACATCAGAGGTGCAGAGGGTCTTCAGGGTCCTCGTGCAAAACTCCTAGAAGGTTAATTTACAGGATGAGTCAGTGGTAAAGAAGGCAAATGCAATGTTGTCATTTATTTCAAGTGGAATAGAATATGAAAGCAAGGAGATAATGCTGAGCCTTTATAAGACACTAGTCAGGCTGCACTTGGAGTATTGCCAACAGTTTTGGGCCCCATATCTCAGAAAGGATGTGTTGTCATCGGAGAGAGTCTAGAGAAAGTTCACAAAGATGATTCCAGGAATGAAGGGGTTAACATATGAGGATCATTTGGCAGCTTTGGGCCTGTACTCACTGGAATTTAGAAGAATGCGTGGGGATCTCATTGAAACCTACCAAATGTTGAAAGGACTAGATAGGGTGGATGTGGAGAGGATGTTTCCTATGGTGGGGATATCCAGAACTAGAGGGCACAGCCTCAAAATTGAGGGGCGAATTTTTAGAACAGAGGTAAGGGGAATTTTTTTAAATCCAGAGAGTAGTAAATCTGTGGAATGCTCTGCCACAGACTGCAGTGGAGGCCAAATTGGTGGGTATATTTAAGGTGGAAGTTGATCATTTCCTGATCAGTCAGGGCATCAAAGGAAGTGGCGAGAAGGCAGGTGTATGGGGTTGAGTGGGATCTGGGATCAGCCATGATGGAATGGCAGAGGAGAGTCGATGGGCTCAATGGCCTAATTCTGCTCCTATGCCTTATGGTCTTACAACCAGAACCTGTGATATGCACCAGCTGCTCATACGACTATCCACTACCTGCTCCCTTGGCTTCACGTGACCCTGATTGAAGATGGCAGGGGGTGGGGGGTGGTGGAAAACAGCTATGCAAGTGCTACACCTGCACAAGGGTGACCTGCAGACTAGAAGAGAGAAGGAGTGCCTTACACCTCCTCTGGTAGAGACGCATCTCCACCGTGCATCCAGAAGGCGTTCGAACTTATTCAAAATATCCACAGGTTTTTTGACTGGTGGTGATGCTGTGCACAGTTCCTTGCTGTAAAATAATAGGATCTGCAAAGTTCAAAGAAAACAAAATGTTTCCATGCACTATAATTCATATCTGTTACATTAAAAGTTAATGCTTGTATATTGAAGATTATACTCTGTACATAAAAAAACAAACACCGTCCCATCATTTACAAGAGTTCAAACCACAACTTTCTAAACAAAACTATGCACTAAGATTATGCTCTCTCCTCAAGTATTAAACGTTAAATATTGAACCAAACCCTGGGCACTTAAATTTTGAAGTGTTATTCGCTTCAAGTATCTATCTGATGGCCTCAGCACACGCTGATCTGCCTCGCCACATGTGATCTGCTTGGCACGATGTCAGCGTGTCTCTGACCCTTTCCACTTCTGGCCAAATACCTTCTTTCCTCAGTGCGCATTTTTGAAATCCTTAAGCACATTTAAACAAGCTCATCCTAATTTACAGTTTCTGTATCTTAACTAGCTGTTAACCTCTCAGCCCTGTCCTTTTTAACCTATGTTGGTGCTCAGTTTGAATACATTAATTTAAAAACTACCAACCTTGTACGCAAAGTTCAAAGTAAATTTATTATCAAAGCACATATATGTCACCCGATGCAACCCTGAGATTCATTTTCTTATGAGCACATTCAATAAATCCAATAACCATAACCAAATCAATGAAAAACCGCACCTATAGGGCGCACAACCAGTTTACAACAAACAACAAACTGTGCAAATACAAAAAGAAAGGAAGAAAAATAAATAAGCAATAAATATTGAGAGCATGAGATGAAGAGTCCTTGAAAGTGAGCCCATAGGTTGTGGGAACAGTTCAGGGAAGTTATCCCCTCTGGTTCAAGAGTCTGATGGTTGAGAAGTAATAGCAGCTCCTGAACTTGCTGGTGAGTCCTGACGATACTGTACCTTGTTCCTGATGGCAGCAGTGAGAAGAGAGCATGACTTGAGTGGTGGGAGTCCCTGATGATGGATGCTGGTTTCCTGCGACAACGCTCCATGTAGATGTGCTCAGTGGTGGGGAGGGCTTTACCCATTATGGACTGGACCATATTCAGAGTTCAACCAACACACAAAAAATGCTGGTGGAACTCAGCAGGCCAGGCAGCATCTATAGGAAGAAGTACAGTCGGAAGTTTTGGGCCGAGACCCCTCGTCACGACTAACAAAGTCCTGACGAAGGGTCTCGGCCCAAAACATCAACTGTACTTCTTCCTATAGATGCTGCCTGGCCTGCTGCATTCCACCAGCATTTTGTGTGTGTTGCCTGAATTCCCAGCATCTGCAGATTTCCTCGTGCTTGCATATTCAGAGTTCATAACTTTGTCTTTCCGTGCCTCTATGATGTTATGGTCTTATAAACGTTCATAGAGTCCTTGTGTAAAATGGCACTTCACTTTGACACAATGGCCATTCCAGGTGCAATCAAAGGAGCTTTTGTTTGTCTTGTATGTCTTTTCTGTGATCACAAGTCACTGCAGGATACTAGTCTCCTAAGACCACCCATCAGTGAATTGCTCGATAGCGATAGAGTTGGACTTACTGCGTACTGTTGTGTTGGTGCCTGGACTTGTGTACCATTGTGCCGAGAAGGTGCACGGTCCAAAAAGAAAGGTGCAAGAGATTATCTTGGATGTTTTTATTAGGATCGCAACACCCTGTTGGACATTCGTAATGTAGAATACCACAAGACCATTCATTGGCGGGGAGCAGCATTGCCTCCGTTATGACGAAGAGTGTGGCAGTCGCCCAGGGGAGGAGACGCTGAGGTGGTGCTGCCCTCTGCTGTTCATCCATGGAAGAACAAGCTGGACCAGTACAATTTAGCATCAATCTCATGCCACAAGGGACTTCAAATCAAATCAAGTTCAAGTTTAATTATCATTGAGCCATACATGAATACTGCTGAACAAAACAGCATTCCTCTGGGGCCAAGTTGCAAGACGTACACAACACACTCAAAATAGCGAGCGAAAAGTCATAGTCACGCAAAAAAACATATATATAGCCCAAGTCCCTGAGCGACACATGTCACACAAATTGATGCTACAGTTCCTGGCAGTGTGCAAGCACACACAGTCCAGCCTGTCATTCTACTGATTGAACACTGGAGGGCAGCACCGATGGGCGAGGCCAGCCCCGCTAAACCGAGCACATACGCCACACCGCCTCCGACATCTCTTCTCCTGGGCTGCAGCAGGAGGAAAGCCTGCAGCTTAAGGCCAAGTCCCCACTACAACCGATGTCATGCAGCAGCCTCACCACCTATTGCACGACCGAACAAGGGAAACAGGTCTGTGGCGTCTTACATTATCAATGTCTGACTGGGTCTTTTGATCGCAAGAGAAATGTACAAGACAATCACCCACGGTTACTCTGCACTCTGCCTTTGCATACCATTTGACCATATTATTATTATAATTTTTCACCTTGTGACTGTATGTGTTTTTTTGTGTGACATTGTAACCGTATGTGCTAATTGTGCAGTGTGCTGTGTGTTTTTGTAATGTGCTTTGGACCTTGGCCCCAGAGGAACATTGTTTCATTTGGTTATATTCATGTATGGTTGAATGATAATTAAACAAGAGCCATACAGCATGGAAACAGGTCATGTCGACAAAGTTGTCCTTCTGACCTGGTCCCATTTGTGTGCACTTGGCCCATATCCCTCTAAACCTTTTTCATCTATGTCTCTATCCAAATGTAGGTTTCTAATTTAGTTTTCAGCATTCAATGTCGTCCCCTCTGAGATGGAAAAACCAATTACAGATTGGGTGGTTACTTTCCGGAACACCTGATTTCAGTTCACGGGATGGCCCCTCTGCTTCAAGATGCCCATGACGTTAATTTGCTAACGGCACTCACTCTGACCTGTTTGCCTGACCTTTACAACGAGATGTGACTCAAGTTTCAAAGACAGCAAATGGCACGACATACTTTGTCTGTGGGCATTGCAATCTTACAGATTCTGCAGCGAATTCAACAAGTTCAAGCTGCTGGCCATCCCTGGGTGACAAGCAGGTTTTGCAGATATACGTATGTCAAGAACCTCCGCTCCGTCTGCCACAACAGACAGGATCACCCGGTTGCAACCCACTTCTACTCTGCTTCACATTCCCATTCGGATATGTCCATACACGGCCTCCTCTACCGCCATGATGAAGCCAAACTCAGGTTGGAGGAACAACACCTCATAAACGTCTGGGTAGTCTCCAGCCCCTTGGTATGAACATCGAATTCTCCAGCTTCCTAGTAATTCCCTCCCTCTCCCTTCCCCCATCCCAGTTTCACTCTGCCTCCTCTTCCAGCTGCCTATCAACTCTCTCATGATTCTGCCTTCTTCTACTACCCATAGTGCTTTCCCCTTACATTCCTTCTTCACCTCTCCGGCCTATCCCCTCCCTGCTTCCCCTCCCCCACCCCTTGATCTTTCCTCTGATTGGTTTTTTACCTGGCACCTTCCACCCTCCCCCCACCTTCTTTATAGGGCCCCTGCCCCCTCCCTCATCAGTCCTGACGAAGGGTCTCGGCCCGAAACATTGACTGCTCGTTTCCATGGATGCTGCCCGACCTGCTGAGTTCCTCCAGCTTGTTGTACGTGTTGCTTTGACCACAGCATCTGCAGTGTACTTTGTGTTTACATATGTCAATGTTGTCCTCCTTATTAATCTATCAACCAATTGGCTTCCTCAACAGCTTATCCCCATGGCAACCCTAGCTTTACCTTGTTTGACACGTTCCCTTTGCCCAATCCATCCCTCCACTATCCTCTCTGCAACCTACAATCCAGTGTAAAAGCCTTAGGCATGTATACAGTATATAGCTAGGGTGCTTAAGACTTTTGCACAGTACTGTATATTATGTCTTTCCAGTTACCAAATAATGCTTAATACTACTGAGCTAATACAAAGCTAAATACTCTGATTTCCATTTCCCAACCACCTCCCTATTTTAACCAATATACAGCACTGTTTGGGGTGGGGGTGGAGATGCGTCTCTAACAAAGGAGGTGTAAGACACTCCTTCCCTCCACTAGCCTGCAGGTCACCCTTGGGCAAGGTGTAGAACCTGCTTAGCATCCCCCACCCCCGGATCAGAACCACATGAAGCCATGGGGAGCAGGTGGTGGACGGTCGTATGAGCAGCCGGTGCATATCACAAGTCCTGGTTATGTGACCACTGACACCAGGCAGACAATCTCTGAAGAGTATTGATAATATCTGGGGTGACCCGTCTTGTAAAGACACTGTCCAGAAGGAGGCAATGGCAAACCACTTCTGTAAACAAAAATTGCCAAGAAGAAGCGTGGAAATGGACAGACCATGACTGCACACACATCATAATGACTCCGCACATAATGATAATGATGACAGTACCGTGCAACAGTCTAAGGCACCCTGGCTCTCTAACTATCTATCTATCTGCCTGAACTGCAAAGTATTTCCAGTATTTTTCATGTATACACCTGGTGTGGTAGATCATTCATGATGCAGATACACAAAATGGCCGAAATACCCAGCAGGTCAGGCAGTATCTGTGGAAGGAGTAAACAGTGATAATATTTCAGGTTGAATGTCTGCCTTCGGCTTTAGCACAGTACTGTAAAACTAACTTGTTTTCTTTCTTTCCCCCCAGTTCCGATGAAGGACATTCAACCTGAAATATTATCACTGTTTACTGTTTCCACAGATACTGCCTGACCTGCTGAGTATTTCGGCCATTTTGTGTATCTGCATCATGAATGATCTACCACACCAGGTGTATACATGGAAAATACTGGAAATACTTCGCAGTTCAGGCAGCATCTGTGGAGGGGAAAAAAAGTGATACTGGAACAACACAAAATGCTGGAGAATCTCAACAAGTCAGGCAGCAACTGTAGAAATGAATAAACCATCGACGTTTTGGGAAGGACCCTTCATCAGGACTGGAAAGGAAGGGGGAAGAATGAGGATGAGGTGGGGGAGAGTTAGGAGTACAACCTGGCAGGTGATAGGTGAAACCAGGTGAGGGAGAAGGTAGGTGGGTGGGGGAGGGGGATGATGTGAGAAGCTGGCAGGTGATAGGTGGAAAAGGCAAAGAGCTGAAGAAGAAGGAATCTGATAGGAGAGGAAAGTGGATCATGGGAGAAAGAGAAGGAGGAGGGTGGACCAGAGTGAGGTGATGGATGAGTGAGGAGAAGAGAGGAGGTGAGAGGGAAGCCACAATGGGGAATGGAAAAAGAGAGAAGGGAGAAATTATTGGAATTTAATGAAATCAATGTTTATACAATCAGATTGGAGGTGTTGCTCCTCAAACCTGAGAGTGCCAATAGAGGAGGCCATGGACTGTTGGAATGGGAACAGGAAGTAGAATTAAAATTGGTGAGGCCTCCATCTGCCCAGGAAGAGGATGAGGTGCTGTTCCTAAAGCTTACATTGGAGTTTGTTGTAAAGGTCAGGAGACCACACGATCTTTCAACAACCTGCAATGTTATGTCAAAGTCCCTCTCCACAGATGTTGTCTGAACAGCTGGGTGTTCCAGTTCTTTTCCATCTTTATTTTAGATTTCCGGCATCTGCCATTTCTTTTTGATGTCAGAGTTGATTTGTGGCACATGTTGCACATTTTCAAATTCAGCACTGGGAAACTGCTGTTTACAAACTGAAAATCGCAACGTGGGCTTTGTCCTAGATTTTTGTCTCTGCTCAACATGTGGGTTCAAAGACATTACAGGCAGCTGCCGAGTATCAGCTTGACATTTTCTTGCATTCTGCACCTTTGACCACTTACGGGAGAGGCAAGACATCTGTAGAATAGCTGCTTGTTGGGCTGTGAGGGCGTGAAGCATAGCATCCCAGCACTGCTCAGTTCTGTCGTTCCCCTCAATGGTGCCTTTGTCTGCAAAAAGCCAGCGCAGATTCCGTCTGTAAATTTCCTTTTCTTCTTTAATTCTCCCTTTGTTCCGAGACAAAGGGCCTGTTGTCTTGATTGAAATGTTAGCAAAGTGGAGGATAAGAAAGTGGATGCGTTCTGTTTGGAGATGAGGGACAGTGTGTGTCGGCTTTTATACCGAATCAGAATCAGGTTTATTATCACTGATATATGGCGTGAAATTTGTTGTTTTGTGGCAGCAGTACAGGTTAAGGCATCGAAATCAGTGCAACTTCCAGGAAGTCAATAAAACCGGGCAAAAGAGGAATAACGATGTTGTGTTCATGTGTTCATGGGCCTTTCAGAAATCTGATGGTGGAGGGGTAGAAGCTGTTCCTGAAACATTGAGAGTGTGTCTTCGGCCTACTGCTGAGGGCTGGGGGGGGGGGGGGGGCGAGGAAATTACCAGAAGTTAGAGAAATTGATGTTCACGCCCACGTCTGAATGTACCCACTCTCCCCTTAAGTGCACGAACCTCCAGTAGTTGACATTCAGAATCAGGTTTATTATTGCTGACATTTGCCCTGAAACCTTTTTTTATATTGTGACAGCAGGGTGTAGCAATACATAAAAATGACTATAATTTGCACACAATAAATAAATAAAGAGTACATAAGATGAATAATTCCGATTCCCATTCCTGTTCAAACGTGTCAGTCCACAGCCTCCTCTTGTGTTAAGATGAGGCCTCCCTCAGGGTGGAGGAGCAACGCTTTATATTCCTTCTGGGTAGCCTCCAACCTGATGGCATAAATATCGATTTCTCCTCCCGGTAAAAAAATTCCCTAGCCACCCCCCTCACTTTCTCTAATGCCTACTCCGACTTTTCACTTCTCACCTGCCTATTACTTCCCCTTGTGTCCCCTCTCCTCCCCTTTCTCCTATTGTCCACTCTCCTTTCCCATCAGATTCTTTTGCCTCCAGCTGGTTGTCCACCTGGTTTCATCTATCACCTTCCAGCCAGCCTCTTTTCCCTCATCCCCCCCACCCATATTTCTATTCCGGCAATTTCCCCCTTCCATCTCAGCTCTGAAGAAGGGTCTGAGCCTGAAACATCGACTGTTTATTTATTTCCATAGATGTTGCTCGACCTGTTGAGTTCCTCCAGCATTTTGTCTGCGTTGCTTTCGATATCCAGCATATGCTGACCTTTTTGTGTTAGTGGGGTAGGGTTCATGGATTCATGGACTATTCAAAAATAAAATACAAGAGGGGAAGAAGCTGTTCCTAAAATATTCCGTGTGGGTCTTCAAACTCCTGTACCTCTTCCCCAGTGGTAGTGGGGAGAAGAAGACATGTCTTGGATGGTGAGGGTCCTTAACGCTAATGTTGCCTTCTTGAAGCACTGCAGTTTGAGGATGTCCTCGACGGTGGGGAGGCTAGTGCCTGTGATGGAGCTGGCTGAGTCTATAAACCTTCTGCAACTCTCTTTTGATCTGTGTATTGGAGCCTCCATGCCAGGTAGTGATGCAACTCGTCCACGTGCTCTCCACCGTACATCAGTAGAAGTTTGCAAGGATCTTTGGCTACATACCAAATTTCCTCAAGCTTCTGATGAAGTATATCTGCGGACGTGCCTTCTTCACAATAATACTAATGTGTTGGTCCCAAGGTAGATCATCTGAGATGTTGATGCCCAGGAACTAGAAGCTGTTGTTGCGCTTGTTACTGAATGTACACTTTGGTGTGAGTTTTGTGCACTCATCCAAGCCACTTCTTCCTTTGCATATCTGTATCACACTTGTTCTAGAATTACCTATATCAATAGATGTTGAGAACCTTCATTTTTAGCTGCTTCAGTCACCCTCCTTTACTCTCCTATAAATGCTGATTCAGTGTACCAGTGGGGGCTCATATTTACCAGAAATTCTTGCATTTTACCTTGCACTTATTTTCAGTGCCAAGAGAGCGGTAATGCCAAAACAAGTTCAATTTCTGTCCAGATCCATTATCTGTCAGTGCTTAAGAAATTCCTTTGCTCGACTCCAGAGGAACAGTAAACACAAGAGACTGCAGATGCTTTTTATTTACACTATGAGCTCTTCTGGCCCTTTGAATCGCACCACCCAGCAACACTAGCCTAATCACAGGACAGTTTACAATGACCAATTGACCTACCAACTGCTGTCTTTGCCGGAGCACCCAGAGGAAACCCATGTGGTCACGGGGAGAACGTACAAACTCCTTACAGACAGTGGCGAGAATTGAACCCAGGTTGCTGGTACTGTAGAGTGTTTTGGTAACCACTGCACTACCATACTGGCCCTCTAAATGCTGAAGGGACTCAGGGGGTGAGGGCGTTGGGCAGCATCTGTAGAGGGAAATGGATGGTCTATCTATTTCTCCCACATCCCCTCTCCAACTTAAATCTAACTTGTTTTCTCTCTTCAATTCTGATGAGGAGTCATCATCAGACACTATTTCTGAAGCTTCTCTCTACTTTCTTGATATGTCTGTCACCATTTCAGGAGATAAAGTATCCTTTGATATTTGCTATAAGTCCATCCTTGCCCATAGCTAACCAGACTTCACCTCCCGTTAACCTGCATTTTGAAAGGATATCATCCATTTCTCTCAGTTTCTCCATCTCCATTGCACCTGTTCTTGAGATAAGACCTTCCACTTCAGGACATCTGAGATGTTTTGGATTCAGGGCTTTCCCTTCCCACTGTAGCTGATAGAGGTCCTTGCCCACATCTCTGCCATTCTCACATTTTTGCTTCTGCCTAACTGCCCTTCCCCTCCCCCAGACAGGACAGAACAGGGATAGATTCTCCTTGATTTAACTTGCCTCAACCCTCCCTATCTCCTCTTTCTGGTCCAGATAAAGGGTCTCGACCTGAAACATTCACTGGCTATTGCCCTCCACAGAAGCCAGCTGACCGTTGAGTTCCTCTGGCAGCTCTTTCGCACTTCAAGATAAGCACCATATACAAGTTTGCTGATGATACCACTATTGTGGCTGTGTCAAAGGTGGCGATAAATCAGCTTGCAGGAGGGAGGCTGAAAATTTGGCTGAGTGGTGTAATAACAAAAACCTCTCATTCAGTGTCAGTAAGACCAAGGAACTGATTGCAGACTTCTAGAGAGAAAAAACAGGGATCCATGAGCCACTAATCATCAAAGGATCAGAGGTAGAGAGGGCCAGTAATTTTAAATTCCTGGGTGTCACTATCTCAGAGGACCTGTCCTGGACACATCATATAAATATAATTGTGAAGGAAGTACGACAGTGCCTCTACTTTCTCAGGAGTCTACGAAGATTCAGCATGTCATCAAAAACCTTGGCAAACCTGCGGTGAAAAGTGTGGTGACTGACTACATTACAGCCTAGTGTGGGAACACCAATACCTCTGACTGGAAAACCCTACCAAAGGTAGTGGATTCGGTCCAATACATCACAGGTTAAAAACTCCCAACCATTGAGCACATCTACATGAAACATTGCCGTAGAAAAGCAGCATCCATCATGTAAAATCCTCACCACCCAGGCCATGCTCTTTTCTCGCTGCTGCCATCAGGTAGAAGGTACAAGGGCCTCAGGACTCGCACCACCGGGTTCAAGAACAGTTACTACCCCTCAACCATCAGGCTCTTGAACTAAAGAGGATAATTACACTTATTTAAGGACTCTTTTATCTTGTTATTTCATACTCGTTATTTATTGCTATTTATTTATTATCTGCATTTGCAGTTTGGTTACAGTTTACGGGTCCTGTTTACAGTTATTACTCTATAGATTTGCTAAGTATGCCCGCAGAAAAAGAAAAGAATCTCAGGGTTGTATGAGGTAACGTGTATGTACTCTGATAATAAATTTTACTTTGATCTTTGAGCACTGTGCATTGGAAGACTGTTAACCTGAACCGGGCTCATTGGCGGAATAAGCCTCCTATCTGTGCGAATAGAAATTCGATCCTGACCTCATGGCAGCAATGTTGTGCCTCCCCTTCACAAAGAAAATGCTTTCAGCCGCGACTTTCCCTCTAGTTCTACCCCCTTTTCCAGCCCTCCCTGACAGCATCTTCTATTGAGGCGACCGTTCTCTCACCTTCGTCGCTCTGCAGTGACATGCTTGTATTTTAAGACCCGCCTGCCGAGAGTGCGCCGCTTGCTCAGGTGTGGACAGCTGCTGCTTCTTGGAATCGATCAATAGTGCGACACATGCTGAGACTGACACCGTGCACTGTTACACAGGGAAACCCAGCAACACACCAGGAGACCTAGTAAAAGAAGCCTGTTTCGGCCAAGGGCTTTGCACTCAGTGAAGCAGAGCGATTTCTGAGCCGAAATGCTTGGCGTTTTTTTTTTAGTGATTCTGGACTAGCACACTTAGGTGTTTCTGCAGGTGGGGTTGTGTGGATTTGCCTTCCCACCTGCAGTGACTGAGTGTTCATTCTGAAATTCAAGGGTTATCTTCTCTAAGTAACTGAAGACTTTGGATGGAGTCCAGAGAATTTCCAGGGCATTCAAAACTCCTTACTCCAGCCAGCAGACTCTTTGTTTTGCTGATTTTGGATGAGGACACATCCAAAATCCTGTTGGCCAGGACACAGGAAGAAATTCCCTGCAGGTCTTCAGAGTAAAACCAGATTATACAAGGAGAGGCAGAGTACTGGCCTAACACCTCACGCAGGAAACAAGAATGGGAATGTAAACAAGGTGTGATCATTGGAATCTAACTTTGCTATTACATTTAAAGTTGATTACAGTCATCCCTCCATTGGAAGTATATGTTTATCTGGTGTCAATATTGCCTTCATGTACAGAGCGGGTTAACCCTTACCGTATCCTGTTAGTGCAAGACCACTCACTCACAAACAGGAAAATGATTGGAGCAAGGAACATGCGAGTGAGTTAGAAATTCTGGGCTCCGCACGACAGCAGACATCTTAAAGACAAAGCGTTGAGGACTCTTTTTCCACAGACAGAGCAGCAGAGCTGAAACTTCAGATTCCAGCATCTGCAGGCTCTTGTGCCTCCATAATGCATAGATTCATTGAACACAGGCCCTTCGGCCTATCTAATCCATGCCAGACTATTATTCTGTCTATTCCCATCAACCAGCACTTAACCATTGCTGTCCATACCCCTCCCATCCATGTGCTTATTCAAACTTCTCTTAAATGTTGAAATTGAACTCTAGAGACTGTTGTTTGAGAAAATCCCAGGAGATCAGCAGTTTCTGAGATACTCAAACCACCCCATCTGGCACCAACGATCATTCCATGGTCACTTAGATTACATTTCTTCCCCATTCCAGTGTTTGGTCTGAACCTCTTGACCATGCCTACATGCTTTTATACATTGAGTTGCTGCCCCAGGATTATCTGATTAGATATTAGCATGAATGAGCAGGTGTACTGCTGTATCTAATAATGTGGTCACTGAGTGCATGTGCCTCAGCAGAATGGCTAATTAACAGCTGATCACAAAGTTAAGGATTAAAAGTGACTTGCGGACACTTTTTTTCCACTCACTGTAGGATCTTGAACTTGCTTCCTGATTGAGTGGCTAAGAAAAAACCCATCATATTTTAAAAGGAAGAATACTAAAAGTATGGTAACCTACAGGGCTTATGATAAAGGGCTGGGAATTAGGATTAACCCTTAAGACAATAAGACATAGGAGCAGAATTAGGCCATTCGACCTATTGAGTCTACACTGCCATTCCATCATGGCTGATTTATTATCCCTCTCAACCCCAATTGTGTGCAGTTTTGGTCCCCTAATCTGAGGAAAGACATTCTTGCCATCGAGGGAGTACAAAGAAGGTTCACCAGATTGATTCCTGGGATGGCAGGACTTTCATATGAAGAAAGACTGGATCGACTAGGCTTATACTCGTTGGAATTTAGAAGATTGAGGGAGGATCTTATCGAAACGTATAAAATTCTAAAGGGATTGGACAGGCTAGATGCAGGAAGATTGTTCCCGATGTTGGGGAAGTCCAGAACTAGGGGTCATAGTTTAAGGATAAAGGGGAAGCCTTTTAGGACAGAGATGAGGAAAAACTTCTTCACACAGAGAGTGGTGAATCTATGAAACTCTCTGCCACAGGAAACAGCTGAGGCCAGTTCATTGGCTATATTTAAGAGGGAGTTAGATATGGCCCTTGTGGCTAAAGGGATCGGGGGTATGGAGAGAAAGCAGGTACAGGGTTCTGAGTTGGATGATCAGCCGTGATCATACAGGCTTGAAGGGCCAGATGGCCTACTCCTGCACCTATTTTCTATGTTTCTATGTTTCAATCTCCTGCCTTCTCCCAGTCACCCTTACTAATCAAGAACCTATGAAACTCCACTTTAAATATACCCAATGACTGGCCCTCCACAGTCATCTGTGACAATGAATTCCACAGATTCATCACCAACTGGCTAAAGAAATTCCTCCTCAGCTCTGTTCTAAGTGGGCACCCTCTATTCTGAGGCTGTGCCCTGTGATCCTAGACTTGCCTAGGAACATCCTCTCCACGTCCACTCTATCTTGGCCTTTCAATATTCGATAGGTTTCAATGAGATCCCCCATTCTTCTAAACTCTAGCTAGTACAGGCCCAGACTTTCCTCAGACATTAACCCTTTGATTCCCACTATCATTCTCCTGAACATGTGTTTGTACTTTTGCATAGAAGACCAAATAGCCCTCATTCTGTAATGTAACTTTTATCATTCTGTGTTAGGCATTTATGAAGCTTCCATTGTGGTAATTGCTTCTGTTCTCAAAACCAAATGTTATAGTCTCAGATCTGTATGTCTTCTTCAACTTCACTCAACTTCACTTGCCCCATCATTGAAATGTTCCCACAACCTATGGACTCACTTTCAAGGACTCTTCATCTCAAGTTCTTGGTACTTATTTATTATTACTATTTCTTTCCTTTTGTATTTGCACAGTTTGTTCTCTTTTTATTCTCTGGGTTATTCTGTTATAGATTTATTATAAGGTTTATTATTGGGTATGCCCGCAAGAAAATTATTCTCAGGGTTGTATATGTTGACATATATGTACTTTGATAATAAATTTACTTTGAACTTTGAATTATTGCACATTGATTGAAGACCCAAGTTGCTGCATTTTTTCATTGATTCTATTATGGTTATTATTGTATTATGGATTTACTGAGTATGCCTGCAAGAAGATAAACCTTGGGGATGTATATGGTGGCAAATATATACTTTAATAATAGATTTACTTTGAATCTTGAACATTGATGTAAGGATGATTTTGGAAGTGTTCTGGAATGGGTGCGGGCGAGTATTGTGGTTAGCTTAACAGTTCTGACCAACACTGGTTCAAAACAATTTGGATTAGCTGTGTTACAGCATGTGGAATGTGTTTGCTGTTGTCGGCCAAGACTGAATTTTATGGTACAGTCTTCATGATTATAAGAAGGCTGCTGCCAAACTCCTGTCAGTATGTTGGCAGACGCCACTCGTAAATTAAGACTGGGTCATGTCATCGTAATGCTGCTTAAATTTATTGATGAAAGAAGAGGGCTGTGAGCATTGAAACCAAGAACTTATGAGATTTACTGCTGATAAGCAGTTAATCCTTGACAATTTCAGGAATTTCCACTCTTTTCAACGAGTTCTGATCAGATGGTTTGGATCTAAGTCATAGGGAGAGCTATATGGATGTCATCTGATCTCTTTGAAGTAAAGAGGGCCATTCATCCCATAATGGCTGTGCTAACACTTTGAAAGCTGCTTATAGTTATTCAGGACTTAGATTCAGTTTCAGATTAGCTTATTGTAATACACACCAAGGTGCAAAAATATACAAAATGCTGGAGGAACTCAGCAGGTCATTCAGCATCTATGGAAATGAATAGATAGTCAATGTTTCGGGCCGAGACCCTTCTTCAGGACTGAGAAGGAAGGGGGAAGACAGCAGGATAAAAAGGTGGGGGGTGGAGGGGGAAGGAGGCTGGCTGGTAGGTGGTAGTTGAAGCCAGGTGGGCGGGAAAGGTCAATAGCTGGAGAAGAAGGAATCTGATAGGAGAGGAGCGTGGACCATAGGAGAAAGGGAAGGAGGAGGGGACACAGGGGGAAGTAATAGGCAGCTGAGAAGAGGTAAAAGGTCGGAGAGGGGAATAGAGGAGGGTGGGAGGGCGGACTACAAGCTGGCAGGTAATAGGTGAGAACTCTGCTCCTTACCGATACGTTAGCAGTGATCTAGCAGCTGTGCAAATGACCATGTCTGGATCTTCTGAGTGGTTCCACAACCACAACATGTACCTTGAATGTGATGCTCAAGTATCCGTGTGCAAAGAGGGCTGGTTAAATATGTGCACTCCTCGTATCAATGGGCAGGAGACTGAGGTTGAGGAGGATAATAATTCAGCCTTGATGGAATGGCAGAGCAAGTTTGATGGGCCAAATGGACTAAATCTGCTCCTGTGTCTTAAATGTGAGATAAAATGCAGATGACTGTCTATCTAATTAATTAATTGACCAGATTCAGACAATGTGGGTCCGAGGAAACCTATTTGGCTACCATATGTTATCCCACTAGAGAAACACTGGTTCACTTCCAGTTAAAATCCCCAACCATTTCATAAGTGATGTCCCCAACCTCCCCACTCCACCACAACCATATCTACACCACCCTTCTTCCAAGCTAAACTTCATACTGGGGGTTGTCCATGTTTGTCTTCTGTGAACTGGAGCCTTGCCTTCCTTTACCATTTCAACATGAATTCAAGAAATTCAATCCAGCTCTAATATTCTCAACCACTTCTCCAGATTAAAGGGTTGAAGTTGTTTAATACAAGACATCTTGCAGAGACTGGAGATCTAGGGCAATAGGCACAAAATGCTGGAGGAACTCAGCAGATCAGGCAGCATCTATGGAGAGGAATAAACAATCAATGCTTTGGGCTGAGACACTTCATTATGTTGTCTTCTCCTAACATCCTTCAGCCTAAAATGTCAACTGTTAATTCCTTTTCATAGATATTGAACTTTTATTCTGAGTTAAAGTTAAGCTACTGCACAGGTTAAATCACAGGGCTGATCATCATTCAACTTGTATAGCTTTCAGACAAGAGCAAAAACAGCCACTGCACTACCTTCCTGCTTCTGTCTTAATGTTTATAAAGTTCTTCTAACAATCTAAATAACATTTGAATTATTCCACAGATACTTGTGATCATATTTGTAAATGAACCCAGATCACCCTTTCCCACCCAAAAAATAGACGCAAGAAAGAGTAAATGTCAATGTGGTGCTGATTGTGGTGTGTTGTCTGAATGCTTGGCCTTGATATACGCTATAAGTATAACTATGTACTGTATATATACAGTATGTAGCTAAGATGCCTAAGACTTTTGCAAAGTATGGTAGTAATTTTATTTATTGCACTGTACTACTGTTGCAAACAAAATATATTTCATGACATAGGTGAGTTATGATAAGCTGATTCTGATATGGGTCTCTATTGTGGATTGTGAGTGGGAAGGGAGCAGGGAGAGGGGAATCATGGTTGGGAAAAGAGGAAGGGAGAAGGGAGGGAGCAGGAAGCACCAGAGAAGACGTACTGTAGTGATCAATAAACCAATGGCTTGGAATCAAATGACTTTGTCTGGTGTCTCAGGGCTGGGTGTGTCTGCATCTGCATCCCAGCACTTCTCTGCCACCTGTCCCACACCCATCCCGCGGCTCTCCACCCTCACCATTCCCAACATCCTATGCTCCTGCCAGATTTACAAACTCGCTCTCCACTGCACATTGACAAATACAGTACTGTGCAAATGTCTTAGCCACCCTAGCTATATAAATCTCTTGCACAGTACTGATGACATGCCAAATCTACAGAAACCTCTAAGAAAGTAGAGGTACTATAGTGATTTATTTATGATTCCCATTATGTGCTGGTTCCAGGACAGATCCCCTTGAATGCTGAGCTGTAGTCAATGAAGAGCATCCTGACTCATGCATAGTCATTGTCTAGATGTGTGGACAAAATAATGCCGTGTGAAGTGAGTAGTTGTTGCCATTGAAAAACTTTGCAATACTGAATTTATAAAGTGTCCCAGTTTACAACAGTTAACCGGAGTCATGTAGTCAAAAAGAGATAACGCCCTGGAAGCAGACCATTCAGCCCCTCAAACACCATGTTACACTGATTCTATCCTAAGCCATTTTATTTTCCCTGCATTCTCATCAGCTCCACCCCCTTGCCCCACAGATTCTGCCCCTCATCTACACACTAGGGGCAATTTACGGTGGCCAATCAACCTACCAGCCTGCACACTTTTGGAATGTGGGAGGAAACTGGGACACTTGAAAAAAACCTGCTCGGTCACAGAGAGAGCTGCCATTTCGTATTCGAAGAGTCACTGGTTAATCTGTTCCACAACTTAGAATATTTAATATCAATGCACTTTAATTTGTTATCTATGTGTGATTCCTCTGTGGATTTTATCTGTACCTTTATAAGTTATCATGTGTTATATGTGTTATGTTTACTACAGTGCTTTACACCTGCTTCGGAGAAACATTGTCTCGTTTCTGTACACATTAAATGGTTATACATGTATGTAGTTACATGACAATAAACTTCACTTCACTTAAAACTCCACATGGACAGTACCAGGGGTTGTTTGATCTGTGAGGGCGCCAACTCCACTAGCTATACCTCTGTGCACCCAAGACAAAGGAAGACTGAGCCAAGGCTATTAGGAATACAGTTTGATACAAGAGGCAGGTTTTAGGGAGACATTTAAAGGAAGAGATGTTCATTTTTAAAAAAAAAAAGGTTATTAGAAAGTGTCAGGTTTTATTTAAAATTGGGTTTGCAATCATGCTAGCAAGAATGAAAACAAAATGCTGGGAACTCTCATGTGGTCAGCAGAGTTAATACTACATATCCGAGACCCTTCATCAGAACCGGATTCTAACCTAATTAGAAAAGTTTGTCCAGACTTTATATTTTCCGTGAATCATCACCTTGTCGTGGTGGAGAGGCTGGTGAGCTCCTGAGAACCTGAGAGCGATGCTGGCTGGAGTTTAGCTCTGTGCTGAGCTCCTGGAAGGGTTACCCATGGTGGCAAGATCAAGGGGAAATTGCAGACAAATAGCAACCCAACCAATTCCTCAACAGTGGATCCGGCAGAAGATGATGACGCATCACAACAGTAGCGAAGGTGGGGGAAGGCTGCAGCAGTGAGGGGTCCCCAGTCATCTTGTATTCCATGCCACTGGACCCTGACCCTGATGGCTGCCCGTGCATCAGCCTCCCCACATTAAACAAAGTCACACAAGGATATTCTCCTTTAAGGGAAACTTCAACACCAAAGGAGAACATCGTACTCGACTTGAGTGACTGCACTATTAGTCAAGTCAAGTTTGTTGTATACTGCCAGACGAGACAATGTTTCTCCACACCAGGTTTTATAGCACAGTAATGCATGACACACAATAATTTAGGAAAGTAAGAATTAAATCTACAAATAAATTATGTATGGGTAAACAAAGTAAAGTGCATAAATTAAATATTGTAAGGTACCTTATATCCATTGACACTTCGAATGTGATGCGGCAGGGTGTTCAGAAGCCTAATGGCCTGAGGGGTGAAAATGTTTCCTATCGTGACGGTTCTATTCTTTATGCAGAGGAATCTCTTGCCTGATGGTAGAAAGTCAAAGAGGATGCTGGATGGATGGGATCCTTAATAATATTAAAGCCCCTGTGTACACAGCGCTGCTGATAAATTTCCCAGATGGGTGGTAGGGAGACCCCCTATGATCTTCTCAGCTGTTCTCACAGTCCTTTGTAGGGACTTGTGGTCCAATGTTCGGCTACTCCCATACCAGATGGAGATGCAACTTGTTAGGACGCTCTCAATGATGCTCCTATAAAACACAGTTAAGATGGGGTGGGGGGGAGCCTCACTTGCTTCAATCGCCTTAGGAAGTGGAGGTGCTGCTGTGCCTTCTTGTTCAGGGAGGTGATATTAAGGGACCAGGTCAGGTCATCCATGATGTGATCTCCCAGGAACTTAATGCACTTAACTCTCTCTATGGAGGGGCCATGTATTCTCAGAGAGGGGTGGTTCATCTGCACCTTCCTAAAGTCCACAGTCATTTCCTTGGTTTTCTCCATGTTCAGACTTGGGTTGTTGTTCTCCTCACACCAATCCACCAGCTGCTCCACTTCCTCTCTGGATGCCGAATCATCATTGTTGCCGATGAGGCCCGTCACTTTTGCGCCGTCTGCAAACCTGATGACGCAGTTTGAAGTGCATCCTGCGGCACAGTCATGCGTCAGCAGTGCGAACAGTCGCGGGCCGAGCACGTGGCCCTGGGGATCGCCAGAGCTCAGTGTAATTAGACTAGCACATTGCTGCCCACACGGACTGACTGTGGCCTTTCTGTTAAGGAGGGAGGCATTGAGACCCAGTGATCACTACCATTATCTGAACCCAGTTGGAAAAATGACTGCAGTTGAAAATTTAACGTGATATTTGCCAGCAGGTGTGGGTAAGTTCCTTAGCACTCTCACATCTGCCAGAAGAGATCTCTGATGGGGTGATGTGACCAATTCCTCACAGCCCGAACTTCATTGTTGCCTCTGTGGAATTTGCAGTTCATCTCTGTAACTGCGTAGTATTTCTCCCAGTTAATTGTCTACAGTGAAGATGTTAGAATCTGGAGTGAGTGATGGAGATGTGGAGAGAATAAATGGATGCTTGGGAATTGGTGCAGGCTTGGTCTACCTGATTCAGTGCCATATGACTGCGCGAGAAGCTGCAGTCACCACGGTAGTCGTAGTTGTTAGCGGAATGCTTCAGTGGGGGTTCAATTCCCATCGCAGTCTACACAGAGTCTGTACGTTCTTCCCCAGGACCACATGAAATTCCTCTGGGTGCTCCGGTCTCCTTCTTCCAAAGGCGTACAGATTAGGGTTAGAGCTGTGTTGGTGCCAGCAGAGCGGCAACACGTGTGGGCTACCCCGGCAAGTCCTCAAACCCTGTTGGTCTTGATGCAAACGAGGCATTTCACTCTACGTTTTGACGCGCATGTGACAAATAAAGCTAATGTTTGAATCTCTCTATTTGATTTGTAATCTGTTGATCTCAGCTGGTGCATTTAATATGTGGGCTGAATGCTACTTTGTGAAGTTCTCGAGCAGCGGAGCAGCTGACGGCCAGCAAACGGACATCACTTGCCGTTCGGATTTTCCACTTGTGCCGCTGGGATTTCCTCCAAGTTTCCCTGTCTTGAGATTCCTTCGTTGTAACGGAGACTGCCAGAGGCACGGTCTGCATGGCCATTCTGGTGCCAACAGAGGGTTGGTGTGTGGATAATATATTCTTGGAGGTGCTTGCCACAGTATCCAGCTAAATTCACCTCTATGAATTATTAATTAATTTATAGTTTCAACGACATTAGGGAAAGACAAAACTCGACGATCTGCGTTACTGAGATTTTCCTGTGTGCTACTTTCAGCTGTGGCCATATCTTGAACCAGATTAACACGGTACATAAATTGCTAGACTGGTATTCAAATTCATGGCCCAGAGGTATGAGTTCAAATCCCACTGTGACAGCTGGAGAATTAAAATTCATGTTGCTACATAAATCTGGAAATAAATAAATGTAACAAGATTGATGTAAAAAATTTTCATGGCAGCACGGTAGTGTAGCAGTAAGCACAGCCAGCTCTAAGATGGGGGTTCGATTCCCATCACTGCCGATCAAGATGGTGCCTGCGTACAACGCTCCCACGGTTGACATCTTCTGGAAAGACCATGAAACCATATATTTCACTTGTTTCATGTCTTGCTTTTCATCTCGAGTGTGATTCTGGAACTGTTGGTGCCTGTGATTTGCTGTTTGGAGACTGTTTTGGCGTTCCAGCGCTCTGCAGTCTCCGAGAGGATTCTGAGAGGCAGAGGCAGCGTGTGCGAACCTTGTGGTGAGAAGGTTGCGGGTCAGGGCGTGAGCCGATGTTTGACTCCACTTTACTGATTAAAGCTTTCATTGTTCTCCAATTAAAGCAACAAGGGAGATTGAAACATTGAGGCCAATGAGGAAAGTGAGCACCGGCTGCCAGCTGGTGGGATCACTCTGCTGCCGGAGAGGGGAGACTGCCTTTTGATCACTGGGGAGAGGGGAGACTGCCTTTTGACCACTGGGGAGAGGAGAGACTGCCTTTTGATCGCTGGGGAGAGAGGAGAATGCCTTTTGATCACTGGGGAGAGAGGAGAATGCCTTTTGATCACTGGGCAGAGAGGAGAATGCCTTTTGATCGCTGGGGAGAGAGGAGACTGCCTTTTGATCACTGGGGAGAGAGGAGACTGCCTTTTGATCACTGGGGAGAGGGGAGACTGCCTTTTGATCACTGGTGGGATCACTCTGCTATTGGAGAGGAGAGACTGCCTTTTGATCACTGGGGAGAGAGGAGAATGCCTTTTGATCACTGGGGAGAGGGGAGACTGCCTTTTGATCACTGGTGGGATCACTCTGCTATTGGAGAGGAGAGACTGCCTTTTGATCACTGGGGAGAGAGGAGACTGCCTTTTGATCACTGGGGAGAGGGGAGACTGCCTTTTGATCACTGGGGAGAGGGGAGACTGCCTTTTGATCGCTGGGGAGAGAGGAGAATGCCTTTTGATCACTGGGGAGAGAGGAGAATGGCTTTTGATCAATGGGGAGAGAGGAGAATGCCTTTTGATCACTGGGGAGAGAGGAGAATGCCTTTTGATCACTGGGGAGAGGGGAGACTGCCTTTTGATCACTGGTGGGATCACTCTGCTATTGGAGAGGGGAGACTGCCTTTTGATCACTGGGGAGAGGGGAGACTGCCTTTTGATCACTGGGGAGAGGGGAGACTGCCTTTTGATCACTGGGGAGAGAGGAAACTGCCTTTTGATCACTGGGGAGAGGGGAGACTGCCTTTTGATCGCTGGGGAGAGAGGAGACTGCCTTTTGATCGCTGGGGAGAGGGGAGACTGCCTTTTGATCACTGGGGAGAGAGGAGACTGCCTTTTGATCGCTGGGGAGAGAGGAGACTGCCCTTTGATCACAGGTGGGATCACTCTGCTGTTGGAGAGGGGAGACTGCCTTTTGATCACTGGGGAGAGAGGAGACTGCCTTTTGATCACTGGGGAGAGGGGAGACTGCCTTTTGATCACTGGGGAGAGAGGAGACTGCCTTTTGATCGCTGGGGAGAGAGGAGACTGCCTTTTGATCACAGGTGGGATCACTCTGCTGTTGGAGAGGGGAGACTGCCTTTTGATCACTGGGGAGAGAGGAGACAGCCTTTTGATCACTGGGGAGAGAGGAGACTGCCTTTTGATCACTGGGGAGAGAGGAGACTGCCTTTTGATCGCTGGGGAGAGAGGAGACTGCCTTTTGATCACAGGTGGGATCACTCTGCTGTTGGAGAGGGGAGACTGCCTTTTGATCACTGGGGAGAGAGGAGACAGCCTTTTGATCACTGGGGAGAGAGGAGACTGCCTTTTGATCGCTGGGGAGAGAGGAGACTGCCTTTTGATCACAGGTGGGATCACTCTGCTGTTGGAGAGGGGAGACTGCCTTTTGATCACTGGGGAGAGAGGAGACAGCCTTTTGATCACTGGGGAGAGAGGAGACTGCCTTTTGATCACTGGGGAGAGGGGAGACTGCCTTTTGATCACAGGTGGGATCACTCTGCTGTTGGAGAGGGGAGACTGCCTTTTGATCACTGGGGAGAGAGGAGACTGCCTTTTGATCACTGGGGAGAGGGGAGACTGCCTTTTGATCACTGGGGAGAGAGGAGACTGCCTTTTGATCGCTGGGGAGAGAGGAGACTGCCTTTTGATCACTGGGGAGAGAGGAGACTGCCTTTTGATCACTGGGGAGAGAGGAGACTGCCTTTTGATCGCTGGGGAGAGAGGAGACTGCCTTTTGATCACTGGGGAGAGAGGAGACTGCCTTTTGATCGCTGGGGAGAGAGGAGACTGCCTTTTGATCACTGGGGAGAGAGGAAACTGCCTTTTGATCACTGGGGAGAGGGGAGACTGCCTTTTGATCACTGGGGAGAGGGGAGACTGCCTTTTGATCACTGGGGAGAGAGGAGACTGCCTTTTGATCACTGGGGAGAGAGGAGACTGCCTTTTGATCACTGGGGAGAGGGGAGACTGCCTTTTGATCACTGGGGAGAGAGGAGACTGCCTTTTGATCGCTGGGGAGAGAGGAGACTGCCTTTTGATCGCTGGGGAGAGAGGAGACTGCCTTTTGATCACTGGGGAGAGAGGAGACTGCCTTTTGATCGCTGGGGAGAGAGGAGAATGCCTTTTGATCACTGGGGAGAGAGGAGACTGCCTTTTGATCGCTGGGGAGAGAGGAGAATGCCTTTTGATCGCTGGGGAGAGCGGAGACTGCCTTTTGATCGCTGGGGAGTGGGGAGACTGCCTTTTGATCACTGGGGAGAGAGGAGACTGCCTTTTGATCACTGGGGAGAGGGGAGACTGCCTTTTGATCACTGGGGAGAGAGGAGACTGCCTTTTGATCGCTGGGGAGAGAGGAGACTGCCTTTTGATCGCTGGGGAGAGAGGAGACTGCCTTTTGATCGCTGGGGAGAGAGGAGACTGCCTTTTGATCGCTGGGGAGAGAGGAGACTGCCTTTTGATCACTGGGGAGAGGGGAGACTGCCTTTTGATCGCTGGGGAGAGAGGAGACTGCCTTTTGATCACTGGGGAGAGGGGAGACTGCCTTTTGATCACTGGGGAGAGAGGAGACTGCCTTTTGATCACTGGGGAGAGAGGAGACTGCCTTTTGATCGCTGGGGAGAGAGGAGACTGCCTTTTGATCACTGGGGAGAGGGGAGACTGCCTTTTGATCACTGGGGAGAGGGGAGACTGCCTTTTGATCGCTGGGGAGAGGGGAGACTGCCTTTTGATCACTGGGGAGAGGGGAGACTGCCTTAGCTGTGGGCATGCTATGTTGGTGCCAAAAGCATGCTGATACTTGTGGGCTTCCCAGCACAATTTTTGCTGATTTAATTTGACAAAAAATTTACATATTTCACTGTAAGTTTTGATGAATATGTGACAAATAAGGCTAATCCTCTTTATATTACCTTACACTCAACATTTTAGCATCGCTTCTTCTCTTCTACCATCAGATTTCTAAACTGTCCATGAACGCTATCTCACTATTCCCCTTTAATACCATCTGTCTATCTATTTATTTACTTGTTATCATGTCTTGAAGTTTTATTTTAATGTCTTGCAAATCCTACGAAAGGTAGTGGATTCAGGTCAAGCCCTCCCAACTACTGAGCACAGCTACGTGAAACGTTGTCTTAGGAAAGCAGCATCCATCATCAGAGATCCCTCCCTAGGCCATACTCCTTTCTCACTGCTGCCATCAGGTACAGGAGCCTCAGGTCTTACACAGCCAAGTTCAATTTAGATTTAGATTTAGATTAGATTCAACTTTATTGTCTTTGTGCCGAGTACAGATACAAAGCCAATGAAATGCAGTTAGCATCTAACCAGAAATGCAAAGAATAGTGTTATTTACAAAATAACTGCGAATAAAAAGTAAGTGCTACAGCACACAGACATAAAAGTACTGAGACAGTACAATATGGGTACAATACTGCTTACTGCTGTGATGTGAGGTTCAGCAGGGTCACAACCTCGGGGAAGAATCTCTTCCTGTGCCTGCTGGTGTGGGAGCAGAGGCTCCTGTAGCGCCTACCGGATGGGAGGAGAGTAAAAAGTCCGTGGTTAGGGTGAGATGCATCCCTGATAATGCCTTTCATACTGCAGAGGCAGTGTTTATGGTATGTTCTTAATGGTGGGCAATTGGGTGCTGATAATCCGCTGGGCAGTTTTCACCACACGCTGGAGTGCTTTACGGTCTGATACGGGACAATTGCCATACCACACTGCGATACAGTTGGTGAGTACGCTCTCAATGGTACACCGGTAAAAATCCGTCAGTATCCTGGGACAGAGGTGAGCTTTCTTGATGCTCTGCAGGAAATAAAGGCGCTGATGCACCTTTTTGGTCAGGATGGAGGAGTTCAGGGACCAGGTGAGATCCTCGGAAATGTGGACACCAAGGAATTTGAAGCTTGATACACGCTCCACTACAGCTCAGTTACTACCCCTCAACCATCAGGCTGTTGAATAAACTAGGATAACTACACTCAACTTCACTTGCCCCATCATTGAAATATTCCCACAACCAATGATCTCACTTTAAGGACTTTTTATCTCATTACCTCGTGTTCCTGTTATTTATTGCTATTTATTTATATTTGCATTTACACAGTGTTCTGTACTCTGATTGTTCTTTCATGGATCCTGTTACAGTTACTATTCTGTAGATTTGTTGATTTACCCACAGGAAAATGAATCTCAGTGTTGTATTTGGTGACATATATGTACTTCGATAATAAAGTTTACTTTGAACTTTGTTTTGCTGCTACAAATCAACAAATTTCACAACCTATGTGAGTGATAATAAACCTGATTCAAATTCTGAGTCTGGGTTTTGGCAGAAAGCACAACTTGGAGGTACCAGTTAGGAAGAGTCTAGATTAAAAGAAAGCCATCTATTATTGTCTATAACTTTTGCCCGGATAGAGGCATCTTACAGCAGCCATTTAACCTACCTGTCTGTAGTTCTTTAGAATGTGGGTGGTAACTGGAGCAGCCCACACGGTCATACAGCGAGAGCGTGCAAACTCCAAACAGACAGCATCTGAGCTCAGGATTGAGCCAGTGCTGCTAGACTCCACTATCTGCATCACCGTGGTGTCTAAAAATTCCGTAGATCTGAGCACAAAATTCTAGGCAGGTTTTTTGCCGCACAAATGTTCTTCTCATAACGCACAAGTGGAGTTTCCTGTCATTCAGGGAGGCATAAAACTTAAAAGAAGAGAGACTTAATTCTTCTTGGTGTCTTGGCCAATATTTCTGCTTTAAGCCGTGTCATGGAAACAGATTGCCACAGTCAATATTTGGCTGTCATTTGTGGAGTCCTGTAGTCTGCACACTGTCTGTCGCCTTTCTTGCATGTCTCTACATTTCAAAAGTAATTTGGCTGTGAAATACTTTGGTGCAACCTGAGTTATGCTAATATATACACAAGTGCAAGGCTTTTGATTAATATCAATCAATTATTTAACATAATATAAAAATCCCACCTCACTGCAACGTTATGTTGCAGTTGTATAAGACATGGGTGAGTATTGTGTGCAGTTTTGGTGACCTACCTACAGGAAAGATGTAAATAAGGTTGAAAGAGTACGGAGACAATTTACGAGGATTTTGCCAGGTCTGGAGGACCTGAGTTATAAGGAAAGATTGAATAGGTTAGGACTTTATTCCTTGAAATGTTGAAGATTGAGAGGAGATTTGATGGAGGTATACAAAATTATGAGGGGTATAGATAGGATAAATGCAAGCAGGCTTTTTCCACTGACGTTGGGTGTGACTATAACCAAATGTCATCAGCTAAGGGTGAGAAGTGAAAAGTTTAAGGGGAACATGAGGGGAAACTTCTTTACTCAGAGTGTCATGAGAGTGTGGAATGAGCTGCCAGCACAAGTGGTGCATGCGAGCTCAATTTCAATGTTTAATCGAAGTATGGATAAGTACATTGATTGTAGGGGGATGGAGGGCTATGGTCCCAGTGCAGGTCAGAAGGAGTAGGTAGTTTAAATGATTCGGCATTGACTAGATGGGCTGAAGGGCCTGTTTCTGTGCTGTACTTTTCTATGACTCTAGAAATGTTTTCAGCCAGAAAAGCGGTTATTAGGCTAAAGGCTTAAAACAGGAAGTGAGAGTTGGAGGCATCAGGGATGGTTAAATGTCAGTGATGGAAGGGGTTAATGGCGAGCCTCAAAGACGGAAGCACAAGCGAGGCAGTGCTGACCATGATAATGATGTTCGATAGAGAATGACCGTCACCCACAGACAAGTTTAAGAGGGAAGGGATGATAATTATGAGCATGGTTTCTGTCCCCAAAGGTCTGCTTTATATGGATTCTTATTCTGTCACCACGCAGTTTTTTTCTTTGTAAGAGATGTTTTAGTCTTCTCCGGAGGGAGGACACGTGTTAACGTGGAGTGATTAGGCAGTGCAATTTCTCTCTGGCCTGAATCTGAAAGCTGTGGGTTCAAGACCCATTCCAGAGCCAATAATGAATTGCACAGTCGAAGAGGAAGTGTTACACACAAAGTACACTGCAGATGCTGTGGTCAAATCAAGACGTACAAAAAAGCTGGATGAACTCAGCAGGCCGGGCAGCATCCGTTGAAAGAAGCAGTCAATGTTTCGGGTCGAGACCCTTCATCAGGCTTCATCCTGACAAAGGGTCTCGACCCCAAAATGTTGACTGCTTCTTTCAACGGATGCTGCTAGACCTGCTTTTTTGTACATCTTGAAGAGGAAGTGTTGTTATGTATCAAGCGCTACTTAGCATAGAGGTTAGTGTAACACTTTACAGCATTAATGATTGGGGTGTAGCGGTGTGCTACACGCAGCGCTGAAATAACGACACGTAGTCGATGAACTGCAGTTACAAAAGAGATTTTATTCGAACTTCGCGGCCTCGCTTTAAAGCCTTCCTGATCCCACCCTCCCCGGGCGCGGATGTTGTAGGGGGCGCGTATTCACAGTCCTGTCCCGCGCGCGGGCTTTTCCCCTTGCTGGTGAAGCAGACTTGGCGCCCTTTTGGGACTGGCCTTTATGCCGGCGCGCTGGCTATTTGTGAGCCGGTTCGAGTGCACTAGGAAGTGGGTCACCACAGGGGTTTAATTCCCACTGCTGTATGTAAGGAGTTTACACTTCCTTCTTGTGACCACGTGGATTTTGTCCAGGTTCTCTGGTTTCCTTCCACATTCCAAAGATGTACAAATTAGACTTAGTAAGTTGTGGTCGTGCTATGGAGGTACAGAAGCCTGAAGATACCCACTCATAATCTAAAGGACGGCTTCTTCCCCTCCGCCGTCAGGTTTCTGAATGGACAGTGAATCCATGTACACTACCTCGCTACTTTTGCTCTCGTTTTGTACTAATTTAATTTCCTTTTCTAATGTATCTCTTACAGTAATTTATAGTTCTTTTGTGTATTGCAAAACAACAAACTTCACAATGTGTGTCAGTGATGTAAAACCTGATTCTGATGTTTGCATCAAAAGAATGGTGGCATTGTGTGTTGCCTCCAGCACACCTCAGACTGTGATAGTCGCTAATGCAAACATTGATGCATTTCACTCTATGTTTTGATGTAAATGTGACAAATAAAGCTAATCTTTCTTTCTTTTATTTCTAAAAGCAAATGGTAGCTTGATCTGCAACTGGTCAGTATTATATTAGACATAGCCCTCAATGAGGATACCGGTGTGGTATTGGTTTAGACTGACCCAGAACCTTTTACTGGCTTCACAGACTGTACTCCTTAAGATTGTTATAGCTGGGGGGTGGTAGTGGGGATCAGTTCCCACTACCTATTAAATGCTCCCAAAGGTGTGCGTCTCAAATAGCCTCTGACAACCAAGTCCAGCTCCTGGCCGTCATGTGTGGCTTAGCTACTAAGTCCAACAGAACCGTTTCTACTGACAGGAGAAGGGGCAAAGGTGAATTACCGGGGCCTTAAAACCAGTCACTTCCGACAGCCGTGGTTGGCAGTTCATCTAGGAGTAGGAAAAGTTTGATCTCAAACCTCTGCTGCCTTGCAGCTGTACCCACTCGTGGGGAAGGCTTCAAGAGTGAACCCTGAGGGAAAAATCTGGAGCTGGAGTCCCTAAGGCAGTTCTTGTTTGTGATAGCATCTGGAGGCTGGGTCAGATCCTACCATGGAGGCTGGGGAGCTAAATCGAATAAAGCTGGTAGTTAGTTGCAATGGCACAAGAGGAATAATGCTGATTGATTCTCTTCTCTAGCACCAGCCTTTCTGAGTCAAATCCACAATGTTAATCCTGGCCTTTCTTGCATGTTGGTTCTCAGAACTCTCTGAGCTAGTTTGCAAGTTGTTGTTAAAACGAAATAAAGCCTAACTGTAACATAACAAGGGCAAACATCGAAGCACATAAAGCCATAGGACATAGGATCAGAATTAGGCCACTCAGCCCATTGAGTCTTCTGTACCCATCACCATGACTGATTTATTATCTCTCTCAACATGATTCTCCTGCCTTCTATTCATAACATTTGACAGCCTTACTAATTAAGAACCTATCAGTCTCCACCTTAATACACCCACTGACTTGGCCTCCACAGGCATCTGTGGCAATCAGTTCCACAGATTCACCACCCTCTGGCTAAAGAAATTCCTCCTCATCTCTTTTCTAAAGAGATGTCCTCGTATTTCTAGTGTCCTCTAGAGGCCACAGTTTAAGAATAAGGGGTAGGCCATTTAGAACAGAGATGCGGAAAAACTTTTTCACCCAGAGAGTGGTGGATATGTGGAATGCTCTGCCCCAGAAGGCAGTGGAGGCCAAGTCTCTGGATGCATTCAAGAGAGAGTTAGATAGAGCTCTTATAGATAGCGGGGTCAAGGGATATGGGGAGAGGGCAGGAACGGGGTACTGATTGTGTATGATCAGCCATGATCACAGTGAATGGCGGTGCTGGCTAGAAGGGCCAAATAGCCTACTCCTGAACCTATTGTCTACTGTCTATTTTGAGGCTCTTCTTAGTCTGCACCATTATTGGATACATCTGTCAATATCTACTCAATACACTCTATCTGGTGCTTCAATATTCAATAGATTTCAATGAGATTTCCCACTCCTTCATTCTTCTAAACGCCAGGAAGTACAGGCCTAGAGTCATCAAATGCTCCTTATATGTTAACCCTGTCATTCCCGGGATTATTCTCGTGCACCTCCTCCAGACCCTCTCCAATGCCAGCACATTCTAACTTAGACAAGAGGTCCAAAACTGCTCACAATGCTCCAAATAAAAAGGACTGTAAGATCTGGAGTGGCAGGGTGCAGATTCATCTCTATCAAGGTGCAGCACCTGCTTAGCGCCCCGATCAGGGTCACGTGAAGCCATGGGAGCAGGTGGTGGATGATCGTATGAGCAGCTGGTGTATATCATAAGTCCTGGTTGTGTATCCACTGACACCAGGCGGACAATCTCTGAAGAGAATTGATAATGGCTGGGGTCACCCGTCTTGTAAAGACACTGCCCAGAAGAAGACAATAGCAAACCACTTCTGTAAAAGAATTTGCCAAGAATCATTATGGTCATGGAAAGACCATGATCACCCACATCACACAGCACAGCACAGCACATAATGAACAAATGGTAAAATCTGCCTTGCTAACATTGGCCAGGTTCATGCTTGAATAAGCTGTATGGCAGGGATTTATTTTATGTTTCCAACAAAATGTTCTCATTCTTTTCTCTTTGCAATTCCCTTTCAGTCTTGCATTGATAACTTTGAAGAGATGGTGAAGCTGCTTTTAGACCATGGGACCAATGTAGATGCAACAGACAACGAGCTGTGGACTCCCCTGCATGCTGCAGCAACGTGTCGACACACCAACCTGGTGAAGCTCCTTATAGAACGGTCAGTTCCTTTCATCCCAGTTCTGGAGGAGGAAAGTTCTTATTATATCCTGGCACTGCAATATGGCTGATTATTTCTGTGCTGAATGATAGTGTCTATAAGAAGTATTCACCCCCCCCCCCCTTGGAAGTTTTCATGTTTTATTGTTTTACATCATTGAATCACACTGGATTTCTACTAAGTGATTTAAATTAATTACAAGTATAAAATTCAAAATAATTGATTGCATAAGTATACACCCCCTCTAATATGACACGCCAAATCATTACTGGTACCCCCAAACGGTTTTAGAAGTCATGTGATTAGTTAAATGGAGATCACCTGTGTGCAGTGAAGGTGTTTCAATTGATTGTAGTAAAAATACGCCTGTATCTGGAGGGTCCAGCTGCTGGTGAGTCAGTATCCTGGCAAAACTACACCATGAAGACAAAAGAACATTTCAAGCAACTCTGCAAAAAGATTATTGAAAAGCAAGTCAGGAGATGGATACAAGAAAATTTACAAGTCACTGAATATTCCTTGGAGTACAGTTAAGTCAATCATCAAGAAGGGGAAAGAATATGGCACAGCTGTAAATCTGCCTAGAGCAGGCCGTCCTCAAAAACTGAGAGACCATGCTAGAAGGGGATTAGTGAGGGAGGCTGCCAAGAGATCTATCACAACTCTGGAAGAGTTACAATCTTCAGTGGCTGAGATGGGAGAGACTGCACATACAACTGTTGCCTGGGTGCCTCACCAGTCACAGCTTTATGGGAGAGTAGCAGAGAAAGCCGCTGTTGAAAAAAAAACTCCAATGAAATCTCAGCTAGAGTTTGCCAGAAGGCATGTAGGAAACTCTGAAGTCAGCTGGAAGAAGGTTCCATTGAAACCAAAATTGAGCTTCTTAACCATCAGACTAAACACCACACATAATCAGAAACACACCAACCCTACCATGAAGCATAGTGGTGGCTGCATCACGCTGTGGGGATGCTTCACTGCAGTAGGCCCCGGAAGGCTTGTGGAGGTGGAGGGTAAAGCGAATGCAGCAAAACACAGGGAAATCCTGGAGGAAAACCTGATGCAGTCTGCAAGAGAACTGTGACTTGGGAGATTTGTTTTCCAGTAAGACAATGACCCCGACCTTAAAGCCAAAGCTACACAGGAATGGCTTAAAAACAACAAAGCTAATATCCTGAAGTGGCCAAGTCAGAGTCCAGACCTCAGTCCAATTGAGAATTTGTGGCTGGCTTGAAAAGGCTGCTCATTCACGATCCTCGTCCAATCTGACAGAGCATTACAAAGCAGCAGTTTTGTAAAGAAAAATGGGGAAAGATTGCAGTGTCCAGATATGCAAAACTGATAGTGAGCTATCCTCACAGATTCAAGGCTGTAATTACTGCCAAAGGTGCATCTACTAAATACTGACTTGAAAGGGGTGAGCAATTATGCAATCAATTATCTTGTGTTTAATAATTGTAATAAATTTAGACCAATTTGTTTTCACTTTGACACAAGAGTGTTTTCTGTTGATTAGTGACAAAAAAGCCAAATTAAATCCAGTGTGTTTCAACGTAAAACAATAAACCATGAAAACTTCCACGGGGGGTGGTGGGGGTCTGAATAATTTTTACAGGCACTGTATAAGTTTGAACAGATAGGATTCAGATTTGTCCTGATGAAGGGTCTCAGCCCGGAACGTCAGCTGTTCACTCTTTGCCATCGATGCTGCCTGGCCTGCTGACTCCCTTCAGCACTTCGTCTGTGTTGCAGGATTCAGATTTATTCATCACTTTTACATCGAGTCATACAGTGAAATGTGGCATTTGCATTAGCAACCAGCACAACCCTAAGGACGTGCTGGGGGCAGCACGCAAGTGTCACCACACATTCAGGTGCCAAAGTAGCATGCCGACAGTGTTCAACAGAACAACAACAATACAAGCCGCAACAATAACAGAACAGCAGCAAAAATCCCCTTTCCCACCCTCCCATCCTCTCACACACATAGGCCTCCAACCCCTACAGAGAATGCCTCTGAGTCTACATCCTAGGCCTCGCACTCTCAAATTTGCCGTCATCAGGCCTCCAACCTCCTGTTTGTGCTCCAGGCGCGCAGACCTGACCTTTGGGTGTCTACCTCCAGACATGACAACTCGTCCTCAACCTTTCAGGCTTCTCACATAAAGATCCTCAATGCTGTGGTAACTCACTAATTAGTGTGCCCCAGTAGTGATGCTTCCTACTAACCTGCAGCTGCCGAGGGAATGAACCTCCACTTCCCTTCAACGTTCCCTCAGTGGGGAAATTATCCGAAACATTGGGCCTTAATCAAATAATTTTATCTTCACAGTCACTGATTTGATCAACAGAGTTGCTGGTTCCTTTGTTTAGTGTGGCTGCCATATGTTCCTATACAGCAGGAGGGTATTATTTTCATAGGGGTGAGGTGAAGTGTTGAAATAACTAGAACAAATAAATAAACAAATAAATAAAGAGTAAACCTACCATCCCACCAGCCTCTGCGTCCAGCACGTAATTCTCCGTAACTTCCGCCATTTCCAATGGGAACCCACCACCAAGCGCATCTTTCCCTCCCCCCCCCCCCCCACTTTTTGCTTTCCGTAGGGATCGCTCCCTACACGACTCTCTTGTCCATTCATCACTCCCCACTGATCTCCCTCCTGGCAGTTAACCTTGCAAGCAGAGCCAATGCCACACCTCCTCCCTTACTATCATTCAGGGCCGCAAACAGTCCTTCCTGTGAGGTGACAATTCACCTCTAAGTCCGTTGGGGTCATGTACTGTGTCCAGTGTTCCCAGTGTGCTTTCTGGTATCTCAATGAGACCTGATGTAGATTGGGGGAACCACTTCACTGAGCACATATGATATCTGCCAGAAAAAGCGGGATCTCCCAGTGGCCACCTATTTTAATTCCACTTCCCATTCCCATTCCAACATGTCAATCCATGGCCTCCTCTACTGTCACGAAGAGGCCACACTCAGGTTGGAGGAGCAGCGTCTTATATTCTGTCTGGGTAGCCTCCAACCTGATGGCATGAACATCGATTTCTTGAACTTCCGGTAATGACCCCCCCCCCACTTCTCCCTTCTCCTTCACCATTCCCCATCCCCTTTCCCTGCTCTCTCCTTATCTCCTAGCCTGCCCATCTCTCTTCCCCTCTTCTTTCTTCCATAGCCTTCTGTCCTCTCCCATTAGATCCCCCTTCTCCAGCTCTGTATCTCTTTCACAAATAAACTTCCCAGCTCTTTACTTCACCACTCCCCTCCCCCCGTTTCACTTCTCACCTTGTGTTTCTTCCTCCCCTCCCCTCCCCTCCCCTCACCTTCTAACTCTGACTCCTGGTCTCTTTTTCTCCAGTCTGCTGAAGGGTCTCGGGCTGAATGTCAGCTGTACTCTTTTCCATCAATGCTGCCTGGCCTTCTGAGTTCCTCCAGCATTTTGTGTGTGTTGATTGGATTTCCAGCTTCTGCAGATTTCCTCTTGTTTGTGAAAGAATAAAGAGAAGCAGGCATAAACACAAGAGATTCATCAGATGCTGGAAATTCAGAGTAACACACACAAAATGCTGGAGGACCTCAGCATGTCAGACAACATCTGTGGAGAAGAATAAAGTTTAGGACAATGCCCTTCATCAGGACTCGTAATGAAGATGGAAGAAGCCGGAAGGGGGGAGGGGAAGGTGTAACAAGCTGGCAGGTGATAGGTGCAACCAAGTGAGGGGCAAAGTAGGGGGTGGGGATGGGGGAGGGGGATGAAGTAAGAAGCTGGAAGATGATAAGTGGGAAAGTTAAAGGGCTGAAGAAAAAGAAATCTGACAGAGCAGAGTTGACCACTGGAGAAAGGGAAGCAGGAGGGGTACCGGAGGAAGTGGTGGGCAGGTAAAGAGGAGAGAAGGGATAAGAGGGGAGCCAGAATGGGGAATGCAAAAGAGAAGAAGGAGCAGTGGGAAGAAATTTCCAGAAGTTAGAGAAATTAATGTTTAGGCTGTCAGTTTAGAGGCTAGCCAGATGGAATATGAGGTTGCTTCTCAAACCTGAGGACATTGTGGCAGTAGAGGTGGCCATGGACTGACATGTTGGAATGGGAATGAGAAAGGGGCAGCTGGTTTGCCACTGTCTCAAATGGAGGCTATATTTCCAACCATCACCTCCCAACTCTCAATTCCCCACTTTGACCTTTTACCTCTTTTCACCTCCTGGGTCCGACTCCTCCTTCCCTTTCTCTGAAGGTTCGTTCTTCTCCCCTATCAGATTCCTTCTTCTCCAACCCTTGACTCTTCCACCCACCTGCTTTCTTCCTTCTTCCACCCCCCACCTCCACCCCTTTTTCTGCTGGCACCTTCCCCTTGTCGGTCCTGAATTCCGTAGATGCTGCCTGACCTGCTGAGTTCCTCCAGCACATTGTGTGGGTTGCTCTATATTTTTTAAAGTTTTGATGTTTTCTAATTAAAGGGTTAACTCGGTGTGACCTACTCGTTTCATTACAGGGGAGCAGACCTGTTGGCACTCAATGCGGACGGGAACATGCCCTACGATCTGTGCGACGATGATCAGACGCTGGAGCTCATTGAGACGGCAATGGTTAACCAGGGTAAGGTGCATCGGGCTGGTTCAGTTTGAGTCCAGATGAAGGGTCTCCACTTGAACCGTAGACTGCCCATTTCCCTCCATGGACGCTGCCCGACCCCCTGAGTTCCTCCAGCATTTTGTGTGTGTTGCTCCAGGCTCCAACATCTGCGGTCTCTCAGAAATACACAAGACTCTGGCAGACGCTTGGTGACACGGTCACGAAATTTGCTGTTTTGCGGCATCAGTACAAGTGAAATTACTATACAAAAATACAGAAAAAAATGCAAAAGGAAGGAATAATGAGGCAGTGTTTGTGAGATCATAGAATGATCAGAAATCTGATCGTGGAAGAGGAGAAGCTGTTTGTGAATCATTGAGTGTGGGCCTTCGGGGTCATGTACCTCCTCTCTGATGTTGGCAACGAGAAGCGGGCATGTCCCGGAGGATGAGGGTCCTTGGTGACGGATGTCACCTTTGCAATGCACCACCTCTCCTTGATGTTGGGGTGGGTTGTGTCTGTGATGGAACATACACTTAACAAGAGCAACTCCACCACGCTTTTCAGGCAGTGACAAGTGAATGCTGCCCTGCCCAGTATCATCCACATCCCGAGCAAGGGGGATGGGAAGTGAAGAAAGCAAAGGAAATGGGCAATATACAAGGGAATAGAGTCCAGGTATTGCATGCAATGGTTAAGGCATCTGGGAGAGATACCAACTTTCATTGTACAAATTGAGTTTCATCTACATGGAGTTGGCCAGAATTGATCAGAAAAGAACACCGGCAGGGATGACAGCAGAGCAGCAATGGCTGGAATTTCTGGAAACAATTCAGAATGCACAGGATATATACATCCCAGAGAAATAGTATTCTAGAGTAAAAGATGACGCAACCATGGTTAACAAGAGAAGTCAAAGCCAACCTAAAAGCCAAAGAGAGAGCATATAATAGAGCAAAAATTAGTGGGGAGTGAGAGGATTGGGAAGCTTTCATATACCAACAGAAGACAGCTAAAAAGTCATTAAGAAGATGAAAACAGAATATGAAAGTAAGCCAGCTAATAGTATTGAAGAGGATACCAAAAGTTTCTTCAGATACATAAAGTGTAAAAGAGAGGTGAGAGTGGATGTCGGACCACTGGAAAACGATGCCGGAGAGGTAGTAGTGGGGGACAACAAAATGGCAGATGAACTGAATAAGTATTTTGCATCAGTCTTCACTGTGGAAGACACTAGCAGTATGGTGGAAGTTCCGGATGTTGGGGGCGTGAAGTGTGTGAAGTTACCATGGCTACAGAAAAGGTTCTTGGGAAACTGAAAGGTCTGAAGGTAGATAAGTCACATGGACCAGATGGTGTACAGCCCAGAGTTCTGAAAGAGTGGCTGAAGAGATCGTGGAGGCATTTGCAATGATCTTTCAAGAATCACTAGATTTTGGAATGGTTCCGGAAGACTGGAAATTTGCAAATGTCACTCCACTCTTCAAGAAGGGAGAGAGGCTGAAGAAAGGAAACCAGTTACTCTGACCTGATATTGGAGTCAATTTATTAAGGATGAGGTCTCAGGGTACTTAGAGGCACATAATACAATAGGCCATAGTCAGCATGGTTTCTGCAAGGGACAATCTTGCCTGGCAAATCTGTTGGAATTCTTCGAAGAAATAACAAGCAGTATAGACAAAGGAGAATGGGTTTATTTTGTGTATTTCGATTTTCAGAAGGCCTTTACCACACATGAGGCAGCTTAACCAGCTACAAGCCCATGGTATTACAGGAAAGATTCTAACATGGATAAAGCAGTGGCTGATTGGCAGGAGGCAAAGGGTGGGAATAAAGGGAATCTTTTTTGACTGGCTGCCAGTGACTAGTGGTGTTCCACAGGGGTCTGTGTTGGGACCGATTCTTTTTACATCATATGTCAATGATTTGGATGATGCAATTGAATACTTTGTTGCAAAGGTTGCAGACAATATGAAGATAGGTGGAGGGGCAGGTAGTTTTGAGGAAGTAGAGAGGCTACAGAAGGACTTGGACAGATTAGGAGAATGGACAAAGAAGTGGCAGATGGAATACAGTGCTGGGAAGTGTCTGGTCATGCACTTCGGCAGAAGAAATGAAAGGGTTGACTATTTTCTAAATGAAAAGAAAATATAAAAAACTGAGGTGCAAAGGGACTTGGGAGCCTTTGTTGAGGATTCCCTGAAGGTTAATTTGCAGGTTGAGTCAGTGGCGAGGAAGGCAAATGCAACGTTAGCATTCATTTCAAGAGGACTAGAATATAAAAGCAAGGATGTAATGTTGAGATTTTATAAAGCACTGGTGAGGCCTCACTTGGAGTATTGTGAGCAGTTTTGGGCCCCTTATCTAAGAAAGGATGTGCTGAAACTGGAGGGAGTTCAAAGGAGGGTCGCACAAATGATTGCAGGATTAAATGGCTTGTCATTACAGTATGAAGAGCATTTGATGGCTCTGGACCTGTATTCATGAGAATTCAGTAGAACGAGGGGTGGCCTCATTGAAACCCATTGAATGGTGCTAGGCCTTGATAGAGTGGATTTGGAGAGGATGTTTCCTAAGGTGGGAATATCTCAGACCAGAGGACACAGCCTCAGAATAGTGGGAAGTTCTTTTAGAATGGAGATGATGAGGAATTTCTTTAGCCAGAGAGTAGTGAATCTTTGGAATTCTTTGCCACAGGCAGCTGTGGAAGCCAAGTATTTAAGTATATTTAAGGCAGAGGTTGATAGGTTATTGATTGATCAGGGCATGAAAAGGGATACAGGAAAAAGGCAGGAGATTGGGGCTGAGAGGAAAATTGGATCAGCCATGATGAAATGGTGGAGGAGACTCGGAGGGTCAAATGGCCTAATTCTCCTACTATATCTTATGGTCTAATGGTCTTGTAAATTGAGGTACTTGCAATAATTTAAAAATACAAGCTTTTTAAAAATATATATTTTCAGAAAAAGATTGTGTGATGAGGATTGGAATGAACATTCCAGCAATTCCAGATCAATGGGACTGGCTGGACTTGTAATCCTATACCTCCCAATTGTTTATGAAGAACGACTTTTGCCTCTCTGCTCCAGACTTTATCGCATCAAGTGTGGGGATCTCATTGAATTGGAAGGAATATCTGCAAGTATGGGCCTTTCTGCAAACCAGCCCATGTTTTATTGCATTTGCCTAGGGTCACTAAAATTTTTAAACCTTCTCTAATGTTTTTAAGCTGTTTTTTTGCCAGAGTTTGTCAGATGTTGTGTATTTAGTATTTAAGTAATAGTTCAGTAATCGTGTGTGTGTGTGTATTTTTTAATATTCTGCATTCTTGTTTGTTTAAATAATTCATTACTTGTATACCTGTAGGTTATATGTATAAATACATGAATTACATACATCACCATGCTACCATGTGGAATGTGCGTGCTTCATTTAAAGTAAACATGAAGTTAGACCCACCCCACATTTGCGGATTCCCATATCTTCCTTTGAATTAGTTTAATGTTTTGAAGTTACAAAACATAACATCAGGAAACAGCCCGTCTGTGGCAGGAATTCCTTCAGAATCAGCTCCTTTTGGACCCATCGAGCCCTTTACTGTCCTTTACCGTTGTACCTCAGGAAGCATCCTAACCTGATGCATCACAGCTTTTTATGGCAACTGCTCTTCCTGTGAGCACAAGAAAGTGCAGAGAACTGGGGGCACAGCTCAGCACATCGTGGAAACCAGCTTCCCCTCTTTGGACTCTGTCTGTGCTTCTTGCTACCTTGATAAAGCAGCCGGCATTATCAAAGACCACACTCACCCTGCACGTCTCTCCCATCGAGCAGAAGATACAAAAGCCTGTACGCGTGTACCATCTGGCTGAACAACAGCTTTTACCCTGCTGTCATAAGACTATTGAATTATACTAGAGAACAATCAGACCTCACCATCTACCTTGTTATGAATTCGGGCCTCGTTGTATAGCTGCACTAAACGTCCTCTGCAGCTGTTAAACTTTATTCTGCAACGCAGACAGTATGCTGGTCAGCAGGTCAGGCAGCATCAAGGGAGGGGAATAAACAGTCAACGCTTCACACTGAGACCCTTCATCAGGACCGCATTCTGCATTCTGTCGTTGTTTTCCTTTTACCACCCTAAATCACTGTGTAGTGATTTGATCTGTATGAACAGGATGCAAGACAAACCTTTCAAAGTACCTCAGTACATGTGACAATAATAAACGAGCTGCAATTCCAATATTGCCCAAATATTTTACATTAATACGGTTAATGTGTCACAGCCTAGGATTCTTCTTATCTTACTGCCCAGTAACGCTGCTGGAGTTTAGGGCAGCAATGAAGATCCTCCATCTCTGTCTGTAGAAGGATTCTTCATTGCTGTGTCGGTAACAATTTATTTTTAACCAGTCAGGGTTGTTGGCCCTGAGCTGAATCCCTGAACCTGGAGGACCAGTGGATCACGCTTAGTCTGGCCTTTACCCTTTGACCTGTTTGACATGGATAACTCAGCCAAGAGCCAAAGCACAAAGTCCTGACTCCAGCTAATCTGGCTTGTATTGATAACAATTCTTGCACTTGTATGACTACAGGATGTCTGAATGTAGTATTTTTGAATTATAAATACAAGAGCTTCTGCAGATGCTGGAAATCTTGAGTAGCCCCCTTTTTCTTCCAGTCCTGTTGGAGCGTTTCGGCCTGAAGTGTCAGCTGTTTATTTCCTTCCATAGATGCTACCTGACTTGCTGAGTTCCTCCAGCATTTTGTGCATTTTTGAATTGCCATCATTGTAGGAAGTGTGGCAGCCAAATGCTGCATAGCAAGCTCCCGAAAAAGCATCAACGTGATTATGTGTTTGAGTTGCGTTGATTGAAGGTTAAGCATTGGCCTCAACTCTGTGCATAACTCCCCTGTGCTTTCTCGAAATAGCACCATGGGATCTGGTTTAAGAGAGTAGACATGGTGTGGATTTGATGGAAAGTTGGCGCTTCCAACAGCGTGGGAGCTCACAAAATAAAATGCTAAAGAAGTCAGTTGCAAGTTGTGCAAGTAAATAGAAATATTTTTAACTGTGATTTGTCTGTGAATAGAAAGAATATATTTAAATAGTATCTTTCACAATCTCATGGTTTTCTAAGCACTTCACAGTCAATGATGCATTTTGTTTTGAAATGTAGTCTTATCAATGATTATAGTTATCACCCCCCACTGCCCAGTCTATTACCCCCTGTCACTGCACTGTAAACTCTTTGAGCTACTTTTTATAAAACTGTTTACATTGTAAACATATGCTGGTATTTATGCTCATTTTATTTAAAAGAGACTATTTGGCCAATTGATTCTGTCCTTGTTCTTGAAGCATTTCCATCAGTCCTGTTACTCCATCTGTTTCCCGCTGAAGTTTCATCTTCATTGTTCCCATCCCCCTGGATTGCCCATTCTGTTGGTCACACAGTGGTTAGCTGTTACAGCTTCAGGTGTTTGGAGTTCAGAGTTCAATTCCAGCATTGTCTGTAAGGAGTTTGTATACTATAGAGTCATAGAAAAGTACAGCCACAGAAACAGGCCCTTTGGCCCATCTAGTCCGTGCCGAACCATTTGAACTGTCCACTCCCACCAGCCTGCTCCGAGACCATAGCCCTCCATATCCCAACCATCCATATACCTATCCAAACTTCTCTTAAATGTCGAATTTAAAAACGCAAACACGAGGAAGTCTGCAGATGCTGGAAATTCAAGCAACGCACACAAAATGCTGGTGGAACAGAGCAGGCCAGGCAGCATCTATAGGAAGAAGCACTGTCGACGTTTCGGGCCGAGACCCCAAGGGTCTGAGTTCCATCAACATTTTGTGTCTCTTAAATGTTGAAGTTGAGTTTGCAAGCACCACTTGCGCTGGCAGCTCATCCCACACTCTCACAACCCTCTGAGCGAAGAGGTTCCCCCCACATCCTCCCAGGACTACCTGGGATTCCTGCAGCTGCTCCAGTTTCTTCCCACAGTCCAAAGATTAGGGTCATTGGTCATTGGTTAGGTAAATTGTGCTGTAAGTATGCTAGGGTTAAATAGGCAGGTTACTGGGTGGTGGAGCTCGTTGGGCCGGAAAGGCCAGTTCTGCGCTAGATCTCAAAACAAATAGAAATAATTTGACAGTGTGTTGGAATGTGGGAGGAGACTGGAGCACCTGGCACAAATCCGTGCAGAGGACCAGAGTGCAACTTCTTCAGTTGTCCATCGGAATCCGATGACGACATCCACCCCTTTAACGGTGAAATCTTTGATGACTATACAGTCCTAACCTGGACCCACAAGCTCTATTGCAGGTGGGACATGTATATGTGGTAGTGGTGGTGGTAGTGATGCCAACCATGGCTGCATTTCTCCTGGCTCTCTTCTGCTGTCTTCTGGTTGTTCTTTCCATCTCCAGAATACGAACCCCGTCCCTACACAGCTGTCGCCAAGTCAGAGTGCAAACTCTCCCAGACAGGTCAGGATTCAACTTGGGCTGCAGGAGCAGTGCGGTTGAAGCATTAAAGCAGGGGTATCAAACTCATTTTAGGTCACGGGCCGGATTGAGCAAAATGCAGCTTCATGCGGGCCGGATCAGTCGGACGCGTGCGAACGCAGCTTTCGTTGCCTCCGTTTTTTTCAGCCTGCTCTCATGTGACTCAGTCTCTGCTATAACTACAAAGTGTTTCACTTTACAAATTCCGTTTCTTATGAAGAAGACTGCCGAATAAACACTAAAAACCCCGAAAATCTGGTACCTGAATAAACTCAGCATTAGCCATATCATACGCCATAGGTGCTTCAATTACTGGGGCCAGCTTTAATAGTAATTAGATATTATCTCGCGGGCCAAAGATAATTCCACCGCGGGCCGGATTTGGCCCGCGGGCCTTGAGTTTGACATATATGCATTAAAGGCTGCACTGCTGTTGTGCCTTTCCTGGCAGAAAGCAGTAAATAGAGATTAGAATGGGCGACTGAACTGCTTTTGCCTCCTCATGTTCAACTGGATGTGCTTCGTCTCGAGTCACTTACACTAGAGTGGTTTCTGGGGTAAAAGTGAATAAATAAAGAAAAAAAACACCTGGGAGCCACATCTTGAAGATTAAAAAATGATCTTATTTAGAAGATTAGCTTTATTATATACATTGATAAATTGAAACGTGTAGTGAGACGCATCATTTGTGCCAAGGACCGAAGATGTGCTGGGGGGGGAGCCTGCAAGTGTTGCCACACTTCCGGCACCAACGTAGAATGCCCACAAGTCACTAACCCTAACCCTAATGACTGTGGGAGGAAACCAGATTTCCCAGGCGAAACGCACAAACTCCTTACAGTCAGCGGTGGGAGTCGGACCCTACTAGGTGATGCTGGTACTGCAAAGCGATGTGCTAACCGCTATGTACTGTGCTGTCCTCTTGCTGGTAAGGTCTGTCCATTCCTAATTGCTGGTGATGATACAAAGTGGTGCTGAGCCACTGCAGACCTTCTGGTGACATCACTGTCAAGTGAGCAGTCCCGTGTTTTAGACTCAGTATCACAGAAGGATGGTCGTATGAGCAGCCGGTGCATGTCACAAGTCCTGGTTATGCGACCACTGATGCCAGGCAGACAATCTCTGAAGAGTATTGATAATAGCTGGGGTCACCCGTCTTGTAAAGAAGAAGGCAATGCAAAACCACCTCTGTAGAAAAATTGTGCAAGAGCATTCCTGGTCATGAGACCATGATTGCCTACATCATATGACATGGCACATAATGATGATGTCATATGACACAGCACGTGATGGTGATGATAATCACAGAAGAGCTGGTGAAGGATTGCCAAGTCGGGGCGGTTTGTAACTTTGAAGGAACTGACAGAGAATAAAGAAAATAGTAAGAGAGTAAAGACAAATTTTCCTCCACTCTCACTCCCACAGCAGCATTTTAGGGTGCCAGGGTAGCGTAGCAGTTAGTGCAGTGCTGTTACAGCTCGGGGCGCTGGAGATCGGAGTTAATTTCTGACAATATCTGCAGGGAGTCTGTACATCCCTGTGGAATGTGTGCATTTCGTCTGGGTCCTCTGGTTTCCTCCCACAGTTCAAAGCCGTGCTGGTTAGTAGCTTAGCTGGTCATTGTAAATTGTCCTGTGATGTAAGGGTGAAAAGTTTAAAGGGATCATGAGGGGGAATGTCATCACTCTGAGGGTCGAGAGAGTGTGGAATTCAGAGGGGTGGAGAGTGGTGCATGTGAGCCCAGTTTCAAAGTTTAAGCGAAGTTTGGATAGGTACGTGGATGATGGGGGTATGGGTAGCTGGGGTCCTGGTGCAGATCCATAGGAGTAGAAGGTTTAAATGGTTCAGCGTGGACTAGATGGGCCAAATGGTCTGTTTCTGTACTGTACTTTTCTGTGACCATGATTAGGGGAGGGTTAAATCAGGGGTAAACCGGGGATTGCTTGTTGGTGTGGCTCAAAGGGCCAAATGGACTGATTGCTTGCTGTATCCCTAAATAACTTAAACTGGTTTCTGCGTTCTGACAAGTGAACTATTATAGATAGAAATCAATTCTACTCAAATTGGTGGAATGTGTGAACTGCTTGCTTATCTGGGATACTGAAGTGGAAATGATCTTTCTACATTGTGTTTATTAAGTGCTAATGCAAAACCTGATACTGATGCTGAGTTGCCTTTCATGGAAGTTAAACTCAAAGTAATAAATATTATTGGGTTAGGGGACAAAGCATTGCCGAAAGTTATATCAAAACACAGGATCTGATATAACTTTGACACATCGCTGTGAATTCTTTGAGTGGAAGTGGAGGATGAAAATGACTTGTACTTAAGTGGTGCTTTTCACATCGTTCAGGACAACTAAAACGTTTTAAGACAAATTACTTTTAAAGTGTAGCCATTGTTTGTAGCATTTATGGCAGAGAATTTCCACATCAATCTCTGAAATAGCAATGTGATTATCTGCCTTTTGAGGTTAAATGACGGATATTGCTGGTATTTATGTTTTCATGTTTTATTCCCTATCCCCACTTTAACCTCTAACTTTATTTTTATATCATTCTTTATTTGTTACAAGTTACGCCAACACACCACGCCAAATTACTAATACATGTAAATGTCCGCTCAAGTTCACTTTATCAGGTACACCTGTGCACTGCTCATTGATACAAATATCTAATCAGCCAATCACATGGCAGCAACTCAATGCATAAAAGCATGCGGACATGGTCAAGAGGTTCAGTTGCTGTTCAGACCAAACATCAGAATGGGGAAGAAATGTGATCCAAGTGACTTTGACCATGGAATGATTGTTGGTGCCAGATGGGGTGGTTTGAGTGTCTCAGAAACTGTTGATCTCCTGGGATTTTCAAGCACAACAGTCTCTAGAGTTTACAGAAAATGGTATGAAGACAAAAATCATCCAGTGAGTGGCAGTCTTGTGGGCAAAAGTATTGTTAATGACAGAGATCAGAGGAGAATGGTCAGACTGGTTCAAGCTGACAGGAAGGCGACAGTAACTCAAATAACCACCCGTTTTGACAGTGGTGTGCTGAAGAGCATCCATGTATGCATGATACATTGACCTTTCAAGTGGGTGGGCCAGCACAGCAGGAGAGCACACTGGGTACCACTCTGGTACCTAATAAAGTCACACTGAGCGTATACGTGAATAAAGCTGACGTTTGATCCTTGATACTGGTAAGAACTTCCAGGAGAACTGGCGTGCTTTAGCACTGCGAGCCCTCGTGGGACCGCCCAGCAGTAAATGCCCCCTCAGTACATCGTAACCCCAATTATGTGCTACAGTCCCTGCAGTGGGATTTGAATGCAGACCATTCTGACTCAGAGGCAAGTGTGCCACTGACTGTGACCCAGGGTTGACACTAATATAGACACTGTTGTGTTGCCGCTGGGGGTAGGAGAGAACTGATGTTGTGAGCTGCATCTCTCCAGCAGCAGATGGCTGATAATGCGATGCAGTGGCTCAGAGGTCATAAATAAGTAACTGAAACCTGCATACTTTTGGCTTCAGATCTTTTGCTGCATACATGACTGGCCTCTTATGAGGATGAAAAGAAAGCCTCTGTCCATTTGAAAATTACACAAATATTGCAAATTATATTTTACAGAAATGCGCTTTTTTTTTTGCATTTCTGTATTCAAGGATGACACAACTAACCATTGGGTGCCTCCCTTCAGAAATACTTCCTCATGTGAAGAACTGTGGTTGAGAAGGGTGTGTTTGATTACAAAGCTCCCTTTATATACATACATAGAATTTGGAGATTAAACTAATTTAATTAAACTAACAGTAGCCACCACTGATCAGAGTCTGTGCGCATAGTTCAGTAGTGCTGTTATATTATTTGATGTTACATTCTTTTACCATTCTGTTTTAAACAAAAAGATTACAACACCTGATAGGCAAGCAGCTGGTATGTAAATTGATAATTATTATTAATAATATATCGTACAAAAATTAACACGCTTGGCAAGTGGAACCTTTGTAGCAGTTGTGACAACCAGCTACCAAAACTAATGTGATAAATTACTTCGCTGATTTTACGCATTCTGAGGACATAGGTGTATCGAGTCTACGGGGTGGAATTTTATATCAAAGTTGTTGTGCATTTACTTGCAAGTCATCACATTGTGAGTTGAAGTATAAACCCCCCCCCCCCCACCATTCTGAGCTCATAGTCTACAGTTAGGGAGGATCTGATACAAAAGGGCATCACGGTAGCGTAGTGGTTAGCACAACGCTTTATAGTACAGCTGACCCGGGTTCAACTCCCGCCACTGCCTGAAAGGAGTTTGTACATTCTCCACACGGATTTCCCCCGGGTGCTCCGATTTCCTCCCACATCCCAAAGACGTACCGGTTGTTAGGTTAATCGGTTATTGTAAATTGTCCCGTGACTAGACTAGGGTTAAATTGGGGGATTGCTGGGCAGCTTGGCTCAAAGGACCAGTAGGGCCTACTCCATGCTGTATGTCAATAAATAAATAAACAGATTCCCAAGCTTTCTAATGAGTTGATGATGCTGAGATACATCCCGGGATCCACTGGGACAGATCATTAGTGATGTAACCTGGAGTCATTGGGTGTTTCGGGTCTTTCAACATCAGACGCTGTTGCCCAGGCAACTCCGCCAGGGATGATCTGGGCCCAGTAGCATTGGTGCACAGGTCTCGCCTCTCAATTCATAGCCAACTGGTGGCTCAGGTAAAATCTATCCTATTAATTGTAAGCGAGCCAGCTGGAGTGTTTGCTGACATCTTCATCTGCTCCAGTCTAAGATCCCCTCGTGTTTTAAAAAGGCAACGATAATCCTGGTGCTGAAGAAGAGTAAGGTGGGGTGCCTGAATGACTATCGACCTGTGGCTCTAACATCAATTGCTATGAAGTGCTTCGAGCGATTGGTTATGGCACACATCAACCATAAACTACCGGTCAACCTCAACACTTTGCAATTCGCCTACCGGAGCAACAGGTCAACTGCAGATGCCATCTCTCTGGCACTACATTCCTCCTTGGAACACCTGAAGAATAAAGACGCATATGTAAGGCTCCTTTTCATCGGCTACAGCTCTACCTTTAATACCATCATTCCAAATAAACTGATTCCTAAGCTCCGGAACCTGGGTCTTAGCACTCAGATCTGCAGCTGGATCTTCAACTTCCTCACAGACAGGACCCAGGCTGTAAAAATAGGGGACAAGCTCTCCTCTACAATCACTCTGAGCACCGGTGCCCCACAAGGCTGTGTACTCAGCCCCCTGCTGTGCTCACTGTACACCCATGATTGTGTAGCGAAGTTTTCATTAAACTCAATATATAAGTTTGCTGATGACACCACAATTGTAGGCCGTATCTTGGGTAATGATGAGTCTGAGTACAGAGAGGAAATTAAGAACCTGGTGGCATGGTGCAAAGACAATAACCTTTCCCTCAATGTCAGCAAGACAAAGGTATTGGTTGTTCACTTCAGAAGGATTAGCGGACCGCACAACCCCATCTACATCGGTGGTGTGCAGGTGGAACAGGTCAAAAGCTTTAAGTTCCTCAGGGTCAATATCACAAATGACCTGACTTGGTCTAACCAAGCAGAGTCCACTGCCAAGAAGGCCCATCAGCGCCTTTACTTCCTGAGAAAGCTGAAGAAATTTGGCCTGTCCCCTAAAACCCTCACTAATTTTTATAGATGCACTGTAGAAAGCATTCTTCTAGGGTGCATCACAACCTGCTATGGAAGTTGTCCTGTCCAAGACTGGAAGAAGCTGCAGAAGATCGTGAACACAGCCCAGCACATCACACAAACCAATCTTCCGTCCTTGGACTCACTTTACACCGCATGCTGTCGGAGCAGTGCTGTCAGGATAATCAAGGACACGACCCACCCAGCCAACACACTTTTTGTCCCTCTTCCGTCCAGGAGAAGGTTCAGGAGCTTGAAGATTGATACGGCCAGATTTGGAAACAGCTTCTTTCCAAATGTGATAAGACTGCCTAACGGATCCTGACCCATATCTGGACCGTACCTTCCAAATATCCAAACCTGTCTCTCAGTTTTTTTTTGCACTACCTTATTTTCCCTTTTCTATTTTCTATTTATGATTTAAAATTTTTATTATATTTACTTTGATTTGTACTCCAGGGAGCACAAAGCGCAGAATCAAATATCGCTGTGATGATTGTACGCTCTAGTATCAATTGTTTGGCGACAATAAAGTAATAAAGTAAGTAAAAGTAATTCTGTGAAGAGCAGGTCTTTCTCGGTCTTGGCCAACATTCTCCCCTGAATCATAAAAGAAAGTGGTTTACTTGTTACTTTCTGTAGGACTTTGCTGACACAGGATATCTGTCTTGTTACTTTGTTCTAGGACACTGCACTACTGTATTATTAATATGATTGATCAGAAATTTGCACCTGTGCTAGCTGATAGGTTTTTTTTTTTATTAAGTGCAATCGTGAACAACAGCCAGATCAGAAATGCTGAGCAAGTCAACTAGTTCTCAAAGAGAGCTCTGATGGGCCAATCAGATGGTTCACTGCTGCTCAGCTGGAAACACAGCTGAGCAGTGTGCTGGAGGTATGTGCTATGCGTGACCTGATCTGAAAGCATCATGTTGACTCATAACAGATCGTGTTCACGGTGGAACAGCTTAGTCAAGGATAGAGTGATCAGCACTGATGGACAAATTATACCTCCACTACCCCTTGAAAGCTGGTTCCCCCTTTTTGGCGCTGCTAAACTCCAGCTTCAAACAAAATAGTGAAACAGCAGAATCTTGGGAGCGAGTAGTGTTCTACATAGCTTTAGCTTCCTTGATGCAGCAGAGATTCTGTTAAAATAAAGTTTTCCAACCGTTACCGTTTGCGACCTCAGGATAACAGCTAGTCGTCATGGGTGAAGGGCGAAAAGTGAAATGTTCAAGGGGAACATGAGGGGAAACCTTTTCACTCAGAGGGCAGTGAGAGTGTAGAAGAGCTTCCAGCGCAAGGGCTGGATGCCAGATCTCAGCGTTTAAGAGAAGTTTGGATTGGTACATGGATGGCAGGGTGTGGAGGGCTGTGGTCCGGGTGCAGGTTGATAGGACTAGGCCGTTTAAATGGTTTGGCACAAATTAGATGGGCCAAAGGGCCTGTTTCTGTGCTGTACTTTTCCATAACTCTACGACTGTATGATGCTAATTGCTTTACATAGCTAAGGTGATATCGGAAAGCAGTTTGCACGCATTCATTTCCCAAAAACTGCAGTGATTATAGTTTAACTGTCAGATCGTTGGCCCAATACTTCACAGGCAAATTCCTCCCACCTTTGGAAGTGCCTACATGAGATGCTGCCTGAGGAAAGCATCACTATCTAGGCCATGTCATCTTCTTGCTGCCAATATCAGGCAGGAGATACAGAAGCCTGAAGTCCCATGGCACCAGGTTCAAGTACAGCTATTTCCCTTCAACCATTCAGTTCTTGAACTGACCTCACAACCTTAATCACTACCTCAATATAATAACAGTCTGATCATAATGGACATTTTTTTTATTCTAGGAGTGTTCTGTCTTTTACAATTTTGTACGATTTATGTTTAGTTTATGTTTTTCTTGTGAACTCTGCTCATACGATGCGATGGGCCCATGATGCAGCTGCAATAAGGCTTTTACTGCACCTGCAGGGTAGACCATGTGTGTTGCATCCTGGCTGTCTGCACAAGCCAGGGCAGTAGGATATGGAGAACAAGCTGTTGCCCATGCGGCAGGCTCCCCCTCTCCACACAGCTGAGGAAGGCAAAGGAACGGCAGAGACCGGTACAATTTGGCACCAGAGGTGTCGCAGGAGTTGCCAGTCAGCATTGAACTCAACGTAAGACTGCCTTAGGGACTCCAGCTCTGGATTTTTCCTCAGGATCTCTGAGACGCACACCATTGAGAGTATTTAATAGGTAGTGGGAGCTTATCCCCACTATCACCCTCGTCTATGATGATCTTAAGGAATCAATGCACCTGTGCATACAATTACTCATGCATGCATCAATAAACTTGACTGGCTTTACAATGCAGTGATGTACTTTCAGTTCTTGGTTGAATTTCAATATTGGACTCTTAAGTTAAAGGAAGAGGATAGAATAGCATTTAACAAGTTCACCTTGGGTGGTGGGGTGGAGATAAGTCTCTACCAAAAGATGTGTAAAGCACCCTTCCCTCCTCTAGCCTGCAGTCACCCTTGGGCAAGGTGTAGCACCTGCTTAGCCCCCCCATCAGGGTCACGTGAAGCCATGAGAGCAGGTGGTGGTTGGTCATATAGCAGCCAAATCCTGGTTATGCGACCACTGACACTAGGCAGACATCTCTGAGGAGTATTGATAATGACTGGGGTCACCCGTCTTGTAAAGACCCTGCCCAGAAGAAGGCAATGGTAAACTACTCTGCAGAAAAATTTGCAAAGAATTTTGGCCATGGGATGATCACGATCGCTCGTGTCATACGACACGGCAAGTAACGAACAAGCAATCCTCGTAAATTTGCTGAATTCTTTTCCTCCAGATTCCATACTCCAAGTTTGCAATGAAAGAAAACTCCATTCTGTATTTATCTTAAGAAAACATGAACTGCCAAAGCAGTAGAAGATACTCCTTGCATTGACCTTATTTTATTTCTCTGTTTTACTGCCATTATATAGTTATGAGCCAAATGGCCATTTATTATTGACACAAGAGGTATTGTAGATGCTGGACATCTAGAGCAATACACCGGAGTTCAGCCGGTCAGGCAGTGTCTATGGATAGGAATAAACAGTCAACATTTTGGGCTGAGACCCATCATCAGGTTTTTATTATTTACAGTTCCCATGTAGATTACACTGGGATCTTCTTATTGATGTTCACTTGGCCATAATCTTTTCATTGAAGACTCAAGAGACTAGGACCAGAGGGCACAACCTCAGAATAGAAGGACGTCTCATTTAGGAGAGGAATGAGGAGGAATTTCTTTAGCTAAAGGGTGGTGAATCTGTGGAATTCATTGCTACCGACGGCTATGGGGTCCAAGTTGTGAGTATATTTAAAGTGGAGCTTGATAGGGTGTCAAAGGCAGAAGAATGGGGTTGAGAGGAATAATAAATTAGCCATGATGGAATGGTGGAGAAGACTCGATGACTAAAGGGCCTAATTCTGCTCCTGTGTCTTCTGGTCTCATAGAAACTGTAGATGCTGGAAATCTGAAATTAAAAATGAAAATGCTGAGGATACTCAACTAGTCAGACAGCATCTGTGGAGAGACAAATAGAGTGAATATTTCAGATAAAGATCACTGTTTTACTGCAAGATGTTGAACCATGATGTTGCTGTGATGGTGACCAGCTCCCTCTCTTAGTTATTTGCTTGTGATTGAAGAGATTTAACAAATTCTCGTCTATAATTCTTCTTCAGGCATCACTCAAGAGAAAATTGATCAGATTCGCACGGCAGTGGAGCAGCAGATGATTGCAGATGTCCGAGAGGCAATTCAGGAGAGCGTCAATCTAGATGCAAGAGACGCACAGGGAGCCACCTTGGTAAGTGCATTTGTCACAATCCAGGTCCATTTGAAGACCATTCCTGCCATGACGTGAACGAGGACCTAGTGTGCCGTAATCCAGGTTTGAAGCTGAAGATTACGACGGCATTGTTTATTGTTGATTTTCAGGACCAAATTGGACAGAGATGGGGGTTGGGGAGCACAACTGAGTATGTGGCCACTTTGTATATCTAACACTTTAATAGGTAACAGAGAACCCAACCTTGAAGAAATAGCAATTTATTCTCCTTAATATTGAAGGAAGAGTAGGGGCTTTGCAAATGCATGTGCCTGTATTGTCATTAGATTTCTGGAAAACAGTCGTCACATTACCTGTTTACCGTGCCTATAAAATGTATTCCCTTCCTCCTTGGAAGTTTCCATGTTATATTGTGTTACAACATTGAATCACAGTGGATTTAATTTGGCTTTTTTAACACTGATCAACAGAAAAAGACTTTTTCATGTCAAAGTGAAAACAGATCTCTACAAAGTAATCTAAATTAATTACAGGTATAAAACACAAAATAATTGATTGCATAAGTGTGCACCCCCCTTTAATATGACACACTAAATCATCACTGGTGCAGCCAATTGGTTTTAGAAATCGCATAATTAATTAAGATGTCCCAGCTATATATAAACCTGTGCGCAGTTAAGGTGTTGCAATTGATTGTAGTAAAAAAAATACACCTGTATTTGGAAGGTCCAGCTGCTGCTGAGTCAGTATCCTGGCAAAAACTACACCATGAAGACAAAAGAACATGCCAAGCCATTCCGTGAAAAGATTGTTGAAAAGCACAAGTCAGGAGATGGATATAAGAAAATTTCCAAGTCACTGAACATCCCTTGAAGTACAGTTAAGTCAATCATCAAGAAATAGATAGGATTTGGCACAGCTGTAAATTTGCCTAGGGCAGGTCATCCTCAAAAAGGGGAGGCCACCAAAAGACCTATGATAACACAGCAGTGGCTGAGATGTAGAAACTATGCATACAACAGCTGTTGCCTGTGGCTTCACCAGTCGCAGCTTTATGGAAGAGTGGAAAGAGAGCCATTGCTGAAAAAAACTCATGAAGTCTTGGCTAGAATTTGCCAGAAGGCATATAGGAGCACTGTAGTCAGTTGGAAGAAGGCCTATGGTCTGATGAAACCAAAATTGAGCTTTTTGACCATCAGACTAAATGCTATGTTTGGCATAGGCCAAACACCGGATGTGATCAGAAACACACCATCCCAACCATGAAGCATGGTGGTGGCTGCATCACGCTGTGGGGATGCTTCACCGCAGCAGGCCCTGGAAGGCTTGTGAATGTAGAGGGTAAAATGAATGCAGCAAAATACAGGGAAATCCTGTAGGAAAACCTGATGCAGTCTGCAAGAGAACTGAGACTTGAGAGAAGATTTGTTTTCCAGCAAGACAATAACCCAAGCTTAAAGCCGAAGATACGCCGGAATGGTTTACAAACAGCAAAGTTAATGTCCTGGAGCAGCCAAGTCAGAGTCCAGACCTCAATCCAATTGAGAAGTTGTGCCGGGAATTGAAAAGGGCAGTTCTCTCACAATCCCCATCCATTCTGACAGACCTTGAGCAGTTCTGTAAAGAAGAATGGGGAAAAATTGCAGTGCCCAGATGTGCAAAGCTGATAGAGTCATATCCACACAGACGCGAGGCTGTAATTGCTGCCAAATGTGCATCTACTAAAATCAATTATTTTGCATTTAATAATTGTAATGAATTTAGACCAATGAAATTTGTTTTCACTTTGACATGATGGTCTTTTCTGTTGATCAGTGTCAAAAAAAACCAAATTAAATCCACTGTGATTCAATATCATAAAACATGATAACTTGAAACATGAAAAGGGGTTGGGGGGGAGTACTTTTTATAGGCACTGCACCATCCTTCATTGCCTTTCTTAGTATCCTGAAATAAATACTGTCTATCCCAAGAGGTTTTCAGAATTAGAATCAGAATTAGGTTTGATATCACCTGCATATGTTGTGAAATTTGTTAATTTTATGGCAACAGTACAATGAAATACATGATGAATAAATATAGAAAAAAATGAGTTACGGTAAGTGTGTGTGTGTATATATATATATAAAATAGTTAAGTAGTGCAAAAAAACAGAAATAAGTAAGTAGTAAGGTAGTGTTCATAAATCGAAGCAAGAGGCTGAGAGTGAAGGACTAAAGACATCTCAGAGAGAAGCCATGTTTTTTTACTGATCAGGGAAAAGAGGCTAGACTGTGCAGCCTCGTGACGTAGCACGCCAAAGGTTTAAAAAGGAGAGGAGTTTTTCAACTGTCTTTTTAAATCAAGATTCTGCCAACAATTTTTGTATTATCTGTAAATTTATAGATGGCATTTGAGCTATGCCTAGCTACACAGTCATGGGTGCAGAGAGAGTGGAGCAGTGGGCGAAGCACACACCCCTGAGGTGCACCGGTGTTGATTGTCAGCGAGGTGGAGACGTTATCACCAATCCGTACAGATTGTGGCCTTCTAGTTAGGATGTCGAGGATGTAGTTGTAGAGGGAGGTACAGAGGCCTAGTTTCTGTAGCTTTTCGATCAGGACTGTAGGAATGATGGTGTTAAACGCTGAGCTGTAGTCAATGAACAGCACCCTGACATAGGTATTTGTATTATCCAGGTGATCCAAGACCATGTGAAAAGCCAATGAGATCACATCTGCCGTGGCGATAGGCAAATAGTAGTGGGTCCAGGTCCTTACTGAGGGAGGTGTTGATTCTAACCATGGCCAACCTCGAAAAGCATTTCATCACCATGGCTGTGAGTGTTTCTAGACGATTGTCATTGAGGCAGCTCACCCTGCACTTCTTGGGCACTGGTATAATTGTTGCCCTTTTGAAGCAGGTGGGAACTTCCGACTGTAGCAGTGAGAGGTTGAAAATGTCTTTGAATACCCCCACCAGATGATTGGCAGAAGTTTTCAGAGCCTTACCAGGTACTCTATTGGGCCGTGATGTCTTGCGAGGGTTCACCCTCTTGAAAGTCCGCCTGACGTTGGCATCTGAGACAGAGATCACAGGGTCACCGGATGCTGCAAGGATCCTCATCGCTGTAGTTCTCCCTTTCAAAGTGAGCATAAAAGGTGTTGAGGCATCACCGCCATTCATGATGTTGGGTTTTGTGGGAAGTAATGGCCTGCAAACTCTGCCAGAGTTGACATGCATCCGATGTCACCTCTAACATCTCCCAGGATTGTTTCTTGGCTCTTGACATTGCCTTTCTTATACAGACCTGGGTTGCCAGACTTAAATGCCACAGATCTAGCCCTCAGCAGACTACAAACCTCCTGATTCATTGTCTCCACCCACAACAGTTATTGGCCTTCTAGCATCAGGTTGAACCAGAAGAGGACCCCTTTATTTCCACTCTTTGCCTCTTGCCAGACAGCAAACCTTTTGTCATGTCAGTATCTTTCCTGTAATACCATGGGCAGCCTCATTTGCAACACCTTGTCAAAGGCCTTCTGAAAATCCAAGTAAACAAAATCCACCGACTCTCCTTTGTCTATCCTGCTTGTTATTTCCCCAAAGAATTCCAACAGATTGTCAGTCAAGATTTTCCCTTAAGGAAACCATTATGATTTTGGCCTATTTTATCAAGTGCCTTTAAGACCTCAAAACTGTATCCTTAAGATAACTGAAGAGATTGTGGAGGGGTTGGTGGTGATCTTTTGGGAGTTGCTGGATTCTGGAATGGTTCTGGAGGAGTGGTAGTTACAGACATCTCTCCATTCGTTGACAGGGGAGGGAGGCAGAAGAGGGGAACTGTGGACCAGTTAGCCATGATGGAATGGTGGAGCAGCCGAATGGGCTGAATGGCCCAATACTGATCCTTTGTCTTGTGTTCTTAACCAGAGTGGATAACCTCACTCACCTCAACTCTGAACTGATTCCACAACCTGTGAAACCCCTTTCAGGGTCTCTGCAACTCATGTTCTCAATATTATTTTATTTGTTTTCATTTGTATAGTTTGTCATCTGTTGCATATTGGATTGTCATTCTTCGTTTGTGTGCAGTTTTTCATTCATTCTATTGTGTTTCTGTGAATCCCTGCAAGAGAATGAATCTCAAAGTAGCAAATGGTGACATATACATACTTAGATAATAAAATTACTTTGAACTTTGAACTAATATCATTTCCGAGATTAATTATCTCATATAGACAATAGACAGTAGGCCATTCGGCCCTTCTAGCCAGCACCGCCATTCACTGTGATCATGGCTGATCATACACAATCAGTACCACGTTCCTGCCCTCTCCCCATATCCCTTGACCCCGCTATCTATAAGAGCTCTATCTAACTCTCTCTTGAATGCATCCAGAGACTTGGCCTCCACTGCCTTCTGGGGCAGAGCATTCCACATATCCACCACTCTCTGGGTGAAAAAGTTTTTCCGCATCTCTGTTCTAAATGGCCTACCCCTTATTCTTAAACTGTGGCCTCGAGTTCTGGACTCACCCATCAGCAGGAACATGCTTCCTGCCTCCAGCGTGTCCAATCCCTTAATAATCTTATATGTTTCAATCAGATCCCCTCTCATCCTTCTAAATTCCAGTGTATACAAGCCCAGTCGCTCCAATCTTTCAACATATGACAGTCCCGCCATTCCGGGAATTAACCTGGTGAACCTACGCTGCACTCCTCAATAGCAAGAATGTCCTTCCTCAAATTTGGAGACCAAAACTGCACACAATACTCCAGGTGTGGTCTCACCAGGGCCCTGTACAACTGCAGAAGGACCTCTTTACTCTTATACTTAATTCCTCTTGTTATAAAAGCCAGCATGCCATTAGCTTTCTTCACTGCCTGCTGTACCTGCATGCTTGCTTTCATTGACTGATGTACAAGAACATCTAGATCTCGTTGTACTTCCCCTTTTCCTAACTTGACTCCATTTAGATAGTAATCTGCCTTCCTGTTCTTGCCACCAAAGTGGATAACCTCACATTTATCCACATTAAACTGCATCTGCCATACATTTGCCCACTCACCCAACCTGTCCAAGTCACCCTGCATTCTCATAACATCCTCCTGACATTTCACACTGCCACTCAGCTTTGTGTCATCAGCAAATTTGCTAATGTTACTTTTAATCCCTTCATCTAAATCATTAATGTATATTGTAAACAGCTGCGGTCCCAGCACCGAACCTGGCGGTACCCCACTGGTGACAGCCTGACATTCCAACAGGGACCCGTTAATCGCTACTCTTTGTTTCCTGTCAGCCAGCCAATTTTCAATCCATGTCAGTACTCTGCCCCCAATACCATGTGCCCTAATTTTGCCCACTAATCTCCTATGTGGGACTTTATCAAAAGCTTTCTGGAAGTCCAGGTACACTACATCCACTGGCTCTCCCTTGTCCATTTTCATAGTTACATCCTCAAAAAACTCCAGAAGATTAGTCAAGCATGATTTTCCCTTCATAAATCCATGCTGACTCGGACTGATCCTTCTACTGCTATCCAAATGTGTCGTAATTTCCTCTTTTATAATTGACTCCAGCATCTTTCCTACCACTGACGTCAGGCTAACCGGTCTATAATTCCCTGTTTTCTCTCTCCCTCCATTCTTGAAAGTGGGACAATATTAGCCACCCTCCAATCAGCAGGAACTGTTCCTGAATCTATAGAACATTGGAAAATAATTACCAATGCATCCACGATTTCTAGAGCCACCTCTTTAAGTACCCTGGGATGCAGACCATCAGGTCCTGGGGACTTATCAGCCTTCAGACTCAATAGACTATCCAACACTGTTTCTTGCCTAATATAAATTTCCTTCAGTTCATCCTTTACCCTAGTTCCTTTGGCCACTATTACATCTGGGAGATTGTTTGTGTCTTCCCTAGTGAAGACAGATCCAAAGTACCTGTTCAACTCATCTGCCATTTCCTTGTTCCCCATAAATTCACCCGTTTCTGTCTTCAATGGCCCAATTTTGGTCTTAACTATTTTTTTGCTATTCACATACCTAAAGAAGCTTTTACTATCCTCCTTTATATTCTTGGCTAGTTTACCTTCGTACCTCATTTTTTCTTGGCGTATTGCCTTTTTTGTTATCTTCTGTTGCTCTTTAAAAGCTTCCCAGTCCTCCGGTTTCCCGCTCATCTTTGCTATGTTATACTTCTTCTCTTTTATTTTTATACTGCTCTTTACTTCCCTCATCAGCCACGGCCGCCCCTTACTCCCCTTAGGATCTTTCTTCCTCTTTGGAATGAACCGATCCTGCACCTTCTGCATTATTCCCAGAAATACCTGCCATTTTTGTTCCACTGTCTTCCCTGCTAGGGTATTGTTCCATTGAACTTTGGCCAGCTCCTCCCTCATAGCTCCATAGTTCCCTTTGTTCAACTGTAATACTGACACATCCGATTTTCCCTTCTCCGTCTCAAGTTGTAGGTTAAAACATATCATATTATGGTCACTACCTCCTAATGGTTCCTTTACCTCGAGGTCCCTGATCAAATCCGGTTCATTGCACAACACTAAATCTAGAATTGCCTTCTCCCTGGTAGGCTCCAGTACAAGCTGTTCTAAGAATCCATCTCGGAGGCACTCCACAAACTCCCTTTCTTGGGGTCCAGTACCATTCTGATTCTCCCAGTCTACCTGCATGTTGAAATCCCCCATGATAACTGGGACCTGCCAATTTTAACTCTTCATTCAACTTACACCCTACATCCAGACTGCTGTTTGGGGGCCTGTAGATAACTCCCATTAGGGTCTTTACCTACTTAGCAGAGATATATTGTTCATGCCTCTCCTGTGGAACAAATAATCATTCTGAATGTTATCTGGCTGGTCTGTAATCTTTAGCTCTGGTATTTCAATAACATTGGGGACTGAGAATTACCTGTAGCCAGTACTGTTAACAAGGTCATAAATGTTACCTTTAAAATAGGCTCAAACCTATTTTAAAACAGGCTCAAACCTGTTTTTCAAAGACATAAGACCTAAGATACAAAAGCAGAATTAGTCTATTCAGCCCATCGAGTCTGTTCCATCATTCTATCATGACTGATTTATTATCCCTCTTGACCTCAGTCCCCAGCCTTCTCCTTGTAACCTTTGATTTCATTTTAATTTAATTTTGTTACTATCCTTACTAATCAAGAACCTATCACTTTAAAAATACCAAATGACTTGGCCTCCACAGCCATCTGTGACAATATTTCCTCAGATTCACCACCCTCTTCCGAAAGAAATTCTTCCTAATTGTTGTTCTGAAGGGACATCCTTCTATTCTGAGGCTGTACTCTCTGGTCCTAGACTCCCCCACAACAGAAAACATCCTCACCATGTCCATGCTATCTAGGCCTTTCAATATTCGACAAGTTTTCTAAGACCATAAGCTATGGGAGCAGAATTAAGCCATTTGGCCCATTGAGTCTGCTCTGCCATTTCATCATGGCTGATCCATTCTTCCCCTCAATCTCCTGCCTTCTCCCTGAATCCCTTCATGCCCCAACTAATCAAGAATCTATCAACCTCTGCCTTGAATATACCCAATGACTTGTCCTCCACAGCCGCCTGTAGCAACGAATTCCACAGATTCACCACTCTCAGGCTAAAGAAATTCCTCCTCATCTCCATTCAAAAAGGGATGCCCCTCTATTCTGACTCCACGTCATCTTATCTTAGACTCTCTCACCATAGGAAATATCCTCTCCACCTTCACTCAATTGAGGTCTTTCAATAGGTTTTTATGAGGTCATCCCTCATTCTTCTGAATTCCAATGAGTAGCGGCCCAGAACCATCAAACATTCCTCATATGACAAGCCTTTCAATCCTGGAATAATTTTTGTGAACCTCCTTTGAACCTTCTCCAACATCAGCACAACCTTTCTTAGATAAGGGGCTGAAAAACTGCTCTCAATACTCCAACTGAGGCCTCACCAGTGCTTTATAAAGCCTCAACATTACATCCTTACTTTTATATCCTAGTCCTCTCAAAATGAATGCCAACATCGCATTTGTCTTCCTCACCATTGACTCAACCTGCAAATTAACCTTTTGGGAATCCTCCATGAGGACTCTCAATTCCCTTCGCACCTCAGATTCTTTTAAAATTTTCTCTTCATTTAGGAAATAGTCTACACTTTTATTTCTTCTTCCAAAGTGCATGACCATACACATATAAATTATTTTTAATGAGATCCTCCCTCATTTTTCTAAACTCCAGTGAGTACAAGCCCAGAACCATCAAATACTCCTCATACATTAATCTTCTTATTCCCGGGATCATTCTCATGAACCTCCTCTGGACCTTCTCCAGTGGCTGGTTTAAAAAAAGAGTAGGTGCATATTTTGTTGGTGAATGTTTACTCAAGAGCAGCAAGACTGATCAAACTATGGTGAGGATGAGACTTCAAACTGGCGAGAGCAGCAAAACACAGAACAGATTTCAATATAACAAATGTTGAAGCTTATCAATTATAATTGCATGTTATGTCCCATTATATGACCACCATCAAGGGCATCTATACAGAAAGGTGCTGGAAAAGAGCCAGTAACATCATGAAGGATCCCTCCCATCCTGCTCATGGTCCGGTTGTCCCACTCCCATCAGGGAGAAGGCTATATAGCATCCATGCCAGGACCACCAGACTAAAAAACAGTTACTTGCCCAAGCAGTAAAGCTGATCAACTCCACCCACTAACCCACGCCATCACACACCCCAACAATACTACTTTATCAGTTCCTGTCAGAGTCATCTTATGTACAGACACTCCTGTGCTTAGCATCTTTTTGTAGACTAGCATTCTTGTAGGTTACATGGTCGGCTCAATGTTGTGAGCCGAAGAGCCTGTAATGTCTATGTTCAGACAATCTATGGGTTCCCAACCTGGAGTCCTCAGTCCCCTCAGTTAATGGTTAGGGGACCATGGCACAAAAAAGGGTGGGAACCCCTGATCAATGTACACTTCATATGCTATCTTACACATTTATATTTATTGTTTGTTTTTAATTATTGTGTTCTTTTTCTTATTGTCTTTTTTGTGCTGCATGGGATCCAAGGTAACAATTATTTGTTCTCCTTTACACTGGTGTACTGGAAATGATATTAAACAATCTCGAATCTTGAAACTTGAATTCCATTGTGTTGTAGATGTAATGTAACACGTATGTAAGATCTTTATCAGAAGAAAACTGATTTTAGCCAGAGGGTGGTGAATCTGTGGAATTTGTTGCCACAGGCGGCTGTGGAGGCCAAGTCATTGGGTGTATTTAAGGTAGAGATTGACAGGTATCTGAGTAGCCAGGGCAACAAAGGTTATAGTGAGAAAGCGGGGGAGTGGGACTAAATGGGAGAATGGATCAGCTCATGATAAAATGGCAGAGCAGACTCGATGGGCCGAATGGCCGACTTCTGCTCCTTTGTCTTATGGTCTCACGGTCTAAAACGAGGAAGTCCGGGAGCCTGAAGGCACACAGTCAGCGTTTTAGATAGATAGATAGATAGATACTTTATTCATCCCCATGGGGAAATTCAACTTTTTTCCAATGTCCCATACACTTGTTGTAGCAAAACTAATTACATACAATACTTAACTCAGTAAAAAATATGATATGCATCCAAATCACTATCTCAAAAAGCATTAATAATAGCTTTTAAAAAGTTCTTAAGTCCTGGCGGTAGAATTGTAAAGCCTAATGGCATTGGGGAGTATTGATCTCTTCATCCTGTCTGAGGAGCATTGCATCGATAGTAACCTGTCGCTGAAACTGCTTCTCTGTCTCTGGATGGTGCTATGTAGAGGATGTTCAGAGTTATCCATAATTGACCGTAGCCTACTCAGCACCCTTCGCTCAGCTACCGATGTTAAACTCTCCAGTACTTTGCCCACGACAGAGCCCGCCTTCCTTACCAGCTTATTAAGACGTGAGGCGTCCCTCTTCTTAATGCTTCCTCCCCAACACGCCACCACAAAGAAGAGGGCGCTCTCCACAACTGACCTATAGAACATCTTCAGCATCTCACTACAGACATTGAATGACGCCAACCTTCTTAGGAAGTACAGTCGACTCTGTGCCTTCCTGCACAAGGCATCTGTGTTGGCAGTCCAGTCTAGCTTCTCGTCTAACTGTACTCCCAGATACTTGTAGGTCTTAACCTGCTCCACACATTCTCCATTAATGATCACTGGCTCCATATGAGGCCTAGATCTCCTAAAGTCCACCACCATCTCCTTGGTCTTGGTGATATTGAGACGCAGGTAGTTTGAGTTGCACCATATCACAAAGTCCTGTATCAGTTTCCTATACTCCTCCTCCTGTCCATTCCTGACACACCCCACTATGGCCGTGTCATCAGCGAACTTCTGCACATGGCAGGACTCCGAGTTATATTGGAAGTCTGATGTGTACAGGGTGAACAGGACCGGAGAGAGTACGGTTCCCTGCGGCGCCCCTGTGCTGCTGACCACCGTGTCAGACCTACAGTCTCCCAACCGCACATACTGAGGTCTATCTGTCAAGTAGTCCACTATCCAATCCACCATGTGAGAGTCTACTCCCATCTCCGTTAGTTTGTGCCTTAAGTTCTTGGGCTGGATGGTGTTAAAGGCACTAGAGAAGTCAAGGAATGTAATCCTCACAGCACAACTGACCCCCTCTAGGTGAGAGAGTGATTTGTGCAGCAAATACGTGATAGCATCCTCCACTCCCACCTTCTCCTTATACGCAAACTGAAGAGGATCCTGGGTGTGCCTGGTTTGTGGCCTCAGATTCTGTATTATCAGCCGCTCCATGGTCTTCATCACCATGGAACAGCAACCTCCTTCTGCCATCAAGTTTCCTCACAGACAAGGAACCAGCCCTTGAACACTGGCTCACAATGCTTGCTCTGTTCTTGCACTATTCATTTAAGTACAGTTGTTATTGTAATTTATAGTTTATTTATGAATTGCACAGTACTGCTGCCGCAAAACAACAAATTTCACAACGTATGTCAGTGATATTAAACCTTATTCTGATTCTGAGTGAACAGGCACAAGTTCTTCAATGCGTAATGTCTTTACAGTTTGTCCCCATCCTTATGGGACGTTCTAATGGTTAGGGTTCTGTTGAGATGATATTTCTTGTCATTCTGCTGTTGTTTTGTGTTGATCAGGGGTTCCCAACCTTTTTCTTATGCCATGGACTCCTACCATTACCTGAGGAGTCCGTGGACCCCAGGATGGGAATCCCTGATGTAAATGGATGAGCACTGTATGTAAGGTCTCTGTCCATCTCTCCTTCAGCTACATGTCGTTGCTGCGAATGGTTACTGCACAGTTGCTGAGTTACTGCTGGAAAATGGAGCTAAAGTGAACATCAAGGACAATGACGGCTGGGAGCCACTACATGCAGCTGCCTGTTGGGGACAGGTCAGTGCTGGGGTCAGAAATGACCAGAAGCTGTAGGGGCAGAATTTGGCCCATTGAGTCTACTCTGCTGTTCTATCAAAGCTGATTTATTTTCCCTCTCAATCCCATTCTCCCCATTGTCTTTGATACCCTTACTAATTAAGTACCTATCAGCCTCCGCTTTAAAGATACCCTGATGCAATGGCTACTCTAACAATTCAAAGCCGCTGCTAGAGACCGAGCACAGGGAGCTATCCTGTCTGATCATAATGTTCAAAAAGTGAAAGAAATGTATTATTAGCAACTAGCAAAATTTACAATGTTGAAGTGATGAAGCTTGAGAAACTAAACCTGGCAATATTAAATGTACATAAGTGGACTTAAGCGAAGGTAAGCAACACACACAAAATGCTGGAGGAACTCAACAGGCCGGGCAGCATCTATGGGAAAAAGTCGACTGTTTGGGCCGAGACCCTTCATCAGGACTGGAGAAAAAAGATGGGAAGTCAGAGTAAGAAGGTGGTGGAAGGTGAGGAAGAAATACAAAGTAGTAAGTGATAGGTGAAACAGGGAGGGTTGAAGCAAAGAGCTGGGAAGTCAGTTTGTGAAAGAGATAAAGGGCTGGAGAAGAGACAATCTGACAGGAGAGGACAGAAGGCCACAGAAGAAAGGAAAAGGGGAGGAGCACCAGAGGGAGATGATGGGCAGGTAAGGAGATAAGGTGAGAGAGGGAAATGGGAATGACGAATGGTGAGGGTGGGGGGCCATTATCGGAAGCTTGTGAAATCAATGTTCATGCCATCGAGTTGGATGATACCCAGAAGGAGTACAATGTGTTGCGGAAACACCTTCTTATTCTGACTTCCCACCTTTTTTCTCCAGTCTGCTGAAGGGTCTTGGCCCGAACAGTCAACTGTTTACTCTTTTGCACAAAGTTACCTGGCTTGCTGAGTTCCTCTGGCATTTTGTGTGTGTTGTTTGGATTTCCAGTATCTGTAGATTTTCTCTTGATTGTTAAGCAAAGTTAAGTTCTTTGGCCGGGGACATGGATCATGTGCAGATAGGTTTAGTCTGGCATTATGGTTGGCACTTATGGTGGGCCAAAGGGCCTCTTCCTGTGCTGTACTGTTCTGCTATACAACCTTTTGAAATGTCCCAAAGGGTTTTACATCCATCTGACTAGGTTTCATTTTAAACACCTGGGTCTCCCCCTGATGACTCTCTCAGCAACCCCTGCTGACATTACGTCCTCAAGCTTCTGAAATAGAACTTGAACAACTGCATTTGTGATGCAGAATTATTAATGCATTCTAAATACGTCCACATTATTTTCAGAAGTAATTTAAACTGGGGAGCATTGGATTATATCCTGGGTATTTAATGTTCTAAATAATTAAAACATTCAGCAAAGTGATTGAGAAAGTAGCCTAGTTAAGCTAAGTAGCAAAAACAGTGGATCAGGTTCCTAACTAGTGTGACACCATTTCCTCAGTAACTCACACTAAATGCCAGAGGAACTCAGCAGGTCACGCAGCATCTATGAAGACGAATAAACTACCGACATGTTATAGATCCAGAAGAATATTTGCATATATCTATTGATGAGTAGGGATCCAATTTCAAATGGAATTAATAAGTTATAATCTGAAAATACAGTGAATTCTGTTTAATCGGGACAAATCGGGACCCGTACACCTTGGCCCATTTAAGCGGCTGAAGTTTAATGGAAATAGTTTAAAAGGTATAAAAAAAGACAAGCTACCATTTAACCGAGTAACAAATTATGTATTTAAATGAAATACAGAACAAATAAGAACATTACCGCAGTACTATAAAACTGTGTATTAGTTCCTAATAGTTATCAATGGAGGAATTCATTCAGTGTAGGTTGCCATGTTCTTTTGATTGACTGCAAATGAACAAAATCAGTGCAGACACCTGGCGCAGATAATAGACTGCCTTCATAGAATGATTTTTATGATTGCATCCTCCAAATCTTCATTTTCATTGTAACATTCAAGATGATTGTCAATACCTTCAAATTCTTCATAATTCCTAACTTGTTGAAGTGGTAAAATCATTTCATTTTCACTCCTGGCCATTTCTGGCAATTCAAAGCCTGAATGCTCGAAACCTCTGTGAGCAAGACAGTTCTGAATTTTGTCTTACTGTTTATTTCTCACCAACTATCAGTGATAAAAATCACTGCTTCTTGAAAACAAACACACACAACATATTATTTAAAAACTGCTTGCTCTACGCACACTGTAGTCTCTAATGGCCACCCAAGTGCACACGACTGGCGCAAGTTAGAATCTGTTTGGCAGCAGTCTCCTGTCCCAATTAAGCGGCATAGTGTTCCAAGTAAACAAAGGAAATCCTGGCTATTTTCTCAATTGGTTTTTGTTCTTTAAGAGTTGTCCCAAATAGATGGCTTCACTGATTAACTGATGGCCCAGTAAACTGAAATCCATCCTATTTTACTGTCTATGGAAATGTTGCACGTGAGAAGACACTTTGTAAGAAGTTGAATGGAGAGACCAGGGAGTGATGGGGATGAGCTGTAGCAGTAAACACATGACAATCATCCGTAACCGAACACCAAATAGATGCTGCTTACACACTTAAACACACACACACACACACACACACACACACACACACACACACACACACACACACACACACACACACACACACACACACACACACACACACACACACACACACACACACACACACACACACACACACACACACACACACACACACACACAGAGTAAAGTCTACTTCTCATGTGTAATGTTACTCCCTCATCTGGCGTCTCCCTGCAAGGAAAAATCTTGTGCAAGTTATGTTATCACTGACACAGAGCAAACACTGCTAACTACTAGGACCCCAAACATCACAATTGTTTGTGTCGCTTTTGTGAATTTGGAAAGGATGAGAGTTCATTTGTGACCTATTGACATAATGGAAGGAAACTAAAGTAAATCAATTAGTCGAATGTGCAAACACATCCCTGATTATGAACTTTGATAACCTGAATGCTGCGTTTCAAAGAGTCAAGTCATTTTCCAGGCATACACACTGCTTTACAGTTTTTCTCCCCCAAATGCAACAGTGAATATTGTCCAATTAACCTATTTTGGGGGGTATTTCAAGGAGTACAATACAAAGGCAGTCTGAAATGATTTTATATTAATAAAAGAAAATAAACTTGCATTTGCATAGTGCCTATCTTGACCCTTGGGTATTTTACAGCCAAAACTTTGAAGTGCAGTCACCATTTTAGTGCAGGGAACACAACAGCAAATTTGCCTACAGCAAGTTCCTACAGATCGTAAAGCTAATCTCGAATTCAGTGCTATTGATTTAGGGATAAATATTGGAACAAGATGAACTCCCGATCATTCATTACTTTAGTGTACTTGTCTCTTGTATTCCACTCAAGATGCAGACTACATTAAGATTCCATAATTCCTTGGCTCAGTACTGACCGGGTATATTATGTACTCATTTAGAGATAGAACACGGTAACAGGCCCTTCTGGCCCAACGAGCCCTCACCGCCCGATTACACACGTGTGACCAATTAACCTACTAACCCGTATGTCTTTGGAATGTGGGAAGAAACCCATGTAGTCTTGTGGAGAACATACAAACTCCTTACAGGCAGCGGCGGAATTGAACCCAGGTTGCTGACGCTGTAGTAGTGTTACGTTAACTGCTGTGCTGCAGCGCTGGCTTTTTCACACCACCTTCAGCCCATCACCCCGACTGGGGCATAGGCCACCAACGGTAGCTTGGCAGAGTCCTCACTCCCGGACCATTCTTTCTGTGGTGGTAGTTAATAGTGTAGTGGGAGGAGTTCACATACTGTACAAGCAGGTTATCAACAAAGTTCTGCATGCTGGCATCCTGGTGTGCTCCGCATCTCGCTCAGTAAGTTTCCAAGTGTAACCCACCTTCTTTGTGTATCCTTCCTCTGCCGGGGGTGATTCTGTAGCACGGGTTATTTTACGGGATGGGGTTGCTAGCCCCACACCCAACCCTCCTCCTTTCACAGCCGAGCTTGGGACCGTCCAACTGGAGTTCACACTGCCCTTTATACACCTCTATATGGTAGACCTCAGTCTTCTGTGTTCCACGTAAGTCCTAGCCTGCCCAACCTCCCCCCTATAATTCAGGCCCTTCCCATGATGTCTTTCCTATAACTTGTCTGATTTGGGGACACCAGACCTAGATGATCAAGGCCGGGAGGTGAATAAGCCTCACTTTAGAAAATGAATGTTCAAGTGCACCTGAAGAAAACCCAGGTAGCAAGGGGAGAACATACAAACTCCAACAAACATTTTGCCAAGCTCTGCGATCAACCAAACTTCCATGCAAACACCTTCTGGACAGCAGTGCAAGTGAACCAGGGCCTCTGACACGTAATAGTGTTTACACTATCCTGCTGCAGCCCCTGCCGTCTATTAGCATGGATTTTTGTGTGTGGAGCTGACTTTACGAGGATACTATAGACTGAACCGTGGTTAACACAGAGCACAAAGTATACAGTAAAGTGACTGTGATAAATAGCTATTAACAATGAAGTCAAAACATGGTATTCACGAGGGCTTATTGAAAACTTCTGTTTTGAGGAGCTGAGGTGGGGAAAGGAAGTTTTGCCGCTTTTCCTGTTAATAATGCTTTGCTTCCTTCTCTTCACAGATGCAAATCGCTGAATTACTGACAGCTCACGGTGCAAGTCTGAACGCCAAGACCTACCTGAAGGAAACACCGATTGGTTAGTCACACCTATTGGAGGTCACCATTTGCCTTGACGAACGAGGGATGCAGAGAGCAGCTGTGTCATAAGTTATCTTGTTTCCATCAGAGTTGCTAGTCAGGGGACAACAAGGCCCCATCTTGTTCAACTTCTGTCTCCCTGGTGGCGCTTGCCACGGTAACAGTGGAGCTGCACCTGATCATAGCAAACTATTTCTTCCATTGCAACCCATGCAAAATTCAGCAGGTCGGGCAGCATCCAGCAGTTTGTGTGTTTATTCATTTCCATAGATGCTGCCTGACCTTCTGAGTTCCTCCAGCATTTTGTGTGTGTTGCTTTGGATTTCCAGCATCTGCAGAATCTCTGGTGTCTATTATTTCTTACATTGCTTCTCTTCAAACTTTATTGAATATATTATTTATATCAATCTACATTTTTGTTTTCAAACTTCAAAATAAACTTATTAACTAAGTACATCCTGGAGGATGTGGAATCGATATGGGTAGAGCTGCATAACATTAAGGGGCAGAAAACGCTGGTGGGAGTTGTGTACAGGCCACCTAACAGTAGCAGTGAGGTTGGGGATGGCATTAAACAGGAAATTAGAAATGCGTGCAATAAAGGAACAGTAGTTATAATGGGTGACTTCAATCTACATATAAATTGGGTGAACCAAATTGGTAAGGGTGCTGAGGAAGAGGATTTCTTGGAATGTATGCGAGATGGTTTTCTGAACCAACACGTCGAGGAACCAACTAGAGAGCAGGCCATTCTAGATTGGGTATTGAGCAATGAGGAAGGGTTAGTTAGCAATCTTGTCATGCGAGGCCCCTTGGGTAAGAGTGACCATAATATGGTGGAATTCTTCATTAAGATGGAGAGTGACATAGTTAATTCAGAAACAAAGGTTCTGAACTTAAAGAAGGGTAACGTTGAAGGTATGAGACGTGAATTAGCTAAGATAGACTGGCAAATGATACTTAAAGGGTTGACAGTGGATATGCAATGGCAAGCATTTAAAGATCGCATGGATGAACTACAACAATTGTTCGTCCCAGTTTGGCAAAAGAATAAACCAGGGAAGGTAGTGCACCCATGGCTGACAAGGGAAATTAGGGATAGTATCAAGTCCAAAGAAGAAACATATAAATTAGCAAAAAAAAGCGGCACACCTGAGGAATGAGAGAAATTCAGAGACCAGCAGAGGAGGACAAAGGGCTTAATTAGGAAAGGGAAAAAAGATTATGAGTGAAAGCTGGCAGGGAACATAAAAACTGACTGTAAAAGCTTTTATAGATACGTGAAAAGAAAAAGATTGGTCAAGACAAATGTAGGTCCTTTACAGTCAGAAACAGGTGAATTGATCATAGGGAACAAAGACATGGCAGACCAATTGAATAACTACTTTGGTTCTGTCTTCACTAAGGAGGACATAAATAATCTTCCGGAAATAGTAAGGAACCGAGGGTCTAGTGAGATGGAGGAACTGAGGGAAATACATGTTAGTAGGGAAGTGGTGTTAGGTAAATTGAAGGGATTAAAGGCAGATAAATCCCCAGGGCCATATGGTCTGCATCCCAGAGTGCTTAAGGAAGTAGCCCAAGAAATAGTGGATGCATTAGTGATAATTTTTCAAAACTCCTTAGATTCTGGATTAGTTCCTGAGGATTGGAGGGTGGCTAATGTAACCCCACTTTTTAAAAAAGGAGGGAGAGAGAAACCGGGGAATTATAGACCGGTTAGTCTGACATCGGTGGTGGGGAAAATGCTAGAGTCGGTTATCAAAGATGTGATAACAGCACATTTGGAAAGAGGTGAAATCATCGGACAAAGTCAGCATGGATTTGTGAAAGGAAAATCATGTCTGACGAATCTTATAGAATTTTTTGAAGATGTTTTTGAAGATTTATCACAGTGAATAGTGGTGGGTGCTGGCTATAAGGGCCGAATGGCCTACTCCTGCACCTATTGTCTATTGTCTATTGTCTAACTAGTAGAGTGGATAGGGGAGAACCAGTGGATGTGGTATATTTAGATTTTCAAAAGGCTTTTGACAAGGTCCCACACAGGAGATTAGTGTGCAAACTTAAAGCACACGGTATTGGGGTATGGTATTGATGTGGATAGAGAATTGGTTGGCAGACAGGAAGCAAAGAGTGGGAGTAAACGGGACCTTTTTAGAATGGCAGGCAGTGACTAGTGGGGTACCGCAAGGCTCAGTGCTGGGACCCCAGTTGTTTACAATATATATTAATAATTTAGATGAGGGAATTAAATGCAGCATCTCCAAGTTAGCGGATGACACGAAACTGGACGGCGGTGTTAGCTGTGAGGAGGATGCTAAGAGGATGCAGGGTGACTTGGATAGGTTAGGTGAGTGGGCAAATTCAAGGCAGATGCAATTTAATGTGGATAAATGTGAGGTTATCCACTTTGGTTGCAAGAACAGGAAAACAAATTATTATCTGAACGGTGGCCGATTAGGAAAAGGGGAGATGCAACGAGACCTGGGTGTCATTGTACACCAGTCATTGAAGGTGGGCATGCAGGTACAGCAGGCGGTGAAAAAGGCAAATGGTATGTTGGCATTCATAGCAAAAGGATTTGAGTATAGGAGCAGGGAGGTTCTACTGCAGTTGTACAAGGCCTTGGTGAGACCGCACCTAGAATATTGTGTGCAGTTTTGGTCCCCTAATCTGAGGAAAGACATTCTTGCCATAGAGGGAGTACAGAGAAGGTTCACCAGATTGATTCCTGGGATGGCAGGACTTTCATATGAAGAAAGACTGGATCAACTAGCCTTATACTCACTGGAATTTAGAAGATTGAGAGGGGATCTTATTGAAACGTTTAAAATTCTAAAGGGATTGGACAGGCTAGATGCAGGAAGATTGTTTCCGATGTTGGGGAAGTCCAAAACAAGGGATCACAGTTTAAGGATAAAGGGGAAGCCTTTTAGGACAGAGATGAGGAAGAACTTCTTCACACAGAGAGTGGTGAATCTGGGGAATTCTTTGCCACAGGAAACAGATGAGGCCAGTTCATTGGCTATATTTAAGAGGAAGTTAGATATGGCCCTTGTGGCTAAAGGGATCAGGGGGTATGGAGAGAAAGCAGGTACAGGGTTCTGAGTTGGATGATCAGCCATGATCATACTGAATGGCGGTGCAGGCTCGAAGGGCCGAATGGCCTCCTCCTGCACCTATTTTCTATGTTTCTATATATACGTCACCATATATTACTCTGAGATTAATTTTCAGTAAATCCAAGAATCGTAATAGAATCAATGAAAGCTTGCACCCAACAGAGCAGACAAACAACCAGTGTACAAAAGACAGCAAACTGTGCAAAGACAAAAGAAATAATAGTAATTATGGTACTATGCAAAAGTCTTGGGCACATGTATATAGCAAGGGTGCCAAAAACTTTTACACAGTACTGTATTTGTCAATGTAGAGCGGAGAGCGAGTCTGTATATCTGGTGGGAGCAAAGAATGTTGGGAATGGTGAGGGTGGTGTGCTGCACAATCTATGGGAAGAGTACAGTCAATGTTTTGGGCTGAGACCCTTCATCAGAACTGACCGGGTCTCAGCCCAAAATGTCAACTACTTTATCATTTCCACAGATGCTGCCTGGCCTGCTGAGTTCCTCCAGCATTTTATGTATGTTCCATAGGTTGTGGGAACAGTTCACTGATGTGGCAAGTGAAGTTGAGTGAAATTATCCCCACTGGCTCAATAGACCAATCTCAATAGTTTCTCACACCCTTGTTACTGAATCTGGTTTTTCCAGATACATCTGGTAAAAAAAAAGGGGTTAATGCAGGATTAACACAAATGGATGATTGATGGCCCAGAATTTAAAAAAAAACATTCCTTATAGGTTTATTTCTGCTATTTAATATATCCAGAATTTCCAAGGGGTCTTTCAAAACTCTATAAGCAGTACATTGGATTAAATTTCACACTTTATACAAAAAAGGTCGAACAAATTACAAAGTATATTTTTTCATTTCATGTATATTTGAACACAGCACGTATTGTGAAGTTAATCATGATATATTGATTTTATTAGTGTTGGTTTATTGCTGTCACACCTACCAAGATTTCTAGTTGGGTGGGATTACGACTAGAGGTCATGAGTTAAGGGTGAAAGGTGAGAAGTTTAATGGGAACACGAGGGGAAACTGCTTCATTCAGAGCATTGTGTGAGGCAGAGTGCGAGGGCAAGAGTCCATCTTGGGGAAGCATTCAATAGACTGATAACAGTGGGACAGAAGCTGTCCTTGAGCCTGGTGGACAGCGTTTTGAATCTTCTGCCTAATGGAAAAGAGGAGCAGAGAGAATGTCCAGGGTGGGAAGGGTGTGTGACTGCGCAGGCAGCTTTACTGGGACAACGAGAAGTGTAGGCAGAGTTCACGCAGAGCAGGCTAGTTTCCGTGGTGCAATGAGCTGTGCCCACAACTCTCTGCAGTTTCTGTGGTTACATACAGAGTAGTTGCCACAGCAAGCTGTTCTGCATCCAGATAGGAAATGTGTACTTACGATCGAACATCCACGTGTGACCAACTGACTGAAGTATTCAAGCCAAAGGGAGGAGTTCAGGCACTGAACTATTGATTGACATACAGCAGAACAGGTTTAAGGGATGCATTGAGGGATTAAATTGACAGATTAAGGTACCTCCTGTACCTAATAAAGTGGCCACTGAGTGTATATTTGTGGACTCCTGCTGCTGTAGCCCATCCACTTCAAGGTTTGACGTGTTGTGCATTCAGAGACGCTCTTCTGCGCACCACTGTTGTAACGCGTGGTTATTTGAGTCACTGTCGCCTTCCTGTCAGCTCGAATGAGTCTGGCCTCTCTCATTAACCAAGGCATTTTCACCCACAGAGCGGTCGCTCACTGGATTTTTTTTGTTTCTCACACCGTTCTGTGTAAACACAAGGGACTGTTGTGTGTGAAATTTGCAGGAGATCAGCAGTTTGTGAGATACTCAAATCCCCCTGTCTGGCACCAATATTCATTTCATAGTCAAAGTCACTTAGATCACATTTCTTCCCCATTCTGATGTTTGGTCTGATCAACAACTGAACCTCTTGACCATGTCTGCATGCTTTTATGCATTGAGTTGCAGCCACATGATTGGCTGATTAGATATCTGCATTACTAAGCAGGGGTACAGGTGTACTTAATAAAGTGGCCCCTGAGTGTATTCCCCACCACTTGTGGAGTTTTAATAACCAGCAGCTGAGTTAGTGGAACTCTGATCATCTACATAACAGAGCAAATTGTCCTTTATTCTCCAGCCTGCCGCTTGAAGCTGACACAAAACTTCATCCCAATGTTGGTCTTGAATGACTTAGGATTTTGAATGTGACTGCTTCAGTCAGAAATGGATTTCAGAATTGATTAAGGGGGAAGAGAGCAAATTTACTTTCTCTTTTGACCCTGCTTAATAATTTCAACTGCTAATACTTATAAAAAAAACATACACAAGAAATTGGAAAAGCGAGGTAGCTGATAAAACCCAAAGTTCATAAAAACTAATAATTTCCTTAGTGGAGTGTGGTTTACAATTGTTATCTGTACTCTAAAATGAATGTTAATAGCCAGGCCGAGACGAGCCCTCACTGCACTGTCTCACCTGTGGGTATTATTAGAGGATTTGCTGGATGAGGATTCTCTGCACTGCAGTTGAATTAATATGAACGGGGTTACAATAATATGTCAGTATGAGAAAAAGATGTCTCTGTCCTTTTAACTGTGCGTGATCAAAGGCTTCGACAACATGGCAAAACCACAGAGGCCCGATTTTTCTGTGGATGATGGTGCTTCTGAGTGTACATCACTGAAAGAAAAGGAAAGAAATGTATTTACAATGTAAATATCACAAACTTGGCAAGTCTCAAAGTGTATCTCAGCCCAGTTTGCGACTACAGAGACTGGCAATCAGCAGAAACAAAAGCCTGGGTTATGCATTTCAATGAGAACTTTATGTTGGTCAAGAGCCCTTAGACCATTACTGGATACTCGGTAGTAGACAATAGACAATAGACAGTAGGTGCAGGAGTGGGCCATTCGGCCCTTCTAGCCAGCACTGCCATTCACTGTGATCATGGCTGATCATACACAATCAGTACCCCGTTCCTGCCCTCTCCCCATATCCCTTGACCCCACAATCTATAAGAGCTCTATCTAACTCTCTCTTGAGTGCATCCAGAGACTTGGCCTCCACTGCCTTCTGGGGCAGAGCATTCCACATATCCACCAGTCTCTGGGTGAAAAAGGTTTTCCGCATCTCTGTTCTAAATGACCTACCCCTTATTCTTAAACTGTAGCCTCTAGTTCTGGACTCACCCATCAGCGGGAACATGCTTCCTGCCTCCAGTGTGTCCAGTCTCTTAATAATCTTATATGTTTCAGTGTGGAGGAGCAGAGAGATCTGGGGGTACATGTCCACAGATCCCTGAAATTTGCCTCACAGGTAGATAGGGTAGATAAGAAAGCTTATGGGGTGTTAGCTTTCATAAGTCGAGGGATAGAGTTTAAGGGACGCGATGTAATGATGCAGCTCTATGAAGCTCTAGTTAGGCCACACTTGGAGTACTGTGTCCAGTTCTGGTCACCTCACTACAGGAAGGATGTGGAAGCATTGGAAAGGGTACAGAGGAGATTTACCAGGATGCTGCCTGGTTTAGAGAGTATGGATTATGATCAGAGATTAAGGGAGCTAGGGCTTTACTCTTTGGAGAGAAGGAGGATGAGAGGAGACATGATAGAGGAATAGACAGAGTGGACAGCCAGCGCCTCTTCCCCAGGGCACCACTGCTCAGTACGAGAGGACATGGCTTTAAGGTAAGGGGAGGGGAGTTCAAGGGGGATATTAGAGGAAGGTTTTTCACTCAGAGAGTGGTTGGTGCATGGAATGCACTGCCTGAGTCAGTGGTGGAGGCGGATACACTAGTGAAATTTAAGAGACTACTAGACAGGTATATGGAGGAATTTAAGGTGGGGGGTTATATGGGAGGCAAGGTTTGAGGGTCGGCACAACATTGTGGGCCAAAGGGCCTGTACTGGGCCTGTACTATTCTATGTTCTATGTTCTATGCATAAGACACAGGAGCAGAATTAGACCATTCGGCCCATCAAGACTGCTCCTCCATTCAATTATGGCTGATTTATTATTCCTCTCAACCCCATTCTTGTCCTGTAACCTTTGGCGCCCTTACTAATGAAGAACCTATCAGCCTTCATTTTAAATATATCCTCCACGGCCATCTTCATCAAATGCAGCACTGGAATCATAAATTGCCTGGGGTCCTGGTTTAGTATCTCCTCCAGTAAGTGACATCCCTCAGTACTGTACCAGAGTGTCCACTTAGATTATGTGCCCCAGTCTCTGAGTGGTACTCGAACCACTGACCTGAACTCCCTCGAAAGAAAGGCGGTTCATACCTTGAGCAGTTTGATTCAGCCTGATGGTATACCTGTATGACAAGGCTGTTAATTTTCCCTTGCAGACCTGTGTGACGATGAAGAGTCCAGGACTTTGCTACGACAACTCAAACACAAACACGAAAGCATCCAGAAGTCACAAGGAAAGAACAAGTCATCTCTGAGCAGGAGAACATCTAGTGCTGGGAGCCGAGGGTCAGTATACTGAGATGTTTTTATTAGACCTACCTACACATGGAGAGATAACTAAACTGTGTGCTTCCCTCCAGGAGACCAGGAACACAGGGGCTCAGGGGATTTATACTACTCTCAGAGTCAGAAACCTGAGCATAAAAATGTGAAATTTTACTGTCACTTCAAATCAGTCGTTGGTTCAGTTTGCGTTTCCTTGGAATATTCTCACTCCTCAGATAAACTATTGGCCTGTTGGGAGTAGTCTCTGGCCGTGCTGTCACAGTAGTGTCAACAGTTGGTATAACATGTTACAACACCAGTGATCGGGGCTCACTTAACACCACTGTAAGGAGTTTGTACGTTCTCCCCATGACCGCGTGGGTTTCCTCCAGATTCCCTGGTTTTCTCCCAGATTCCTAAGATGTACCGCTTAGGGTTAGAAAGTTGTGGGCATTGTATGTTGGCATCAGAAGCATGGCAACACATGCAGGCTGCCCCCCCAGCACACACTGAGGCTGCGTTGGTCATTGACGTGATTCACTGTGCGTTTCCATGTTTCAACATTTATGTGACAAATAAAGCTCATCTTTATCTTGATCAAGTGCTTTGCAAGTAAGCGGAAGGTACGTTGTTTGTGAAGAGCACGGAACAGTACAGAACAGGAACAGGCCCTTCAGCCCACAAATTCTATACTAACCATGATGCCATTTTAAACCAGCCCCCTCTGCCTGCATAATGTCCGTGTCCCTCCATTCACTGTCGGTTCATGTGCCTGTCTAAATGGTTGTTAAACATTGTTATCGCATTTACTTCACTGCCTCTCCCAGCAACCTACCACAGCGTAAAGAAAATTTAACTCATGAATTTCCTTCCATCTTTCCACCTTTCACCTATGCCCTCTTGTATTGGAAAGGTTGTTTGATAGACGAGATTAAAAACTTGGTCTATCCACGCTATCTCACTTACTTGGGCCCTTAGCTCCCAGTGGAACATAGGCCATCGATGACCTCCCATCTCCATCATTCTCTGAGCTTGATGGTACAGTTGGAGCACATCAGTGCTTCTGCAGTCCATTGCATCCACTGTACAGGGGATTGGCCTGTACAGCTTCCCCAGAGCCCTGTCGGCCAGCCTTGCCCACTTCCACCTCTCACCACAGGATCATAGGACCATAAGATATAGGAGCAGAATTAGACCATCAAGCCTATTGAGTCTGCTCTGCCATTTCATCATGGCTAATCCAATATTCCTCTCAGCCCCAATCTCCTGCCTTCTCCCCGTATCCCTTCATGCCCTGACCAATCGTAATTCTACTAACCTCTACTTTAAATATACATGACGAGTTGGCCTCCATAGCTGCCTGTGGCAAAGAATTCCACAGATTCACCACTCTCTGGCTAAAGAAATTCTTCCTTATCTCCATTCTAAAAAGGTGCCCTTTTATTCTGGGGCTGTGTCCTCTGGTGTTAGATTCCCACATTACATGAAACATTCTCTTCACATCCACTCTGTCAAGGCTTTTCACCGTTCAATAGGTTTCAATAAGGTCCCCCCTCATTCTTCTAAATTACAGTGAATAAAGGCCCAGAGTCATCAAACACTCTTCATCTGACAAGCCATTTAATCCTGGAATCATTTTCATGAACCTCCTTTGAACCCTCTCCAGTTAAAACTCCTCTTAAAACTCCTCACAATACTCCAAGTGAGGCTTCACCAGTTCCTTATAAAGTCTCAACATTACATCCTTCCTTTTATATTCTAGTCCTCTCGAAATGAACGCTAACATTGCATTTACGTCCCTCACCACTGACTCAACCTGCATTTAGGGAATCCTGCACAAGGACTCCCAAGTCCTTTTGCGTCTCAGCTTTTTGTATTTTCTCTCCATTTAGAAATTAGTCAACCCTTTCATTTCTTCTACCAAAGTGCATGACCGTACACTTCCCAACATTTGTATTTCATCTGCTATTAATTTGCCCATTCTCCTAATCCAGGGTTTCTCAAATGGTGTTTCATGGAACCCTAGGGTTCTGTGAGAGATCGCTAGGAGTTCTGCAAGAAATCGTGATTAAATAAGAATAAACATTGTTTTCTGAACTTTGCACAAACCTAGCACTTGCAGTTATAGGCAGTGACCGAGCAGCCCCGTTAGCAACCTCAGCCCAGTGCGCAGTAAGTTAAAGTCTGCCCCGAGCCTTATCGGCTCATCAGGCTGGTGTTTATGTCGGTTTCCGTGGCGTGAAGCGACTATGGGGGAGTATGAGAACCCCCCCCACCAGATAGGACCCCAGTCTATCGCGAGGTTAACCCCCAGCATTTTGCCAGTACCCATTTTCAGCTGGGTGGACTGGAGCAGTGTGTGGTTAAGTGCCTTGCTCAAGGACACAACACGCCGCCTCTTGGGTGGCCATCTTGGAGCAAACCCGCCAGTACATCCTCCTCACGACCTGCCCCCTTCCATTCTGGGTGCCCCTACATGAGGCGTGCGAGGCTGAAGTACAACAGGAACCTGAGCAGCAGCCCCTCCAGACGCTCAAACAGGGCCTGGGACCTCTCACACTCCATGTAAGCGTGGTACACTGACTCCTCCCGGCCACCGAATGGACAGGTGGACGGGGTGTCAATACCTGCTGCACTGTACTGCCCTGTGCAGTACCTTGCACCCCAGGTCCCCGTTGTACAGCGGAAGGAACCCTGTATAAAGAGATTTCCACTGGGGACCTCCTCCGCTGTCAGATAGTGAAACAGGCCGTCAAGGCGAGTCTGGTTAGCAAACGAAGGCAAGAAAGTGAACGGTGCACAAGAGCAGCCCGTCCAAGAAACGCGTTGGAGCGCCATGGAGTGGCACGGTGGGCTTCCCCGCGAGACGGCTCACGTTAAGCGGGACCCTCTCCTGCCTGGTATCCCGAGGCCTGGGTTTGATGAGCACCTGCAGCCCATCAGGTGCTGGTGCAGCCAGAGCCTCTCCTGTTCCTCGAGTCCCCGCGGCGCCCACCTTAATAGGATGGGGACCGATCCCCCTCACAGCTGGAGCACCGCGCCCCTGTCTGGGTGAGACTAGGCCCCATACCCTCAACAGCTCTTGGTATGAGCGAGGCAGCTCCCTTAAAGCAGTGCGGCTGATGCTGTCCGTTGGAAGCCGTGTGCCCTCCTGCACGCTGCGTCCCTGGCGGAGAAGGTACGTCGCCAGTACATGCCCCCTCGGAGGGTGGTCGCTGCAGGGTCCTGAAGTGGAGAGCCATAGCTGAGTGCGCACACACCCACCAATAACTGACTGCCTCCGTAATCGGAAGACTCAGCACTGCAGCAGAGGCCCAATGCCCCCTGCTGCCCCGGAAGAAGCACAACAGCCTCTTCTGGATCCTGGAGACAAAAGCAGTGGGTGGGACTAAAGTAATTAGCCGGTACCGTATCTTTACAATGAAAGCTCTTCATCAATAGATTTTACATGGACGGGTGATCCAAGTTGTCTTATTCCACTGTGCCTAGACTGTGACAAATATTGTGGTGAACTACATATACCTGTCTGGACACGCCCCCCCCCCCCCCCCCCGCTGACTGCTCCTGTGGCTCCTCCCACTGACCGTGGCTCCTCCCACGGACCCCGGTATAAAGGCGATTGGAGACACTGCCCCGGCCTCAGTCTCCAGGATGCAGTGTGGTGGTCAATTGCTGCTTGTTCTTTCTTCCAGCCAATAAAAGCCTATATCTCGCCTCACGTCTCCGAGAGTTATTGATGGTGCATCAAATATGTAACAACACGCACTGGAGGAACTCAGCAGGCCAGGCAGCATCTATGGAAAAGAGTAAACAGTCAACATTTCGGGCCCAGACCCTTCAGCAATGGCTCTAGTAAAACTGAAAAGATACTAACTACAAATTACAGCCATATGACACATAAAAGAGCTGATTACTTTTAAAAGACTGTTGGAATCTCAAAACAAACAGATTAAAGCATTTGAAAATAAAGTCAGTCACTGTCAGTAAAACATCTCAGAAAGCAAGTTATTTAGTAGCTTTCATATCAGTTCACTCGAGATTGTTGTAAGTTGTGGAATACAACTTCTGGTACTACTTGGACATGTCTTCAGTGATGAATCCGGGGTCGTAGGATGATTCAGGTCTTTAATCATCAGACACCTTCGCCCGGGCGACCAAGCCGGGGGTGATCAGCCCCCGACTTGTGTCCAAGTGGCACACTAATCAACGGATCCCCCCCACCTCCGGATCCACAGCCACCGCGAGGCCTTTTCAGCAGCCTCCGGAATGTTCTTGGTGGCTCTTCTGCACTGCAGTCCTTCAACTCCAAGGAGTTTAAGAGTCTGCTGTAATGACTCTTAAAAAAAACTGTGTGAAGACCTGGACAAATCCCGCCACAGACAGAAATCCGGTGGCGTGGCAGAAGAGGAGCCTTCAAAAGGGTGCTTGAGCTGAATGGTGGATTGTAGGAATACTTTCAAGAAAATAGTAGGTTAGATTTTGCTGAGTGCTTTGAAGATGAAGAGCGGCTGCAAAAACTAGCCTACTTAGCAGACATTTTTCATCATATGAACCCGTTGAACAAGTCTTTGCAAGCCCCTGGAGAAAATCTTTTGACTTCAAGTCACAAGATTCTTGGATTTAAAAGAAAAAAACATGCTGAAAAAGGAAATCTTGAAATGTTTCCATTCTGCTTGGCTTGAGAGTGATGAAGCATATCAGCAAATCTCGAGTCTTAGTGAAAGGCACCTGGAAAATTGAACAGTACTTCTCCTCCCTTTCGACACAAGTGTATGACTTGGCAAGGGTCTCTTTCTCTGAATCTTCTGCTCAGCCTGAGAACTTGACTTTGAGAGAAGAGGAAGAACTTTGTGAGCTGCACTCTGATCATGCACTCAAGATGAGATTTACTGAACTGCCCCTGTACAAGTTCTGGATTTCTGTTAAAGAAGAGCATCCTGCCATTCATAAGAAAGCCATGAACATTTTGCTGCAGTTTTCAACTTCTTACATATGTGAGCAAGCTTTTTCTTGTTTAACAAGCATTCAGAGCAAGGATGGAAATCGTCTCATTTGAATTGAAGGTGAAATCCATGTGTGCTTATCTCAAGTTCGACCCAGAATTGAGTAGTTTATTATGTTTGTCTTAAGAGTTTTTAAATTTTATGAAAGAGAAAGAAACAGTAATTTCAGGAAAGGTAAGCTAAGCTTAACTGTTTTTCTTTCAAGAAAGGTTGGCTAAAAATTCATTCTCTACTCAAAAGAACATTAACAATTATTTTTGTATTATATCTATAACTTAGACCCCTGTGGAATACCACTAGTCACCCGCAGACAGCCAGGAAAAGCTCCCTTTATTCCCAAGTAGGGATGGACTTTAAGAGGTAGCCGCACTATCTAGGTCTCTCATAATTTTACATTCACTACCCACCATCGAAGACATCTTTGAAAGCCGGTGGCTCGAGAAGGTGATGACCCTTGCATTTGGACCATGCAGCCTTCTCATTACTGCCATCAGGGAGGAAGTACAGGAGCCTAAAGACACGCATTCAACACTTTAGGAACAGTTTCTTTCCCCTCAGCAATTAGATTTCCGAGCAGACCACGAACTCTACCTCACTATTCCTCTTTTGTATTATTTATTTATTTTTATTGTAGCTTACAGTATTGTGCAAAAGTCTTAGTCACACATGTATAACTAGGGTGCCTACAAGTTTTACACAGTAATGCAGTAATTTTATGTATTGCACTGTACTGCTGCCACAAAAAAAAACCTAATCTCATGACACAATGTGAGTGATGATAACCCCGATTCTGATATGTCTCCCCTGTGGACTGAGAGTGGGAAGGGGGCAGGGAGGGGGGAATCATGGTTGAAAAAGAGGAAGGGAGAGGGGAGGGAGCGGGAAACACCAGAGAGACATTCTGTAATAACCAATAAACCAGTTGTTTAGAATCAGATGACAATTTTACAAATTTTACAAATTTGCTCCCTGCTCCATATTGACAAATACAGTACTGTACAAAAGTCTTAGACATTCATTTGTTTTCTTTCTCTCTCTCTCTCTCTCTCTCTCTCTCTCTCTCTCTCTCTCTGTGTCTCTCACTCTCTCTCATATTCAAATATATATTACTTTTGCACAGCACTATTATATGTCTTGCACTGTACTGCTGCCATAAAACAACAAATTTCTTGACATATATTGGTGACAAAAAAAACCTGATTTTGATATTGACATACATCTATAGGGTCACCCCTTAGCCTCCGACGCTTCAGAGAAAACAGTCCAAGTTTGTCTGTCCTCTCTATATAGTTATTACTCTCAAATCCAGGCAACATCCTGGTGAACATCTCCTGTGAGTTTCATCTTCTAAACATTGCTAGGGCAAAAGTATCTTTTTTCCTGAACTTCCCACTCGATTGGTTTGTGTCTAACATTCTGAAATAGAAATATGATGGAAGCTGTGGGAGACGCTGCAAAGAGTAAAATCAGAATCAGGTTGAATATCACTGGCAAATATATACATACTTGCACACGTGTGCAAGCATGTGTGCACACACACACACACACACACACACACACACACACACACACACACACACACACACACACACACACACACACACACACACACACACACACACACACACACACACTATATATATATATATGTTGTGAGGTGGTGCTCACGGGTTCAATGTCCATTTAGGAATCAGATGGCAGAGGAGAAGAAGCTGTTCCTGAATCATTGAGTATGTGACTTCAAGCTCCCATACCTCCTTCTTGATGGTAATGATGAGAACAAGTCATGACCTGGGTGATGGGGGTCCTTTCTGAGGTATCACTGCTTGATGAGATCCTGGATTCTATGGAGACTAGTGACCACGATGAAGCTGACTAAGTTTACAATTCTCTGCAGCTTATTTCAATCCTGTGCAGTAGCCCCACATACCAGACGGTGATGCAGCCAGTTAGAGTGCTCTCCACGGTACATCACGAGGCTGATGGCCTGTGTGTTAATGCAAGAACCAGATTATTCCTGGTGAATGGATTATACTATCATGTGTTCAAACTATTAGTGCAGATTGAGGACTATCCAGAAGGGAATCTTTGAGTTCACATTCAAAGTCTGAAGTTGAAAGTAAGTTTACTACTCTGAGATTTATTTTCTTGCAGGTATTCACAGTAGATCAAAGAAAAACAATAGAATCAATGAAAATAGATACAAAGACTGACGAGGAACCAATGTGCAAAAGAAGCCAAACTGTACAAAAACAAAATAAACAAATAATCAATTAATCAATAAATCAAAATATTAACACTGAGAACATGAGTCCTTGAAACTTGTGGAATCAGTTCAGTGTTGAGATGAGTGAAGTTATCCACACTGGTTCAAGAGCCTGATGGTTGAAGGACAGTACTGTTCCTGAACCTGGTGCTGAGAGACCTAAGGCTCCTGTATCTCCTGCTCAATGGTCGTATAAAGACATGGCTTGGAAGATGGGGATTGCTGGTGATGGATGCTGCTTTCTTGTGGCAACACTCCATGCATTGATACCACTATCCTGTTTCCTTCCAGAACAAATCACTTGTGCATGTTGGGACTGATCCAGGAGAGTCTTTGAGCTCACACTGATATAGCTATCCTGTTTCCTTTCAGAACAGTGGTACGGAGAGCCAGTGTGTGTGACCGGAACAATTTGTACAGGAAGGAATGTGAACAGGAAGCAATAATCTGGCAGCAGATGGGTCAGAAGGAAATGGAGAAGGAAGTCGCAAGCAGCGATGCAGAGGATAAAGATTCATCCAAAGATCAGGAGAACATTGACCTGGTAATGGCCTAAATCACCTGGTGGAGGGGTGCACCCAGACCTGTTTGTCCAGAGGATCACGGCAGATCCAAACGTAACCTCAGCTGTTAACCCTTTTCTTCCCATTCCCTACAGCCGTTGACTCCAATTTGAACTAAATTTCCTGCCTTGCTCTATTCAACGATAGAGTTTATCCAATAACTACTTCCAATAGAAAATTACAAAGGTTTATGACTTTCTGAGGGAACAAATCTTTCTCATCTAAATATTAAATGGATGAAATCTCTTCTGAGCATAGAACACTACAGCACAGTACGGCACAGGCCCTTTGACCCACAATGTTGTGCCAACCCTTTAACCTACTCTAAGACCAATGTCACTCTTTCCTCCCACATAACCTCCATTTCTCTTTCACTCCAGCTTGCCAATGACCTTTGAGTGTTACGGACCATTGAAGTAACTTGGTGTGTGGAGATATGGGTATTTATTTTCTCATTAAGCCATATCTCATGCATTGTCTATACCCGTTTTGCATGACCGGGAGTAGCACTGCAATCTCGTTGCCTTGAGCAACGACGGTAAAATTCTATTCCACTCCATCAAGATGCCTATTTAAGAGTCTCTCACATGTCCCTAGTGTATCTGCCTCACCCACCACCCACAGCCACGTATTCCACACACTCACTGCCCTCTGTGTAAAAGTCCCACCTCTGACTCCCCCTCTATGCTTTCCTCTAAACACCTTAAAGTTATGACCCCTCATATTAGACCATAAGATGAAGCAGCTGAATTAGGCCATTTGGCCCATTGAGTCTGCTCCGCCATTTTATCAAGACTGATCCGCTCAGCCCCAATCTCCTGCTTTCCCCCCATATTCCTTCATGCCCTGACTAATCAAGAATCTATAAACCTTTGCCTTAAATATACATAAAGACTTGGCCTCCACAGCAGCCTGTGGTAACTAATTCCACTCTCTGGCTAAAGAAATTCCTCCTCAACGCCATTCTAAAAGGATGCCTCTCTATTCGGAGGCTGTGTCCACTGGTCTTAGACTCCCACATTACATGAAACATCCTCATTACATCCATTCTATCAAGTCCTTTCACCATTCAATAGGTTTCAATGAGGTCACCCCTCATTCTTCTGAACTACAGTGAATGCAGGCCCAGAGTAATCAAACACTCTTCATATGACAAGCCATTTAATCCTGGAATCATTTTCGTGAACCTCCTTTGAACCCTCTCCAGTTTCAGCACATCCTTTCTAAGGTAAGGGGCCCAAAACTGCTCACAATACTCCATGAGGCCTCACCAGTGCTTTATAAAGTCTCAACTTTACATCCTTGCTTTCATATTCTAGTCCTCTTTAACTGATTGCTAACATTGCATTTGCCTTCCTCACCACAGACTCAACCTGCAGATTAACCTTTAGAGTATCATGCACAAGCACTCCCAAGTCCCTATGCACCTCTGTTTTTTCATATTTTCTCTCCATTTAGAAATTAGTCAATCCTTTCATTTCCTCTACCAAAGTGCATGACCAGACACTTCCTGACACTGTATTCCATCTGCCACTTCTTTGCTTGTTCTCCTAATCTGTCTAAGTCCTTCTATAGACTCTCTACTTCCTCAAAACTCCTGCCCCTCCACCTCTCTTCGTATCATCTGTAAACTTTGCAACAAAGCCATCAATTCTATCATCCAAATCATTGACATATAACGTAAAAACAATCGGTCCCAGCACAGTTCCCTGTGGAACACCAATAGTGACCGGCAGCCAACCAGAAAACCTCGGGTCTTTCCTTGCTCTAGGGCCAGGGGTCCGCCCCAACTCTCCCTCTGTTTTACAATAGTGTGCAATTTTACAATCACCTCTCGTTCTGCTGTACATACTCAAATGAGTACAGGACCAAGCTCTTCAGTTTTATCACACTTCACCTTGAGAATCCAACTGGTAAAAAAGTTCTCTCAACTGCTTCCAGTATATCCCTTCTTAAATTAGACTGAATTTGTAGACGATACTCCTTGTGGCTCACCAAAGCCCTCTATAGTTGGAGTAAGACTTGCTTTCTTTTGTATTACATCCCTTCCTCCATAAATAGTTGACACAGGAGATAGCAGATACTGCAATCTGCTGGGGGGGGGGGGGGGGGGCTTGGCAGGTCGAGCAGTGCCTGTGGGGGTGGTGGTGTCAGCTCAAAACATTTAAGGGGTACCTGAGCGGGTTCCCCTTCACTCAGAGGGTGGTGCAAGTGTGGAACGAGCTGCCAGTGGAAATGGTAGCTGTGGGTCCAGTTGTAATGTTTAAGAGAAGTTTGAACAGGTACGTGGTAAACACAAGAGATTCTGCATATGCTGAAAATCCAAAGTAACACACACACAAAGTGCTGGAGGAACTCAGCAGGTCAGGCAGCATCTATGGAGGGGAATAGATTGTCGATGTTTTGGGCCAAGCAGCTCATCTGGACTGGATAGGTACATGGATGGGAGAGGTATGGAGGCTATGGGCTGGGTGCAGGTAGATAGAACTAGGCAGAAAATTAGGCTGGCATGGACTAGATGGAACAAAGGACCTGTTTCTGCCACATTCTCATAAATCTTCTCCTTACCCTATCTTGCTGTAGTACCATATTACACGTGGTAATTGCCCACATTCTATCTTGAATCCAGACCTTGACAGACTTTGGCAGGTTAAAATAGACCCCCGATGTGTGTGTGTGTGTGTGTGTGTGTGTGTGTGTGTGTGTGTGTGTGTGTGTGTGTGTGTGTGTGTGTGTGTGTGTGTGTGTGTGTGTCTGTGTGTATGTGTGTGTGTGTGTGTGTGTGTGTGTGTGTGTGTGTGTGTGGGTGTGTGTATGTGTGTGTGTGTGTGTGTGTGTGTCTGTGTGTATGTGTGTGTGTGTGTGTGTGTGTGTGTGTGTGTGTGTGTGTGTGTGTGTGTGTGTGTGTGTGTGTGTGTGTGTGTAAAACAAAGAACTCAACAAAGATTTAACAATCAGGAGTAGCAACAAATTTCATGACATGGGCATTTCTAGGGCCAGAGGGCACAGCCTCAGAATAGATGGACGTCCCTTTAGAACAGAGATGAGGAGGAATTTCTTTAGCCAGAGGGGGATGAATCTGTGGAATTCATTGCCACAGGTGGCTGTGGAGACCAAGTCTTTGGCGTTTTTAAAGAGGAGGTTTGATAGGTTCTTGATTAGTCGGGGTATCAAAGGTTTTTGGGGTGAAGGCAGGAGAATGGGGTTGAGATGAAATTAAATCAGCCATGATGAAATGGCAGAGCAGACAAATGGGCTGGTTGGCCTAATTCTGCTCCTATGATGTATAGTATTACAGTGATAATAAACCTGATTCTGATTCGTCAAAGGAAGCTCAGGAGGAAGGAGATAATCAGCAGATAGGAAGAAATGGGAGTTGATGCTTTATTCAGATTAGCCATTGACTGTGTTGAATGACAGTGCAGGCTTTGAAGGTCAAGTGCTTCTCCTGCTCCTGATTTATACACAGGACTCTTCCAGTTGGAAGAGCACCTGTCCCTTTTTAGGCTTTGAATTGGCGACAAGTATTGATCTCTGTAGTTCTCTGTTTCGCCACTAGATGGCACAAGATCACAAGACAGCGCCAAGTGGAGCATTGCAGTTGGAGAGCAACCCCCTCACTTCGTGGAAAAATATCCACATGGCGTACTCAAACAGATTATATAAAGTATTGCACATGGCTATAAATAACATAAGCTATCTTGACCTATTCTAAACAATGGCCAATTATTGTTCACCTTTTGCTCTTTGTCAATGGTCAGAGAATCTCTCTCTCTCTCTCTCTCTCTCTCTCCCCCCAATGTCTGCTGTTGATCTACTGAATGGAGTGGGCATTAGAGATGGGGGTCCTTGAAACTGCTGAATTATCTGAATTCCATCCAAAAATAAATGATGACGATGCTTATTAAATCAAAGGTGCTCTAATTGTTAGTTTACATAACTGCCTTATGACCACAGTTCTGAATAAATCCAAACCTATCAGATCTAAAGTGACTTAACATGTACTGTGTCTGGGACACTTTCTCATACAGATATCTATTAGAATTATATATGTAGAACACATTATAAATGTACAGCACATGAATAGGTCCTTCACCCCATGATGTTTTGCTCAACAAATTAAAACTAGTAGTGAATCAAAGTTCAAAGTAAATTTATTATCGAAGTACATATACACCACCACGTACAACCCTGAGAGTTGTTTGCTTGCGGGCATGCTCAGTAAATGAAGGGGCACAATAGAACCAATGAAAGACCACACCTAGCAGGGTGGGCAAACAACCAATGAGAAAAAGGCACAAATAAAAACACAAAATGCTGGCAAAACTCAGCAGGCCAGGCAGCATCTATGGGAGGAGGTAGTGATGACGTTTCGGGCCGAAACCCTTCATCAGGAGAAGGGTCGTCACTACCTCCTCCCACAGATGCTGTCTGGCCTGCTGAGTTCTGCCAGCATTTTGTGTTTTTATTTATTTCCAGCATCTGCAGATTCACTCGTGTTGCCTTGTGAATGAGAGAAAGACAATGAACTGAGCAAATACAAAAGTGAGAGGAAAAGAAACGAGTAATATCGAGAACATGATGTGCTTACCAGTCAAGAACCTATCATCCTCTGCTTTGAGTATATCCAATGACTTGGCCTCCACAGGCGTCTGTGGGAATGAATTCCACAGATTCACCACCCTCTGGTGAAAGAAATTCTTCTTCATCTCTGTTCCTATTCTGAGGCTGAGCCCACCAGTCTCCTACTCCCCCACCATAGGAAACATCCTCAGCATGTGAACTCTAACTAGGCCTTTAAATACTCGATAAGATTCAGTGAAATCCCCCCCCATTCTTCTGAACTCCAGTGAGTACAGGCCCAAAACCATCAAACGTTCCTCTTAGATTAATTTACGGTGGAGACTGACAGAACTTGATTGGTAAAGGGATTAAGGGTGTTAAAGGTTACAGGGAGAAGGCAGGAGAATCGGTTTGAAAAATTGAATCATCCATGGTTGACTGGCAGAGACATAAGAACGTAAGAAATAGGAGGAGAAGTCAGCCACCTGGCCCATCGAGCCTGCTCCACCATTTGATAAGATCATGGCTGATCTGTCCATGGACTCATCTCCATCTACCTGCTTTTTCCCCATAACCCTTAATTCCCCTACTATGCAAAAATCCATCCAACCTTGTCTTAAATATATTTACTGAGGAAGCCTCCACTGCTTCATTGGGCAGAGAATTCCACAGATTCACCACTCTGGGAAAAGCAATTCCTCTTCATCTCCATCCTAAATCTATGCCCCGGAATCTTAAGGCTATGAACGAATGGCCTAATTCTAGTCTGATATCTTATGGTTTATGGCCTGGGCTTCCATTATCTCTCAGGACACAACCAACCCCGGCAAGAGGGTAGTTCTCCTCATTGACAATTTTCAGGAAGCTCCCAATTGATTTACTGTATGTTCTTAATTTTATGTTACACTGATTATTGGTACATCCACTGCCACTTACTTTTACTCTGCATAGCTATTAGAAAGTAATCATTTCCTCTCCTGGTTTAAATGCAGGACTCGTCCTCCATCTCTCAAACTGAGAATGAACGGACAGAATCCACGGAAGAAGCACCTGATGCGAGTGGGAAAAGCAGCACTCCCGCCTCGACTCCAGCATCCCGGCGGTCGATGTCCAAAACTGACTCCCTGAGGACACCCAGCGCTGAAGACAAGGTGAACGGACAGGTTCCCCATGATCGCTGTGACGTGACCCCCTCGCCACAGCTCAACAAGGACAGGAGTTGCCAGACGCTGTCGGAGCTGAAGAGGCAGCGGGCAGCCAAGCTGAGGAAGCAGACCCCTCAGGACGCCGGCTTGGCAAATGGTCAGGGCAGGGTGCTGGAGAAGGACCAGCTTCACCCAAAGAACTGCTTGGTGGGTTCAAGGACATCGGACGTCAGTTTCAATGGGAGCTCTCCCTCTTACTCTTATTCCAGTGGGGACCCGCCAATATTAAAACTTAAGGCCCCCCTGGAGGAGCCAGAGGCAAAGAGACAGGGTTGCTGCAGGATTGTGTGATGGAAGAGATGGCAAAGAAGACAAACCGTTTGTTTCAGGATGCAGTTCTTAGAAACGGCTGCTTGGATGACAAGGTTCACGTTGGAACTTCTCCGTGAAAGTACTGACATAAGAATGTTAATTTAAGCACTATTTTAACTAATTGCTGGAGGCAATTAAAGTGCAACTTTGCGGAGTTCTTAGTTCTGCGGGGTAGGAGTGAATGGCTGTGAAATTGCCTGGAGCTCCTAATATCTCCAGTGGGATATAGGTCACGCACTCTACTTCTGGAGTCCCTAACTACCCACCAAGTTAAGGGTTACTCATGATAATTGCTTGGAATTCCCAACAATCCAACTGGTATATGTTACGTACTGTATATTGTCTGGACTTGCCAACTATCCAATGAAATACTGGTTACGAATTCACTGTGCATAATTCTTGATTCTTCTAGACAAGCATTTAAAGGGATTATTTCTCGCCTACTGTAATGTCAGTTTAGTGAGTCCAATTGACTGCCGTTTATCTTCCACAACCACTTGTTGGAAATAAATGTCAGCGTTACACAGTTTAGTTCAAAATAGAATGTAAGCAAAATGCAACAGATTTAATGACTTTTGTTGAGTATTCAAGCATTGTGCACTTGCCTTGTTTAAGATTTCTGATGTATCAGTATAACTTGGTCCTGAAAACACCGCACTACTCTCTTGTGGAGAAAGTTATCATTTTAAGTGCAATGGTATTGTGCCCTCACAAGGAAGAGGAAGCGTTGTGAATAGGAGGAGATCAAGAAAACCGATCTGTCATTCCTTTTCACAGCCAGGTCCACCATAGTCACAGAGGCATGTTTTTTAATACCCTGCCGTACGGTAACCATTCTTGTAGCATGGTGATGCAACAGTTTGCAGTGCTGCCGCAAAGATTTGGTGACCATGCTTCGATCTTGCCTCCAGTTCTGCCTGTGTGGGGTTTGCACATTCCCTCTGGGTGCTCTGCTCTCCTCCCACATCCCAAAATGTTGATAAGTCACTTAACTACTGTAAATTACATCTTGTGTATGTATGCGGGTGGTAGGAGAATTCGGAAGTAAATGGTCATTTGAGAGAGAGAGAGAATGGAACTGGGATTGATGTAATTGCTCTGAGGGCTATCACAGATCCAATGGGTCAAATGGCCTACATTGCAAGGAAACGTGACCAAATATACCTACGGAAGCCAAGAGAATTCAGTTCCTCAGGCAGGACTGACACAAACGTTGGTCTGTCCTTTAGACTGATGTCCCTTTCAGTCCTGCCTTATCACACTCATCCCCGACACCCAATCAGAGCAAAGGCACCCTGTATAAACTTGAACAAGAAATTGTATCGTAGTGTATTGCACATTTGCACGAAGTGGTTATAGTAACTGAAGATCTTACAGTATTGTCAAAGGGCAAAATTCCACTGCATCAAAGTTCAAAGTAAATTTATTATCAAAGTACGTATTTGTCACCATATACTACTTTGAGATTCATTTCTTGCAGGCATTTACCGGAAAATAAGGAAATACCATAGAATTTATGAAAAACTATAAATAACAAAGACTGACAAAAATGTGCAAAAGAAGACAAATTGTGCAAATAATAAAAAAGTAAATAAATATTATTGAATTGTAGAGTTCTTGAAAATGAGTCTATAGGTGTGGAGTCCGTTCAGAGTTGACGTGAGTGAAGTTATCCACACTGGTTCAAGATCATGATGGTTGTAGGGTAATAACTGTTCCTGAACCTGGTGCTGTGGGACCCAAAGCTCCTGTACCTTCTTCCCAATTGCAGCAGTGAGAAGAGAGCATGGCCTGGATGATTGGTGTCTTTGATGATTGATGCTGCTTTCGTGTGACGGTGCTCCTTGTGAATATGCTCAATGGTGGGGAGGGCTTTGCCTGCAATACAGTGGGCTATATCCACCACTTTCTGTAGACTTATCTATTCCTGCACATTGGTGTTTCCATACCAGGCTGTGAACTAACCAGTCGGGGTACACTCCACTGTGCATTCATAGAAGTCTGTCAAAGTTTTAGATGACATGCCAAATCTATGCATATTTCTAAGAGATTGGGGGGGGGGGTGCGGGTTGCTGTTGTGCCTTCTTTGTGATGGCACTTGTATTATCCAAGGCTAATTAAGTAGTTCCAGTTTGCCCGGAATAGTCACTTCCAGCACCAAGCCCAAATCCTAGGCCGATGCATCCACTCATTCCTTGACCTAATGTTCAGCCCAGAGCAATGGAATCTGCACCCCAGCACTAACTCATCAGCTGTAAAGCACCAAGCCAAGACCTGAGGTTGCCACAGGTGCTACATAAACATTTTTTGCTTTATTCCTCAGAACTGATTAAATATTCTTGCTCTCTGGGCAGACGTGTGCCTCCTTTTATTGACCGTAGACAATCCACAGTAACTCAGGAGAGTTTCCTAGCTTCCATTTCCCTAAGAGCTGACCTATAGCAGCTTTCTCTCCCACTCCTAAAGTCGTTAGAACATACACTCAGTTTTATATAGCCACTTTATTAGGCACTCACCTAATAAAGTGGCCACTGAGCGTATGTTCGTGGGATTCTGCTGCTGTAGTCCATCCACCTCAAGGTTGAATGTGTTGTACATTCAGAGATGCTCTTCTGTACACCACTGTTGTAACGTGTTGTTACTTGGGTTACTGTTGCCTTCCTGTCAGCTTGAACCAGTCTGGCCATTCCCCTCTCTCATTAACAACGTGTATTTGCCCCAAAACTGTCACTCACTGGATTTTTGTTTTTGTTGATTTTCCACACCATTTACCATCAGCCCTGAACAGGGTTCCCAACCTGGCGGCGTCCTCGATCCTTCAGTTAATGGTAAGGGTCCATGGCATAAAAAAAGTTGGGAACTGTTGTGCATGAAAATCCCAGGAAATCAGCAGTTTCTGAGATACTCAAACCACCCCGTCTGGCACCAACAATCATTCCACAGTCAAATTCACTTAGATCACACTTCTCCCCCATTCTGATGTTTGGCCTGAACAACAACTGAACCTCTTGACCATGTCCGCATGCTTTTATGCATTGATTTGCTGCCACGTGATTGGCTGATTAGGTATTTACATTAACGAGCAGGTGTAAGGGGGTACCTAATAAAGTGGCCATTGAGTGTAGAACATAGAACAGCATGGCACAGAACCAGGCCCTTCAGTCCACGAGTAATCAGAATACTTCACTGAACCAATCCCTTCAGCCTACACAACGTCCGTATCCTTCCATTTCCTGCACATCCATGTGCAGGAAATGGAGCCTCTTGAATGCCTTTTCGTATTTGCCTCTACTACCACCTTGGCAGAACATTCCATGTACCACTGTTCCCCTGTGTAAAAAACATGCCCCCTCTCAGCTTAAATGCATACCCCTTTAACGTGTTAGACAGTTCAGCTCTGGGGGAAAGATACCAGCAACCCATGTCCCTCGTACTTTCATAAACCTCTATCAGATCTCCCTTCAGCCTCCACTGCTCCAGTGAAAACAACCCATGTTTGTCCAGCCTCTCCTCATTGTATGTGCCCTCTAATCTAAGCAGTACTGTGATAAACCTCTTCTGCACCCTCTCCAAAGCCTCAACATCCTTCCTATAATGAGACAACCAGAACTAAATGCAATACTCCAGCTACAGCCTAAATAGCTTAATATAAAAGTCTGCAGATGCTGGAAATCCAAAGCAACGCACACAAACTGCTGGAGGAACTCAGCAGGTCAGGCAGCATCAATGGAAAAGAGTGAACAGTCAATGTTTCAGGCCAAGACCGTTCTTCAGGATGCTTTTGGTCCTGAAGTAGGATCTCGGCCTAAAATGTCAACTACTTATTCATTTCCAGGGATGCTGCCTGATCTATTGAGCTCTTTCAGGGCTTTTGTGCGTGTTGCTTCATATTATAAAACTGAAATGTACTTGTCTTTATTGCTGAGTTGGGACAACTCTTGAAATCAATTCCTCAGCTAATAAAGGCATGTCATGTGCCTTCTTCGCCACTATCAAGCTGTGCAGCCACTGTCAGGGAACTATAGATTTGGACCCCAAGATCCCTCTGCTCAGCAACACTGTTATGAGTCTTGCCATAAACAGTGCACAGACCCTTTAAATTTGATCTCTTAAATTGCAACACTTCTCATGCTTGGCCAGGTTAAACTCCATCAAACTGGGGACTTGGCTACCATAATGTTCTTTAAGAGATCCAACACTACTTCCCTCATTATCTCAAAATATCCTAGCATAGATTAACATGCTCCACACAGATCTCCCTATCCTCCATATCCTTCTCCTTGATAAGTACTGACACAAAGTGCTCATTTAGGGGCACACCCTCAACTTCATCTCTAAGCACATGTTCCTCCTTTATCCCTGAGTGGGCATACCTGCCCATTTGTTGGCTTATGCTTTATTAAAGATGTTCATGTTTTAGCTCCTTCTGATCACAGTTGGGCAAGTGTTGGCCTTGGCAGAAGATGGGAAGTTATTGAAGAATGAGAATTTCAACTTTCTGTGAGGTCAGAAACTTAACGCTGGTGGCATCAAACCCGAAACCTTCCCAATGTCCATTGTGGAACTTTGAGTCAGGTAAAGGGTTCGCACAAGAGTCTGACCATTTCACTCATGGGACAATCACAGGCTCTGCACCCTGAATGACAGTTTAAGCAGAGGAGTTCATGTCTGTGATATTGGGTGGAAGAGGAAGAGCAGAGGAGTTACCCTAGTGTCCTGAGCAATATCCCAGACCCCTCATCTCTAACATCTGGACTTCTTCATCTTAGTGACTGAGGGAGCTTCTGAGAGCTTCCTGCATTAGAACAGTGACTCCATTTCAAAAGTACACTCAATAGTCCAGATGCTCCAATTGTTTGGAAATCCTGATGTCCCAACATCTGGCTCATATGTTAGTCCAGAATGTGCACCCAATGGGTCTGAGGTTCAGCTGGTACATGGTTTGGACTGTGAGCCGGTTGTGTGGTTGGAATTGCATTTGGAGTCTGGAATACCAGGGGGTCAGGAATAGAGCTGGGCCAGGAGAGTTTATATAATTCTTGCTGCCTTTAAGCTAGTCAGGTTCACTGGAAAGATTATTATACTGCAGTGTAACATGACAAAAAAAAAGAAATAAATTGTGCTTGGGTAACATCCAATAATCAAGAAAATTTGCTAGTGTGGCACTACTAAAGTTTGATTTGGTTTAGTTTATTATTTTTTACTTGGAGATACAGCTCAGTAACAGACCCTTCCAGCCCAATGAACCATTACTGTTACATGGACCAGGATACAGTAGAAAACTTTTGTTTGCAAACCATCCAGAGAGAACATCAGAGTACATTGAGGGAGTAGGAAGGAAACGAGAATGCAGAATACTGTGTTATGGTTACCCACAGTGGACAATTAAAGTCCAAAGGCCACCACAGGGTATTGGAAGATCCAGAGTTAATGTTTTAGCATATGAGAGGTTGTGTCAAGCCTCTGATAACAACATGTTAGAATCTGACTTGGAGCCTTGTGGTACGTGAGACTATAAGACACTGGAGCAGAATTGGGCCTTTGGTCTATTAATTCTGCCCTTCCGCTCCATCATGGCTGATTTATTATCCCTCTCAACCCCATTCTTCTGCCTTCTCCCTGTAACCTTTGACACCCTGACTAATCAAGAACCTATCAAACTCTGCTTTAAATATACCCAATGACTTGGCCTCCACAGCTGTCCATGGCAATGAATTCCACAGATTCACCACTTTATGGCTAAAGGGACGTCCTTCTATTCTGAGGCAGTGCCCTCTGGTCCCACAATAGGAAATATCCTCCCCACATCTGCACTATCTCGGCCTTTAAATATTTTCAACGCAATTTCCCCCCCCCCCCCCGCCCCCCCGGCTATTCTTCTAAACTCTGGGCCAGGAGCATCGAATGCTCCTCATATGTAAACCCTTTGATTCCCGGAATCCTGCTCGTGAGCCTTCTCTGGACCCACTTCAATGCCAGCGCATCCTTTCTTAGATAAAGGACTCAAACTTTCAACCCTTACATGCTCCCAATCTTCCAAGGGTGCTGAGTTATCAGAGTTTTATTTGTACTCCATTAACTGTGAAGTAATTGAGGAAATCCTGAATTAGAGTCGAATGATATAGACCATGCAAAAGTCTCAACCATGTACTGTGTAACAGTCTCAGCGGGATGCTGCCTGGCCTGCGGAGTTCCTGCAGCCTCTTGTGTGCGTTGCTCGGATTTCCAGCATCTGCAGATTTTCTCTTGTTTGGGTCACTTGGTTCAGGTAAGTGTCTGGGGACTGGGAACGATTCGCAGTCAGGTGAGTCGCCTGAGTTACTTGGTAGAGATGAAGGTACAGGGACTGGTACTGAGTTCACATGCAGGTAAGCTCAACGAGCGTTTATTCTCGGGCATTTGTCGCTGGAAGTATTGTGAATCCTCCACCCTCATTTGCTGCTCAACAGGTTGTATTGGCTCTGCTTCAAAACTATTTGCTGTCCTTGCTACTGTGGGGTAGTAATATTCATCCTCACTATCGTTGGCTGGCTCACTCTCTTTCCTTTCTTCAGAACAGAAGAAATAGGAACAGGAGTAGGCCATCTGGCCCATCGAGCCTGCTCCGCCATTCAATAAGATCATGGCTGATCTGGCCATGGACTCATCTCCACCTACCTGCCTTTTCCCCACAACACTTAATTACCCTACCATGCAAAAATCCATCCAACCTTGTCTTAAATACTCGGGTAGCCTCCACTGTTTCATTGGACAGGGAGTTCCACAGATTCACCACTCTCCAGGAAAAGCAGCTCCTCCCCATCTCCGTCCTAAATCTACTCCCCCCGAATCCTAAGGCTATGTCCTCTAGTTCTGGTCTCACGTACCAGTGGAAGCAACTTCCCTGCCTCTATCCTATCTATCCCTTCATAATTTTATATGTTTCTATAAGGTCTCCTCTCATTCTTCTGAATTCCAGCAAGTACAGTCCCAGGCGACTCAATCTCTCCTCATAGTCTAACCTCCTCATCTCTGGAATCAAAGGAATCTTTAGTTGGACAATCCCTGATGCTCCGTTTGGGCCGACACCCTTGCTCCGTTGCAGTATTCATTTGTGGTTCAACGTCCAAAGGCGGTTGTTCACATGGCACGAGAAGTCTGCGATGTGGTACCCCTGGATCTTCCCTTTCCTTGTTCAGGTTTTACTTCATAGATTGGCACACCCTCCCCAAGCTCTCATACAATGATATGGATGCAGTCCTCCCAATAGTTTCAAGCCTTTCCCGGGGCTCCGCAGGGTGTCGGATTCTTTACTGGGACACGATTCCCGGGTAGTAGCTCTGTAAGTCTCAGTCTGCTGTCACAATTTCTCTTATTTCTCCCCAGACCTTTTGCAATCTAAATGGGCTTCTTGTACGCCTCTTTTCCATCTTTCCAAGTATTCACTGTGGGTTTCAGGATTTTTGTCAGTATTCAGGCCAAAGAATATGTCTGTGGTCAACGTTGGCAATCTACCGAAGAGAAAGTAGAGTGGAGAGAATCCTGTTACTTCTGACCTTGTACTGTCGTAAGCATAGACCATTTTATTCAATGACACTGAGAATCCTGTTACTTCCGACCTTGCACGGTCATAAGCATAGACCATTTTATCCAATGACTCTTCCCAATTTTCTTTTCATCTTTCTGCTCGTGTTTTCAACATTTGCCGAAAGGCTGGGTTGAACCTCCCAACTTGTCCATCTCCCTGGGGGTGGTACGGTACAGTTCTGGACCCTGCCTCGCCACCACGTTTTCTCAGTTGCCTGAAGAGTTGCTTCTCAAATCCAGCCCCTGGGTCACAGTGTATTTGTGGTGGGAACCCAAACTTCGGGGCAAAGGCGTTGAAAAGGCAGTCAGCGGCAGTTTTTCCCGACCTCGAGGTGGTGGCATATGCCTGTGTAAACTGTGTAAAATGGTCAGTAATCACCAGAATGTACTTGCATCCACCCTTGCACGTCCAAGTGAAGAAAGTCAGCTGACACAGGTTCAAATGGCTACATGTCACGATGCTCTTGAGTGGCACCCTTATTCCCCTCGCGGCTTCTTTTGCTTGAGACAGGTACAGACTCTTAGCACATGGTGCTCAATGTTCCCTGCATGTGGGGCCAGAAAAATCTCTCTCTTACCAGAGCTGTTGTGCGATCAATGCCTGGCTGCCCCATTTTATCATGTAGCTCTTTCGGGACTGTACACTTCAAGTTCTCAGTAGCACCAGTTGTGTTCGTTGGGTAGTTTTCCAATGAGTGATGCCATTCTCATCCAATACTAATTTATCCCACTCCCACAGAAAGCACCTGGCTTGCTTGCTTAATGTCTGTATTTGTTGAAAAGTAGGCTTCAAACCTGAGCATCCAAAGTCGATGACCATTTTGATGTCACCATCCTCTTCCTGTCTTGTTGGATCTCTCTCCTGGACAGTGGTGGAACAGGCATATTCACTAAGTCGACATTTACTGTGTCTAACGGTACAGATACTGCCACGGACCAGGTGCATTATGCAGATACTGCATTATGCTGCACTTCAATGGCCTGGACTGTGGCTCCCACTGAATCGGACGAGATTCCTTCCATGCGCGTATTCATAGTTGTTTCCATGGCTACCAGCATTCGGGACAAAGAGTCAGCATCGACATTTTCTTTTCCTGAGCGATAATGGATAGTGAAGTAGAAAGTGGCCAGTTCAGCGATCCATCTATATCCGGTTACATTTGACTTTGCTGAAGTCAGATCATACCAGGGGGTTGTCACTGCAAACTGTGAATGTTGAGGCACAGTACAAGTAATCCCTAAATTTTTCAGTAACTTCCCATTTCAAGGCAAGGAATTCCAATTTCCCACTGTGTGGGTTGTGGGTTTTTTTGGCATTCATCAATGTTCGTGAACCATAGGTCATTACTCTCAATTTGCCATCTTGCTTTTGATACAGGACTGCTCCCAGCCCCTAATTGGAGGCATCAATGTGGAGAATGAGTGGCTGTGCGAAGTCTGGGAACCCCAGAACATGTGGCTGTCCATCAGCTTCTCCAAAGTTTCTTGATGCATCTCCGTCCACGTGATTGATTTGCAAGAGGATACACAGTTCCTCTTCTTATTTGTCTTTCTGATGCTGCCCCAGCTGAGCTGGTTTTGGCCACTCTCATCTCTGCTTTTTAACAGGTCATGGGGGGGGGGGGGGTCATGATTCGAGAGAAATCTTTAATGTGCTGCCGATAGTAGTTTATTAGACCCAGAATCTTTCTGAGTTCTCCGACTGTGCCTGGCCTCTTCACAGTCGCTATTACTGCCACGGTGGCTGCAGGATCCATCTGACTTCCCCTGCCGACACAATTCTCCCCAGGTTGTGAACCTGTGCATCTATTTAGTCCGCTTTCTATCTAGCGAACAAGGCTAGGAAACGACAACAAGTCCTTCCGACTTTCTACAGGGGCACAATTGAGAGCACCCTAACTGGCTGCGTCACTGCCTGGTATGGGAACTGTACTTCCCTCAATCGCAGGACTCTGCAGAGTGGTGCGGACAGCCCAGTGCATCTGTAGGTGTGAACTTACCACTATTCAGGACATTTACAAGGGCTGGTGTGTGAAAATGGCCCAAAGGGACATTGGAGACCTGAGTCACCCCAACCACAATCTATTCCAGCTGCTATCATCCGGGAAGCAGTACCGCAGCATAAAAGTCAGGACCAACAGGCTCCGGGACAGCTTCTTCCACCAGGCCATCAGACTGATGAACTCACGCTGATTTGAGTGTGCTCTGTATTACATTGACTGTTCTATTTATTATAAATTATTATGATTGCACATGGCATGTTTAGACAGAGACGTAACATAAAGATTTTTACTCCTCATGTATGTGAAGGATGTAAGAAATAAAGTCAATTCAATTCTCAAAATTTTCAACTGAACACATTTGCATGTTTTTCAAACAACATCCCTTTTTTTCTCAACGGGAAATGATATTCACACTAAATGAATTATTTTAACTCTCTTTTTAAAGGTATTTGAACAATTATTTACAACTGAATTGAACAGATTTCAAACTTGTCACAGCAACATTACCACAAAAGAAGCAGTATAAGCTAGGATGGTATAGAAGGAGGAGAAACCAGAATGAAGAATATCTGTGACAGATTCAGGGAAAGTGAACAGCAAACAGACAGAGTACAAGGCTCATGATCAGATAAACTGGGAGATTGAGAGTTCATCATTATTGTGTAAGAAGTCAACTTTAGAAGCTGTCCTTGAACCTTGCGGTTGTGTTCTCAAGATTTTGGTAAATTGGGAAATCGGCTTATTATTGTCACACGTACTGAGGTCATAATATTTGTCTTGCATATAGTCCAGACCGAAAACCATTCTAAGTGTGCAACACAAAAGACAATACAGACAGAAAATAGAAACATGGTTCCTACAGAGGGGGGAGGATGAGAGAGAATGTCCGGGTTGGGAGGGATCTTTCATTATCTTGGCTGTTTCCCTGAGGCAACAGGAAGTGTAGATAGAGTCAATGGAGGGAAGACTGGTTTCCGTGATGGAAATGGGCTGCCTTCAAAACCAAGCAATTTCTTTTGGTCTTGGGCAATAGCAAACAATTGGTAGCCAGTGGGTTAGGTTCTATTGGGCTGATGATGAATGACGGTTTGGCGACTTTGGGAAATGTTTGCTTGGAGTCCTTTTATTTCCTGCTCCCTAATATTTTTTTAATTCAACTCTGAATTGGGTCACTTGGGCTGAAACAATTTGTCACAGTCGTAACAATCGAGGGGAGCAGTGGAGAAATCTTGCCTCAGTACACGTTCCCCTCAGTGACCCATGGAGAGTTACCAAATGAATGAGCTTTTGCATCCAGGCCAGGGGAATCCCATTGAAAATGTGTATGTGATGCACCGTCAATAACTCTCGGAGACGTGAGGCGAGATATCGGCTTTTATTGACTGGAAGAAAGAACAAGCAGCAATTGACCACCATGCTACATCCTGGAGACTGAGAGGCAGGGCTCAGGCCCCAATTGCCTTTATACCAGGGTCAGTGGGAGGAGCCACAGTCAGTGGGAGGAGCCACAGGAGCAGTCAGCAGGGGGGGCATGTCCAGACAGGTATATGTAGTTCACCACAGTATGTCAGCTGCCTAGTCCTCTACCTGGAATACTGGGCTGTCACTCAGACGCTGTCAGTTGGAATGAGTGTAGGAGCCTGTTTTATTGGAAATGTAATGAAAAGAATTGTAAAGATCCCACCACTGCAACTCCCACCCTCACCCACACATAATTACTACAGTCCAATGGCACGTTTTCAGCAGGTAAAACTCAAAAAATTATCTGCAGATGCAGTAAGTCTGAAATACAAAGTGTAGTATTCTAGGTGCAGCAAGACAGATCACAAAGTGCTGCAACGGGTGATTTAGAACAGCTCAGCACATCACTGGGACTCGACTACCGGACCCGGAGAATTCTCGATGGCTTTCCTGCAACACCAGTAAAGACCCAGCCCACCCCGCACACTGTCTGTTCAATCTCCTGCCACGTGGTAGGAGATACAGAATCATCTCAGCCAGCACTGAGAAATAGCTTCTTCCTGAGGGCTGTGGAGCTGCTGAATAAGGCTACACCCTGGCTTGCCAATGGCCTTCGAGCGTTATGGACCATCAAAGTTGCATGTAAATATAGGATTTTTAAAAAATTAAGCCATACTGCCTGCATAGCAAATATCTGGAGTGGTACCACAACCTTGTTGTCTAGAGCAATGACAATGAAGTTCTATTTTATTCTAAAAAACAACTTCTGGAACTACTCGGTTGCATACAGAACGTGGAGAAAAAGTTAATGTTTTAATTAGAGGGGGTTCTGGCAAAAGGTGTTGGACATGAAACATTAATATAAGTGGCATGGTAGCGTAGCAGTTAGTGTAATGCTTTACAGCACCAGTTGTAATATCAAGGTTCAATTCTGGCCGCTGAAAGAAACTTCTGTGTTCTCCCCATAACCACGTAGGTTTCCTCCCGGTGTTCCGGTTTCTCCCACATTCCGAAGATGTACAGATTAGTAAATTGCGGTCATGCTGAGCTGGGAACATGATAACACTTGCGGGTTACCCCCAGCTCATCTTGGACTGTGTTGGTACTTGACACAAACAACACATTTCACTGTCTGTTCCAACCTTGCAATGCACGTCAAGTTAAGTCAACTTTTATTGTCACTTCGACCATAACTGCCGGTACAGTGCATAGTAAAAATGAGACAATGTTTTTCAGGACCATGGTGTTACATGACACAGTACAAAAAACTAGACTGAACTACGTAATAAAAAAAACACAGAGAAAGCTACACTAGACTACAGACCTACACTGGACTGCATAAAGTGCACAAAAACAGTGCAGGCATTACAATAAATAATAAACAGGACAGTAGGGCAAGGTGTCAGTCCAGGCTTCGGGTATTGAGGAGTCTGATAGCTTGGGGGAAGAAACTGTTACATAGTCTGGTCGTGAGAGCCCGAATGCTTTGGAGCCTTTTCCCAGATGGCAGGAGGGAGAAGAGTTTGTAGGAGGGGTGCATGAGGTCCTTCATAATGCTGTTTGCTTTGCGGATGCAGCATGTAGTGTAAATGTTTGTAATGGCAGGAAGAGAGATCCCGACGATCTTCTCAGCTGACCTCACTATCTGCTGCAGGGTCTTGCGAACCAAGATGGTGCAATTTCCGAACCAGGCAGTGATGCAGCTGCTCAGGATGCTCTCAATACAACCCCTGTAGAATGTGATGAGGATGGGGGGTGGGAGATGGACTTTCCTCAGCGTTCGCAAAAAGTAGAGACGCTGCTGGGCTTTCTTTGCTATGGAGCTGGTGTTGAGGGACCAGGTGAGATTCTCCCCCAGGTGAACAACAAGAAATTTGGTGCTCTTTACGATCTCTACCGAGGAGCCGTGGATGTTCAGTGGGGAGTGGTCGCTCTGTGCCCTCCTGAAGTCAACAACCATCTCTTTTGTTTTGTTCACATTCAGAGACAGGTTGTTGGCTCTGCACCAGTCCGTTAGCCGCTGCATCTCCTCTCTGTAAGCTGACTCGTCGTTATTGCTGATGAGACCCACCACGGTCATGTCATCGGCGAACTTGATGATATGGTTTGAGCTGTGTGTTGCAGCACAGTCGTGGGTCAGCAGAGTGAACAGCAGTGGACTGAGCACACAGCCCCAGGGAGCCCCCGTGCTCAGTGTGATGGTGTTGGAGATGCTGCTCCCGATCCAGACTGACTGAGGTGATGCACCATCAATAACTCACGCTGAGACGTAGGAAGCGAGATATCGGCTTTTATTGACTGGAAGAATAAACAACACTACATCCTGGGGAAATGAGGAAGAGCAGCAGCCCACAGTCGCCTTTATACAGAGGTCTGTGGGAGGAGCCACAGGAGCGCCACAGGAGCAGTCAGCAGGGTCTGTGGGAGGAGCCACAGGAGCGCTACAGGAGCAGTCAGACAGGTATATCTAGTTCACCACATGAGGTCTCCCAGTCAGGAAGTCTAGGATCCAGTTGCAGAGGGAGGTGTTCAGGCCCAGTAGGCTCAGCTTTCCAATCAGTTTCTGAGGGATGATTGTGTTGAATGCTGAACTGAAGTCTATGAACAGCATCCGAACGTATGTGTCTTTTTTGTCCAGGTGGGTTAGGGCCAGGTGGAGGGTGGTGGCAATGGCGTCATCTGTTGAGTGGTTGCGACGGTACGCAAACTGCAGGGGGTCCAGTGAGGGGGGCAGCAGGGTCTTGATGTTCCTCATGAAAAGCCTCTTGAAACACTTCATGATGATGGATGTAAGTGCAATGGGACGGTAGTCATTTAGGCAAGACACTGAAGACTTCTTCAGCACGGGGCGATTGTGGCGGCCTTGAAGCACGTTGGAACGGTGGCACTGCTCAGGGAGATGTTGAAGATGTCAGTGAGAACATCTGCTAGCTGGTCTGCACATGTGAGAAACAAAGCTAACATTTTATATTTTTAACGTATTTGACTGTTTCACTTTCCACAGAGCAACAAACAAGATGGAGGAACACAACAGGTCAACCTCAGCAGGAGAAACATGCAAACCCTACTTTATATTCAACCTTTGAGAGAGACCCAAGCTCTGACATTGCCCTCACTACACCAGAGGGCCATTTTTCAGCTGTTTTGTAGGTTAAGAATTCCAATTTGATAACATCAAATACCCTTGAAAATCCTATATAAGGTAGTGGATATGGCCCAGTCCATCACGGATAAAGCACATCCCATCATTGAACACATCTACACAAATCATTGTCGCAGGAAAGCAGCATCCATTATCAGGGACCCCCACCACCCAAGACATGCTCTCTTCTTGTGGCTGCCGTTAGGAAGAAGGTACAAGAGCCTCAAAACTCACACCACCAGGTTCAGGAACAGTTATTACCCCTCAACCATCAGGCTCTTGAACCAAAGGGGCTAGCTTCACTCACCTTCACTTGCCTCATCATTGACACATTCCCACAACTACGGACTCACTTTCAAGGACTCTTCAAGTCATGTTCTCAATATTTATTGCTTATTTATTTATTACTATTAGTTCTTTCTTTTTGTACTTGCTCAGTTTGTTGTTTTTTGCACACTGGTTGAACGCCTGAGTTGGTGCGGTCTTTCGTTAATTCTGTTATCGTTATTATTCTATGGATTTATTGAGTATGCCCATAAGAAAATGCACCTCAGGGTTGTATATGGTGATGTATATATACTTTTTTTAAAGATTTTTTTATTGAATTTTCAAATAGGTTACAGAAAGAAAAAAAAATCAACCCTTCCCCCCTCCCCTTAACCCCTCCCCTAACATATCCCTATAAAAAAAAGAAGAAAAAAAGAAAGAAACGTATATATACTTTGATAATAAATTTAATTTGAACTTTGAACTTTATATCATGTGCCAGTCTCCTCTAGGACTAATTGACAAACTCATGACTCCCTTATGTTTCTCGACCCAAATAATTGCCTCCCCAATTCTCCCCACAGGTATTGTCTGACCTGCTGAGTTCCTCCAGCATCTTGGGTGTGACCCACATTCCAAAATCTGCAATCTCTTATGTCACTCTTTCCACAGATGCTGCCTGACCTGATGACTGTATCCGGAACCTCCTAACCACAAGAGATGCTGGAAATCCAGATCAACACATACGAAACACTGGAGGAAATCAGCAGGTCTGGCAGCATCTAAGGAGCGAAGTAAAGGGTTGACATTTTTGGCCAAGAACCTTCATCAGTATATGGAATAAGAGCAATGAACTTGCAGCACAATTACAAATTGGCAGGTATGATGTTGTAGGCATCACTGAATAATGGCTGAAAGCTTATAGCTAAGAGCTTAATGTCCAAGGATACACATTATATCAAAAGGATAGGTCGGAAGGCAGAGGGGGCGGTTTTGCTCTGTTGGTAAAAATGAAATCAAATCAGCAGAAAAAGGTGACATAGGGTCAGAAGGTGTTGAATCGTTGTGGATAGAGCTAAGGAAATACAAGGGTAAAAAAGACCCCAAAACAATAGAAAGGATGTGATCTACAAATTACAACAGGAGATAGAAAATGCATGCTGAAAGGGCAATGCTACAAAAGTCATGGGGTACTTCAATATGCAGGTAGATTGGGAAAATCATATTAGTGTTGGATTACAGGAGGGGGTATTTCTAGAGTGCCTACCAGATGGCTTATTAGAGCTGCTCGTGGTTGAGTCCACTAGAGGATCATTTGTTCTAGATTGGGTGTTGTGCAATGAAACGGAATTGATTACAAGCTTAACATAACAGAATCCTTAGGGGAGAGTAATCATAATACAATCAAATTCACCCTGAAATTTGAGAAGAAGCTAGATTACAGTACAGTAAAGAAAATTACAGAGGCATGAGATAAGAGTTGGCCAGAATTGATTGGAAAAGAACACTGGCAGGAATGATGACAGAGCAGCAATAGCTGGAATTTTGTGGAAGCAATTCAGAAAGCACAGGATATATACATCCTGAAGAGGAAGAAGTATTCTAAAGGAAAGATGACTAACAAGGGAAGTCAAAGACAACATAAAGGCTAAAAAGAGGACATATAATAGAGTAAAAATTAGTAGGAAGATGGAGGGTTGGGAAGCTTTCAAAAACCAACAGAAGGCAACTAAAAAGTTATTAAGAAGGTAAAGATAGATTACAAAAGTTAGCTAGCCAATAATATTAAAGAGGATACCAAAAGTTTGTTCAGATACATAAAGAGTAAAAGAGAGGCAAGAGTGGATATCAGACCACTGGAAACTGATGCTGGAGAGGTAGTAATGGGGGACAACAAAATGGGGGACAAACAGAATAAATATCTTGCTTCAGTCTTCACTTTAGAAGACACTAGCAGTATAGTGGAAGTTCCAGGTGTCGGGGACATGACAAGTGTGAAGTTATCATTACTAGAGAGAAGAATCAGAATCAGGTTTATTATCACTGGCGTGTGATGTGAAATTTGTTAACTTAGCAGCAGCAGTTTAATGCAATACTTAATCTAGCAGAGAGAGAAAAAAAGATAAATAAAATAAAATATAATAATAAATAAACAAGTAAATCAATTCCACGTAATGAATAGATTTTTTTTTAAATGTGCAAAAACAGAAATACTGTATATTAAAAAAGTCAGGTAGTGTTCAAAGCTTTAACGTCCATTTAGGAATCAAATGGCGGAGGGGAAGAAGCTGTTCCTGAATCGCTGAGTGTGTGCCTTCAGGCTTCTGCACCTCCTACCTGATGGTGACAGTGAGAAAAGGGCATACCCTGGGTGCTGGAGGTCCTTAACAACGGATGCTGCCTTTCTGAGACACCGTTCCTTTAAGGTGCCCTGGGGACTTTGTAGGCTAGTACCCAAGTTGGAGCTGACTAGATTTACAACCGTCTGCAGCTTCTTTCGATCTTGTGCAATAGCCGCTTCATACCAGACACTGATGCAGCCTGTCAGAATGCACTCCACGGTACAACCATAGAAGTTTTTGAGTGTATTTGTTGACATGCCAAATCTCTTCAAACTCCTAATAAAGTATAGCCGCTGTCTTGCCTTCTTTACAATTACATCAATATGTTGGGACCAGTGCTGATCATCAGCGAAGAGGATATGTTATTACCAATCTGCACAGACTGTGGTCTTCCGGTTAGGAAGTTGAGGATCCAATTGCAGAGGGAGGTACAGAGGCCCAGGTTCTGCAACTTCCCAGTCAGGATTGTGGGAATGATGATATTAAATGCTGAGCTATAGTGATGAACAGCATCCTGACATAGGTGTTTGTGTTGTCCAGGTGGTCTAAAGCCGTGTGGAGAGCCATTGAGATTGCGTCTGCCGTTGACCTATTGAGGTAATAGTCAAATTGCAATTGGGCCAGGTCCTTGCTGAGGCAGGAGTTCAGTCAAGTCATGACCAACCTCTCAAAGCATTTCATCACTGTAGATGTGAATGCTACTGGGCAATAGTCATTAAGGCAGCTCACAATATTCACCTTAGGCACTGGTATGATTGTTGCCTTTTTGAAGCAACGGGGAACTTCTCCCCGTAGCAGTGAGAGGTTGAAAATGTCCTTGAATACTCCGGCTAGTTAGTTGGCACAGGTTTTCAGGGCCTTACCAGGTACTCCATCAGGACCTTCTGCCTTGCGAGGGTTCACCCTCTTTAAAGACAGTCTAACATCGGCCTCTGAGACAAAGATCACAGGGTCATCAGGTGCAGCAGGGATCTTCACAGCTGTAATTGTGTTCCCCTTTTCAAAGCAGGCATAGAAAGCGTTGAGTTCATCTGGTAGTGAAGCATCGCTGCCATTCATACTATTGGGTTTCGCTTTGTAGGAAGTAATGTCTTGCAAACCCTACCAGAGTTGTCATGCATCTGATACCACCTCTAACCGCATTCAAAATTGCCTCTTCACCCTTGAAATAGCCCTCTGCAAATCATACCTGGTTTTCTGATACAGGCCTGGGTTGCCAGACTTGAATGCCACAGATCTAGCCTTCAGCAGATGAATACCTCCTGGTTCATCCACGGGCAGCTGTAGAGTACAAGTCTTTAAGTATATACAGGTAGATAGATTCTCGATTGGTCAGGACATGAAGCAATATAGGGAGAAGTCAGGAGATTGGGCTGAGAGGAATATTGGATCAGCTATGATGAAATGACAGAGCCTAATTCTGCTCCTAGATATTATGGTCTTATAATTATCTGTTCTACCAATTACTTCCCAGCTTCCCATCTACCCACTCACCCACTCATCTTTCACCTCACCTGCCCACTTCTACTCCTCCTCCCTCTCTTCTCTCTGCCCTCCCCCACCTTCTGACCTTTCTGCCCACTTCCTTTCCTGTCCTGATACAGGGTCAAGGCCACAATGTTGACTATTTATTTCTCTCCATAGATGCTTTCTGGGCTGCGGAGAGCCTCCAGCGTGTTATGTGTCTGGTATCTTATGTTTTTACTTAAGCCCTTTCAGTGTCAAATTTCAAAACCCTGGAAATCTGTAGCGTCCTTTCACCTTATGACGTCAGGCCCCGCATTAAAGAGCATATTTTGTTTCCACGTGACTGACAAAAATATCTCCCTTTATCATGCCGACTGGACAAAAAATCCTGCCACAGTGCAAGAATAAAATCTAGGCCAGTGCTAGCAACAGCATTCTTTCTCAAACATATTTATTAGCCCATGTTTCAGTCAGGAATGTGTCTCTGTTTAAATGCTACTCTTAAACCCAACACCCCCTTCCTTCCTCATGTAGCTGCTGCGTTCTTCTATCAGATTTTACAGTGTATTAAATGTTAATAATAGAAGGCTCCAAGTTCACTCCACAGCTTTGCAAATGCTTGAGGCAAGGACATATAAAAATTATCGGCTGTGTACCTTGGTTAGAGAGGAGTGAATCAGCTGAGGTTTAAGTAGCTTCGAAGCACTCTCCAGCAGCTAATGGGAAGCTTACTGTACTTGTGGTCAAGAACTGGGTGCTGGTCTACTCAGATGGAAGTGCTCAAGCTGACTGTGCTCTGGGCGCCTGGATAGTAACAGACCCGTGATCATAATCCAATAGATACATTAATAATAATAATGAAAGCGCTCAGAGTTCACTGTGCAACCCAGTGGCGATCAGACCACCTTCCTAGATCACAGCTGAGTTTCCGTAATGACAACCAATCAGCAGATTGATAGACATCCAAAGGCCAAGCACTCGGGGGGAGGGGGGGATCCCCACAAATGAACAGCACACTGATGATTGCAAATGGATTGACAAGATCGGAGAACAACTCAACTCGAACATTTCTTTCCTCAGCTCACGCTGGCAAATCCTGAGGTATGGGCATAGCCAAGGAAGCTCATTTCTCTATTCCTAGGAACTTTCCAACTATTCTAGTAGTCTTTATTATTGTGGCTTTCTGGGGATTTTCATAAATATTGCTGTGTAGGCCTAATTGTTTAATACTATTGTGTAGTGACTTTGGGATGACATTAGTTGTAGATATTACTACTGGGACAATGTATACCCTGTTCATGTTCCATAGTCTTTCAACTTCCTCTTTCAGTTCAGCATGTTATTATACTTACATGCACAGTAGTGTAGCAGTTAGCGAAACGCCATTTCAATGCCAGTGATCCCAACTGGGGTTCAATTCCCACCACTGATTGTCAGGTGTTTGTACATTTCCCTGTGACCACGTGGGTTTCCTCTGGGTACTCCTGTTTATTCCCACATTCAAAAGATGTACAAATTAGGGTTAGTAAATCGCTGCAAGTATGGTAACACTTACGGCTGCACCCAGCATAATACACAAACTGCTGTGGTCATTAATGCAAATGGTGCCTTTCACTGTATATTTCAATGTACTTCCGACAAATACAGTTAATATTTAATTAAAAAATTAATCATTACTAAATTCATAACTGAAATCCCAGATTAAAATCCAGTTTGACGAACGGAAGGGATGTTCTTACCAATTTTTACCTCCCTGTTAGAACTATCTTGTTTTTGTTCTGGCTGACCTTGGTACTAAGTCATCATCATCATTATGTGCCATGTTGTATGAGATCATCATTATGTGCCGTGTTGTATGACATGGACAATCATGGTCCCATGATCATGATTGTTCTTGGCAAACTTTTCTACAGAAGTGGTTTGCCATTGCCTTCTTCTGAGCAGTGTCTTTACAAGACGGGTGACCCCAGCCATGATCAATACTCCTCAGAGATTGTCTGCCGGGCATCAGTGATTGCATAATCAGGACTTGTGATACACACCAGCTGCTCATACGACCATCCACCACCACCTCCCAGGGTTTCATGTGACCCTGATTGGGGGTGGGAGGGGGATGCTAAACCTTGCCCAAGGGTGACTTGCAGACTAGCAGAGGGAAGGAGCGTCATACACCTCCTTTGGTTGAAATGTATCTCGACCCTGCCATCCTAAAGTAAGGAGCCATTATTCCAGTAAGTTCCCAAATGACATCAACAGAAATTAAAGCCTTCAAGATGCAAAAAAAAAAATCAGCCATTGGTTATTATAAATAAATTAATTAAATATATTATAAAATTTAAATATGCAAATAGTAGCGCCCTAACATTAAGTATCTCTGGGGAAGAGGAGTTCAATCAAGATTCAACATTCAATATTTATTTCAAGATTGCTTATCATCATTCTTCAATATAAAGGAGAATAAACTGATATTACTCAAGATCCAATGCAGCATAAAAAACACAAAGCACAAAGAACACAATCTAAAAACACAATAAATATAAATACATAAGATTAGTTTATATGCATAGACTGTATGTACATAAAGTGACACTAGGTGCAGGAGTATCTGTACATAAGGTGACTACCACACAGTCTAATTACACCACTGAAAATTTGCTGAAGCGCTTTGAGGAGCAAGCCTTGTGATGCGGCATGCAGCTGTTCTCTGAGGCTGTAAGGACAACTACCAACATGATTACAAAAGAGTGCTTCACATCAAATCTCATCAAATAAAATCGGCTCCAGAACTCAGTGGGAAATAATTAACTCAGACCCCAGGGAAGAAAGAAATATTGCCAAATGGGATCGTATTCCTAATAGTTCTGTTGGTAGGCCACTTAATCACAAGCTCCCTCCAGGAAAATAGGAGCTTAAGAATATAATCAACCTGATTTAAACATCCTATCACTGCTCACTCATGCCTGGGTAAGGATTTGGGTTGGAGAAATAATGCATGTTTGATCTGGCATTCAGTTTTGTTGTGAAGGGCAACACACATAAAATGCTGGCGGAACGCAGCATCTATGGAAAAGGGTAAACAGTCGACATTTCAGGCTGGGATTATTCACCGGCACTCGTTGTCATGGGCCAGTAATATTGGTGTTTTCCACAAATTGAAAGGAGAAATTTGAAAGTGGCAGAAATACAACCTCGGCTGAAATGTTTGACTGCAGTGTCATCTGTAAGGAGTCTGTGCGTTCTCCCTGTGGAAAGTGTGGACTTTCTCCGGGTGCTCTGGTTTCCTCCCACAGTCCAAAGGCGTACGGGCTGGTAGGTTAATTGGTCATTGTAAATTGTCCCGTGATTAGGCTAAGGATAAATCGGGGGATTGCTGGAAAGGTTGAAAGAGCCTGTTCCATGATGTATCTCAATAAATACATAAGTAAATAAGAGATGGGCAACTCACACAAGATGCTGGTGGAACGCAGCAGGCCAGGCAGCATCTATAGGAAGAAGTACAATCGACGTTTCGGGCCGAGTTTAATTAAATAGGTCATTTTTAAGGATGAGATTTCACATGGATAATTTCCATCTTATTCTCAAGTCCTGTACTTAGATAGAATTTGTTTGGTGCACAGGCCCTTCAGCCCACAATGTCTGTCCCAACATGATGTCAAATTAAACTAATTCCTTCTGCCTGCACGTGATTGACTTCCCACCATTCCGTATGTCCATGTGTCTATCTAAATGCTGGAGGAACTCTGCAAATATGGAAGGAAACAAACAGTTGACTTTTGAAGTGGAGATCTATCATCTCTCAGGATTCATGATGAAAGGTCTTCAACTGAAATGTCAACTATTTATTCCTCTCCATAGGTGTTGCCTGACTTGCTGAGTTTCTCCAGCATTTGGTGTGTGCTGTTCTGGATTTCCACCATTTGTCGAATCTTTGTGTATATAAAAAGCTACACCCGCTTCGATTTCTAGTCCAAGAGCCAGGAGATTGTCTTTGTGCCATAAGCAATATTTATCCATAAAATGTTTTATTGTTTACGTTGATTTGCAAATTTTGTGCCATCTCCTCTGCATTTCACTCATGTTGGTAGTTCACAACGTACTTCAGACATGATGAAAGAACACACAGTGTCGTTAATTGGCTCCCTGATGATCTTTGAGTATCTGCATTAAGTAGGGAATTATCCTTTTCAGGTTGAATCTTTTATTTGTATCAAAATAAACTTTATACATAATAAAATATTTTACATGACGAAATCGTGCAATGCCTTTTCATTCTCACATTCATAGTCAATTCTTTGAAGTTGTATTCTATTCCTTAAAACTAATAGAGCCAATGCCACGTAAGTGACCCCCGCCCTGGTAATAAACTGGCGGGGATGGACATACAATCTCTACCAAAGGAGGTGTGAGGTGCTCCATCCGTCCCCTAGCCTGAAGATCACCCTTGAGCGAGGTATAAAACCTGCTTAAACCACCTCACCCCCGGATCAGGGTCATGTGAAGCCGTGGGAGCACGTGGTTAATGGTCACGTGAGCAGCCGGTGCATATCACAAGTCCTGGTTATGTGACCACTGACTCCAGGCAGATAATCTCTGAAGGGTATTTATAATGGCTGGGGTCACCCGTCTTGTAAAGACACTGCCCAGAAAAAGGCAAAGGCAAACCATTTCTGTAGAAAACTTTGCAAGAACAATCAGTCATGATCGCCCAAAGCTCATTATAATGACGATCCTTCACCCATCCCGGCCCCTCCCCGGATTGTTTTTGGATGAATTTAAATAAGGAACCAATCCCGGTGTCGCTGAGTGGAAAATCCGTTTAAAAGAGGTTGAGACTGCCCCGGTGGGTGGAGAGTGCAAGTGCGATAGCCAATCGCCTCTGGAGTCGGGATGTTTGAATGCTTTGTATCTGTAGCCGGGACAGGAGCTTTGAGGCGGGGTTGATGTCCGCTGAGGAACGTTAGCCTGTTAACGCGGAGCTTTGGGTGGGAAGGGACACCCAGAGGACGAGAAGGTTTCAGGACAGCTTACAGAAACTTTAATAAGGTTTCGAAGCCAACCGGTACTTTCCCGGAGGGACCCAACTCTCTGTTGGCAGCAGCGAAAGCCACCGGTCCAGTAGCGAGGGTCCCTGCGGCCGCTCAGCCCGTCCCAACCATGAATGACTCGCAGTGCCTGGACGACTTCCCGGTGGTGTCGCGGTGGACGGCGGCGGCCAAGCAGGAGGTGGGCGTGCGGGACTTCTACAGCGAGAGCCAGCGGCTGGCGCTGGAGGAATTAGTGGCCGGCGGTCCAGAGGCTTACCGTGCCTTCCTGCACCGGGAGAAGTTGCCGGGCTTCCTGTCGGCCGACGAGATCGCCGATATCCTGGGCTCCGCCGTTAGACCCTCTGAGTTGTGCGGCGAGTCCCTCGACCAGTCTTTCTGCGACTCCCAGGGCACCGGGACCTACTTCCCCGATGTCTCGGACGTGGCGGTTCCCGACCTGGAGCTGGGCTGGCCGGTCTTCCCGCACAACTGGTACCGAGGGATGACCCAGGTGGAAGTGTATTTCCAGCCCAGCTACGGGGAGCTCATCTACAGCTGTAAGGAGGCGATCAGGAACCTCATCAGGAAGGCGGAGAAGGTAAACGGGCGCTTGCTTATTGTGTACGAGCACGGTGTGAGGTACGGTGAAAACCTTAGTTGTAGCTGCAGATAGGTTCAAACAACCCACAACTCGTACAAGACAGTGTAAAGAAAGACGGCACTTTTGTACTGTCCTGAAAATGCAATTTGGAACAAATATATGTCGGTGCGAGAAGTGCTATGTTGGTATTTTCAAGATTGAGATTCAGGTTCTTTTAATTTTATTTGTATTTGTACAGTTTGACTTTTGCATACAGTCTGTGTTCGAAGTACAAAGTAAATTTATTATCAAAGTGCATGTATGTCACCATGTACAATCTGAGATCCATTTTCTTGTGGGCATACTCAACAAATCTACAGAATAATAACCATGACAGAATCAGTCAATGAAAGGCCGCCCAACTAGCGGGCGTTCAACCAGAATGCAGAATACAACAAACTGTACAAATACAAAACAATAAATAACAAATATCGAGAGCACGATGAAGAGTCCTTGAAAGGGAGTCCATAAGTTGCGGGAACGTTTCAAACGTGGGGCAAGTGAAGTTATCTCCATTGGTTCCGGGGTTGATGATGGTTGAGGGGTATTAACTGTCCCTGAACATGGCGGTGAGAGTCCTGAGGTTCTTGTACCACCTCTCTGATGTGAGAAGAGGGCATGACCTGGGTGTTGCGGTCGCTGATGATAGATGCTGCTTTCCTGCAGCAGCGTTTCAGGTAGTTGCCCTACCGCTGGGAGGGCTTTACCCGCGATGAACTCTTCCTAGGATTTTTCCATTGAAGGGGTTTGGGGTTCCCATATCAGACTGTGATGCAGCCAGTCAAAATACTCTCCACTACACATCTATAGAAGTTAGTCAAAGTTTGATAATGCCATGCCGAATTTCCGCAAACCCCTAAGGAAGTAGAGGTGCTGCTGTACTTTCTTCGTGCTTGCACTTGCGGTGTGAGCTGGTTCTCTGAAATAGGAACACCCAGGAATTTAAAAGTTGCTGACTGTCTCCACCTCACACGTTTTCGAGTGTTTTAGTTAACAAACCAAATCTCTTCAAACTCCTAATGAAATATCGCTGCTGTCTTGCCTTCTTTATAGCTGCATCAATATATCGTGGTTTCTCGTGCCCCACAAACGACCAGGAGACGCAGAAGATTATTCAAGAAGTATTAAACTTTAATTTGCAAATCAAAGCTGAGACAGTCGTTGAGCTAGTCGCTGATTGCCCACCGATCCTTGTACATAGCATTTTTTATAGCAATCTCCTGGTTTAGTTGTATTAGCATATCCAATTGGTCTACAGTTGCGTATCACAAGTACATCCGCCACTATTGATTCTACCCATTGACTTAATCCTGTTCTAATCTACATCTCTTGGCTACCTCTCATTAACACACCATTGTCTTCTACATTCTTAAGATTTCATTCTCCTACTAAATTGGATACATGCATAGCAAATAGCAAGTTCAAAGCTGACTACATAGTTTTGGTTACACAGCAAACAATGCAACTTTTATACTCCAATACTTCCAGGTTAGGTCCTCAGAGATATTGACACCCAGGAACTTGAAATTGCTCACCCTCTCCACTTCTGACCCCACTGAGGATTGGTTCGTGTTTCCTCATTGTACCCTTCCTGAAGTCCACAGTCAGCTCTTTGGTCTTACTGACGTTGAGTGCAAGATTGTTGCTGCCACACCACTCAACTTGCTGATAGATCTCGTGCCTCTGTGCCCTTTTGTCACCATCTGAAATTCTGCCAACAATGGTGGTATCATCATCAAATTTATAGGTGCTGTTTGAGTTATGTCTAGCCACGCAGTCATGGGTGTAGAGAGAGTAGAGATCACATCCCTGTGGCACACCAGTGTTACTCACTCTCTTGACAAGATGTCTTAAATGTAGAACATTACAGCACAGTACAGGTCCACAGTGTTATTAGAGCCTGTTAACCTGCTCTAAGCCATCCTTCCTTCCTACATTGCCCTCCATTTTTCTATCATCCACGTGACTTTCTGAGAGATTCTTAAATGCTCCAAATGAAAGAGTGCTTTGACCAGTGACCAATCTGGACATCGGAAGGAGGGGATTTCACTCGGGTCGACTGCCTGAGTAGAAAAGTCAGCAGTGTGTTGCTACAGCAAAAAGGAGCTTTGACTGGCATTTGGGATTGGTTAGCAAGAGCAAATTAAAGGAAAGTAAGGGCAGGTGCAGAGTGTGCGTTGTCTGGGCTTCAGCGAATAGAGACTTCAGTCAGAGAAAAGGAAAGTACTCAGTTAAATCTTTTTCCCTTCCGTTCTTTATATCTGCTCGGCTAGGACAGTAGAGATTCCAGGCAGGATGGTGGAATTCTCCTCTTGCAGGATGTGGGAAGCCACCCAAGCCCGCCAGTGTTCCTGACTTCCACAACTGCGAGAAGTGCATCCAGCTGCAGCTTCTAACAAATCGCGTCAAGGAGTTGGAGCAGGAACTGGATGGACTCCGGATCATTCTGGAGGCTAAAGGGGTGACAGGACATATAGAGAGGTAGTTACACCCAAAGTGCAGGACACAGGAGATTAGGTGATAGTCAGGAAGGGGGAAGTGATTAAGGAGCCAGTGTAGAGTATCCTGCGGCCACCCCCCTCAACAACAGGTATATTACTTTGGATACTGTTTGGTGGGGGGTAGGTGTGGTTCACCTAACAGGAAAGTCACAGTGGTTGGGTCTCTGGTACTGAATCTAGCTCTATGTCTCAGAAGGGCATGGGGGAGAAGAGGCACACTGTGGTGATAGGGGATTCATTAGTTAGGGGAATGGACAGGAGGTTCTGTGGGTGAGAATGAGATTCCTGGATGGTATGTTGCCTCAAGGGGACCAGGGTCTGAGATATCTCACTGCCAGAAGTTGTGGTCCATGTAGATACCAAATGACATGGGTAGGATGATTGACGAGGTTCTGCATAGGGAGTTCAGGGAGATACTGTAGGTCCTAAGCTAAAGAGCAGGATCTCCAGAGTTGTAATCTCAGGGTGGCTATCCATCCCACATGCGAGTGAGGCCGGAACTAGGAAGATGCGTGGCTAAGGAGTTGGTGTAAGAGGGAGGGTTCAAGATTTTTGAATCTTTGGGCTCTCTCCCAGGGAAAGTGGGACTTGGACAGAAGGGACAGTTTGCACCCGAACTGGAGGGGTCTATTAACCTAGCAGGTAGGTTTGTTAATGCTGCACGGTGGGGTTTAAACTAGAGTTGCAGAGGATGAGACCAGAGTGCCAGAGCAGTTAGTGGAGAGGTTGTGGAGGCAGATATGGGTAAGATCTCAGCCAAAGTTGGGAATAAAAGGGATGAGCATGGTCCTGAACTGCCTCTCTTTCAATGCAAAAAGTATCGTAGGAAAGGCGGATGATCGTGCTGAAGATGAGGTAGCTGGTTTACAAACAAATGCAATGTGTAGGGAGGAGAGGCTGTTGATAGGGCAGAATTGCAGTCAACAGGAGGAGTTGTAATGTATAAGGCGGACAAAATCGAAAAGGATCAATACAGGACTGAAGGTGCTAGATTTGAATGCATGCAGTATACGGAATAAGATTAATGAATTTACAGCACAGTTGCAGGGTGAGAGGTATGATGTTGTAGGCTTCACTGAATCATGGCTGAAAGATGATAACTGGGAGCTTAATGTCCAAAGGTACACATTGTATGAAAAGGAAAGGCAGGAAGGTAGAGGGGTGGCGTTACCTTGTTGGTTAAAAAAGAAATCAAATCATTTGAAAGAAGTGACATAGGGTTGGATGGTGTTGAATCATTGTGGATAGAGTTAAGGAACTGCAAGGGTAAACAGACCATGATGGGAGTTGTATGCAGACCTCCAAACAGTTGTAATTTGTGGTCTAGAAATTACAATGAAAGATAGAAAATGCATGCCAAAAGGGCAATGATGTTACAATAGTCATGGGGATTTCAATCTGTAGGTAGATTGGGAAAATCGGGCTGGTGCTGGATTCCAGGAAGGGGAATTTCTAGAGTGCCTGTGTGATGATCTTCAGAGCAGCTCCCGGTTGAGCCCGCTTGGGGATCAGCTATTCTGGATTGGGTGTAGTGCAATGAACCAGAATTGATTAGAGAGCTTCGGATAAAAGAACCCTTAGGGGCAAGTGATAGCTGAAACTTGAGGAGGAGACGCTAAAGTCAGATGTATCAGTATTATAATGGAGCAAAGGGAATTACAGAGGCATGAGAGAGGAGTTGGTCAGCATCGATTGGAAAAGAACACTGGCAGGGATGATGGCAGAGTAGCAATGGCTGGAATTTCTGGAGGAAATTTGGAAGCCACAGGATACATTCTTCCCAAAGAGGAAGAAGTATTCTAAAGGATGGGTGACATAAGCATGGCTAACAAGAGAAGTCAATGCCAAAGAGAGGGAATATAATAGAGCAAAAATTAGTGAGGAGTTAGCTTATTGGGAAGCTTTCAAATACCAACAGAAGGCAACAAGAAGAGTCATTTTAAAAAGGTAAAGATGGAATACAAAAGTAAGCCAGCCAGTAATAAAGAGGATATCAAAAGTTTCTTCAGATTCATAAAGTATAAAATAGAGGCTAGTATGGATATTGGACTGCTGGAAAATGATACTGGAGAGGTAGCAATGGAGAACAAGGAAATGGCGGATGACTGAATAAATATTTTACATTGGTCTTCACTGTGGAAGACACCAGCAATATGGTGGAAGTTCCAGGTGTCGGGCATCATTACTAGAGAGAAGGTTCTTGGGAAATTGAAAGGTCTGAAGGTAGATAAGTCACCTGAACCAGATGGTGTACACCCCAGGATTCTAGAAGAAGTGGCTGAAAGGATTGTGGCGGAATTGGTAAGAATCACTAGATTCCAGGATGGTTCCAGAAGACTGGAAAATTGCAAATGTCGCTCCACTCTTCAAGAATGGAGAGAGGCAGAAGAAAAGAAATTGTAGGCTAATTAGCCTCTCCTCAGTGGTTGGGAGTCGATTATCAGAATCTGCTTTATTGTCACCTGCGTGTGTTGTGAAATTTGTTAGCGTAGCAGCAGCAGTTCAATGCAGTATATAATATAGAAAGAAAGAAAAAAATAAGTAAATTAATTACAGTAAGTGTGTGTGATATATATAAAAAAAATCTTCAGTATGTTGTAGGGATGCTTCACTGGCCCTGGAAGGCTTGTGAAGGTAGAGGGTAAAATGAATGCAGCAAAATACAAGGAAATCCTAATGCAGTCTGCAAGAGAACTGCGACTTAGCAAATTTGTTTTCCAACAAGACAATGACCCCAACCTTAAAGCCAAAGCTACAGAGGAATGGCTTCAGTCCAATTGAGAATTTGTGGCTGTACTTGAAAAGGGCTGCTCATTCACGATCTTCGTGCAATCTGACAGAGCTTGAGTAGTTTTGTAAAGAAGAATGGGGAAAAATTGCGGTGTCCGGATATGCAAAACTGATAGTGAGCTATCCTCACAGATTCAAGGCTGTAATTACTGCCAAAAGTGCATCTACTAAATACTGACTTGAAGGGGGTGAGTAATTATGCAATCAATTATTTTGTGTTTAATAATCGTAATAAATTTAGACCAATTTGTAGAAATTTGTTTTCACTCTGATACAAAAGAGTATTTTCTGTTGATCAGTGTCAAAGAGCCAAATTAAATCCAGTGTGATTCAATGTTGTAAAACAATAAAACATGAAAACTTACTGGGGGGTGGGGTTGAACACTTTTTATAGGCACTGTACGTTAAATAGATTAAAATAGTGCAAAACAGAAGTAATACTTTTTATTCTAACAAAAAAGGTGGGCTCGCGTTCATGGTTTCAATGTCCATTTAGGATTATTATTAAGCATGAGGTCTCAGGGTATGCAGAGGCACATAATAAAATGGGTACTAGTCAGCATGGTTTCCACAAGGGAAAACCTTGTCTGGCAAATCTGTTGGAATAGCACACAGGATAGACAAAGAAGAATTGGTTGATGTTGTATACTTGGATTTTCAGTTGGTCTTTGACAAGGTGCCACACATGAGGCTGCTTAACAAGCTACAAGCCCCTGGTATTACAGGAACGATTCTAGCATGGATAAAGCAGTGGCTGATTGGCAGGAGGCGAAGAGCGGGAATAAAGGGAGCCTTTTCTGGTTGGCTGCCGGTGAATAGTGGTGTTCTACAGGGGTCTGTGTTGGGACCGATTCTTTGTAGGTTAATGTCAATTATTTGGATGATGAAATTGATGACTTTGGAAGATGGGTGGGGGGCAGGTAGTTTTGAGGAAGTAGAGAGGCTACAGAAGGATTTAGACAGGTTAGGAGAATGGTTAAAGAAATAGATGGAATACAGTGTCGGGAAGTGTATGGTCATGCACTTTGGTAGAAGAAATGAAAGTGACTATTTTCTAGATGGAGAGAAAAGACAAAAACGAGGCACAAAGCGAGTTGGGAGTCCTTATGCAGGATTCTCTAAAGGTTAATTTGTAGGTAGATTCTGGAGTGAGGAAGCAAATGTGATGTTAGCATTCATTGCAAAAGGATTAGAATATAAAAGCAAGCACATAATGTTGGGACTTTAGAAAGCACGGTGAGGCCTCAGGTAGAGTATTGTAAGCAGTTCCCTGAAGATGGAATCTCAAGTGGATAGGGTGGTGAAGAAAGCTTTTGGTATGCTGACCTTTATAAATCAGAGCATTGAGTATAGGAGTTGGGATGTAATGTTGAAATTGTACAAGGCATTGGTGAGGCCAAATTTGGAGTATTGTGTACATTTCTGGTCACCAAATTATAGGAAAGATGTCAACAAAATAGAGAGAGTACAGAGGAAATTTACTAGAATGTTACCTGGGTTTCAGCACCTGAGTTACAGAGAAAGGTTGAATAAGTTATGTCTTTATTCTTTGGAGCGTAGAAGGCTGAGGGGGGACTTGATAGAGGTATTTAAAATTATGAGGGGGATAGATAGAGTTGACGTGGATAGGCTTTTTCCATTGAGAATAGGGGAAATTCAAACAAGAGGACATGAGTTGAGAGTTAGGGGGCAATAGTTTGGGGGTAACACGAGGGGGATCTTTACTCAGAGTGGTAGCTGTGTGGAATGAGCTTCCAGTAGAAGTGGTAGAGGCAGGTTCGATATTGTCATTTAGAAAAAATTGGATAGGTATATGGACAGGAAAGGAATGGAGGGTTATGGGCTGAGTGCAGGTCGGTGGGACTAGGTGAAAGTAAGCGTTCGGCACGGACTAGAAGGGCCGAGATGGCCTGTTTCTGTGTTGTAATTGTTATATGGCTATATGGTTATAGTTGTGAGCCCCTTAGAAAGGATATTCTGAAACTAGAGAGGGTTCAAAGGAGGTTTATGAAAATGATTCCAGGATTGAATGACTTATCATATGAAGAGCATTTGATATCTCTGGGCCTGTATTCAGAAGCACGATGAAGTGTTCAGAATACCTCATTGAAACCTATCAAATGGTGAAAGACCTTGATAGTGTCTGTGGAGAGGATGCTATGCTGAGAGAGTCTGGGACCAGAGGACACAGTCTCAGAATAGATGAGCGTCCTTTCGGAATGGAGATGAGGAAGAATTTCTTTAGTTAGAGAGAGGTGAATCTGTGGAATTCTTTGCCACAGGTAGCTGTGGAGGCCAAGTCTTTATGTATATTTAAAGTAGAGGGTAATAGATTCTTGATTGATCAAGGCATGAAGGGCTATGCGGGGGGGAAGCAGGAGACTGGGGTTGAGAGGAAAATGGATCAGCCATGATGAAATGGCGGAACAGATTTGGATTTCACGAGAATGATTCCAGGAATGAAATGGTTACTACATGAGGAACGTCTGACAGCTCTGGGGCTGTATTCCCTGGAGTTTAGGAGAATGAGGGAGGATCTCATAGAATCATTCCAAATGTTAAAAGGCCTGCACAAACTAGATATGGAAAAGTTACTTTCCATGATAGGGGAGTCTAGGGCAAGTGGGCGTGACTTCAGGATTGAAGGACATCCATTTAGAAACAGAGGTGTGGAGAAATTACTTTAGTCAGAGGGTGGTAAATCTGTGGAATTCGTTGCCATGAGTGGCTGTGGAAGCCAAGTCATTGGGTGCATTTAAGGCAGAGATAGATTGGTTCTTGATTAGCCAGGGCATCAAAGGGTATGGGGAGAAGGCAGGGGAGTGGGATGACTAGAAGAATTGGATCAGCCCATGAGTGAATGGCGGAGCAGACTTGAAAGGCCAAATGGCCTAATTCTGCTCCTATATCTTATGATGTCTGCCTCTGTCCCCACCCCTAGCAGGAAGTTTCATGCTCTTTCCTCTCACTGTGTACAGAACTTGCCTCTGATATCCCCCTTATAATTTTATAATTTCCTCCAAGCACCTTAAAAATGATGCCCTCACATATTCATTCATCAGTTATGTGTTGTATGCTGTGGGTGATCACGGTCTTTCCATCACCATGATTGTTTATGACAAATTTTTTCTACAGGTGTGGTTTGCCATTGCCTTCTTCTGGGCAGAGACTTTACAAGACGGGTGACCCCAGCCATTATCAATACTCTTCAGAGATTGTCTGCCTGGAGTCAGTGGTCGCTGATGTGCACCAGCTGCTCACATGACCATCCACCACCATCTCCCATGGCTTCACGTGACCCTGATTGGGGGACCTGCAGGCCAGAGGGAAAGAGAGTCTTGTACCTCCTTTGGTAGAGACAAACTGTATCTCCCGTCCTATCTCTTCGTCTTAGCCCTGGGAGAAGTCTCTGGCTCTCGACTTGATCTATGTCTCTTAATCACCTTCTGGAACACACAGATAATAATTGCTTAACTGCAGCTTCAGTTGCTGTAGATCACCTACTTTAACATTTTGAATATGAAAATTTATAGAATTACTCATTTACAATGGCAGCACACTCCAACTAGCAGAACCACTTTGAATATTCGATGCTGGTCTGTTCTAAAAGCCAGACACCCCCCCCTTGTTAGTGTTGAGGGACGGCTTCATGAATTTACAGCTAACTGGAAGGTTAAGTGATGAAACAAATCTGCCCTGAGCTGTGCATTACGTGACAGGGATACAACTTTAACAATGTGATAAAAGTAGAACCATTCATCTATTGTGTTTCCCTATGTAGTTATGTCCCACACCCAGTGGTTGGTTTACAGCAGCTACAAAGTATCAATTGGAAGTTAAATTGTGTGTCGGTTTTATTTTCTGAAGACGGGTTCTCATTGCAGTTACTCCATTTGTACTTTCCATGATGTCATAACTCCAGAATGATCTCTAAATTAATTTATCATTCATTATGTGTCATGTCGTCTTTCCATGACCACGATTGTTCTTGGCAAATTTTTCCACAGAAGTGGTTTGCCATTGCCTTCTGGGCAATGTCTTTACAAGACGGGTGACTCCAGCCATTACCATTATCTTCAGAGATTGTCTGCCTGGTGTCAGTGGTCACATGACCAGGACTTGTGCACCAACTTTGTCACCAGCTGCTCATACAACACTCCACCACCTACTCCCGTAGCTTCACGTGATCTAGAGCGCGGGCGAGGTGGGCTAAGCAGGTGCTACACCTTGCCCAAGGGTGACCTGCATTCAAGTGGAGCACCTTACAGCTCCTTTGATAGAGACGTATCTCCACCCCACCACCAACTTCTTATTAGCCAGACGTATATCCTCCCTGTCACCCACCTCTTTGTATTAGCCCTGGTGGAAAAAGTCTGCCTCTCTATTTGATCTGTGTCTCTTATCACCCTCTTGTATTTCTTGAACACAAAGGCAACAGTTTCATTTGCTGTGGTCATTTAGTTTAACATTCAGAATATAGTCAGGTAAATTTATAGAATTATTTACAATGGCACTACACAACTAGCAGAACCACTTTGAATATTCAATACCGGTCTGTTCTAAAAGCCTATCAGTACAAACTGTAGACTTCCCAGATGTATTCACTTCCCAGATGTATTCAGATATAATAGATCTGCCCTGAACTGTGCATTACATGGCAGAGATACACCATTAACAATGTGATAAAAGTAGAACCATTCATCTGTTGAATCTATGTAGTTTCAATGGAATGTCCACACCCAGTGATTGGAAGAAGTGCCTTACACCACCTGTGAATTGATTGCACACAATGAAAGCAACCAGACAGCTTTGGAGACATCAGAGACGGCAGATACAGGAGTCCACCCACCCACTTTCCCCTCCCCCAACCTGGTTCTGGCTTTTGTCTCCATTCCTTTCCGTAGATGCTGCCTGACCTGCTGAGTTCCTCTGGCATTTTTAAAATTGAGGTATAGAGAATGGCATCAGGCTTTTTTTTGGACCAATAAGTCTGCACCTGTTAACCTTGAAACAAAAACAAGAGGAAATCTGCAGGTGCTGGAAATCCTGCCAAAGGGTCTCGGCCCAAAACGTCGAGTGTGCTTTTTTCCATAGATGCTGCCTGGCCTGCTGAGTTCCTCCGGCATTTTGTGTGTGAACTTACTAATCTGTACGTCTTTGGAATGCGGGAGAAAACTGGAGCATCGGGATGCAACCCCCACGGTCATAGGGAGATGGTGCAAACTCTTTACAAAACAGCAGTGGGAATGTGTGTGTATTACTCTAGATTTCCAGCATCTGCAGAGTCTCTTGTGTTTATGCCTTTTAATGAGTTGTTGATTTGTTGGGACAATCTGGGACCAGCCTCATTGTTGTGTTCCTGGGGTCACGTGAGGGCCAAATAAGTTGTTGCGTTTTTGTAACGAGTGCAAAGTGAAAACTAAAGCCAGAAAATGTTGGAAAAACTCAGTGGCTTTTTGCAATTTGGTACTTGCCTGCTCACCACAACGAACAGTGATATTAAATCAACAGTCTCCCAGGTGAGATTTGGGCTTACATCAGATAATTTATCCAGGGGTGGATTGCTGATCCAGTAACGTAACTGTGGCCTTTGCACCCTTAAAGTAGCATCTGGGCAAGTTATCAGCTTCACAGACAGGAAATAATGTGCTGTGGCTTACTGTCTGTGCAATTTAATGTACAGATGCCCCAGGCTATTGCATGTTGGACTTACAAAGCCATACAAATGAACAAGTCCAATATGCCTTCCTTCCTATGAAAACTAGTTTTCGCTCTCTCTGATTACTTTTAGTAGTTCTTTATCATTCCTCTGTATTTTTGATGTCATTCATTGCAGTACCACGGAGGTTCAGTTCATTTATTATCAAAGTATGTATATATTGTGTTGTCGTGAGGTCAAGTGGCTAAGGCGTTGGTTTAGTGATCTGAAGGTCGCTAGTTCGAGCCTCAGCTGAGGCAACGTGTTGTGTCCTTGAGCAAGGCACTTAACCACACGTTGCTCTGCGACGACACCGGTTCCAAGCTGTATCGGCCTAGTGCCCTTCCCTTGGACAACATCGATGGCGTGGAGAGGGGTGACTTGCAGCATGGGCAACTGCTGGTCTTCCATACAACCTTGCCCAGGTCTCAGTCAACATTGAAATCGATGGACAGCCGAAGAAGAAGATGTATACAACCTTGAGGTCTCAACCTGTTTTGCTTTTTTTTAAAAAAAAAACCATCAAACACCGGATGTGCAGAGGAAAGAAATCAATAAATGTAATCAAATATCATTATGAAGAGAGTCCACAGAGAGGAGCAGCAAGCTGAACAGGCCCATTCCCCACTTCGGGCCCTGACACCCTGACCGTTTCAACTTGGCTTGGCACCTAAATCATTGTCCAAGCATTGGGTTCAGTCACTTCGATACACACTCGGGTCTGGACTTCAACGGCCTTGATTTGGCCTGTTCCCAGCCTTCCCAATTCGGCACGACACTTATCGTTCAAACATCGGGTTCAGTCCTTTGATACGCTCTGGGGCCTGGACCCCGCTCTGGGCTTACCACAAGTGATTTTTGTGTATTTTCCTGCCTATTGGATGAAATCAAGTGGAAAAATCTGTAAAAGTGGAACTCGTTCATTTTCTGAGATGGGGGATAATGGATAAGATTGAAGGTAAAAGGCATTAACAATTAAAGTCTAACCTGGTATTAAAGAAAAGAAAGAAAAAAATCAAAAGGACCCATCATAATTAAACAGTCAAATGTGAACACAAGTTGGAGCTCATCTTGAAGTTGTCTTTAACTCGTGTCTACGTGAAACCACACACTACCTTCTGAATATCTTGCGAAATCCATCTTGGACAAACGGGCTCTCCCATGGGGGATATCGGCCCTTCTTCCCTGAAGCCTTTCATCTGCACAAAGCTCCATGTGCAACAGGAACAACATCCTCAACCATCTTCCCTCCTGTCTTCTCCCAACTCCTGCCACAAAGACCTTGACCCACACCAGTTTCCATCACTAAAACCTCTCTGTCCAGTGTTCTCTAGAACCTTCTCCTAATTCCACCATCCTGATTGGCTGACACCACATTCCTAAGTTAAACAACAAAGCCCCTTATCTCAAACCCAAACAGGCTGCTCTTGCAGAACTACTGAAATGAAATGCCTACAGCATAGCAGTAAAAGTCTTAACCAGGGTGTTACACATGTATAGTGAAATGTGTCATTTGATTCAATGACCTACATATTTGGCACCGTGAGCTGGGGGCAGCCCACAGGTATCGCCATACTTCAGGTACCAACGTAGCATGCCCACAGCCTAATAACCTGTACGTCTTTGGAATGCGGGAGGAAACCAGAGCACCCAGAGGAAACCCATGCTGTCACAGGGAGATTGTATAACGTCCTTACCAACCGTGGTGGGAATTGAACCCCGATCTCTTCCTCGCTAAAGTGTTATGCCAGTCTCTACACCACAAAGCACAGCAGGTCAGTCAGTGGTTTGAGAAAGGAGGAACAAGTTAAAAAGAACAGCCCATTAGTTAAAGCTCTTGTTTTCTTGAGTTAGTAAGTGGAACATTCAGGTCTTATTCTGGATGCTTAAGCATACATTCTAGGGATAGTCCAGTGCAGTGACAAAACAATGCTTCAGTATCTGTCATCCTTTCCCGTGAGAGCTTAAAACGGAAACGTAATTGCATTCTTGCACGAGTTTAAATGGTCCATTAACAACCTTCCCTCTAATATTTTTTTAAACAGCTGTGCGGACCAAACTTTGTTCTGAGCAGAAAACTTTTACTCAGCCTGAAACCTGCATGGCACTTTAATTTTGATTTTTGTAATATACACATCAAACAAACATAAACCTCACTCACAACACAAGTAAACCATACCAGGCAGTCGAGACAACGGGCAGGCACAATGACAAAAGTAAAATGCTTTAACTAGAAAGTGCTGGCGTTCAGCGGGCTGGTGGCTCATTAACAAAGAGCTGCAGACTTCCATTCTGTGTTTATTCTTACAATGTGTCAGTGTTTCAAGTTTCAACACTGTTGATGTAAACACGTTGAAGCCTAAAATGTTTCAAGGTAAAGGTTTTGGTACATTTATTATTTGGAAAATCTGTGGATTATATTCAATAAGTTGTAGGATATTTCACAATTACATTCGCATAATTTCAAAATATTAACTTTATATGAAAGAGAATTCAGCCGCGTGGCAACAAAGGCTATGTGCGCGGGAGCATTTCAGTTATTGTGCCGCTGCGTATCCACACAACTTGGAGGGAACAGTGTCCCTTAGCATTATTCCAAGAAGTGCAGGAGAGTTAACTCTAATATCTAGAATTATTATCTGCACATTGCCAATTCTTGCCTGTGATGTTAGCTATTCATAACTTAGCTGCTGTATTGTCCTTTGGGCCAAGGTGCCCTCCAGTGTTTAATTCACTGTAACTGGCTTGGGAGAGATCGGTTATGCAATTATAAAAAAAATTGTATTTTGGTCTTTAATGCAAGTACAGTCCTGCAAGATTTTAAAACGCAAGCTTCACTCATTGTACTGAACAATGAAATAGGTCCAGCATAATCAGGCATAACATGTTTCATCAATAAGAACAAGGACATAAAAAATAAACGCCGTATCTTAGTGTCTCTGTTTATCACCAGTTGTTGCCATGACAATGATAGTTGATAGCAACGAGTAGGTGGCTTAGTCTCTGTGTGTACATGTGGTCAAAACAGAGTTTCTGCTCAGAGTATTGATTTACAAGGTGGGGGTTCATTCCCTACATAATAGACAACCTAATAAGCACACAGATTAAAGTTTACTCATTCCAATCCTTGAGAAATGGTTTACTTCCTGCAATCCTCTGTTACAGAACCAATGTTAAATATTGAATTGACTTTATTTCTTATATCCTTCACACTCGAGGAGTAAAAATCTTTACGTTACATCTCTATCTAAATGTGCCATGTGTGATCATAGTAATTTATAATAATTTATAATAAATAGAAATGGTCAATGTAGTATAGAGTACACTCAAATCAGGGTGAGTTCATCAGACTGATGGCCTCGTGGAATAAGCTGTCCTAGACCCTGTTGGTCCTGGCTTTTATGCTGTGGTACCATTTCCCGGAAGGTAGCAGCTGGAATAGATTGTGGTTGGGGTGATTCGGGTCCCCAGTAATCCTACGGGCCCTTTTTACACACCTGTCCTTGTAAATGTCCTGAATCATGGGAAGTTCACATCTACTGATGCGCTGGGCTGTCCGCACCACTCTCTGCAGAGTCCTGCGATTGAGGGAAGTACAGTTCCCATACCAGGCAGTGATGCAGCCAGTCAGGATGCTCTCATTTGTGCCCCTGTAGAAAATTCTTAAGACATCGGGGTCCTTACCAAACTTCCTCAACCACCTGAAGTTAAAGAGATGCGTTGTGCCTTTTTCACCGTACAGCTGGTGTGTACAGATCACGTGAGGTCCTCAGTGATGTGGAATGCCGAGGAACTTGAAGCTGTACACCCCCTCAACCCCAGATCCATTGATGTCAACAGGGGTTAGCCCATCTGCATTCCTCCTGTAATCCACAACCAGCTCCTTTGTTTTTGTGACATTGGGGGAGAGGTTGTTTTCTTGACACCGCTGTGTTGGAGAGATGACTTCTTCCCTGTAGGCCACTTCATTATTGTCTGAGATGAGGCCAATTAATGCAGTGTCGTCGGCAAATTTAATTAGAAGATTAGAGCTGTGGGTGGTGACAGAGTCACGGGTATACAGGGAGTAAAGGAGGAGACTCCATTCGCAACCCTGAGGGGCTCCTGTATTGAGAGTCAGAGGGGTGAAGGTGAGGGAGCCCACTCTTACCACATGCCAGTGATCTGACAGGAAGTCCAGGATCCGGCTGCACAAGGCGGGGTCAAAGCCGAGGTCTCTGAGCTTCTTGTCAAGCCTGGATGGAACTATGGTGTTGAATGCTGAACTGTAGTCCAAGAACAGCATTCTCACATAAGCATCCCTCTTCTCCAGATGTGTACATAGAGCAGTGGCTATTGTGTTGTCTATCGATCGGCTGTGCTGGTACTTGGGAGATGGTGTAGAGTAATTCTGAAATATTTGCAATAGTGAGTTTTTTGGTTTTGTTTTTGTTCTTGTTTTACGGGGCCTGAGTTCAAAACTAGTTTTGTGTTCACATTTGAGTTCCATCTATGTATTATACTTCTATAAATGCAATGCTCAATTTTAATTAATTTCCCCATTTATTTCCAATCCTCAGCACTGTTTTCTTTCTTGCCGTGCTCTCAAGTTGATTGATATTTTGAAAACATTCAGTTTCTTGCTTTTTAAAAACATATCAAAGCCACAAGTCACATTTTGTTTTATAAAGCAAATTATAGTGTATTTTCTCTGATTTCCCTTTGCATTGGCGAGTCCTGTCAAGGCTTGTGTTTCCTATAGACAGTAGGTGCAGGAGTAGGCCATTTGGCCCTTCTAGCCAGCACCGCCATTCACTGTGATCATGGCTGATCATACACAATCAGTACCCCGTTCCTGCCCTCTCCCCATATCCCTTGACCCCACTATCTATCTGAGCTCTATCTAACTCTCTCTTGAATGCATCCAGAGACTTGGCCTCCACTGCCTTCTGGGGCAGAGCATTTCACATATCCACCAGTCTCTGGGTGAAAAAGTTTTTCTGCATCTCTGTTCTAAATGGCCTACCCCTTATTCTTAAACTGTGACCTCTAGTTCTGGACTCACCCATCAGCAGGAACATGCTTCCTGCCTCCAGTGTGTCCAATCCCTTAATAATCTTAATGTTTCAATCAGATACCCTCTCATCCTTCTAAATTCCAGTGTATATAAGCTTTTATTTAAAATGAAACCTTTTTTTTTAAACCTCTTGAAGCTGCAATTGACTGAATGTTTCTTACCTGACCTTAATTCATTTATGTGAGCACCAGTAAATATCCTTTGAGGACCTTGCCTTCAAGTCAGAATTTAACCATGAAATAGATGGTTCACCTCCAGGGCCAAGCTGTCTGAGCAGTGATATTGACTATAATGCCTCATTATGATATCAGAAACGGTAATGGAGTAACACACCTTGTGATAATGGTGTAGGATAAGCTACACCCAGAGTACTGTGCAAAATGTGTAGCTAGGGTGCCTGGATGTTTGCACAAAACTGTAGTAATTTTATGTATTGCACTGTACTGCTGCCACAAAAAAACCCACATATGACATATGTGAGTGATGATAAATGTGATTCTGATATGGGTCTCTATTGTGGACTGGGAGTGGGAAGGGGGCAGAGAGAAGGGAATTGTGGTTGGGAAAAGAGGAGGAGTGGGGAGCACCAGAGAGGCATTCTGTAATGATCAATAAACCAGTTCTTTGGAATCAAATGACTGCTTGCCTGGTGTCTCAGGGCTGGGTGTGTCTGCATCTGTGCCACACCTCTACTCCTGTCCCTCCTTCTCTGCCACCTGTCCCACACCCCTCCCGCGGAGCTCCACCCTCGCCATTCCAACATCCTTTGCTCCCACCAGATTTACAAACTCGCTCTCCACTCTATGTTGGCAAAAACAATGTGCAAAACCCTAGCTATATGTATGTGCTTAAGACCTCTGCACAATACTGAACTGCTAAGTCGCCTTAACCATGGTAATGGATGGGAAAAAAGTAGATGCTGGGAAATCAGAAAGTAAAGTCAAAATGCTACATCTGCAGAGAGAAGCAAGAGTTCTGTTGAAGTGTCTGTTAAGGTTCACTCTCTCCTGTCTCCGCAGATGCTGCCTGAACTGCTGAGTGTTTCCAGCACTAGTTCTCTTGTAGAACCATGTGAATGTCATTAGATAGCGGCATAGTAGTGTAGTGGTTAGCATAATGCTCTACAGTTCCAGTGACTGGGTTCAGTTCCGCCGCTGGCTGTAAGGAGTTTTACATTCTCCCCACAATCGTGTGGGTTTCCTGCGGTTTTCACCCACATTCCAAAGACTTGCACTTTAGATGGCTGCATCCGGCACGCCATAGGACTGTGTTGGTTATTGACGCAAATGACATATTTCAGGCGCTACTGTAGTGTAGTGGTTAGCGTAACGCCATTACAGCGTAACGCCATTACAGCGCCAGCGACCGGGGTTCAATTCCCGTCGTGATCTGTAAGGTTGTATCTTCTCCCTGTAACCGCAATGGTTTCCTCCAGCTGTTCTGTTTCCTCTCACGTCCCAAAGACGAATGGGTTAGTACATTAATCAGTCACGTGGGTGGTGTGGGCCCATTGAGCCGGAAGGGCTGTTACTGCGCTGTATTTAGTTATTGAGATGTGATGCAGAGTAGGCCCTTCGGCCCTTCGAGCCATGCTGCCTGGCAATCCCCCGATTTAATCGTGACCTGATCATGGGACAGTTTACAATAACCAACTAACCTACCAACTGGTACATCTTTGGACTGTGGGAGAAACCCAGAGCACCACAGGAAACCCACACAGTCTTGGGGAGATTGTACAAACTCCTTACAGACAGCAATTTAAAAAATGGTCATCCAAATTGCAAAGTACCCCTATATTTAAAAAAAAGATAGTTTCTCCATCCAAAGGCTAATTCACTTTAATTTATTTAAATTTTCTTTTGTAGGTTATTGCACTGGTCATGGACTCGTTCACAGATATCGACATTCTCCAGGACCTCCACGAAGTCAGTAGAAGGAAACGGATCCCTGTCTATATTCTTCTAGATGAGTCTGGCCTCCCACAGTTTCAGCAGATGTGTCGGGATGCTGGTGTCTGGGTGGAGGAGGAGAGGGTACATGCACCTAATTTTGTTATTTTTTTCTCCCCCTCCCTCCCCCTCTGAATGTGGGTGCCATTGACAAGCCCAACATCAATTCTTCTTCTAGAATTTGCCTTAAGCAGTTGGTAATGAGCTGCGCTCTTGAACCGCGATGGTTCCTCACGTGGACGCACTTGCACAGTAGTACTGGATAGAGCGATATGCAGTGTTTCTGGGTGTGACATGGATGGTGTTCCCAAGCACCTTCTGCTGAGTAACAGTCCTGATGAAGGGTCTTGGCCTGAAACACCGATTGTTTATTCCTCTCCCTAGATGCTGCCTGACCTGCTGAGTTCCTCCAGCATTTTGCCTATATTACTCTGGATTTCCAGCATCTGCAGAATCTCTTGTGTTTATGTCCTACTGCTGAGTCCATGAGAGAGTTACAAGCTTTGTAGGTGCTGGTAAAGATATCTTGGCAAGTAACCATCGTGTGTTTTTTAGATGGTACACTGTAGCTATGGTGCACCAGTAGTACTAATTGTTACGCTGCTGGCGTTTAGGGCAGCAATGAAGGTCCTCCATCTCTGGTGTTCAGGGTTTCCTTCATGTTAGTAGCTTGGTGTTCACTACTGTTAATCACGCAGGTCCCAGATGGAGACTCAGGCATACCTATTGCACCCAGATGTAGAAATATTCCATACAATTTTGTTTTACCAGGCAGGGTTGTTGGCCTGAGCAGAACCCCTGAACCTGGAGGACTGGTGGACCATTCTTAGTCTGGCCTTTGCCCTTTGACCTGTTTGGCATGGGTGACCCTACCAAGAGCCAGAGCACAAAGCGCTGACTCCAGCCAGCATAGCTCTCCAGGTCATTGAGCAATGCACGTCTCCAAACCCTACGACAAGGTTGAGGTACTCTTGGAGGGTGCAGGTTAATGTGTGGAGTTTGTGATGGTGATGATATTGTGTACCCATTCCAAATGTGAGGTAGATCTGACCCGGGTTAAGGGACTGAAGGTTTTTTTCCATTCTCTACTCTAATTCTTCACCAGAAGACTGGGAATAATACTGACAGCTTGTCACTTCAAATCATTGCATTGATTTACATTACTGCAGTGTCCCATACAGGCCCACGTACTGCAGATCTTAGCAGAATGCAGAACTTGGAAGCTCTGTTCTTCTGTGTTAGCCTTTTAAAAGAGGTATTTAATCAATTCAACTCTCTCCTCCAGTAGCCCTTTTAAATGCTTACTGCAATTCCTTATTTACGTACTATGTATGTATTTGTGTATTTAAAGGAACAGTGCGGAAAAGGCTCTTCTGGCCCTTTGATTTAACCCCTGGTTTAACCCTAGCCTAACCACAGGACAATTTACAGTGACCAGTTAACTTACTAACCATGTGTTTTTGCTATGTCTTATAATTGAATCTGTGCCATCATTTTTTCAAGACAGCTTGTTGTATTTACATATTTTTTTTTAAGTTTCTTTAGCAATTGCGTTTGAGAGAGAGCTGTTAGTTGTTCTTACTTTCTCTCTTCCCCAAGCCCAAACCCAAGATACTCAAACTCAAAATTAGACCCCAGGACATAGGAGCAGAATTAGGCATTCACCCCATCAAGTCTGCTCTGCTGTCCCATTATAATTCCCAACTCCATTCCCGGCCATCTCCCTGTAGCCTTTGCTACCCTTACTAATCGAGAAGCTATATCGACCTCCACTTTCAATATCCCCTATGACTTGCCCTCCAATGCTGTCTGTGGCAATGAATTCCACAGATTCACCATACTCTGGCTAAAGAAATTTCTCCTTGTCTCTGTTCTAAATGGACGTCCTTCTATTCTGAGGCTGTGCCCTCTGGTCCTAGGCTCACCCACTTTTGGAACATGCTCTCCATGTCCACTCTACCAAGGCATTTCAATATTCAATAGGTTTCAGTGAGATTTCCCCCCCCCCCCCCCCCCATTCTTCTAAATTGATGCCTGGCAGCTTGTTTTTCTCATCTGCTTCCTTTGTTCCGCATAAATAAAACTTGCTCTTACAAATGTGTGGCCGTGCTCTGCTGATATTTCCTTTGCTGCAAGTTGATCGTGTCCTTCTTTTCCAGAAGATGAGAGTGCGCACATTGAAGGGGTGTACGTACTACACCAGAAAAGGAGCCAAGGTTATTGGCAAAGTCCATGAAAAATTCATGTTAATTGATTGTGAAAAAGTAGCTACAGGCTCCTACAGGTAAAATGGACTGCTCGTTGTATGTCAATCTGCGAATAGCCTGCAGTGAACACAGTACTAATTGCACCCGTTAGTAATACCTAACTGTATTTCACTGTGTGTTTTTATCTCCGTTGGAGTTAAAGATACAGCGCAATGACAGACCCATCCAGGCCAACGTACCTGCGCTGCCCACTTACACCAATGTGACCAATTAACCTGATAACCTGCACATCTTTAGAACGTGGGAGGAACCTGAAACCCCCACAAACCAACTCCTTACAGACAGTGAGGGGATTGAACGTGGGTCGCTGGCGCTGTAACAGCGTCACACTAAGCTATCGTGCCGCCCCCCCCCCCCCCCCCGACGTGATAAATGAATCTGAACCTTTAGTATCATGAATGATTCCCCAGAAAGTGAGTATCCATTAAACTCGACTGGAGGTGTGGAGCGGAGAAACAATGTGGTGATTGCCAGCTGCTTTGCAGTAGGGCATCAGTGAAGTAAATATTCACTTCTTCGCCTGCAGCACTAAGTTATCATCTCTTTATTAGAACATTTATTGGTTTGGTGGTGTTATGTACCGAGGTACGGTGGAAAAACTAGGTTTGCATCCTATTCGTACACCAGTTCACTGTGCAGTGGATTGAGGTAGGGCAGCACAGTAGCATGGAGGTTAGCACAACGCTTTACAGTACGGGCAGCCTGGGTTCAATTCCCACCGCTGCCTGTGTGCGGAGTTTGTATGTTCTCCCTGTGACTGTGTGGATTTCCTCTGGGTGCTCCGGTTTCCTCCCACTGTTCAAACTGTTGTAGGCAAGTTGTAAATTGTCTCATGATTAGGCTCGTGGTAAGGGGGGGGACTGGCAATACCCAATCCCAATTAGGGGGATTGCTGGCATGGCTTGAAGGGCCTATTCCACGCTGTATCTCAATAAACAATAAATAAAGCATCCTTCCTGGATGCATCGCCATTTGGTATGGAATCTGCTCTGTCAATGATCACAAAAAACTGTGGGCACAGCTCAGCACATCCTGAAAGCAGCCTCCCCTCTATGGACTCTGTCTATACTAATCACTGCTGCTGTAGTCCCCAACCACCCCAGACATTCCCTCTTCTCAGAATATACAAAAACACACAACACCAGGCTCAAGAGAAGCTTCTACCGCACTGTTAGAAGACTATTGAATGGTTCCCAAGTACAACAAGATGGACTCTCGATCTCACAACTGACCCTATTACGAGTTTGGCGGCACTTCCTCTGTTAATCTTTATTCTGTATTGTTATACTTGGCACTTATTCATTTATTTATGTATTGAGATGCAGCGCAGAATAGGCCCTTCGACCTACACCACCCAGTAATCCCCCGATTTAAAACCTGACCTAATCACAGCATAATGTACATTGGCCACTTAACCTAGAGTAGCAAAGTTGGGTATTTAAATAGACGCATGAATATGCAGTAAATAGAGGGATATAGTTCCATGTGCAGTTTAAATTGGCATCATGGTCAACACAGACACGATGGGCTCATGTGTCTTGTGTGGTACTGTTTTATGTATACATACTTACTGCCAGTTACACTGCTGGGGTATGGGGCAGCTATGAAGGTCCTCCATCTCTAGCGGTGTACAGGGCTTCCTTCATCATGTCAGTAGTTTCCTCTCAGTTTTCACTACTGTCAGTCATGCAATTTCCAGGTGGAATATCATCAGATTCAGATGTAGAAGGATTCTTCATTGCTGTTTCTGTGCCAATTTTAACATTGTTTTTTGGCCATTCGGGCTCATTAGCCCTGGTCTGATGAACCCCTGAACCCAGAGGACTGGTGGACCACTCTTAGCCTGGTCTCTACCCTTTGACCTGTTTGGCATGGATGACCCTACCAAGAGCCAAAGCATAAAGCTTGATTGGCTCTCCAGGTCGTTGAGGCACACAAGTCTCCAAACAACAAGGTTGTGGTCCTCTTGGAGTATGTCATTTGTTAAAAATCTGTTGCATTTTTTATTTAACCTTTCCCCATTTTTTTTAACCCATCCCGTGTTTCACCGCCTCCATTTTCTCCCGCAGCTTCACTTGGACAGACGGCAAGCTGAACCGCAGTAATCTGACGGTGCTATCGGGGCAGTTGTCTGAGTACTACGACGATGAGTTCAGGATACTGTATGCGCAGTCCGAGCCAATACCACCCGGGTACCCCAGCTACAGCAACCGTGAGAAGTTTGCCCTGGACAGATTGCAGTCCAAAAATCCCCCAGTTGCAAACGCCTTAATACTTGAAACTGTGGAGCATTCTCCGGATAAGCGCGAGCCTGCTGAGAAAAGGCCGCGCCTGCAGAGTGCTGTCCATTCCATGGAGCAGTGCAGATGTGAAGCGTCGACCCAGGCTGGTGACGCCCTACTGGTGAATAAGGAGGTGAAGAGTGTTTCTACGCAGACCGAGCTGGAATGGGTGTCGGTGCCTGGAACTTTTACGCAAGCCTGTGCTTCAGTGAAGGAGATGGAGACCCAGACTTCATTCTTCTCAAAGCCATCAGCAGCCCTCACACCCACTGCCACCAGGGTCGTGAAACGCGCTCAGATAATAGCTTCTTCAGTGCAGGAGTCGCCCACAGAGATGACCGGCAGAGAGTCAACTGATTCGACCGATCAGCCTTCTGCCTCCACCACAGAATCCACCAATAGTTCAAGTACTTTGTCTGGTAACTCCATTTCCGAAAGTTTCCCCAAAGCTGCCCGGTATCCCTACATGGACCTCTACTGTGCTGACTCCTCCTCTCTGAAAGACACCTTACACAAGCTGACCACAGAACGGCAGCTGCATTACTCCACCGTTCGCTCAAAGCTGAACAACATGGTTGCCATCCTCTCCAGGAACCGACACCCCGATGTTATCCACAGCCGAGGGCAAGGCCAGTACGTCATGAGGGATAAGAGAGAGCTGATGAGCCGGGTGTTTCGACTCAGAGATGCACCTGTACTGTCTTCCTTCGAACTAAGAAATTGACCGCTGTTTTTGAGTCTACCCAGTCACCTCTGCAGTTAAATAATCGCAGGGCGTGCAATGAATTCTTCAACAATGAAATTAGAATATTTGATCCTTGGGTGAATCCTGCAGGTTAAAATTCCAGCTGCTCTTACCAGACTTCATTTCTTCACACAAAGGAACAGGTTGTCAATGGTTTGGATGCATTATTTTTTTTTCTGGAATCACTGTCATTCCTTTTATTCAAAGAAGGGGATTTTTAACCCCTTTGTTTCAGCTGTACACCAGAGTTTAGCTGTCTTGCCTCTGAATGGAAAGATCATGGTTTCTAGCCCCACTCAAACTTGCCGATGAGCTCTACGTTGCCTCTCTCGGATGAGATGTCAAATGAGACTCCTGTCACCATTTGCCTCCAAGAGCAAGATGTGAAAGATGCCAGGGAAAGCACATTTGATTTGTATAACCACTTCATCAGCGATGCCTTTTCTCCCCTTTTATCTGTAGTTTTATTTCGATCATCAATGTACTCATGATGGAGTCAGAAGTTTGAAACTGTTGTTGTGGAAACTGGAAATGATCCTGGGGTGGATTATGGTAACACTGAAGAAATATTCTCCTGGAGGACTTGAATGAATTTGCATTTGTTTCATAGGAAAAAAAATTGGAAAATTTTGAAATACATTATTTCAATTTTGAGGGTCAGAAAACGGTTTTGGTACATAATTAACCACTGCTTTGTAACCTGACTGCACTGTAATGAAGAACATTTGAGCCTCCAGGGCTTAAGGATGAAGGGAGAGGAATTCTTTCCCTTGGCCTTGATTGCTTTGTCTGCAGATTCAGGAACTTACATCCATAATCACTCAAAAAGCAGATAAATGTGTGTTTTTTTCAGAGTACAATCACAATGTGCATAAATTTTTGTAATGTGGGATATGATTTATAATTTATTGGTATGCATGGTCTTCCTCCTATTCAGAGTTTTAACCAATCCTTTTGATGTATCCTACTTTTCTCTTTATCATTATATCCTCTTTCTGTCTTGCCACTACTCATTCCCCATTGTTTATCCAACTGCCCCTTTAATACATCTGTATCAGGAGTTTCCCACCCTGGAGTCCACGGACCCCTTGCTTACTGGCTGGGAGCCCCTGATCTGTGTGGTTCACTTTACTCAGGCCCCACTCTTGGAAAAAATGTTACTCATCCGGTACTAGATCCTTTTTTTTAAACTCATAAAATGTTTAACTTCGTTTATTAGCCTTGTGATCTTCAGTTTTGGACTCTCCTCAGCCTCTGCCAAATTTACCATTTGTACATTATTGACCTTATTTAGCCCAAGTTTTAGATTCACCCCTGTCTCAAATTACCACTTATACTTTCATTAATTTTAAATGCAGATTAATGGATTTATTTTTGGGGTGTCATAAGACCAGAACCCCTTGTTAAACTTGCATGCAGAATTTTTCTTTTAAAAACTAAAACTTTTTTTGTTCGCGCTGGATTCAAAATTGGCTGCTTGTCAGTTGAGCATTGCATAGAACCCAGCTCGGAGATCTCTCCATTCTGCCAAAATGACTAGGCCCCAATTGCCACACAGGGTGAAAGGGGTTTTCCCGAGTATCAGTGATTGCCCAGATCTCCTGAGCTGTTAGTTAAAGCCTTGCTGGGGCTTCAACGTCATATAAAGCCTTGGGACTGCTGTTAGAGCAGGGCTTCCCAACCTGGGGTCCACAGACCCCTCTGTTAATGGTAGGGGTCCACGGCATAAAAAAGATTGGAAAGCCCTGCTTTGGAGGATATTAACTGTACATATACAGATGCTGAATGAAGCTTTCCATCCATCTGTCAGAGGTTGCTTGCCCTGCTCCATCCCAGAATGCCTGCCCGGTGTCTGGGTCACTGAGCAAGCCAAAACTCCTGAATCATAAGTGTTTACAGTGACCTAGCTCTTTCTATATTTGTGATTAATAGTAGGATTAATTTATAAAAACGTTTTTAACTATTTTCAGTGGCACTGTAATCCTTCCCCGCCCCCTCCCCTTACCTATTTCCTACCTACCCAAACTCCACAGAAACTGAGCTAAAACTCACACATTGTTTTCCATAACATCAACTCCGAGCTGCTCCTAATCTTGACGTTGAGGCAAATACATTGCATTGTTCTCTTGACATAAAAGTTAGACGAACCACCGTGCCTTACCAAGAACATTTTCTTTGATGTTTATACTTTGCATTTAAATAGGAGGTGACGATATAGTGGACATTGGTTGCTGCTAATGGTGGGTTCACTGGTTGTACTGTCAATTATGTTTTATTTGTCTTTGTGGGCCTGCTGGAGCAACATTGAGAAGGGATTGCAAGTCACTGCTGCTCCCAGTTTGTAGGTAGAAACAGAGCCACTGAATTCCAAATTACTGGAGCCAAGATCATCGGGGATCTTTGCAACAGAGGATTGAGAACTGATCAAAGACACAGCTTCAGCTGCAGTGATTTTGGACACTAATGCACAGAGAGTAGGATTATTGAACAATGTAACTGCCCTACTCCCATATTGAGTCTACTTTATGACAAGAGCCTCTTTTTAATCTGAAGCTGACAATTATTTTTATGAAAATTGTTTAATTATAATTCTTTTGAAGACTCTAATTTCAGAATTTCTGATTTAAATTTGTATTGTGGCTGATGGGAGAAAAAAAAATCAAAAAAATATATGTGGGGGTTTTGTTGCAAGACTTGACTGTCTCTTGCAGGTGATAACTGACTTGCCGAGTATTTCTGACATTTTTCATTTAAGTGCCAAGTACCAGTATCTGGTATTTTGCTTTTTGTATTGTGGTGGTGGTTTGGCAACTGAGATGCATTTACTTAGACTGTCTTTATGTTGGTGGTTGGCTTAAGCTAAACACAGTAGTTTTTAATAAAGTCTACATTGGAAGGATAAAAATTCTTTTCATTTTTTTGCCTTGCAAATCACACTGGAAATTTCCTTGCCCAATTGGGTCAGGGAGTGAGAGGGACAGGTTGCCAATTGGCAACCTTAAGCCATAGGAGAAGAATTAGGCTATTTGGCCCATCAGTTCTGCTCCACCATTTCATCATGGCTGACTTATTCCCCCCCCCCCACCCCAACCCAATTCTCCTGCCTTCTCCGTGTAACCTTTAGACGCGTTTACCAATCAAGAACCTACCAACTTCTGCTTTAAGTATACCCAATAACTTGACCTCCACAGATGTCCATGACAATGAATTCCACAGATTCACCACCCTCTGTCTGAGTGAAGAAATTCCTTCTCCTCTCTATCTTAAAGGGACATCAGTGTATTGAGAGACACTCCCAATATTGGAAACATCCTCTCCATGACCACTTGATCTAGGTCTTTCAATATTCAATATATTTCAAAGAGATTTCTCTCTTTCCCCCCCATCCCCCATTCTTCTAAATTCCAATGAGTACAGGCCCAGAGCTGTCAAACACTCCTCGTACATTAATCCTTGCATTCCAGCGATAATTCTCATGAACCTCCTCAGGACCCTCTCCGGAGTCGGTGACCTTTTCAGGGTTTCTTCCCTGTTGGGGGAAAGTACTGGTTGCCATAGGAGTTCTGATCTAATGGAGCATAGCAGAGCACAGGAAGAGAGGCCTTTTGGCCTACAATTTCTGGTCTGAGCATGATACTAAATTTAAAATATCTCTTCTGCCGACATGTGATCCAGGTCCCTCATTATATACAAATTGCGTTTACAGGAATTGTCAGGAACCAAACCCAGATGTTGTAAATGCACAGTAGAATTTAGTTTTTTTTAAAAAGAGGCTGTAAGTGAAGATCAGTAAATCTAATCACAACTCATTTCTCCCACCTCCCCCCCCAATCCCCCACTTCCGTTCAACAGTAAGGTTGTGATAATTAGCTTTGATGTAAGCCCCAATTTTCTCTTTAATAACCTATTTTATAGTCACAGAAAACTACAGGACTGAAACAACCCTTCGGCCCATCTAGTCTGTGCCAAACCATTTAAACTGCTTAGTCCCATCAACCTGCATAGTCAGCCTTAACCCTCCCATCCATATACCTGTCCGAGCTTCTCTTCAATGTTGAAATCAAAATTTCACCCTCCACTTGCACTGACAGTTCATTCCACACTCTCACCACCTTCTGAGTGAAAAGTTTCCCTTCATGTTCTTTGTAAATATTTCACCTTTCACCCTTAACCTATGACCTCCAGTTGTGGAGTCCCCCAACCTCAGTGGAAAATGTCTGCTTACATTCACCCTATCTGTATTCCTCTATCAAATCTCCCCTCAATTTTCTACATTCCAGGGAATAAAGTTCTAACCTATTCAATCTTCCATTAGATTTGGATTTATTTATTGGATGTACAGTGAAATGTGTCATTCGTGTTAACAAGGAACATACCTAGACATGTATTGGGAGCAGCCTGCAAGAATTGCCACACATTCCAATGCCAACCTAGCATGCCGACAATGTTCAGCAGAACAACACAGCAGCAACAACAATAAACCAAGACAAGACCAACGGTAGTTTCACGCTTGAACCCACATCTTTGGAATTGAGGCAGCAACTCCACATGCTGCTCAGCAATGAGATTTAACTGTCAGCATAAATCCTCTAGGTATTTCAGGTGGCACAGTAGTGTGACACTTAGTGCACCAGCGACCGGCGTTTGTGATGCTACACCAGTGAACAGGGTTCAGTTCCCGCTGCTGTCTCTAAGGGGTTTGTACGTTTTCCCCATGACGGCATCCACATTAGAGCAAAGAGTACAATAGAATCAATGAAAGACTGCACACACAGACTGATAAACAGCCAATGTGCAGATAGATAGATAAATAAATAAATGATACAGAAAACAGGAGTTGTAGAGTCCTTGAAAATGAGGTATAGGTTGTGGAGTCCTGACAAAGGATCTCGGCCCGAAATGTTGACCGTACATCTTCCTATAGATGCTGCCTGGCCTGCTGCGTTCCACCAGCATTTTGCGTGTGCTGCTTGAATTTCCAGCCTCTGCAGATTTCCTCCTGGTTGTGGAATCCATTCACTATTGAGGAAAGTGAAGATATCCACCCTTGTTCATGGTTGAAGGGTAATAACTGTTCCTGAACCTGATGGTATGGGATCTAAGGCTCTTGTATCTCCCTCCTGATGGAAGCAATAAGAGAGCATGGCCTGGATGGTGGGGGTCCTCGATGATGGATGCTGATTTTTCTTTTGTGTGGTAGTGCTCATAGTAGATGTACTCGATGGTGGGGAGGACTTTACCCGTGACGGACTGGGCCGATTCCACCACTTTTAATAGACTTTTCTGTTCTTGGACATATTGGTGTTTCCATAGCAGGCCGTCATGCAGCCAGTGCTGAGTTCCTCCAGCATTTTGTGTGTGTTGCTTGGATTTCCAGCATCCGCAGATTTTCTCTCGTTTCTGATAGGATACTTCTCTGTTTGCTAGCATGAAATTAATACCATCAGGTAACAAAATCCATCAATGGATGTGGAGTAGAAGTGAGTGTGAAGATAGGCCATGGTCAACCATTTTATCATTAAACAGTTGAACATGTTTGAAGGCTAAAAGATCAAGTCCAGTCTCAGTGTTTGATTTCTTCACTTGGGTCTCAATCACAGTCACAAAGAGTTTTTGCCTTTCAAGGATGTTCACATATTATGTAATCTCCTAATTACATCTGGAATGGATTTCACCATTGGACTTGGGGAATTTCCAGCTAGATTAATATTATAAAGGATATTTGAAAAAGAAGTAGGACATACCAGAGATGTAAATTTCTTCAATCACCATTCACATTAAGAAAATTATGTTATTACTTCAATTATTAACAATAATGAATCTCAACTTACTCTAGTTTTTACTCATTTTCTGAATGTCAACTATATCTTCCAGAACCTTCCATCATTCTGTTTAGGCTGATACAATAGAGATGATATCCTTTTGGATGGTAAGCCTACTAAAAGTGGATACGGACCAGACCATCACAGGAACCCCCACCCCCCCCACCACCATTCAGCATGTCTATGAGCACTGCCGTAACAAAAGCAATACCTTTTTAAATGGAGGGTTACGGGATAGGTAGGAAGAAAGGGTTAAATTGATTTTGGACTAGGTTTATGTAATTCAGCATAACATTGTTGGCCAAAGGACCCATATTGCGCTGTAGTGTTCTATGTTAGAACCCCCACATTTAAGTTGTACATATGACTTACTTTTATAAGTCACAATAAATAAAGTAAAATAAAAATGTGTTTGTGGACCATTCTGAAATCAGGTGGCAAAGGGGAAGAAGCTGTTCCTAAAACATGGGCCTTCAGGCTCATGTACTTCCTCCCTAACCATAGTAATGAGAAGAAGGCATATCGTGGGTGACGGGGGTGGGGGTCTTTAATGATGGGTGCTGCCTTCTTGGGGTGCACCAGCCTTTGGAAGATGTCCTCGATGGTGGGGAGGCTAGTGCTGTGATGGAGTTGGTTAATCTTAGGCATGCTGGGACAACTCAGTAGGTTAGGCTGCATCTATAGAGGGAAAAGAAGACATGATATTTTGGACTGACTCCTTCACCAAACGCTCTACCTCACCTGCTTAGTTACCCCTGCATTTTAATGTGCGTTTAACTTAAATAGTGGCTTAGACATTTTGTGCTAAAGTCTCTGGGCAATCATTAATCTTGTTGTTTTTAAAATGTCACGCTGAAAGAAAAATAATTTCCATAATCAGTGCTGCAGAACTGAACTTGCAGGGGACAAGCTGGGAGAGGAGCGTTCCCGCCCACGATGACGCGTCAGTGATTGACAGCGGTTCCTTGTTAACCTTTCACATCAAGATGGCGGCGCCCATGTCAGCTCCGAAGTTTTGGAAACCAGGTAAAATAAAAAGCGGTCCGAGGGATGGGGGGAGTAAAGCGCAAGTGGGAGCTGGGCGGGAGGAGGGAATTCTGGCTGGGTTGCTGGTTCTCTGCACGGAGCGGAGGGTTTGCAAAGCAGGACGTGTTGAAGTGTAATTGCAGCAAGGGCAGAAGGTGCAGGGAGGGCGCAGGGGGCGAGGTCCTGATGGAGGCGTGAGAGGGTGTAGGGGAAGGAGGATGAGAGTGTAAGGAAGAGGGAGCGCGGGAAAGGGCGTAGGGAAGAGAGGTCGAAGGGGGAGAGAGTGCTGAGGTAGAAGGTGTAGGGAAGGGGAGAGAAGATGGACCGGGGGACGGGAGGAGGTGAGGGTGAAAGGGGAGAGGAAGCAGGGACCTAGAGCGGAGGGTTGTGGGGGAGGAGGAGAGAGGGGAGAATGGAGGGAGAGGGAGCTCAATGAGACAGGAGGGGAGAGAGAAAAGTACAGGGGAAGAGGGAAGGGGTGAGGAAGCAGGGAGAAATGGAAGAGTGCAGGGAAGATGGGCAGAGGGAGCAGTGAGAAAGGGGGAGGGGAGAGGGAGCAGGGGAGGGAGAAGTTGCAGGGTGCATTGAGAGAGAGTGCAGGGGGAGTATGAACTGGGGAGTGGATATGGAGGAGAGGGCATGGGGGATGGGCTGGGGAGAAGATGGAAGGGAGGGATAGAGACACTGACTTGGCCTTTACTGGTGGTGTTCCAGCTCCTTCAAACACTCTTTACTGGTGTGAAACACATATGGGCAACTTATGTCTCTGAATTGAGCATCTGACTCTCTTGAATGCAGTGAAAGGCATCTGTAAGGATGCATTGGCACTGAGAGGAAAATTTGTGTGTCAGCCAGCCGGTCAGATGGAAATAACTCCTTGGTTTCCATTTCACATTATCATAGCAACCAAACTGTGCACTAGATGATCCCATAACATGACTCAATAACATACCTCATTATTCCTCCTACACACTATTTACTTATTTTGTGACTTACAGTAATTTTTATGTCTGGCATGGCATTGTTAGCACAAAACAACAAATTTCACACTGTACACTCAGTGCCACTTTATTAGGTACAGGAGTGGAACCTGTGGTGGCCTTGTACTGTAACCCATCCATTTCAAGGCTGGACATGTTCAGAGATGTTCTTCTGCACACCACTGTTGTAATGGGTGGTTATTTGAGTTACCGTCACCTTCCTGTCAGCTTGAACTGGTTTGGACACTCTCCTCAGTCCTCTCTCATTAACAAAGTGTTTTCACCCACAGAACTGCCACTCTCTGGATTTTTTTTGTGTTTTCTCACACCATTCTGTGTAAACGTGAGAGACTTCTATGTGTGAAAATCTCAAGAGATCAGTTCCTGAGATAGTCAAACCACCCCATCTGGCAACAATAATCATTCAATGGTCAAAGTCACTTAGATCACATTCTTTCTCCATTCTGATGTTTGGTCTGAACAGTGAATGAACCTCTTAACCATGGCTGCCTTTAATCATTGAATTGTTGCCATGTGATTGGCTGATTAGATATTTGCATCAATGAGGAGACATAGCTAGTAAAGTGGCCACTGAGTGTATATCAGGAACAATAAGCCTGATCATGATGACTTAATGCAAAATACTGTGGTTGTTGGCAATGCTCAGTGCCTCTGGAAGTTGTTTAACATTTCAGGTAACTGAATTTCTGTCAAAATTGGGAAAAGTAACAGCGGGAGAGGAAATGAGGATACCCAGACTAGGATGTTTATTCCTGTGGTGCAAGTTGAGGAGAAGGGTAGGACAGCATGATAGGAAAACTTCCAGATCCACTTCTTGTGGAACCCTGGGTTTGTTTTAACACCCAAGTGTAAAGAGTGGTCTGCAAGAGTTAAAACTCTGGTGCACTTCTGATGATATCTGTCCTCTTTCAAAATGGACTGCATTTCAGTCTAAACATTTTATTCAGCTCCTTGCACAGGAATTCCTTAAACTTTTTAATGAGAAATAAAATGTTTCCGCTTAGCTACAATAACAGATGAGTTATACCAGAAGTAATTGGGTATTTTGCAGGATTCAGCAGATGAACACACTGGTTTTTTGATTCAAGATGTTTGCTGAGTTAGTGTATATCAAAGCAGCTGTACAAATGGGCTTTCAGCATCCCTAGGTAGGATGATATTCACCATGTGATCAGAATTCTCTGCCTCCGAGAACCAGAATCTGGTTTATTATCACTGACATACATCATAAAATTTGTTCTTTTGCAGCAGTAGTACAGTGCAATATATAAAATATACCATAAATTGCAGTAATAAATGTACAGTATACAAAAAAAGGTAGTGCAAAAAGAGAGCTAAAATTGTAGGGAAGTGTTCATGGGTTCATTGAGATTCCATAACAGAGCGGAAGAAGCTGTCCCTACAATGTTGAGTATGTCTCTTCAGGCTCCTGTACCTCTTCCCTGATGATAGCAAAAGCAGATGGAATATTAGCTGGTGGGAATAAATCATTAAATATGTTAAAGGCTGAGACTGATGGAGTTTTGGATTAAAGTGACAAGGCAGATAAATGAAACAGCCTAATCTGGATCAGCCGAGCTCACTGAAAGGCAAGGCAGGCTTGAGTGGCCACACAGTTTCTGTAGCTCCTGGCTCAAAGTGCTCACGAGATAATGCGGACAGCATCAATTTTAGCAGATGTTATCGTTTGTTTTCAAAAAAGAAAACAAAGCTCCCCGTGTTTTAGTACTGACTACTAATATTGCCTGGGAGAAATTAGACTCAATTTATTTATCACATGTACATTCAGTGGCCATTTTATTGTGTACACCTAAACACCTACTCGCTTCTGCAAATATCTAATCAGCCAATCATGTGGCAGCAACTCAACGCATAAAAGCATGCAGACCTGGTCAAGAAGTTCAGTTGTTGTTCAGACCAAACGTCAGAATGGAGAAGAAATGTGGTCTAAGTGACTTTGACCGTGGAATGATTGCTGGTGCCGGACTGGGTGGTTTAACGATCTCTAAAATAGACAATCCCTTAAGATTTTCATCCACAGCAATCTGTAGAGTTTACAGAGAACAATGCAAAAACAGAAAGTAAAAAATCCATAAGTTGCTGTTCTGCGGGAGAAAACACCTTGTTAATGAGAGAGATCAATGGGGAATGGCCAGACTGGTTCAAGCTGACGAACTCAAATCACCAAATGTGGTGGGCAGAAGTAGCGAACCTTGAGGTAGATGGACTACAACAGCAGGAGACCACAAAGGTATACTCAATGTTCGTGAGTACATATACACTGAGTGTACATCGAAACATATGTATTAACAACCAACACCATCTGAGGATGTGCTGGGGGCAGCCTGCATGTGTTACCACACCTTCCAGCGCCAACATCGCATGCTCACAATATTTAGCAAAGCAGCACACCAAAATGCAAAAGCAATAACAACAAAACAAACCCGTTTCCCAATCCCCTCACTTACACACAGCCAGGCCTCCAACCCCAGGACAGGCTGTCTCAAGGCCTCTGACCGTTGGGCTTCTGACTTCCAGACTCATTGATAGAGGCTTCGACCTCTGAATACACCAACCATGGGATTCGATCTCTGGACTCAGCCTCAGGGCTTTGACCTCCAGACTTGCCTTCCTCTGGGCTCTGACCTAGGACTCGACAATCTGACCTAGGACTGACCAACTTCAGGCCTTCAATCTTGGGAGTCACTGACTGAATCTCCCACCCTAAGACTTGTTCATGCGACCTGCAGACCTCGGACCTCATTGGGCACACAACAGTCCACTTGTTTGGCACCCAAACATGACCCCCAACACTCCCTTTCTTCATCAGTGGTGGATTGCCACTGCAAAATGTGCTGCATCAACTCCCAAATCCACCACACACGAGGACTGGCAGCTGGCACGAGAGAACACCACCCTCTGCAGATTGCCCTCCAAGTCAAACATCACCCTGGTCAGGAAGCAAGTTATCATTCCTTCCTTGTCATTAGTTCTACATTTTGAAACTTCATGCCCAACAACTCTACAAGAATGTCTTCATCACTTGGGCTATAGTGAATCAGGTTTATTATCGCTGGCGTACTATCGGATTCCTCCTCCTTCACCCCTTTATCTCATCCACCTATCACTTCCATTCTTCACTTCATCCCCCTTCCCTTCACCTATCACTTACCAGCTTGTCTTCCTTCCCTTCCTCTCCACCTTCTTATTCTGGCTTCTTCCCCCTTCCTATCCAGGCCTGATGAAGGGTCTTAGCCCGAAACGATGACTGTTTATCCCCCTCCACAGATGCTGCCTGACCTGCTGAGTTTCACCAACATTTTGTGTGTGTTGTTTGTGATCTTATTTTTTTTAATTTATTGAGCCATCACATGGATTAGACCCTTCTGCCCAGCAACCCTGGATTTAAACCCAGCAATCACAGGACAATTTACAATTACCGGGTGACCTACCAACCGGTGTGTCTTTGGACTGTGGGAGGAAACCGGAGGAAAGCCAGCTGGTTACGGGGAGAGCATACAGACTCCTTACAGCAGGAATTGAACCTGGGTTGCTGATACTGTAAAGCATTGTGCTCACCACCATTCTACCATGCTGCTCCACTTTATCACTTTAACCTCGAGAATATACTGAAGCTTGCTTAGAAGGACAGCCTGAGATAATTGCACCACAGTGTTTAGTTAAGCCTGAAGTGTTAAGCATTCTCTTGCTGATTTAGAAGACCAGTGAGTCATATGCAGCAACCAGGACAATATTCACCCTCATTTGCCCTTCCGTTATAATGTAGAACCCACCTTAATGTCAACTTGCTGCCTTATATTGGACAGTCAGGCACTGTTCTGCACTTTATAGGTGGATCATAAGAATAGGAGAAGAATTAAGCAACTCGGCCCATTGAGTTTGCTCTGGTATTCAATTACGGCTGATTTATTTTCCCTTTCAATCCAGTCTCCTGCCTCCTCCCTGTAATCTTTGACACCTTCCTGCTAACACTGGACAACAAAGATTTTGCTTCCTGAATACCTTTATGTATATCTTATGAATTTTGGGCTACTGATCATGAAAATCACCATGAAATTTTCCTATCATGCACCATTTTTTAAAATAAACTTAAGTTTATTATTTCAGTTAATAATTCGAGTCAATTAAAATGTTGCCTACAACGTAAGCTGGAAAGTTTCCTATCTTGTCCAGGCATGCTTAGGCATGTTTAGGCAGCGAGGCTGCTGCATGGCAGGACAGGTTTTAGTAATAATTATTGGGTTCAGGACTGTAAGGATGGAATTTGCTATCACCAGGCACAAAAATTTCTAAGCTTATTACATAAGGAAAATCATCTATACCAGTGCTACACCTGCCTATATACCTTCTCCTCACCTCCGTTCAGAGCCCCAGGCAATTGTTCCAGGTGAGGCAACACTTCACCTGTGAATCTGCTGGAGTTATCTTTTGCTCCCAACGCAGCCTCCTCTGTAGTGGTGAGTCCCGTTGTAAATCGGGGATCTGCTTCGTCGAGCACCTCTGCGCCATCCGCCACAAGCGGAACGTCACATTGGTCAAACAGGTTAATTCCTGTTCCCGTTTCCATTCCTCTTGTGCCAAAATGAGGCCACTCTCACAGTGCAGAAGCAACGCCTTACGTTCTGTATGGGTAGCTTCCAACCTGATGGCATGAATACTGATTTCTCCTTCTGGTAAACAAATTCCAACCCCCCTCCCCACCCCCACCCTCTATTCCTCACTCTGACCTCTTCTCACTTGCCTATTACTTCGCCCTGATCCCACCCCCCCCCCCCCATCCCTTTCTCCTAAGTTCCACTCTCTTGTCCTATCAGATTCCTTTTTCTCCAACCCGTGACCTTTCCCGGACACCTGGCTTCATCTATCACCTTCCAGCTACCCTCCTGCCCCTCTCACCACATTTTTATTCTGGCATTTTACCCTCTTCTCAATCCTGAAGATAAGTCTCAACCCAAAATGTTGAATATTTATTCATTTCCTCCAGCATTTTGTGTGTGTTGCTTTGGATTTCCAGCATCTGCAGACTTTCTTGTATTTATACTTGAAAAATGGAATGACATATATATTTGAAAGTGTCTACCAGCAATTTATTCTCTCTTGTGTCTTCTGCTTCAGAGTTGAGAGAGTGAACTGTGGACAGCTGACTATAAGCTGCTGTTGACAGTTGCAGGAACAACTATAGACTTGCTGCCTATCTCTTCTGTCCTATATAGATATGTGCCTTAACAAGAATAGTTGAAAATTCATTCCTTGTTCTTTTCTGATTCAGCAGCAAGAGATATCCATAAGCAAAGGAGGCAATGTACTTGTGTAAACACAAGAGATTCTGCAGAGGCTGGAAATCCAGCGCAACACACTTCTACCAGCAATCCAGTTCCACCAGCATTCTGTGTGTGTTATTCTGTACGTGTGTTAAAGGTTATAAGAAATTACTTTTTTAGAGTTATATAAAGAATGAACTACAGAAAGAAAGAAAATATGGTTAATAAAGTGCTAAAAGAGACAAAATAATACTTTTTTAACCAATCACTAAGCCATTCCACACAATATACTGCCGGAGGGAACAGCGAGTGTTTGACAGCTTTTCCAGTCTCCCCCTCTCCCCTCTTCTGCTCATAGCGGTAGTTATGACCCAACCTATGAGAAGATTCCCACTTGCCCTAAGAAATAGCTCCTCTTCATACCCTTCAAGATCCCTTCAAAAATCTAACGTAGCTTTTACCCCAGTACTTTTTTATCCCTTAATGGTACCAGCCTGTACCTTCTTATCTTTTGTGACCTTCGGCCTAGAGACAGAGCCAACAGGTCTGGAAGGATGTTTTCTCACCAGTATCTAATTTCAAGGATGTTCCTTCACGCCCGTCTCCAGACTACCACCGCATTCCAACCTCCATTTTGTGTTACACATCTTAGCATATAACAAGGAGGAATCAAATTTAACCCTATCCTTACAAATGCCCAAGGTCTTCTTTTCACTAGCGATTGTGAGGCCGATTCCTTTGTGGAACTTTATGGTGCGGATAACATTCTTTGCCTTTGAGGCTGTGTATCTTCAAGCAGGCAGTAATGAACTCAGTTGCTGAATTTTTGGAGACAATAAAAGAAAACTCTGGCTGAAATTATTATTGTTCCGACCAGCTGTGAAAGTAGTAAGAAAGAGCTCATGGAAGAGCTTGATTAATGTGCATTTTATGATGTTGGGAAGTAATTTAGAGCTTTGTAACTGGAGATAGGGAATTGATTTTGAAATGTTTTAATGAATGAAATAAGCCAGTCTGTTTGAACACAGCAGGTTCTCTACACTAGGAATATTACTAGTTAGATTTTTTCCCCCATGAACTTAATTCAATTAGGGCATTAAGGTGGATTCCTAGTTTTTCTTCATTGGAGTGTAGTGGTTAGTGTGATGCTATTACAGTTTGGCTGGCGGAGTACAGAGTTCAGTTCTGGTATCCTATGTAAGGAAGTTCATACATTCTTCCCGCGAGCGTGTAGGTTTCCTTCGGGTGCTCCAGTTTCCTCCCACATTCCAAAGACGTATTGGTTAGTAGGTTAACTGGTCATTGTAAATTGTCCTGTGATTAAGCTAGGGTTAAATGGGTGGGTTGCTGGGCAGTGTGGCTCATTGGGCCAGAAGGGCCTGATTTGCACTTTATTTCTAAATCAATAAAATAAATTTTACTCATAAATAAATCTTACTTGCAACTGCATCACAGGCATCATATAAGGAGCATTGATAAGAAAAATCTAAATTAAACATAAATTATACACAATTTTTACAATTAAGAACACAATTAAAACAAATAAAATTTGTTTTAGTACCAAGTGGTCATAGTGTTGTCAAACTGAAGAGATTAGGATTTTTCTAGTTAGTTTGAGAACTGAATGGTTGAGGGAAGTAGCTATTCTTAAACATGGTGGGGTAGGACTACAGGCTTCTGTATAGCCAGCGTGATGGTAGCTGTGAGATGACATGGCCTGAATGATGGGGATCTTTAATGATGGTTGGGAGAGATGTGCCCATGTTTTATTGAGCTGAGTCCACTGATTACTGCAGTAGTGATGTAGACAGGATCTTGGATAGATGTTGCATCCAATTCCTTTAGTGCAGGACTGTCAGCACAGATTTTGAGCTCAGCTCTCTGAAGAGGGGATTCAAAGCCTTCTGTCTTAGAGGTCATGAGTTAAAGGTGAAAAGCTTAAGGGGAACATGAGGGGAAATCTTTTTACTCAGAGGTGGAACGAGCTGCCAGCACAAATGATGCATGCAAGCTCGATTTCAACATTTAACAGATGTTTGGATCGGTACATGGACGGTAGGGATATGGAAAGCTCTGGTCCTGGTGCAGGTCGATAGGAGTAGCCAGTTTAAAGGGGTTGGCATGGACTAGATGGGCCAAAGAACCTGCTTCTGTGCTGTGCTTTTCTATGACTCTGTGGCCATCAGTGCTACCAATTATGCCTCAGCTGATATTCTTCACATTCACACAACATCCCCAATTGCCTCAGGGTAAGGAATGGGCGGTTCGAGCAAAAATTCTAGCTTCATTTTCTGTTCTGTATGGAGTATTAAAGTCCAGGCACTTTCTAAGCCATGACCATTGTTAGCCTGTGTTTCTGCAAGATAAGAATAAAATAGCTTTCTATCAATATTTTCTAATTTATAAGCCAGAGACATTGATGTAGATTCGTACATCAAAACAACTCTGATGGTAACCCAAGGGAAAAGGGAATACATTTTTTAACTTTCCTTTTTCTTTCATCAAAGTCACAGGTGCTTCCTCTGATGGGCATAATCAGGGGTTCCCGACCTTTTTCATGCCATGGACCCTATCATGAAATGAGTGGTCTGTGGACCCCGGGTTGGGAACCCCTGGATAGTACTTGCTGAAATGATTTATTTGGATTTTTAAAAATGTAGATTAATGATTTTACTTGACTGCTTAGGCACAGAGGGTCCTGGTCTGGGTATATCTGAAGAACGAATCAGTTCTGCAGAAGCGAGTGGAACCACAGTGATTTACAACCGATATGCTTCCCTCTCCATAGAGCAGCAGAGGCAAAAGCTGCCTATCTTTAAGGTATAAATATATATTTTTGCTGATATTGATGTTTAAAAATCCTGTTACTAATCTCATTCTTTATTTTTTTCTGTTACCTTTTCATTATTTTTTTTCTCAATAAAGATGTTAAATGCATTTATGTATTTCCAGTGAAGCAAAAGTAAATTATATGAAGTAGAATTCATTCACATAATATCTTAAAATGTTCCCGCGTAAATGTGCTTCACATGCAAATGAAGAGCAGGAAGCCTAATCAGTGTTTTGCATGGAGTTTCAAGTGTTTATTTTGTGTACAGCGGTATTTAACAATGAATAGTGAGGTAGTTGTTGTTGGTTTGGACATTGGGATAACCCCTTGTCCCTTGTATTTCAAATACACAGTAGCATAGTGGTTAGCACAATGCTTTACAATGTAGGTGACACGGGTTCAATTCCCACTACTCTGTAAGGAGGTGGTATGTTCTCCCTGTGCTTGGTTTCCTCCCACAGTCCAAAGATGTACCAGTTGGTAGGTTAATTGGTCACTGCAAATTACCCCATGATTAGGCTAGGATTAAATCAGAGGATTGCTGGGCGGTGAGCTGGAAGGGCCAGTTCTGCACTGTATCTCAATGATAAATAATGGATCTACTCTGATAATAAATTTTACTTTGAACTTTGAAATAATGCCCTAGGTCTCTAACATTCAGCAGAATGGAAAGGTGAGATCTTGCCTTAACCTTTGGTCTGGTTTAACTGTTGATTTAGAATCTAGATTATCTGTCTCTTATCTGGTAGCACCCTCACCTCACAAGGTTAAGAGTTCAAGTTCTACAGACCAGGGAAATTGAGGTCTAGCACCAAGAGAGTGCTGTAGGGTCGAGATGCTACTTCTTCATTGAGACATTAAACAACATGCCCATTGAAGTGGATGGCAAAGGACCCATACTCTCACTACTACCATCGGGCAGGGGGTAATGCTCAGTGTAAATCTGAAGATTAATTTCAAGTGGGCCACTGGATTTGACTGCATTATTTTCAGGGATTTTAGATTATAATCTTCTTTGGAGTAGACGGAAGTCATGCAAAACGTATCATCATAAAAGAACTGGTTCTCTGAGGGACTCTAGTAGTAGGATGTCAGTGTTACAGTAGTTCAGGGGTTCCCAGCCTTTTTTATGCCATGGACCAATGCCATTAAGCAAGGGGTCCGTGGGCCCCAGGTTGGGAACCCCTTCTTGGTAGAATGATTCCAGTAACGTTTTTACTACTTGTGCTTGTTCTTGAGATCATTTTGTTAGCAATTTGTTTTTCCACTTTACATGCTGTGAATTTCATTTTAGAATGCATCTCACACCCAATAAGTGTTAATATAACAGATCTCACATTTCTATATTCCCTTATGATGTAGCGAGGATGTTTCCTATGAAGTGGGAGGTCTAAGTCCGGAGGACACAGCCTTAAAATAGAGGGGCGTCCATTTAGAATGGAAATGAGGAGGAATTTCTTCATCCAGAGAGGGGTGAATCTGTGGAATTCAATGCCACGGGCAGCTGTGGAGGCCAAGTCATTGGGTATATTTAAGGCAGAGGTTGACAGAATCTTGATTAATAAGGGCATGAAGGGTTACGGGGAAAAAAGGCGGGATGTTGTGGCTGAGAGGGAAATGAATCGACCATATGAGATGGCTGAGCAGACTTGATGCACTTAAATGGCCTGATTCTCTAATCCTGCTCCTATATCTTATGTGTTATGTCCTTGCGATATGGGAGAAATCCTATGCAGTTACAGAAATGAAGTGCAAAACTCCACACAGGCAAAAGTGAAGGGCAGGATTGAACCAAGGTCACGGAGGCTGTGAGGCAGCAGTTCTTCTTGTCACACCACCCTGACAGAGATCTCTTTTAGCAGATGTGAGATTGCTGAAGAATTTATCCACACGTGTTGTTGAATATCACATTAAATACCCAACTGAAGTGATTTTCCTATTTGTGCTCAGATAATATACTGGTACTAGTGCAATCACTCAACCTGAGTATGATGTTCTCCCTTGGGGTCCTGGGCCCAGCACGTAAGTCAGTTACGGAGAAAGCACGCAGCACATCTAGTACTTCCTCCAGAGTCTGGTGAAACTCAGCATAACATTTAAAACTTCGACAACCTTCTATAGATGTGTAGATTGGCTGCATCACAGCCTGGTATGGGAACACCAATGTCTTTGAATGGAAAATCCTACAAAAGGTAGGGGATTCAGCCCAGTACATCACGGGTAAAGTACTCCCAACCGTTGAGCACATCTACGTGAAACACTGTCGTCAGAAAGCAGCATTCCTCATCAGAGATCCCCAATACCCAGGTCAGGCTCTCTTCTCACTGTTTCCATAAGGTAAAAAGTACAAAAGCCTCAAGATTCTTACCACCAGGTTCAAGAAGTATTACTACCCCACAGTCATCAGGCTCTTGAATAAAAGGAGATAATTTCACTCACTTGCCCATCCGTTGAGATGTTCCCACAACAAATCATCTCACTTTAAGGGCTCTTCATCTTGTTATTGCATGTTCTTGTTATTTATTGCTATTTACTTATATTTGAATGTGCACAGTTTGTTGTCTTTTGCACTCTGATTTTCCATTGATCTTGCTCTAGATTTGCTGAGTATGTCCACAGGACAGTGAATCTCAGGGTTGCATATGGTGACATAGATGTGCTTTGATAATAAATTTATTTTGAAGTCTGTGGCAACTCAGAGAGTAATCACAATCCTTCAATTATTTCCCTGCAAACTATATTCCCTATTCTCCTATTCTTCTTTCACCTGTCTGTGCTCTGGGGGGGGGGGGGGGGGTTTACTGTGACCTATCAACCAGTTGATCTCTGTGGTTGTGAAGAACAGCTGGTCACAGTGCTGAAGTCAGATTTGAACCCCTTCGCTGGAACTGTGAGTCAGCCGCAGTACTACTGTGCTAACGTCAATGCAATTTCTACAACATTCCTGTAAATCATTGAAGTAAATATATTTTGTCAAGGAAATGCAAGCAAAATAACCTGGTAAATCCCCAGAAACACATTTTCTCCTCACTTCTCATATTTATGGTTCTGCATCTTGATGTGTACAGTATGTGCATTTTTAACTTTGGGCCACAAATTCAACTTTGCCTGAAGATGGCGCTCTTTGCCGAGGCTTCAGTGTGAGACTTTGGTCCGTGAGTCTAGTTAATTAGAGAGCCATCTCAACTGAATGTTCTTTTGAGATGAAGTGCGCCTCCCCACACATAAATCTCCACAGATACACATATTCTTCCCCCCCACACACACACACACTCTCTAACAGCTTCTTTCTTCCTCAGCCCATTAATGATTAAATTGTGACTAAAATGTTAAAGGTATTAGGATCTTTTCTATTGATGTACAAAACTAAACATAGGACATATAGAACAGTACAGCACAGGAACAGGTCCTTCAGTTCAAAATGTCTATGCCAAACATGATGCTGAATTAAACTAAATCGCTTCTGCCTGTACATTGTCCATATCCTTCCATTCCCTGTTTTATAGATGTTCAGAAGCTCAAAGAAAATTTAATAGTAAAGTACAGACCAAGGCCCTTCGTTGGTCAGGGTCGAGCGTGGATGTTGCGTCTTAGTTGTCTACATTGTCGCCGTCAGTCGTTGCGCTCGCCAGGGCGGTATGATATGGAGGGCAAACTGTTGCCCTTGCAGCAAACTTCTCTCCATGCAGCTGATGAACCCAAGGAATGGCAGAGAACGATATGGTTTGATGCCAGTGGAGCTGCCAGTCAGCGTTGAACTCAACATGGGCTACTTTAGGGACTCCAGCTCTGGATTTTCCCCTCTGGGTTTACTCCGGAAGCCTTCCCCATGAGGGGTATAGCTGCGAGGCAGCGGAAGTTTGAGAACAGAGTTTTCCTTCTAGGTAAGCTGCCAACCACGGCTAATGAGCCCCATCCAAAGTACGTATCTGTCACCATTTTTCTACCCGGAGATTTGTTTTCCTGCAGACATTCACAGTGGAACAAAGAAATGCGGTAGAATCAATGAAAAACTGCACGCAAGCAAAGACTGACAATCAACCCATGTGGAAAAGAAGACAATTTGTGCAAATACAGAAAGAGAACACGATAGATAGATAGATAGATAAAAGAATATGAGTTGTTGAATCCTTGAAAGTGAATCTATAGTTGTGGAATCAATTCCACAGATTCACAACCCTCTGGCTAAAGAAACTGCTCCTCGTCTCTGTTCTAAAGAGATATCCTTGTATTTTGAGGCTGTGCCCTCTGGTCCTAGACTCCTCCACTATAGGAAACATTCTCTCCACATTCACTCTAGCCATGAAAGGGTTAAGGTATAGGAGCATTTGATGTGTCTGGGCTTGTCTGTGCTGGAGTTCAGCAGAATGAAAGGAGATTTCATTAAAACCGATCAAAGACAAGGCCATCCCAATATAATAGAAAAGGGATTTCTTTAGCCATAGGGTGGTGAATCTGTGGAATTCGTTTCCACAGATGTCTGTGGAGGCCTAGTATTAGGAAAATTTAAAGTGGAGGTTGATAGGTTCTTGAAGAGTAAAAGTTCAAAGGTTACTGGGAGAGGGCAGGAGACTGGGGTGAGAGGTATAATAAATCAGCCATGATGGAATGGCAGAGCAGATCAATGGGCTGAATGGCCTGCTCCTAAGTCTTATATTTTTATATATCGGGCTGCAGAGTGTCGTGTCCACACACTGAATGGATGTATATTGTATTGTTACCCCCTCCTCCCATCCACCACCACCACCATCTGCATTTGATCTCCTGGTGAAGAGGATGTTGTATCAAAATCAGTGAATACATTGATTCAGACTTAGATTTATTTATCACATGTACATTGAAACATATGATGTGTTGCCATATGAAACATATGAATGTGTTGTCTGTGTTAACTCAAGGATGTGTTGGGGACATCTTGCAAATGTTGCCACACATTCCGGTGCCAACACAGCATGTTCACAATATTTATTATGCTAAACTGAAAGAACTACAAAAAAATTGTTGCTTTACCTTTTAAAAGAAAGATTGAATTTGTATTTATATATTTCCTTCCATAAATTAAGGGTGTTCCAAACACTCAGTTTTATTGTAGACATGAGCAACATTATAAATTGGTAAAATTGGCAAATTGGGTTTACGTGTACCGAACTACCATCCATACAGATCATTACATCAGTGCTTTGAGGTAGTACGATGGAAAATATTAATAGAATTAAGAGTTCCAGGGAGCACAATGGCATAGCTGTTAGCATAACAATTTATAATGCCAGCGATAGGAAGATTGGGGTTCAATTCCTGCTGCTCTCTGTAAGGACTTTGTATGTTCTCCCCATGACCGCGTGGGGTTCTTCTGGGTGTTCCCGTTTCCTCCCACATTCCAAAGACGGACGGGTTAGGGTTAGTAAGTTGTGGGCATGTTTTATCGGTGCCGGAAGCGTGGTGTACTTGAAGCTGCCCCCAGTACATCCTTAAACTACATTGGCTGTTGATGCAAATAACACATTTCCCTGTATGTTAAAATGTTCATGTGACAAATAAAACTAAAATAAATTTTAAAAAACTAATCTTCATCTTTCAATTACAGAGAAAGATGATAAAGAGAAAGATTACAGACAATAAGGTGCAAGGCCATAGCAAGGTAGATTGTGAGGCCAAGAATCCATCTTAGAGTACTAGGGAGCTATTCAATAGTCTTATAACAGTGTCTAGATGCTGTATCCGAGCCTGTGATAGGTGCTTTTGGATTATTGTATCTTCTGCCCAGTAGGAGTGGGGAGAGGAGAGAATGGGGTGTGTGAGGTCTTTGATTATACTGGCTGCTTTACCGAGGTGGCAGGAAGCACAGACAGAGTCCATAGAGAATAGGCTTATTTTCCTGATGTGAATATCATGCTGGTTTCTGTGATTATAGCTGGCTCCAGGTAACCCTGATCCTTTGTATCAGGAGCACTGAGTGATCTCAGTGTGAGGTGAGCAGAGAAGACTCCAGCACACATTGATGACACAGAAATGGAGCCTTTTCAGTTCATCCTAAAAGTCCTAAAACTTTGAGGAATAGCTACAGCAGTTAATCCAACCTACTTCCTGATTCCCCACAGTCCTCAAAATTGCATATCACGATGTGACTGCATTCCTGTTCCTGGGCTTCTGGAATATGCCACAGTTGTTCGATAGAATACATTCCCTCACTCAAATTCCAAAATATTCCAGCAATAACTGAAGTTGCAAAGGAGTGTTTTCTTTTATTACACGGGACTTGAATGTGGTGGTAAATCAAATTCTGTGATTCAGACAAGTTATAATCAGTTAGTGGTAATAAGTCTGTTGTTAAGACCTGGAGTCTGATTCTGTTTTCTCCCAGAACGCTGTGGATTTGATACACAATCTCACAGTACAAATGGGGGCAATGAAGAAGGAGAAGTGATTATTTATGGTTTTGTTTTCTCTTGTTTTAGCACAGAAATCATATCCTGTACTTGGTGGAGAACTATCAGACATTGGTGATAGTAGGTGAAACAGGATGTGGAAAGAGCACTCAGATTCCTCAGGTTGGTAAACAGCTCACCATGATATTTTCCTAACCTTTCAGTTTTGAAAAATTGTAAACTTGGCAAACACCAAAGAACATTTCATCCTAAAAAGCACTAATCGGTGTAGTTTCATTCCAGTGGTCTGAGCCAGAGATAAAATTTTATTTTAATTGCAGTTGACTGTTACAGCTGTAATTTTGGAGCAAGTGATTCATTATCAATTAGGTTCACTTGGAAGCTGGCTGTTCTCTGGTTTTCGGAAAGGCCTTGCTAAAGTCTTTATCTATCGGCCTGCCTTCATTGGTCTTGGTCACCTCTTCAATAAACTCAATCAGATTCATAAGGCATGCATAAAGCCATGCTGACTATCCCTAATAGGTTTTTGCCTTTCCAAATGCAAATAAATCCTATCGCTCAAAATCTATTCCTATTCTTTAGGGCTGGCACAGTAGTGTCATTTCCTGCTGCTGCCTGTAAGGAGTTTATACGTTCTCCCCGTGTCTGTGTGGGTTTTCTCCTGGTGCTTGGGTTTCCTCCCACAGTCCCAACGATGTTCCAGTTGGTAGGTTAATTGGTCATTGTAAATTGTCCCATGATCCACTTTTTAAGAAAGGAGGAAGGCAGCAGAAAGGAAATTATAGACCAGTTAGCCTGATTTCAGTGGTTGGGAAGATGTTGGAGTCAACTGTTAAGGACAAGGTAATGGAGTACTTGGTGACACAGGACAAGATAGGACAAAGTCAGTATGGTTTCCTTAAGGGAAAATCCTGCCTGACAAACCCGTTGGAATTCTTTGAGGAGATTACAAGTAGGATAGATAAAGGAGATGCAGTGGATGCTACATATTTGGACTTTCAGAAGGCCTTTGACAAGGTGCCACACATGAGGCTGCTTATTAAGTTAAAAGCCCATGGTATTACAGGAAAGTTACTAATGTGGTTAGAGCATTGGCTGATTGGAAGAATTAGGACTACTTCTTTTTATGCTGTATATAAATGACTCAGATGATGAAATAGCTGGCTTTGCTGCCAAGTGTGCAGATGATACGAAGATTGGTGGAGGGGCAGGTGGTGTTGATGAAAGAGATAGGATGCAGAATGATTTAGACAGATGAGGACAATAAAGTGGCAAATTAAATATAATATTGGAAAATGCATAGTCATGCACTTTGATAGTAGAAACAAATGTGTGAACTATTTTCTAAACGGGGAGAAAATCCAAAAATCTGAAATGCAAAGGAACTTGGGAGTCCTTGTACGGAACACCCTAACGGTTAACTTTCAGGTTGAGTCAGTGGTGAGGAAGGCAAATGAAATGTTAGCATTCATTTCAAGAGGTCTAGAATACAAGAGCAGAGATGTGATGCTGAGGCTCTATGAGTCATTGGTGAGGCCTCACCTTGAGTATTGTGTACAGTTTTGGGCTCTTCATCTTAGAAGAGATGTGCTGGCATTGGAGAGGGCCCAGAGGAAGTTCACAAAGGTGATTCCAGGAATTAAGGGGTTATCATACGGGGAACATTTGATGGCTCTGGGTCTGTACTCACTGGAATTCAGAATGATGAGGGGGATCTCAATGAAACTTTTCGAATGTTGAAAGGCCTAGACAGAGTAGATGTGGAAAGGATGTTTCCCATGATGGAAGAGTCTAGGACAAGAGGGCCCAGCCTCAGGATAGAGGGACGTCCATTCAAAACAGAGATGTGGAGAAATTTCTTTAGTCAGAGAGTGATGAATTTGTGGAATTTGTTGCCACGCGCAGCTGTGGAGGCCAGGTCATTGGGTGTATTTGAGGCAGAGATTGATAGGTTCTTGATTGGACATGGCATCAAAGGTTATGGGGAGAAGACTGGGAACTGGGGTTAAGGAGGAGAAAAAAAAAGAATCAGCCATGATTGAATGGCGGAGCAGACTCGATGGGCCAGATGGCCTAATTCAGCTCCTGTGTCTTATGGTCTTACGATTAGGCTAGGATTAAATCGGGGCTTGCTCGGTGGTGCACCTTAAAGGGCAGGAAAAATTATTCCGCATGGTATCTCAATCAATAAATAAATAGATAAACTTTACAGCCACTGATATAAGGTTCACGTGTCTGTAGCCAGGTATAAACCCACCCGGCTTACACCTGCTACCCTTTATAAATGAAGGTACAATGTTATTTAGTTTATTTAAAGTTACAACATGGTAACAGGCCCAATGAGCCTGTGCCATCCAGTTACACCCATGTGACCAATTAACCGACTAACCCATACGTCTTGGGAATGTAGGGGGAAACTGGAGCATCCAGAGGAAACCTGGGCATACAAATTCCTTACAGACAGTGGCACAGTTGAACCCAGGTTGCTGGCACTGTAACAGTGTTATTTAAGCTACTACACCACCTTCCTGTGAAATAATTCCATGCTTCCTGTACCAAATAAAGTGGCCGCTGAGTGCATATTCATGGTCTTCTGCTGCTGGAGCCCATTTATTTCAAGGCTTGACATACGTACCATTTTTGCATGCCGCTGTTCTGTTGCATCTTTATTTGAGTTACTTTCGCCTTCCTGTTAATTTGAACCAGTTCGGCTGTTCTCCTCTAAACTCTCTCATTATCAAGGCATTTTCACCCACAGAACTGCCTTTCACTGGATATTTTTAATGTTTTTCCCACCAATGTCTGTAAACTCTACAGACTGTGCAAACCCCAGGAGATCATTCTGATGTTTGGTCTGAACAGCAACTGAAGTTCTTGACTACGTCTGCATGCGTTTGTGCACTGGGTTGCTGCCACATGATTGGCTGATTAGATACTTGCATTAACGAGCAAGTATACATGTACACCTAAGCAAGTGGCTACCGAGTGTAGATGGGAGAGGATGTTTCTGCAGTGTAGTGCTGGGAAATCCAGCAAGATGGGGCATCATCACTGGACACCAGCAACAAGGTATAAGAACATAAGAAAATAGGAGCAGGAGTAGGCCATCTGGCCCCTCGAGCCTGCTCCACCATTCAATAAGATCATGGCTGATCTGACCATGGACTCATCTACCTGCCTTTTCCTCATAACCCTTAAGTCCCTTACTGTGCAAAAATTTATCCAACCTTTTCTTAAATGTATTTACTGTGATGACAGACATGATAGCACCTGTCGCTCAGTAAGCCAGAGTTTGTTTGTTAGCCCTACATGTGTAAGAATCTAACCTGTACTGAAATGTACAGTACAGTCGGTCCTCCTTATCCGCGAGTTCCGCATGCGCGAATTCAACCAACCGCGAATCGAGAAAACCCGGAAGTGCTCTTCCAGCACTCGTTGCTCGAGCATTATTCGCCTCGCATCTCATTCGCTCACTACTTTGTTCCTGTGAAAAAATGACTCCTAAAAGGCAATTACGTGGTCAAAACAGTTCCTCAAAGGCTAAGAGGGAGCATAAAGTGCTATCCCTCGCCGAGAAAGTAGAAATATTAGATCTGTTGAAAAGTGACATGTCGCTTTCCGAAGTGGGCCGTAAGGTCGGTAAGAATGAATCGAACATTCACACAATAGTGCAGAAAGAAGCTGAAATTCGTGGAAGTGTTAGTGCTGCCCCTACAACGGCAAAAATGGTCTCTCTGGTTCGTGATAAAGTGCTTGCGAAGACTGAGAAAGCATTAAGTGTGTGGCTAGAGGACATGTCACAGAAGCATATCCCTGTCGATGGCCAAATTATACAAGAAAAAGTCTTAGTCTCTATGAGCACTACTGTGACAGCGTTGATGAGAGCAGGAGAAAAGAGTTTAAGGCTAGTAAAGGATGGCTGGCTGGCTGTGTAAAGTGCTACAGCCTCAAGAACGTAAAGATCATGGGAGAATTGGCGTCACGTTCATTTGCTGTTTGTGTTGTGAGTGAGAGGAACATGTACAGTTTTTTTTCTTGTCAATATTCCCTAAACAAGACAGTGTAGCAACTATTTACATAGCATTTCCATTGTATCAGGTGTTATAAGTTCTGTAATCTAGAGATGATTAAAAGTTTTACTCGTCGTTTGATCATTGTTCGCCTTGAGTCTCGTCCGATTGCTGCTTGTGTTGTGAGTGAGAGGAACATGTACAGTTTTTCTTGTCAATATCCCCTAAATATTACAGTATAACAACTATTTACACAGCATTTACATTGATTTAGGTATTATAAGTAATCTAGAGATGATTTAAAGTATACGGGAAGATGTGTGTAGGTTATATGTAAATACTATGCCATTTTATATAAGAGACTTGAGCATCCACATTTTTTGGTATCCGTGGGAGGTCCTGGAACCAATCCCTTGTGGATAGGAGGGCCAACTGTACTTAGCAAAAGTCTTAGGCATATATACAGAGAGGTAGGGTGCCTAAAATCTTTAGCACAATTCTGTATTTACCAATGTGGAGTGGAGAGCAAGTTTGTAAATCTGGTGGGAGCAAAGGAAGTTGGGAATAGCGAAGGTCAAGCGCCATGGGAGGGGTGTGGAGCAGGAAGCAGAGGAGTGCCATGGGTGGGGGAGTGGTGTGGTTGCAGCATTGGGTTTATTGATCACTACAGAATGTCTTTCTGGTGCTTCCTGTTCTCTCCCCTCTCTCTTCCCCTTCTCACAACCATGATTTCCCCTCTCCCTGCCCCCTTCCCACTCTCAGACCACGGTAGAGACCCACATCTGAATCAGGTTTATCATTGCTCACATATCTCATGAAATATGTTTTTCCTTTGCAGTAGCAGCAATACAATGCAATACATAACATTTCTACTGTAAAAGGCTGAAAGTCAGCAGACTGGATTTACTCCATAGTGGGAGAGCTAAAACTGACAAGACATGGGTGTGGAACAAATTGGATCAGGGTTCGAAAAGCACAGACACAATGGGCCGGATAGCCTCTTCTATATTCCAAATCTGAGTGTAAAACTTTACAGACACGAGAGATTCTGCAGATGCAGGAAATCCAGAGTAACACATACAAAATGCTGGAGGAACTCGGCAGGTCAGACAGCATCGAAGGAAATGAATAAACAGTTTGGACTGCTTATTTTGGAGCAGAAGGTAGAATAAGAAGGTGGGGAAGGGGAAGGATTACAAGCTAGTTATCACCTAGCTTTTACTGGTGTATGTTCTACACGCAGTAGCCATTTTATTAGGCACACCTGATCATGTGGCAGTAACTCAACGCATAAAAACATACAGATATAGTCAAGAGGTTCAGTTGTTGTTCAGACCAAACATCAGAATGGGGAAGAAATGTGATCAAAGTCACTTTGACTGTGGAATGATTGTTGGTGCCAGATGGGGAGCTTGAATATCTCAGAAACTGCCGACCTTCCTGGGATTTTCACGTACAACAGTCTTGGAGTTTACAAAGAATAGTGCGAAAAACAAAAAAAAAAAACATCCATTGAATTGCAATTCTACGGTGAAAAATGCCTTGTCAATGAGAGAGGTCAGAGGAAAATGGCCAGACTGATTCATGCTGACAGGAAGGCAACAGTAACTCAACTACCCACACTATAAAACAGTGGTGTGCAGTAAAGCATCTCCGAATGCACAAGAAGTCAAACCTTGAAGTGGATGGGCTACAGCAGCAGAAGACCATGAACATGCACTCAGTGGCCACTTTATTAGGTGCCTGTTGTATCTAATAAAGTGGCCACTGTGTGTAGTTTAGATATTGATTTTCAACAGGGAAGTATTTCGTTTTTGCTGTGACTTCCACAGAAAACCCTCAAAAAGGTGAACTGGGTAAAGACGCATCTTTCACAAACGTGACACCTTCAGTCTCACTCACCTCTCTTCTCACTTGTACACAGTATCTGTTAGAAGCTGGCTGGACTGCGGAGGGACGAGTGATTGGTGTGACACAGCCTCGCAGGGTTGCTGCAGTTTCGGTAAGTAGCTTTATCTTGAGCAAATAACCACAGGACCTTATCAGAAAATCTGCACTTACTTTGGAAAACCCACAGTTATCTCTTGAACTGAAACCTTACAGATTTGTGCACTGCTGCGTGCGTAATGTGTTGCAGCTTCTGTGCACTTATAAATTTACAATCACGTGTAGTACATGTCAATTTAGTTGGGAAAGTGATTTATGTAAATAAAGCCTTGAGATTCTAAATTGAAGAAGGAACAATTTTGATGTTTCAGAAATGATCTGGCAAGTGTGGATTGGGACAGGCTGTTTTCTGGCAAAGAGGTACTTGGAAAGTTGGAGGCCTTAAAAAAAAAACTAAATTTTGAGAGTACAAAACTTGTATATGCTTATCAGAGTAAAAGATAAAGATAACAACTGTTGGGAACCTTGGTTTTCAAGAGATATTGAGACCCTGGTTAAGAGAGAAAACAAGGTGCTTTGCAGGTATAGGCAAGTAGGGAAAAATGAAGTGCTTATGGAGTATAAGAAATGCAGGAGCCCTAGCAGAGATATTTAAAACATCCTTAGTGACAGGAGAGGTACCAGAGGATTAGAGGATAGCTAAAGTTGTTCTGCAGTTTAAAAAAGATTCTAAGCATAAACCAGGAAATTATAGGCTGGTGAGTCTGACATCAGTTATGGGAAAGTTATTGGAAGGTATTCTTAGGGACCAGATATATAAGTTTGGATTGACATAGACTGACATGGCATGGCTTTGTGCGTTGTAGATCATGTCTAACCAATCTTATAGAGTATTTTGAGGAGGTTACCAGGATCGTGGATGGAGGCAAGCTGTGTATGTTGTCTACATTGACTTTAGTAAGGTATTTGACAAGGTCCTGCATGGAAGGATGATCGAGAAGGTTCAATCACTTGGCATTCAGAGTGAGACAGTAAATTGGATTTATGGGAGAAGCCAGAGAGTGGTAGTAGAGGTTTGCCTCTCTGACTGGAGGCTTGTGACTAGTTAGTGTGTGCTGCAGGGATCGATGTTGGGTCCTTCATTGTTTGTCATCTATTTCAATGATCTGGATAATAATGTGGTTAAATTTGCAGATGACACCCAAGATTTGGGTGTGGTGGACAGTGAGGAAGGCTATCATAGTTTGCAGAGGGATCTGGAAAAATGGCAGATAGAACTTAATACAGACAAGTATGAGGTTTTACACCTCAGTAGGACCAACCAGGGTGAGTCTTACACAGTAAACAGTAGGGCACTGAGGATCATAGTAAAACAAAGGGATCTAGGAATACAGGCCCGTAATTCATTGACAATGTGTCACAGGTAGATAGGATTGTAAAGAAAGCCTTTGGCACATTGGCCTTTATAAACCAAAGTATTGAGTACAGAAGATAGGATGTTATGTTGAAGTTGTATAAGACATTGGTGAGGCCTAAATTGGAGTATAGTATGCAGTTTTGGTCACCTACCTACAGAAAAGATGTAAATAAGGTTGAAAGACTATAGAGGAAATTTACAAGGATGTTTCCGGGTCTGGAGGACCTGAGTTATAAGGAAAGATTGAATAGGTTAGGACTGTATTCTTTAGAACGTCGAAGATTAAGAGGAGATTTGATAGATTATGAGGGGTATAGATAGAGTAAGTGCATGCAGGATTTTTCCACTGAAGTTGGGTGGGACTACATCCAGAGTTCATGGGTTAAGGGTGAAAGGTGAGAAGTTTAAGGGGAACATGAGAGGAAACATCTTCACTCAGAGGGTCGTGAGAGTGTGGAATGAGCTGTCATCATGTGGTTCATGCAAGCTCAATTTCAATGTTCAAGAGAAGTTTGGTTAGGTAGATGGATAGTAGGGATAATGAGGAGATGGTCCCAGTGTTAGTTAATGGGAGTAAGTGGTTTAAATGGTTTTGGCATGGACCAGATGGGCCGATGGGCCTGTTTCTGTGTTGTACTTCTCTATGACTATAAAATTAAAGTATAATATTAAAACTTATGGATGCTTCAAATTTTAGTATTATAATTAATATTGAGGAAGACCATGATGGCAAAGGTGGTGGAATAACTTCCCAAAGGCAATTATATAAATATATAAAAATGGAGGGCTATGTAGGAGGAAAGGGTTAGATAGGTCATAGAGTTGGTTCAAAGTATTTATATGTCATTATATATAGCTCTGAGATTCATTTTCTTGCAGGCATTCTCAATTAATCCATAGAATGATAACAGAATCAATGAAAGAACGCACCACTTGGGCATTCAACCAGTGTGCAAAAGACAACAAACTGCAAATCAAAAAGAAAGAAATAACAGTAATAATAATAAATAAGCAATAAATATCGAGAACATGAGATGAAGAGTCCTTGAAACTGAGTCCATAGGTTGTGGGAACATTTCAATGATGGGGGCAAGTGAAGTTGAGCGAAGTTATCCCCTTTGGTTCAAGAGTCTGATGGTTGAGGGATAATAACTGTTCCTAAACCTGGTGGTGTGAGTCCTGAGGCTCCTGCACCTTCTTCCTGATGACAGCAGGGAGAAGAGAGTACCGTAGATTTCGCACTACAGAGCGCACCTGATTAAAAGCCACTGTCTCTAATTTTAGAAAGAAAATCAATTTTGTACTTGTACAAGCCGCACCGGATTTTAGGCCGCAGGTGTCCCACGTTGTAATATGAGATATTTACACAGAAAGATATTACACGTGAGGATTTTTTAACTTTTAATTAAATCCGTATGGTAACATAAACAAATACATATTGCAAATGCTTTTTTTCGAACCGTGCCTCTAACACGGCTACTTTTAAATATACATACGTATCGGTAACACACAAATTACGTTGCATATACTTTTTTACTGAACAGTGCACGAACAACATTCCAATATCTCCTAACGACGTAAAAAAATATATACTGCAGCCTACCAGGAAAAGTTATTGATCGCCTTTAACTTAAAAGCAGCGTTTTCGCTCGGGTAATGTGCTCGGCTAATGTGCTCCCCCCCACCTTCCCATTTATCGCAAACCGGTATTTCCCACAAGACGCGGCGAAACCGGATGTGATGTCATAGTATCCCGGGATGTACAGAAAACAAATAGATAGATAGATACTTTATTCAACTAGAAAATACTAACAAATGAATTACTAAGCGAAAATATTATAAACTAAATAACTGCCATAAAGGCAGCACAATGCTTTTCTTTGAGTGTTTTCCATGTTGATGAGGGTGAGTACAAATGACTGATTTACAATAATTTAATTGTGAAAGTGCGCTTGATTTATCGTACAATTTCATTGGACCTCTGTGAACTACTCATCAATTTTATTGGTCTACTGTTACGAGGCAAAATGTTTTTGGCGGCATGAAAAAAAATCATGCATTAACCGCATCGTAGTAAAGGCAGCAGTGTTCAAAGCTGTTCAAAGCGTGGGAAAAAAGTAGCGGCTTATAATCCGACATCTACGGTATGTCCTGGGTTTTGGGGGTCCCTGATGATGGATATTGCTTTCCTGTGATAATACTCTGTGTAGTTGTGCACAATGATGGAGAGAGCTTTACCTGTGATGAACTGGGCCATATCCACTACTTCTTGAAGTATTTTTTTGTTCAAGGGCATTAGTGTTTCCATATCAGGCTATGATGCAGCCAGTACTCTCCACTATAGAAGTATTTATAAAAGGTCAGCACAACGTCATTGGACCAAAGGGCCTGTGCTGTACTGTGTACTGTTTTATGTTCTTAAATGCTTGTAGGAGAAAACATTCCAAAGTTATTGGGAAACAGAACAATAGGATTTGTTATAGGCTCTTCTTTGGAAAAAACATGTGCTCAGTGGGCCAAATGGCCTGTGTTTGTGCAACATCATTTATGCTGTCAAGAAAGAGAAGACCTAACACTTTTATTGTAGGAAAATTATCAAGTAATAAGACCCTCTTCACACACTCTTGAGAACCTTCTTAAGGTGTACCTTTCTGATCAAGTTTTTCTTTACTTTTCTCCTTGGTTAGGTGAAAATATGTGTCTGTTGAAATATTATGACTATATTTGATTATTAGCAATACCATATAACTGCTTTTTGTTACTGGCCTAGATAACTTGCAGTGCTGGACAATGTATGTTTACATTGCCTGTAAACTCGTGATATCTTCTGCATACATACACCTTTCTTTTTATTATATCGCATCTCAAAGAATAAGATTTGCAGGCAGCAAACACAAAATGTTGGAGGATCTGTGAGTTCTTCCACCATTTTGTGTATGTTGTTCCGAATTTATCGTAAGTGTGGAATCTCTTGTCCAAAGCTCAATGTTCAAAGTAAATTTATTATCAAAGCATGCATTGTTTGTTTGTTACATGTCATTTCGTATGACGTGGACGACCATGATTGTCTTGGGCAATTTATCTTCAGAAGTGGTTTGCCTTTGCTTTCTTCAGGACAGTGTCTTTACAAGGCAGGTGACCCCAACCATTATCAATACTCTTCAGATTTTGTCTGCCTGGCGTCAGTGGTAACATAACCAGGACTTGTGATCTACACCGGCTGCTCATATGACCATCCACCACCTGCTCCCATGGCTTCACTTGACCCTGATTAGGGGGCTGAGCAAGTGCTACATCTTGCCCAAGGGTGGTCTACAGACTAGCAGAGGGAGGGAGCACCTTACACCTCCTTTAATGGAGACGTACCTCCACCCCACCACCCCCAAAGCACATGTATGTCACCATGTACAACCCTGAGATTTGTTTTCTTGTGGGCATACTCTATAAGTCCAAGAAGCATAATGGAATCAATTAAAGACCACACCCAACAGGATATACAAACAACCAATATGCAAAAGACAAAAAAAAAGCAAGCAATAAATATGGCAAACATAAGATGAAGTGTCCTTGAAAGTGAGTCCATAGGTCATGGGAACAGTTCAGTGATGGGGCCAGTGAAGCTGAGTTAAGTGTGTTTACGATCTGTGAGCACTTTATACCTGTTGATCTTGCTTCCTTTTATTTCTAGGTGGCAGGCCGAGTAGCAGAGGAACGAGGGGCATTGTTGGGTCATGAGGTTGGATATTGCATCCGTTTTGACGATTGCACAGATTCGCAAGCCACCAGAATAAAGGTAAGGTTTACTGTCAATGCTTGCCACTGGCTGAATGTGGCTGAAGTGGGGCGGTAAGGTAGTGTAGAGGTTAGGGCAGTCAGGGTTTATAGCGTTATCAATCACCGGCAGGGGTACAGTTCCTGCGCTGTTTGTAAGGAGTGTACATTCTCTCTATCACTGTGTGCTCCAGTTTCCTCCCACATTCCAAAGACGTACAGTTAGGTCTAGTGGGTTGTGGGCAGGCAGAAAAAGCATGGCGACACTCGCAGGCTTCCCCAGCACATCAGAAATGATGATGCAAACTTCACATTTCACTGTATGTTTCAATGTTCCAATGTACACGTAACAAATGAGACTAATATTTAAAGCAATGCCACACACTACCAGAAAGTTTGCAGATTTGTTCCCAGACTGTACTAAGTCAGAATGTTTTTAAGTTTCAAGATTCAAGTACATTTATATCAAAGAATTTATAACTTATGCAATCTTGAGATTTACTTGCTTACAGGTAGCCAAAAAGCAAGAAACCTGAAATAACCCATTTAAAGAAAAAAAATAAAAGACCAACACTCAATGCGCAAGAGAGAAAAAAGAATTAAAAAACCATGCAAACAATTGAAGCGAACAACAGTATCCTGAACCAAAATTGAGTCCTCAGATCCAAACCCCAGAGCAGCCCGGAGCAGGCCCAAAGCCTCCCTTATTAGTTCATCATATTAGCCGCACGGAGCACAGCAGCTGGGGCAGTTTTCATAGCCTCAGCGCCATGGAGATGACCATCACAGAGAGTGAGTGAAATTGTCTCTTGTCCCGACCGACACCCTGTCTTTTCAGTCTGGTGTTTAAATTGACCAAATAATGAAACGGCAAAAGGCTCCGACGCCCTGGACAGAGGAGTGAAGATTGCAGAGTGCGAACGCAAACGGCTCTCGCCTGTGATCTGGGCCGAGGTTTAAACTTAAATTGTCTAAACAGCGATTCGTACCTCACACTAGGACCCAGGCACCACTGTTGCTAAAGGCTCCCGGCCTAGACCACGACTCCCAGTGACTCGATCTGGGCCCAGATTTCGTCAATCAGCCTGAAGCCACTCTCAAGCTCTTCAAATCTGCCCGGCGCCCAGAGCAATCCAACCTCGTAACCGGGCTGGTTGTATGGGCACCGAATCTCCTCTGCCCATAGCGAGCTTTACTTGGCTTCAGACGCAATAAGGGCTAAGGACATTAAAATGGAGCATGGATCCTTCACATAGTCACTGCTTGGCCATTTCTGCTAGAAGTTTGTAGGGGCAGGTCTTAGATATGGGCCAAACGCAGGAAGTTGGGATGTGGAACTGAAAGCTCTGTATCTATGCTGTGCTCCTGTTGCCCTGTGACTCTATGAGTCAAGGAGAGGATGCGGCTTACCTGCAATGTTTCCTTATGGCTGAATAACTTTCTCAAAAGTTATGGGGGAAAGGCAGGAGTCTGTGGTTGAGAGAAATAATAAATTGGTCATGATTGAATGGTGGAGCAGACTCAATGGGCCAAATGGCCTAATTCTGCTCCTATGTCTTATGGTCTTGCTTGTTATCCAAATAAGTAGTTTACTAGCTCAGGGTACCATGGTAGCATAACAGTTAGAGTTGAAGTTCGGATTTAAATTCTGGGGTCCTCTGTGCGTTCTTTCCACATGTGCGTAGGTTCCCTCCGAGTGCTCTGGTTTCCTCCCGCAGTCCAAAGATGTACTGGTTAGTACGTTAAATTGGTGATTATAAATTTTCCTGTGATTAGACTCGAGTTAAATTGGTGGGGTGCTGTACCACGCTGTATCTCTAAAATAAAATGTTAACAGCATTTAAAAGGCACTTGGAAAGTTCATGGATAGGAAAGGTTTAGAGCAGAGGTTCCCATGTTGGGACCCACAGATCCCTTGCTTAATGGTATTGGTCCATGGGATAGAAAAGGTTTAGAGGTATGTGGACCAAATACAGATAAATGGGAATGGTTTAGATGGGAATCATGGTCTTAAGTTGAGTCTTAAGAGCCAGTTTCCTTGCAGTATAACTCTATGACATCATGACCCTCAGTACAGCTTGGCTAAGGTGTTAGAACGCACAAACCACTGTGAAAATGTCACCCTATCTGGCACGTGGGATATTGGAAAAAGAGAGAACGTTACAATTAAGTCTTTACATTTCATACACATTCCCTTCTTTCTTGGCCATCAGATTGTGATTACACTGATGGATTACATAGAGATTGCAGCTGTCTCATTGGACCAAATTGTGTTTCAAGACATGGAATTAAAGAGATTAACTCTTTAAAACTATGCTTCACAAACACTTTTCATCCCTTTTCACTGAACCTTATTACGACAGGAGACCAATCTTCTTGACAAGACAGCAGGCAAGGTGTAGGAGCTTGTCCTGTGATAATTATTAAGCATAAACTGTTGTTACATGACATATATTGGTACCCTTTCGTGCTCTATGAGGAAGAAGTATTGCATTGTTCTGAATCAAAACATTGAATTATACTGTCCCATTGTGATTTAGTTCCTTACAGATGGGATGCTCGTCAGGGAAATGATGGCTGACCCTTTACTGAAGAAATATAGGTAAATATTGATTATACATGCAATATATTTAGACTGTTACTGTAGTTCTATAATATATAAAGATATATAAAGTTCGAAGTATATTTTATTATCAAAGTACATACATGTCACCATATACAAGTCTGAAATTCATTTTAATGCAGACATAATCAATCCATAATAGAATAATAACCATAATAGAATCAATGAAAGACCACACCAATTGGGTATTCAATCAGTGTGCAAAAGACAACAAACTGCGCAAATATAAAAATAAGTCGTAGTAATAATAATAAGTAAATAAATAATAAATAAATAAGCAAGAAATGTCTAAAACATGATATATAGAGTCCTTAAAAGTGAATCCATTAGTTGTGGGAAAATTTCAATGATGGGACAAGAGAAGTTGAGTGGTTATCCCCTCTGGTTCAAAAGCCAGATGGCAGAGGGGTAACAACCTCACGGTGAGAGTCCTGATGCTGCTATACCTTCTTCCAGATGGCAGCAGTGAGAAGAGAGCATGTCCTGGGTGGTGGTGGTGCCTGATGATGGATGCTGCTTTCCTGCGACAGTGTTTCACGTAGATGTGCTCAATAGTGGGGAGGGCTTTTCCCACAATAGACTGGGCTGCATCCACTACTTTTTATAGGATTTTCCGTTCAAGGGCATTGGTGTTTCCATACCAGGCTGGTATTTTTAAATTTTATTGCAAGTAAAATGAAACAAAACTAAGCTACTTGGTTCCTGCTGCATTTAAGTTTTACTTACTCATAAGGTTGTTAGCAAATACTTGTATTTAGTTCAGTGAACTGAGAATTATATTAAGCTAAGCACAATTTTGATCAAGTCTCCATGCGTCATCAAAATAATGCAAGAAGGAATCCATTCCCAATTTAATTTTCACCTGACACATAAGTAAGCGGTGAATTATAAAGAAGAACAGAATGGGACACTTATTGTAAAATATTTAGGTTCTCTGCTGTTTATTGATGTGGTTGTGGGCTGGGAGTATTAATTGCAAAGCAACATACCTAAAATGCTGGAGGAACTCAGTAGGGTCGGGCAGCATCTATGGAAATGAATAGATAGTTGACATTTCAGGCTGAGACCCTTCATCAGGACTGGAAAGGAAGGGGGAAGTTGCCAGAATAAAAAGGTGGAAGGTGGCTAGCTGGAAGGTGATGGGTGAAGCCAGATGGATGGGAAAGGTCAAGGGCTGGAGAAGAATGAATCAGATAGGAGAAGAGAGTGGATAAAAGGAGGAAGGGACCCAGGGGAAGTAGAAGGCAGGTGTGAAGAAGTGAAAGGTCAGGATGGGGAGTAGAGGAAAGTGAGGGGAAGTAACTTGTTTACCGGAAGAAGAAATCAATATTCGTGCCATGGAGGCTACCCAGATGGAATACAAGGTGTTGCTCCTCTACCTGGAGGGTGCCTCTTCTCAGCACAAGAGGCTGCTAAGGACCGATGTTTTCAGAACGGGAATGGAAATTGGAATGAAAATGGCCACCAGGAAATCCTGTTTGTGTGGAAATATTAATTATTGTTTATTGATAATAAATAATACTTGGCAAAAGTAACAATTATATTCCAACTGTCCAATCTTGTGTTAAGGTTAACTCCTATAGACAGAGGAATACATATCACATTATTGAAGACTATTAAAATATTGACTGGAAACCATGCTCCAGCCGTAACAGTAAGGTGTCTAAGCAATACGATATTAGATGGGAAAGATCAGAGGTCCCTAGTCTAGCAAGGTGACAGCAAACAGACTATATTAGACAGAAAGGTGACAGTGAAAAGACAATATTAGATGGAAAGATCAAAATTTCTTAGACTAGCAAGGTGGTAGCAAAGAGAAAGTTATTTTGAGAGGTGTAAGGTGGAGCGGAATAAAATGGCAAAGAGTCAAGAGCAAATTGCTTACCTTCACCTTCAATATTAATTCTGTAATTTTTTTCATTTAGTATGTTATTAAGTAGACTTTAATTTTGACATTGTTTAATTTTAATTTGCAGCATCTGTTGCAGCACTGGATCACGGATCACTTTATCACAATATATATTTGAAGCTGTGATAGTCACCCTGGACCCTGTGATGAAGGGAATTTGCCAACTTTACAACCAACAGTTGTTGTGATAAAGGAACTTTGTTAGGGATATGGCCTCTGCTGTCTAATGGGATTTGTTCTTTTGCTGCTGTTTCAGTGTTCTCCTCCTGGACGAGGCCCATGAAAGAACTCTGTACACAGATGTTGCTCTTGGCTTACTAAGAAAGGTTAGTATTCTATGCACAAACACTGAGTGGCCGCTTTATTAGGTACACCTGTACACCTACTGATTACTGATACCCTAGCAACCAATCATTTGGCAGCAACTCAATGCATAAAAGCATGCTGACCTGGTCAAGAGGTTCAATTGCTTTTCAGATCAAACATCAGAATGGGGGAGAAGGGTTTCTGGTGACATCATAGTCGAGAATGGCAGCTTAAGTCACTAGCTCCTCCGGAAAAACGCGTATTAAGCCCCATTAACCCGTCAAATATAATATTTTTCGAAAAATATTTGAACTGAAAAGGGGGCAAGAATGGGGAGAAGAAATGGAAATAAAAAAAGCGACACTGCGGAGCCTGCGTCCAAGAGGAGTGCAGCGAGCGGCTCTCTGACCCGACCGCGTGCTAGCGAGGCGGCCGCCGGGCCTCGTTCAGTCGAAGTGGCGAATATGCTCGAAATCCTGAAAGAAATAATGGTCCAGAAAGATATAAAGCAGCAGCTCCGTGATATTAAGGCAGAGCTCGCCAGCGTTAATCAAAAAATAGCGGTGGCAGAGACTCGCATTGAGAAGGTGGAAGATCGCGTTCAAAACATGGAACGGATACTGAGCAAGACAATAAAAATCATACATCACCAAGACGGTAAACTGCTTGATCTGGAGGGAAGATCATGGCAGAAAAATATCAGAAGCTACAACGTTCCCGAAGGAGCGGAGGGCCCGTCTATGACAGAGTTTGTCAGAAAGTTACTGCGGGACGCGCTGGATGTTCCCCTGGCTATGAAGCTGGAAATCGAAAGAGCGCACCGCGCGCTAGTTCCAAAACCTACCCAGGATACAAAGCCACGATCAATTATAATTAAATTCCTTTGGTACAGCACCAAGGTGGAGATTCTACGAAGGGCCTGGGGTAAGAAGAGAGTGTTTTTAGAGGATAAATTAATATATTTCGACCAAGATTACCCCCCCCCCAACAGTCCTCCAGAAACGCAAAGAATACTCCGAAGTAAAGCGAGTACTAAAGCAAAATAAGATTAGATTTCAAACTCCGTACCCTGCTAAACTTCGAGTGTTTTATGACAACAGGAAGCAGTTGTACCAGACAGTGGAAGAGGCGACTACAGACATGAAGGTCAGAGGGTTGCCCGTCAGCATGACCAAAACGAAAGAAAGCTTGGCTGAGGAATTGTCCCGCTCGGCTTGGGAAATAGTGCGAGAATTGAGAAGGCAGGAGACGGGAGCAGGCCGAGAGAAATATATCAGGAAGAGACTGGGAGTTTCCCAAAGACAGTCCTCACCCCTTTCAGAAGAGCCATAAGGTTTGGCTAACTTTAAAAATGCTGAGAAGCTAAACAGAAGCAAAAGTACACAGTGATATACCTATCTCGAGAAATACTTAATATAATGTGGATTTTATATTACTTAGTTGTTATTCTTTATTCGCTCACTTACTCCTTTTTCCCCACCAAAATGAGAATATATATATATGTTCATATATGTGTATGTGTATGTATATATATGTGTGTGTGTGTGGGTGTATGTATGTATATATGTGTATATGTGTATGCATATGTATATGTGTGTATGTATGTATATATAGGAGGGGTACACAGGGAAATCTTTTCTGTGTAATGGATTTGTTCACTGACTTTTATGAATACTGCAATGGGGGCCCTCAACTCACAAGTAGGAGGGGTTATCCCCCACAGCTGGACATTTCCTCTAGCTCTACGCAGGGTCATTTACTAGAGACCTCAGCCTTGGAATCACACGTTCGTTGCCATTTTTGTTATTATTTGAGTTTCTTGGTTCTTATTTGTTCAGGGAGTAGATCGATTAAGTTTTATTCTAATTTCAATGATTCATTGACAGATAAATACAGATGGCTAAGGACAAGGTAAAATTCATTTATTTTAATGTAAATGGGCTATTAAATCCAATCAAACATGAGAATTTTATCCAAAATGAAAAAAGAACAAGCCCATGTAGTATATTTACAGGAAACTCATTTAAGTGATAATGAGCATAAAAAACTGAAGAGAATGGGCTTCACTAATCTGTTTTTCTCCTCGTATAAATCAGGACATAGGAGAGGAGTTACTATTCTTATCTCAAGTAAGTTAAATTTTGAAAAAATATTCGAAATGGGAGATAAAGAAGGTAGATATATTCTGGTAAGGGGGTATATAGACGGCAATTCAGTTACTCTATTGAATATATACGCACCTCCAGGAAGTGATATTGGTTTCTTTCAGAAAATTGCCGATATTATGGTAACGGAAACAGAAGGTCTCCTGATAGGTGGGGGAGACTTAAATTTACAATTACAACCAAACTTAGACTCTTCCAATAGAAAAACCTATGAAACAAAATCTTTACATAAGAAAGTTAATACACTTTTTGAGGATGTTGGTTTAATTGATATATGGAGGGACCTTTTCCCTGACAGAAGGGATTACACTCATTATTCTGCTCCACCTTCTGTATATACAAGAATAGACTATTTCATGACATTTGGAAAAGACAAAGACAAAATAAACACCTGTGGAATTGGGACAATTGATGTAAGTGACCATGCACCTATATATTTATCTGTTGATTTTGACCTACAACCAAAGAATACTATTTGGAAACTAAATTCAAGTCTACTCAATGATCCGTACTTTAAGGAACAAATTAAAAAAGAAATTGGTCTCTACTTAGAATTTAATGATAATGGAGAGGTTTCACCTCCCATTTTATGGGATACTCTGAAGGCTGTCTTAAGAGGGAAAATTATAGCGATATCTTCATATAAGAAAAAAAAGGAATAAAACATTAGAGGAATTACAAAATAGGCTGAAGGAACTAGAGAAAAAACACAAATTGAATTTGGCACAGGATACATTAGGGGAAATTAAAAAAATTAGGAATGAAATAAATAATTTGGCTATGCAAGAAATCAGGAAAAACTTATTGTTTCTAAAACAGAGACATTATGAAAGTGGATCGAAATCTATGAAAATACTGGCGTGGAAACTGGAAAAAAAAGATAGCAGAAAATACAATTCATAGAATTAGGGACCCAAGAACAAAAATGATAAAAAATAGGCTAAGTGAAATTCAAGAAGCTTTTGAAGTGTTTTACAAAACGCTATATTCCAAAGTTCCAGAGGGAAGTATAACCCAAATTGACACCTTCTTGAATTCTCTAGAGTTACCCACTTTAAGCAAAGAACAAAATAGGATGACTGCTGACATAACTGAAGTTGAATTAAAAGCTGCAATTAGTAGGCTTAAATTAAGCAAGTCACCAGGATCAGATGGGTATACGGCAGAGTGGTACAAAGAATTTAAAAATGAGTTAATTCCTGTTTTACTCCCCACACTGAACTGGGCTCTAAAAAAGGCACAAATGCCACCCAGTTGGAAGGAAGCGATAATCTCAGCTATACCGAAAGAAAGCAAGGATAAAATGGAATGCGGGTCATTTAGACCAATATCCGTTCTTAATGTAGATTATAGGTTATTTACCTCCATCATGGCCAAACGATTAGAGGAGTTTCTACCCATACTGATACGTAATGATCAGACAGGTTTTATACGACAACGCCGGGCTCAAGACAATATACGAAGGATACTTCACATTATGGATCATATACAAAAAAACAAAATCGAAGCAATAGTGATAAGAGTGGACGCTGAAAAAGCATTTGATTCGGTTAATTGGAATTTTCTTTACAGAGTTTTACATAGATTTGGTTTCCAAGACACAATTATTAAAACTATACAGACACTATATGACAATCCTACTGCTAGGATTAAAATCAATGGATATTTATCAAGTAGTCTTACCCTAGAAAGGGGCATGAGAAAGGGTTGTTCATGGTCACCACTACTCTTTGTGCTATATCTGGAACCATTAGCTCAATACATCAGACAAAATGAAGATATCAGGGGAATTACTATTAAAGGGACAGAGCATAAATTGGCTTGTTATACGGATGACATTTTGATCTATCTAGGGCAACCAACATACTCTTTACCTAAATTGATGCAATCCTTTGAACAATATGGTCAATTATCAGGATACAAGATCAACATAGGTAAAACCTAATTACTTTCATATAACTATAGCCTACCAAGAGAAATTGAAAGTCGATATCCCTGGGCATGGCAAAAGATTTGGCAAAATTATCAGAATGCAATTATCTGCCTATATATATATATATATATATATATATATATATATATATATAAAAAAAGAAAGATATAATACAATGGAACCTAATTCCTTTTTTTAGTCTCGGTTCAAGGATTGAATCCATTAAAATGAATATACTGCCCAGACTGTTATATCTCTTCAGACCCTACCAATAGAGGTTAATCAAAATCAATTCAATGAATGGAACAAGATGTTATCAAGGTATATTTGGCAGGGTAAAAGGCCTAGAGTTCGTCTCAAAACTTTGCAATTAGCAAATGAAAAGGGGGATGGGGCTTGCTTTCTCTTAGATTATTATTTTGCAGCACAGTTGAGAGCTGTGATATGTTGGTGCAACCCATCATATGACGCTCAATGGAAAAACATTGAGGAGCGGGTACTTCCCATCCCCATACAAGCAATTTTGGCTGATAACAACCTGCAAAGGCACATAAATACTATTGATAACCCATGGGTGAAATTGACTTTTAAAAAATGGAAAAACACTATAAAAGAATATAATCTAGAGGGAGATATTGCAATTCTTAAATGGTGTGCATATGACACTGATTTTACACCAAGTAAATTGGATGCTAGATTTAAGGACTGGACAGCTAAAGGAATAACAGTTCTTTGCAACATAATGAAAGAAGGAACACTGTTCAGTTTTGAAATACTTAAAGAGAAACACTTATTAGAAAAACAAGATTTTTATCGGTATTTACAGATGCGACAATATGTTAATAAGATGCTTAAAAATGTAACCAGGGCAAATACATGCTTGAAAGAGCTCTTTAGAAAAGCATATAATTCAGATAATGGTAGTAGAATCATTTCAAGCATGTATAAGGGTTTGTCAAATCTTAAAACACATTCGACTTCATACATTAAAACAAAATGGGAGAAGGAAGGAGGGATAATTATATCTGAGGAAGAATGGACAACAGTATGGAGATATCAATGGAAGTGTACCAATTCACAGAAATGGAGGGAGTTTGGATGGAAAAACTTGATAAGATATTTTATTACACCCTCTCAGAAATCCCATTATGATGGTAACCTCCCTGTTTGCTGGAGAAATTGTGGAAATCAAAATGCAAATCATTATCATATTTTTTGGGACTGCCCTGTTATCAAAAACTATTGGAGGGGGATACACAATGCCCTACAAGACATCTTTAAATGTGAAATACCCTTGGAGAGTAAGACCATATATTTTGGATATATACCTCAAGAATGGTTGAAAAGAGATAAATATTTATTGAATATACTTTTGGTGGCTGGTAAAAAGATTCTTACTAGGAAATGGTTATCACAGGAAAGCCCAACTTTAAATACATGGATGGAAATTACAATGGACATTTACAAAATGGAGAAGATAACAGCATCTGTTAATCATAAGCTGGAACAATTTGATTCATACTGGGAAAAATGGTTTAACTACATAATGCCTCATCGGCCTGATTTTATTCTCACAAATCAATGAATCTGTTGTTTAAAAAAAAATCACTCCCTACTTGTACATAGTTATTTCCTTTTGCTTGTTTTTTCTTTCCATTCTTTTCTATAAGTGTATACCCCAGATAAATACTTTGTGGAGATTTTGTGATATATATGATTATATGATGTATATGTACAATGTCTGAAATACATCTTATGGAAATGTTTGTTTGATGAACTTCAATTTAAAAAAAGTAAATTACAGAATGGGGGAGAAATGTGATCCAAGTGACTTTGACTGTGGAATGATTGTTGGTGCCAGACAGGGTGGTTTGAGTATCTCAGGAACTGCTGATCTCCTGGGATTTTCACACACAACAGTCTCGAACTTACGGAGAATGGTGTAGAAAACAAAAAACAGCCAGTGAGTGGCAGTTCTGTGGGTGAAAACACCTTGTTAGTGAGAGGTCAGACTGGTTTAAGTGACAGAGAGGCAACACTTACTCAAATAACCAGTCGTTACAACAGTGGTGTGCAGAAGAGCATCTCAGAATGCACAACACGTCAAACTTTGAAGTGGATGGGCTACAGAGGCAGAGAACCCCACCGGGTTCCACTCCTGCACCTAATACAGTGGCCACTGAGTGTACGATGCAAGGTTATAGAAGAAAATCCTAGGAATACTCTACAGTTCCATTAGCATTTGAAAGAGAAACAACAGATGTCTATTTTGACTGTTTGCTCAATATTTACAATTTTTCTTTTATACCTCTGGTGTTTCCTGATACTTCCCTTCCACAATCCATGCTTTTTCTGACACTTTAATGTGGTATCATTTTGTGGCTGAATTTTTTGCATAATATTCAGCTCATAGCACCTCCTGCGCAATGATTTAAAAATGATCTATTGACAATGGTTATCCTGATTCCAGTCTTCTTTCCCAGAATGTTTTGTCCTCTATCAGCTTATCTTGGTCAAGGAGGCTACATCGTGTTCCCTTAACCCCCTAAGATGTTGGCAGGATGGCTGTGGAGAGTATGTTCCCTCCTGAGCGAGAACCTAGAAGTAGTGGTTCACTGTTTAATAATAAGAGCTCTATTGAGGTAAAGCTAAGGTGACATTTAGAGTGAAAGAGAGATAGAGCCCTTCGACCAGAGAGTCTGTGCTGACCATGAACTGCCCACCTGCACTGATCCCATTTTCTTCTTCCCATGCTCCCCTCAACTCTTCCTGGATTCCTCCATTCTCCCACCAGCGGAGTCTTTGACTAGTTGTTAAGAAGAAGTACAAGAATTCTTGATAAGCAGGGGTAAGTGAGAAAGCAGGGATTCAGGAAAGTCAGTTCAGCCACGATCTTATTAAGTAGACCAGAAGGCTGAAGGGACTGTATGTTCTACTTTTGCTCCTATCTTCTCATGTTCATTCCAGATATTTTGCTTTCCTTTCCAACTCACAGGTCACCCAGCCTTCTGCAAGTCTTCCCTTTCCTAAGAAGCTGTGTTAGGCCACACTCCACATGCTCATACACAGTCATCACCTTCCTCTTCAAAGTAGATATGGGATTTTATGGGAAGTTATGATGGTGAATCTATAGAATTCATTGCCACAGATGGCTGTGGAGGCCAAGCCATTTGGTATATTGAAAGCGGAGGTTGATAATTTCTTAATTAGAAAGGGTGCCAAAAGTTATGGGGGAAAGGCAGGAGAATGATATTGAGAAGGAAATTAAATTAGCCATGATGGAATAACAGAACAGATTTGACAGGCCGAATGGCATAATTCTGCTCCTATGCCTTATGGTCTAAACTTCAACCACTGTCCTCTGTTCTTGCAAGCTGCCTGCACATCTGTTTCCTCCCCAAGGCACTTCAATGCCTTGAGACCCAGTACACAATTTTTTTTCAATATAGAAATACAAAGCCAGTGAAAAAATGGAGAACCAAAGCAGAATTTTTGTTTCCAGCAATAATTAAAACAAACTCCTTGAATAACGGTGTGGCCAAATTGCATTTCATAATCAACATTTCAATAACTTTAATCAACATTTTCTACTTTAGAAACACACACAAAATGCTGGAGGAACTCAGCAGGTCAGGCAGCATCAATGGAATTTGTGTTTTGTGTGTGTGTTGCTCTAGATCTCTAGCATCTGAAAAATCTCTTGTCTTTATTATTTTCTACTTGATGCAGATTCAGAAGAAAAGAGGGAATCTGCGACTGATTGTGTCATCTGCAACACTGGATGCTGAGGTTTGTCTTGCAGTTACCATCTTTACAATCACCCAGAGTGGGTATATTATTCTGCTGATAGGCAATCTGTATTATTGCCAGCAATCATAGCTATGCCTTTTATTATCTGTGTGATCTAGTGCTGCATGGCATCCTCCGACTTAATCTCTGCAACGGCCTTCTACCCTGCAACATTCAATGATCTCTGTGCAGCTTACACTCTTTGACAAGGTGCAAAATCAATGTGAGTCACTCTCCCAATGTTATTGATGGAGGGAACAGGATGCTCAGAAGAACTTCCTATCTATCATAACTCCAGAAAAACAGTGGTTCATTCATGCAGAAAGCAAAGAGACTATTAATGGCTGGTTTGAAACACTGGTATATCCATGCACTAATAAGCAAAATCAGAAGAAGAAACGGTTCTTCTATTTATTCCCAATTTTCTTCAACCTGTGCGAAAGATATAAGTTGTTGGATTTGCTGCCAAAATCTCTCTGTCTTCAACCTCTCCCTCCTCCTCTGAGATACTCCTTAAAACCTATCTCTGATCAAGCTCAAGGTCACCTTCTCTAATCTCCTTATTTGGCTCAGTATCAAATTAAGATTCAAGATTGTTTAATGTCATTTCCAAGTCAATTCAAGTCATATTCATTGTCATTTAACTATATATATACCGTCAAAGGAGATGTTTTCGGACTAGGGTGTAAAGCACAGTAGTACACATGACACACAGTAACCTTGGAAAGTAAGAATGAAATCTACAAATGAATTATGCATAGATAAACGAAGTAAAATGCATAAATTAAATATTGTAGCGTACAGAACAAGTTAACCAGTGACACTCAAATGCGATGCAGCGGGGTGTTCAGAAGCACCTAATGGACTGAAGGAAAAAGCTGTTTCCCATCCTGACCGGTGTGTAGAGGAGAACAAAATAATGGCTACTCTGGGTTCGATGCAGCACAAAAAACACAATAAGCTGACGATCTCAATAATAAAAGATCACTATAAATATAAATACATAAGATAGCTTATATACATTGATTGATAGTACGGCCATAAGGTGACGCTAGGAGGCACAGGAGTGTCCGTACATAAGCTTCACATTGCTGTGAAGTGCCCTGGAACAGCTTGCTGAATTAAAGATGTGATGCAATGCCCTGATCTAAAAGCAGAGCCACACATTGAGGAAGAGACTGAAGGGTCACTTTCTTTCTACATGTTCTGAAAGGCAATGAGGTTCTCGGTTGTGTTATGTAAAACAGAACTGTGAACAGTTCATTCAGTTGTGGATTACTCACCAGTAGTCTATGCTAATTAAATATAAACAGTACTGTGCAAAAGTTTTAGGCACATGTTAAAAATTCTATGAAGTGAATTTTCTATCAAAATAATGAAATGAACAGTTTCTAAATATCAGAAAAATTACTGTAAGAAGCAGTAAACAGTAAAAAAAAAGTAAATCAAATCAATCTTTGGTGAGACACCCTTTGCCTTTTAAACTGCATCAATTTTCTTAGGTACACAGTTGTGCAGTTTTATAAGAAAATCGGCTGGTAGGCTGTTCTAAGCATCTTGGAGAACTTGCCACAGTTCTTCTGCAGACTTTGGTTGTCTTGCTTATTCCTGTCTCTCCAGGTAATCCCAGACAGTCTCAATGATGTTGAGATCAGGGCTCTGTGGAGGCCAAACCATCTGAAACTACACTAAACAAAAACATCTAGACTTTTGCACAGAATTGTACTTTGTGGGTTTGAACTTTTGTGGGCGTTCTCTGGATCATACAACCTAATGAGCAGAAACCCCAAAGAAATGTCATTTGGGGTTTGTGTGATTTGGATGGAAGTTGCAGCAGACAAGCTATGTCAAGTGATTTCCAGTCTACACTGAGCTTGTTGATTTCACCTGGTAGATCTCTACGTGTCCCCCAATAATGTCACGTGAGTTTCAGTCATAAAGTTTGCAATATGCTACTGTGAAAAAGAGATTAATGGTGCAAACTACTTCATAATATTTATTTTTGTTGGATTTCTTCATGCTTTTGGTAATCTCCACTTTTATTTAAAATCCATGATGGTCTGTTTTTTGTTACTTATTTACTTTCAGAAATTTCGAAATTTCTTCAATCTGAATGAGACTGCAGACCCCAGTAAGGACACGTGTGCCATCCTCACTGTGGAAGGTCGGATGTTTCCAGTTGATATTTTTTATACCTTAAGGTACATTTAACCTTCTTTCAGTAGTGGTAAGCACAAATCTTAGGTTCATGGTGAAACTGTCCTTTTAGAAAATTATATTAACTTTTGTTACAGCCAATTATTGTCGTTACTGGAGAGGGTCCAGAGGAGGTTCACAAGATCCTGGTTTTGAAAGGATTAATGTGTGAGGTCTGTTTGATAGTTCTGGGCTGTACTTACTGGAGATTCGAAAAATGAGGGGGGAATCTCAATGAAACCTGCTTAATATTGAGAAGTCTGGATAGAGTGGATGTGGAGAGGATGTTTTCTACCATGAGAAAGTCTAGGACTGAAGGGCACAGGCTCAGAATACAAGGTTATCCCTTTAGAACAGAGATGAAGAAGTATTTCTATCACCAGAGGATGGTGAATCTATGTAATCCATTGCCACGGATGGCATTGGAGGCCAAGTCATTGGATATATTAAAGCAAGGTTAATAGGTACTTGATTAGTAAGGGCATCAAAGGTTATGGAGATAAGGCTGGAGAATGACGTTGAAAGGGATTATATGTCAGCCATGATAGAATAGCAGAGCGGGAGAGGAATCAATGTGTCAAATGGCCCAATTCTACTCCTATGTCTTATGGCTCCAAGGAGAGCAATCCCAGTTTCTGCAACTCAAGTCCCTCTTCTCTGGAATAATTCTCATAAATTTCTTCTGTTCACCAAGACATTTCAGGTTAAAATTCAGCTGCACTGCTCTGGTCTCATAATCATATTCTTCAAACACATGAGATTCTGCAGACAAAGGAATATTCAATAGGCAGAGGAGGGCAGGGAAGCTCATTAAGATTTAAATAAAATTTGGATCAGTACATGAATGGGAGGGGTATGGAGGGCTATAGTCCAGATGCTGGTTGATGGGACGATGCATAATAATAGTTTGGCACAGACTAGATGGGCTGAAGGGCCTGTTTTTGTTCTGTAGTGCTCTATGACTGGATCTTTAAAATCTGGCTTTGTCTAGACAGAACAGTTAGAAAAACTGCTCCCATTGTCAGAGAGCTCATTTAACATAGAACAAAGGAAATCAGGAAACAGATTTGAAGGAAATCTTTTTATGTAATCGAGAGATTAGGATCTGGAATGAACACCCTGGACTTGGATTATCAGTAGTGTACATTGTTAATTTTTCCACGCTCACTAAAGTTAATATAAAACTCTTCAAACCCTTAGCTGACTGTTCCAAGCAGCATGCACCAAATGGTGGAGGAACTCAGCAGGCCAGGGAGCATCTATGGAAAAAAGTTCAGTCGACGTTTTGGGCCAAGACCCTTTGGCAGGATGCAAAGATCTAGTCCTGCTGAAGGGTCTCGGCCCGAAACGTCGACTGTACCTTCTCCCACAGATGCTGCTTGACCTGCTGAGTTCCTGCAGCAGTTTATGTGTGTCGCTTGGATTTCCAGCATCTGCAGATATTCTCGTGTTTGCTGATTGTTCCAATTTTGTTTGTCTTTTCTTCTCAGCCCTGTTCCAGATTATCTGAAAGCCACAGTGGATACCATCACAAAGATCCACCAGAATGAGGCTGATGGGGATATCTTAGCATTTCTCACAGGCCAGGTACTTTCCCACTGTCTATTTATATAGCAGACAAAACAAAAAAAGATCAGTTGGTGTAGATAATTGGGACGGCAGAGTGGAGATACATCTCTACCAAAGGAGGTGTCAGGCACTCCATCCCTCTTGTTAGCCTGCAGGTCATCCTTGGGCGAGGTGTAGCACCTGCTTAGCCCCACTCCCCACCAATCAGGGTCACGTGAAATCATGGGACCAGGTGGTGGATGGTCGTATGAGCAGCTGGTGCATATCGCGAGTCCTGGTTATGCAATCAATGACCTTAGGCAGCCTATCTCTGAAGAGTATTGATAATGGCTGGGGTCACTCGTCTTGTAAAGACACTGCCCAGAAGAAGGCAAAGGCAGACTACTTCTGTAGAAACATTTGCCAAGAGTATAATCATGGAAATGGAAATACCATGATCACCCGTGTCATATGACACGGCACATAATGATGATGATGATAGTGTGTGGATAAGGATGAAGATTAATCTCTTTACCTTTGGTTTTGTGATCCCCGAATGAATGGAAGCATTGTAAAGGAAAGTGACTTACATTTCTATGATGCCTTTCGTGATACTTTCAGTGTGTCACAAGGTACTTTGCAATCAATAATGAGCTTGTGAAGTACAGTCATTTTTGCAAACCGTGGCAGGTAACATATGCATAAAGACTTCCACAAATCATAAAGTGATAAATAGCAGAAAATCTGGTTTGGAACGTCTCTAGAGGGATTAATGTTAGTCAGAGGGTAATTCCCCTGTTCTTCAAAACAGTGCTGTGGAATTTTTACATTTGTGTGGTTTAATATCTCATCTGAAAGATGACATCTACAACACTAGCATTCACGCTGTATTATATTAGAATGATAAATTTGATTTTAGAGCAGTGGTTCCCAAACTGGGGTCCACAGATCCCTTTTTTAATGGTATTGGTCCATGACATTAAAAAGGTTGGGAATCTGTTTTAGAATAAAACACACAAAGTGGCGGAGGAGCTCAGCAGGTCAGGTCACATCCACGGAGGAGAAGAAACATTTGACGTTTTGGGCTGAGATCCATTTTGGACTGGAAAGGAAGGGGCAAGCAGCCACAATGAGGGGGGAGGAGGTGATAGGTGAGAACAGGTGAGGGGAAGGTGAATGGGTGGGGGAGGGGAAATTAAGTGAGAAGCTGGGAGGTGATAGGTGGAAAAGGTAAAGGGCTGAAGAAGGGGAAATCTGATAGGAGAGGAAAGTGGACCATGGGAGAATGGGAAGGAGGAGGGTCACCAGATGGAAGTTTTGGGCAGATGAGAAGAGAAAGGGTAACTCGAGCAGGATGGGGAATGAAAAAGCAGAGAAGGGGGAGAAGGTGAGAAATTACTAGAAGTTGGAGAAATCAATGTTCATGCCGTCAAGTTGGACGCTACCCGGACCGACTGTATGTTCCTCATCCAAACTGTTAGTAGCCTCATGGTAGCATTAGAGGAGGCCATGGTCCGACATGTCGGAATAGGAACGAGGAGTGGATTTAAAATAGCTGGAGGCAGCTGTTGCAGTTAACCGACATTTATTTTTGTGCTAAAATCTCTGGTATGGGACCAGTATCCAGGCCAGTACTGAACCTCAAGAGAGAGAATTTCTAAGGGATAGCTTTTTAGAACAGCTTGTTGTTGAGCCCACTAGGGAATTGGCTGTGTTGGAGTGGTTGATGTGCGATGATCCGGAGGTGATGAGAGAGCTTAAGGTTAAGGGACCCTTAGGGAACAGGGATCACAATATAATCGATTTCACTTTGAAATTTGAGAAGGAGAAACTAAATTCCAAAGTGTCGGTATTTCAGTGGAATAAAGGACATTACAGTGGCATGAGAGGGGAACTGGCCAAGGTTGACTGGAAAGGAACACTAGCAGGAAAGACAGCAGAGTAGCAATGGCTGGAGTGTCTGCGAAAAATGAGAGAAGAGCAAGACAGATATATTCCAAATAAGAAGAAATTTTTGAATGGAAGAAGGACACTACTGTGGCAGAGAAGTGAAGTCAGAGCCAAAATAACAGCAAAAGAGAGGGCATACAAGGAAGCCAAAGCTAGTGGGAAGATAGAGGATTGGGAAGCTTTTTAAAAACTTGCAGAAGGTTGACCTACAACCAAAGAATACTATTTGGAAACTAAATTCAAGTCTACTCAATGCTCCCTATTTTAAGGAACAAATTAAAAAAGAAACTGGTCTTTACTTAGAGTTCAATGATAATGGAGAGGTTTCACCTCCCATTCTATGGGATACTCTGAAGGCTGTCTTAAGAGGGAAAATTATAGTGATATCTTCATATAAGAAATAAATAAGGAATAAAACATTAGAGGAATTACAAAATAAGCTGAAGGAACTAGGAAAAAAATCACTAATTGAGTTTGGCACAGGGTACATTAGAGGAAATTTTAAAAATTAGGAATGAAATTAATAGTTTGGCTACACAAGAAATCAGGAAAAGTTTAATGTTTCTGTAACAGAGACACTATGAAAGTGGATTTAAATCAATGAAAATACTGACATGGAAACTAAAAAAAAAGATAGCAGAAAATACAATTCATAGAATTAGGGATCCAAGAACAAAAGTGATAAAAAAAATAAGCTAGGTGAAATTCAAGAAGCTTTTGAAGTGTTTTACAAAACTCTATTTCCAACGTTCCAGGGGAAGCATAACCCAAATTGACACCTTCCTGAATTCTCTAGACTTACCCACTTTAAGCAAAGATCAAAATAGAATGATGACTGCTGACATAACTGAAGCTGAACTAAAAACTGTAATTAGTAGGCTTAAATTAAGCAAGTCACCAGGATCAGATGGATATATGGCAGAGTGGTATAAAGAATTTAAAAATGAGTTAATTCCTGTTTTACTCCCCACACTGAACTGGGCTCTAAAAAAGGCGCAAATGCCACCCAGCTGGAAGGAGGCGATAGTCTCAACTACACCAAAAGAAGGCAAGGATGAAATGGAATGCGGGTCATTTAGACCAATATCTGTTCCTAATGTGGATTATAGATTATTTACCTCCATCATGGCCAAACAATTGGAAGAGTTTCTACCCACACTGATACATAATGATCAGACAGGTTTTATACAACAACGCCAAACACAAGACAATATATGAAGGACACTTCATATTATGGATCATATACAAAAAAATAAAATTGAAGCAATAGTGATAAGCGTGGATGCTGAAAAGGCATTTGATTCGGTTAATTGGAATTTTCTTTACAGAGTTTTACATAGATTTGGTTCACATGACACAATTATTAAAATTATATAGCCACTATTTGACAATACAACTGCTCAGATTAAAATCAGTGGATATCTATCAAATAGTTTTATCCTAGAAAGGGGCACGAGACAGGGTTGTGCATGGTCACTGCTACTCTTCGCATTATATCTGGAACCATTAGCTCAACACATCAGACAAAATGAAGATATCAGGGGAATTACTATTAAAGGGTCAGAGCTTAAATTGGCCTGTTACATTTTGATGACATTTTGATCTATCCTGGGCAACCAACATACTCTTTACCTAAATTGATGCAATCTTTTGAACAATATGGTCAATTATCAGGATACAAGATCAACATAGGTAATTACTTTCATATAACTATAGCCTATCAAGAGAAATTGAAAGTAGATATCCCTGGGTATGGCAAACAGAGTCTTTCAAATATTTGGGCATCATTATGCCAAAAGATTTGGCAAAATTATCAGAATGCAATTATTTGCCTATATATAAAAAAAATAAGAAAGATATAACACAATGGAACCTAATTCCTTTTTTTAGTCTCGGTTCAAGGATTGAATCCATTAAAATGAATATATTGCCCAGACTATTATATCTCTTTCAGACCCTACCAATAGAGATTAATCAAAATCAATTCAATGAATGGAACAAAATGTTATCAAGATATATATGGTAAGGCAAAAGGCCTAGGGTTCATCTCAAAACTTTGCAATTAGCCAAGGAAAAGGGGGGGATGGAACCTATCTTCTCTTAGAGATTATTATTTTGCAGCACAATTGAGAGCTGTGATATGTTGGTGTAACCCATCATATGACACTCAATGGAAAAACATTGAAGAGAGGATACTTTCCATCCCCATACAAGCAATTTTGGCTGATAGTAACCTACAAAGGTACATAAATACTATTGATAACCTTGGGTGAAATGGACTCTTAAAATATGGAAAACTATTATAAAAGAATATAAACTAGAGGGAGATATTGCAATTCTTAAATGGTGTGCATATGACTCGAATTTTACGCCGACTAAACTGGATGCTAGATTTAAGGACTGGACAGCTAAAAGAATAACAGTTCTTTGCAATATAATGAAAGAAGGAATACTGTTCAGTTTTGAAATGCTTAAAGAGAAACACTTATTAGAAAAACAAGACTTATCGGTATTTACAGATGCGACAGTATGTTAATAGGAGGGTTAAAATGTAACCAAGGCAAGTACATGTTTGATAGAGCTATTTAGAAAAGCATATAATTCAGATAACGGTAGTAGAATCATTTCAAGCTTGTATAAGAGTTTGTCAAATCTTAAAACACATTCGACTTCATACATTAAAACAAAATGGGGAAGGAAGGAGAGATAATTATATCTGAGGAAGAATGGACAATAATATGGAGGTATCAATGGAAGTGTAGCCGTTCACAGAAATGAAGGGAGTTTGGATGGAAGAACTTGATAAGATATTTTATTACACCCTCTCAGAAATCCCATTAAGATGGTAACCTCCTTGTTTGCTGGAGAAATTGTGGAAATCAAAATGCAAACCGTTATCATATTTTCTGGGATTGCCCCGTTATCAAAGACTATTGGAGTGGGATACACAATGCCCTACAAGACATCTTTAAATGTGAAATACCCTTAGAAAGTAAGACCATATATTTTGGGTATATACCTCAAAAGTGGTTGAAAAGAGATAAATATTTAATGAATATACTTCTGGTGGCTGGTAAAAAGACTCTCACCAGGAAATGATTATCAAAGGGGAGCCCAACTTTAAACGCATGGATGGAAATTACAGTGGACATTTACATAATGGAGAAGATAACAGCGTCTATTAATCATAAGTTGGAACAATTTGATTCATACTGGGAAAAACGGTTTAACTACATAACACCTCATAGGCCTGATTTTATTCTCACAAATCAATGAATATGTTGTAAAAAAAGATCACTCCCTACTTGTACATAGTTTTCTCCTTTTGCTTGTTCTTTCTTTCCTCTCTTTTCTATAAGTGTATACCTCAGGTAAATATGTGATTTGTGGCAAATATTAATATATGATATATATGTACAGTATCTGAAATACATCTTATGGAAATGTTTGATGATGAACTTCAATAAAAAGTTCAATAAAAAATAAATTGCAAAAGGAAACTAAGAAGGTCATTAGGAAGGAAAAGATGAATTATGAAAAGGAGCTGGTGACTAATATCAACGAAGATACTAAAAGCTTTTTTAAGTATATAAAGGGTAAAAGAGAATTGAGAGTAGATATAGGACGAATAGAAAATTGCACTGGAGATAATGTAATGAGGAACGCAGAGATGGCAGAGGGACTGAATGCTATTTTGCATCAGTCTTCACATTGCTGCAGTATACTGGACATTCAAGAGTGTCAGAGAAGTGAAGTATGTGCAGTGAAAATTACAACTGAGAAGGTGCTTAATGAGAAGAAACTCAGTGGTCTGAGGTTGGATAAATCTCCTGGACCTGATGGAATGTACCTTTGGGTTCTGAAGGAAGTAGCTGGAGAGATTGCGGAGACATTAACAATGATCTTTCAAGAATTGATAGATTCTGACATTGTACCGGATGACTGGAATATATATTACTCTGCTATTTAAGAAGGGTGGAGGCAGCAGAAAGGAAACTATAGACCTGTTAGCCTGACATCAGTGGTTGAGAGGTTATTGGAATCGCTTGTTATGGATAAGATTACAGTGTACCTGGAGGCACATGACGAGAAAGGCCAAAGTCAGTATAATTTCCTGAAAGGAAAATCCTGCTTGACTAACCTGCTGTAATTTTTTGAGGAAATTACAAGCAAGGTAGACAAAGGAGATGCAGTAGATGTGGTGTACTTGGATTTTCGGAAGGCCTTTGACAAGGTGCCGCACATGAGGTTGCTTAGCAAGATAGAATTACAGGGAAGTTACTAACATGGGTGGAGCATTGGCTGATCGGCAGAAAACAGAGAGTGGGAATAAAGGGATCCTAACTTGACCGGCTGCTGGTTACCATTGGAGTTCCACAGTGGTTGGTGTTGGGACTGCTGCTTTTTACGATGTGTGTCAATGATTTGTGGCTAAATTTGCCAATGTTACAAAGTTAGGTGGAGGAGCAGGTAGTGTTGAGGAAACAGAGAGCCTGCAGAGGGACTTAGATAGTTTAGGGGAATGGGCAAAGAAGTGGCAAATGAAATACAGTGTTGGAAAGTGTATGGTCATGCACTTTGGTGGAAGAAGTAAATGGACAGACTGTTATTTAGATGGGGAGAGAATTCAAAATGCAGAGATGCAAAGGGAATCCTTGTGCAGGATACCCTAAACGTTAACCTCCAGGTTGAGTCAGTGGTGAAGAAGATGAATGCAATGTTAGCATTCATTTCTAGAGGTATAGAATATAGGAGCAGGGATCTGATGTTGAGGCTCTATAAGGCACTTGTGAAACCACACTTGAAATATTGGGTACAATATTGCGCTCCTTATTTTAGAAAGGATATACTGACATTGGAGAAGGTTCAGAGAAGATTCATGAGAATGATTACAGGAATGAAAGGGTTACTGTATGGGGAACGTCTGGCAGCTCTTGGGCTCTATTCCCTGGAGTTCAGGAGAATGAGGGAGATCTCTTAGAAACATTCTGAGTGTTAAGAAGCCTGAACAGATTAGATATGGCAAAGTTATTTCCTATGGTAGGGGAGACTAGGACAAGAGGGCACATCTTCAGGATTGAAGGATGTGTCCATTTAGAACAGAGATGCGGAGAATTTACCTTAGAGAGTAGTAATTCTATGGAATTTGTTGCCACAAATCATTGGGTGTATTTAAGGCAGAGATAGATAGGCTCTTGATTAGCCAGGGCATCAAAGGGTATGGGGTGAAAGCAAGGGATGACTAGAAGAATTGGATCAGCCCATGATTGAATGGCGGAGCAGTCTCGATGGGCCGAATGACCTACTTCTGCTCCTATATCTTATGGTCTTATGATCTTATAGAGAGATTTTGATAAGAACTTTGTGCTGTTTACCTATGAATACTAAACTTTGAAAATGAAGTCACAGAATGTCTGAAATACTCTGCAGTTCAAGCAGTGTCAACAGATGGAAGTAGCAATAACATGCCTGTTTAATGATGTTTCATCAGAGCCTGGAAATGTTGGAGATAAACAAATATTACGTAAGTTAAAAAGAAAAGGGGTAGGGAGTAAAGAATACAATGGAAGGTGTTTGAAATGCAGAGGAGATTAGACACAAGAGATTCTGCAGATGCTGGAAGTCCAGAGCAACAAACACAAAATACTGGAGAACTCAGCAGGTCAAGCAGCATCTATGGAGGGGAATAAGCAGTCAATGTTTTGGGCCGAGACTATTTCCCCTCCATTGCTGCTGAATGACCTGCTGAGTTCCTCCAACATTTTGTGTTTGTTGCCAAAGAGATAAAATTATGGTGAAGTACATTTTGAAAGAGAAAGGATTTCAAACAATACAGTCTTCCCCTAAATAAACTATTTTAATTAGCCATTTTTTTCTTTTCTGAAGTTTTACCAAATGCCATTATTCTCCAGCATTTTAGACAATCAAGCATTGTTTAGGTGCAAATATTAGCAAGCGCTTTGGTGCACAGGTGAGCTTGTCCAAATCTGATCTGTTTTTACATATTGTACATATTCTTGTGCTCTAAATAGAACACTGGCCAGTGACAAAGAACAGGAAGCTTGGCTGGGTTTCCTGTCTGTGGTCTGAGTGTCAATTGTCAGAACATGAGTGCCACTGCATGACAGGTATTTATTGCCCATCCTAAGTTGGCCTAGACACAGTGTTGGGTCTTTCTGAGCCTCTGCAGTCAATAAAATGATGATGGTGATTTCCCACCGTGCTTTTAAATAGAGAATAACACACGTAAAATGCTGGAAGTCCTCATGGAGAGTCAAAGTTACGGGCTGAGACCTTTTGTCAGGACTGGAAAAGGAAAGGGGGGAAGAAGCCGTAATGAAAAGATGGGAGAAGAGGGGAAAGGAGTACAAGGTAGAAGAGGATTTCTGAAGCCAGGTGTGCGGGGGAGGGGGGGGGTGGTGAATTGGGAAGCTGGGAAGTGATAGGTGGAAAAATTAAAGGGCTGAAGAAGGAATATGATAGGAGGGAAAAGTGGACTGTGAGAGAAAGGGAAGGAGGAAAGTCACCAATGGGAGGTGATAGGCAGGCAATGAGAAGCGGTAAGAGGAAGGCCAGAGTGGGGAATGGAAGAAGAAGGATGGTGAAAATTACCAGAAGTTGGAGAAATCGGTGTCCATGCCATCAGGTTGGAGGCTATCCAGACAGAACATGAGGTGTTGCTCCTCCAACTTGAGATTTTAAATAGGGAAATTGAGGAATTTGACCCAATATCAGGAAATAGCAGTAATTATTTTGTCCAACTAGTGAAGTTGCTGGTGTTTCCATGCACCTGCCCTTATTTTCCCAATCCAGGTTGGACAATTCTGTGAAAGCATCTTGTTGGAGAATTTAGAACCGATCAAACAAACACAAAGTAGGCAAAGACCTCAAAACTAGTTACTGCCTTTATTTTGTGAGATCACGGGGAGCCGTCCCTCCAGGGAACAACGACTCCACCAATGCAAGGTTACAGTTCAAATGCATACAGCACATCTAATCACGTTAGGTTAGCAGGTCTCGAGACACTGTTTCCGCAATTTACACAAAATTAACACCTACGCAATTGGTTCCTCATTAATCAGAGTACAAAACAAGCCGTTAATCACGTTGCCTCTCAGATGAGGGTTAACGGTTCCTCATTAATAACATGATCTATTGCTAGTTAGTACAAGTAAGATAGACCTATTCTGCTTCATGTCATGCTATCCCGATGATTCTGTTAACCCTTAATCCTCAAGCTTTATTTTTTTTTTCCCCACACATCTTCTCCATTGATGCATTGTATCCCAACAACTGCTATGATGTGTGGGTGACTGGGGGAATGAAGGTTAAGAGAAAGAATGGGCAGATGGTAAAGCAGTGTACTCACTCACAATTATGGTCAAGCCTTTTCTATGTGACTGATCTTCTGATTAACCTCAGAACCAAAGAAGCTACTGAATACTTGATGTAAAGGGTCACAATATTACTTAATCCTTAATTTAATCAAAGTTTAGAATCACGTCTACTTATTTGCTTGTATTAATTTTATAGCTTATAGTCAGTTTTAAGATTAAAAATTTATTGACAATATAAGCCCCAGGAGCAGAATTGAGCCATTCGGGCCCATTGAGTCTGATCTGCCGTTCCATCATGGCTGATATATAATCCCTCTCAACCCCATTCTCCTGCCTTCTCCCCATAACTTTTGACACCCTTACTAATCAGGCAACTATGAGCCTCCACTTTAAATATACCCTATGACTTGGCCTCCAGTGCTGTCTGTGGCAATGAATTGCATGGATGCACCACCATCTGGCTAAAGAAATTCCTCCTCATCTTTGTTCTAAAAGATCGTCCTTCCACTTTGAAATTTGTGCCTTCTGATCCTAGAGTCGCCCACTATAGGAAACATCCTCTGCACCTCCACTCTATCTAGACCTTTCAATATTCAATAAATTTCAATGAGATTGCCCCTCATTCTTTCAAATTCCAGCGAGTACAGGCCCAGAGCCATCAAATGCTCCTCATGTGTTTACTTTTCATTCACAGGATTATTTTCGTGAACCTCTTCTGGACCCTTTCCAATGTCAGCACATCCTAAAGAGGCCAAAACAGCTCACAATGCTGCAAAGGCAGCCTAAGCAATGCTCCATAAAGCCTCAGCATTACATCCTTCTATATTTTATATAAAATATCATCGACCATAAGACATAGCAGCAGAAATACGCCATTCAGCCTGTTGAGTCTGCTCTGACATCCAGTTCTATCCTCTCAAAATGAATGCTAACATTGCATTTTTCTTCCTTACTTCCAACCCAACCTGCAAATTAATCTTTAGAGAATGCTGCACTAGGACTCCCAAGTCTCTTCACACCTTCAATTTATGAATTCACTCTGTTCAGAAAACAGTCCATTCGTTTATTGTCCAAGTATGCAGGTATTTCAAGAGTGTGTCCATTTAATCTTAACTGGAGCTCTCTTCCTTGGTCTTTGGACTGTCCTGTTGCCTTTTATTCAGTGAGAACAAAAACTCTCTATAGATACAAACATGAAAGAATTCATCTGAGCTTCCAACTTGACAAATTCGATCGAACTGCACTACCATTGTCCCACTATGTTTGTTCTCCTGGCTATTCCATCTCCATGCTGTTCTTTTCTGCTTTTGGTGTCCTGTTAGCTCTTCTCTCCGTGTGATATGTTATTTCTCTCTCCACGACATCCTCATCAGGTTTTGCTATCCTGCTGCTATTCACACCTTTTCCTGCTGCAGCCAACTTCCCAGCACATTCCTTGAGCAGCAGCCAATATACTAGTTCTCCCCTGTGATTACAGTCTGCCTTGTTTTAAAACGCGTGCTTCAATTAAAATAAGAGTTCATGCACTAGAACACAATTTTTATATATTACAGATGAAATACATTGTTTGGTGTTTATAATATCTGGCAGTGTTTGATAAATAGCCAACTCGGGGCTAAAGTCGACAGAGTCCAATGATTTTGTTTTCTCTCCTGCAGCCTGGTTGGGGAAAGGTGACTTTGTTGCTAGGCAACCAAGTGGTATTGGCCTCTAGTCTCCCTTAAGGAGAAGAATGGATCCAATGCCAACGTAAATACTATCTCTAGTAACTTTCATATTGATTCACTTGAAATAAAAATAAAGTGATTAATTTATATCACAGATCTAACTAAATGTAAGACATTCTGCAGATGCTGGGAATTCAGAGCAACACGCACAAAATGTTGGAAGAACTCAGCAGGCCCAGCAGCATCTATGGAGAGGGATAAACAGTCGACCCTTTGGGCTGACGCTCTTCAGCAAGAGTAAGAAAGCAAGGAGGAAGAAGCCAGAATAAGAAAGTGGGGGAAGGGATGGAACAGGTGCTAGGTGAAGCCAGGTGTGAGGGAAGGTGGGTGGTTTGTGATGGGGGAAGAGAGATGATAGGTGGAAAAAGAGCTGGGTTGCTATCAAAGTTCAAAGTAAATTTATTATCAAAGTACATATATGTCACCATATGCAGCCCTGAGATTAGTTTTCTTGCAGGCATTCACAGTGGATACAAAGAATTACAATAAAATCAATGAAAAATTATACTTAAGACTGACAAACAACCAATCTGCTAAAGAAGACAAACTGCATATACAAAAAAGCAAATATTAATAATAACAGTAAATAATTAAGTAAATGCATAATACTGAGAACATGAGTTGTAGAGTCCTTGAACGTGAGTCCATATGTGTGCAACCGGTTCTGTGTTGAGGTGAGTGACGTTATCCATGCTGGTTCAGGAGCCTAATTGTTGAAGGATAATAACTGTTTTTGAACCTTTTGTAACTATATAACTATTTCTAGCATTTCTAGTTTGCTATATAACTAATATAGCAAGCTAGAAATGATAGAGTAGTAAATATTTTTTGATGAAAATCATGTTTTTTACAGTTATTATGGATGTTTGAACTTAATCCAGCCAGCTCCTCTTGACTGCAGAGTGCCAGTTGCTGACAATGCAGTATTCTCATCTCCTGCAATATTTACTGCGGAACACTGTGTGAGCAGAGTTTCACAGATGCTGCCCAGCATCTGGTAGCTTGGCCAAGTGATAATTTGTGCATGAGAGGTCAGTGAAGGGTGGTAATTGGTTGGAACAGGGGGGGTCACTAGCTTGAAAAAAAACCTGCTTGTTTTGATGCTGATGTGACTTTAGCTGTCGGAGCCATCTCAAGTCTCTGACATGCTATCTGATTTACCTCAGGATAACAACAAAGCAGGGCGCTTATTATAGGTTAGGCAGACCAAAAAAAATTGAAATGCCAATTCCCTTTTTATTCCCAGTAATTCCTTTGGCAAAACTTCATGCCTTGGATGTTGGATGAGGATGGGAGACCATAAGATGTAGGAGAAGAATTAGGCATTTGGCCTATCGAGTCTGCTCCGCCATTCCATCATGGCTGATTTATTATTCCACTGAACCCCATTCTCTTTCCTTCTTTGATGACCTTTCTAATCAAGATTAGTGGCAGGGAGGAGATGTGTCTCTACCAAAAGATGGTGCTCCTTCCCTCTGCTAGCCTGCAGGTCTCCCTTAGGCAAGGTGTAGCACCTGCTTAGCCCCCAGATAAGGCTCACATGAAGCCATAGGAGCAGGTGGTGGATGGTCGTATGAACAGCTGGTGCATATCACAAGTCCTGGTTATGCAACCACTGACACCAGGCAGACAATCTCTGAAGAGTATTGATAATGGCTGCGGTTACCCGACTTGTAAAGACACTGCCCAGGAGAAGGCAATGACAAACCACTTCTGTCAAGAACAATCAAGAAAAATTTGCCAGGTACAGTCATCGTCATGGAAAGAGCACGATCGCTCACATCATGTGACATGGCACATAACAAACACCCTGATTAATCAAGAACCTATCAACCCCTACTTTGAAAATACCCAGTGACGGCCTCCATAGCCATCAGTGGCGATGAATTCCACAGAATCACCACCCTCTGGCTAAAGAAATTCCTGATTACCTCTGTTCTAGAGGGATGTCCTTCTATTCTGGTGCTGTGAAAGCAGTGGGTCAGAGTCCACTTTGAGGAACACTCATAATCTTGATTTATGACGGAAGATGCTAACTTGTGTGAGGTATTTTGCATGTTGGGTGCCTACTGATTAGCATGTGTGAACAAATGCAGACAAGCTGAAAATAAGGCATTGTGTCTCCTTCCTTTATATGAAAGAAATCTTGCTGATGCTGAACAGTTGGGTTTCAGGGTATAAAGATTAATTTTATTCAGTATTTTATCAAAGCATTTTGCAGTTGCCTACTTCTGATGAAATGTGTATTGTTTGGCAAATCTTAGTACACTTGCTAAGCATATGCATACTTAATTTGAATCTTGTTATATGCCATTTAAACAGTCTCTCTGTGGTAAGGCTGGGAGTAACGGATGTCTGTTCTTAAGATAATATAACTTTAATTCCTTCTGCACTATTTTTAACATATTGGTCTATATAGTTTTGGGGGAGGCGGCACGGTAGCTTAGCGACTAGCATAACGCTATTACAGTACCAGCGACCTGAGTTCAATTCCATCGCTGTCTGTAAGGAGTTTGCAAGTTCTCCCTGTGATCAGTTTTCCTCCGGGTGCTCCAGTCTCCTTCCATGTTCTACAGATGTATGGATTAGTAGGTTAATTGATCACATGGGCATAATTGGGCAACGTGGTCTGGTTGGGATGGAAGGGCCTGTAACTGTGTTGTGTCTCTAAATGAAAAATAAAGACAAAATTATGTTAATGGAATTGTTGACCTACTTATTTGGAAAGAGGACCACAAACTCATCATGCGGCTTGGAGGCTTGTGTGCCCCAGTGACCCAGAGAGCTATGTTGACTTTATGTGTAGGCGCATTCATGCCAAACAGGTCAAAGGGCAGAGGCTTGACTTAAGAGTTGTCCGTGGTCTTCCAGGTTCGGGGGGTTCAGCTCAGGGCTAACTGGTAAAACAAAATTGGTAAGGAAACAGCAATGAAGAACCTTTCTATACAGGCAGAGGTGGAGGACTTTCACTGCTGCCCAAAATGCCAGCGGCGTAACAGGCAATAAGTAAGTAAGTTATTTGGTATGTCTTGGGAGTCCAAACCGAAACTAATGCAGCTGCTTTAACAGGTACATTCAACTATATGCTAAAAATAGATCATAGGGAGAAGTAAAACTGTTGGTATTTTGTAAAAAAGAAGATATATAGAAGTATCAGGCAGAATTGTGAAAGCACAGACTAAATTAGAGAAAGCAAAGTAGCCAAATATTTATCATGGTGTGAATTATTTTTATACGGTGGAGCGAGGGAATACAGAATCACACTGGTCCTTGCACTGAAATTCCTTTACAGCAGTATTTTCATTTGCAGGAGGAAGTGGAGATGGTGGTTTCCATGGTGATAGAGCAGGCCCGAGCTCTTTCTCGCAGCGGGATGAAAAAGCACCTTCGCGTTCTTCCTATGTATGCAGGGCTGCCCTCCAGTGAACAGATGAAAGTCTTTGAACGGATGTCTCCCAACTGCAGGAAGGTGAGATTCAGAAGCAAATCCTCTGTCAGAAATTCCGAGCAGCAATCAGTTCCCTCATTTTCTCTCCATCAGTGCTGAGGGCAATGACTTCTGCCAGGGTGAAAGCCAGTATGTTGCTCTCGATCTCTGAACTGAATACCAAAAAATCAGAATCATAAAATATGTAAGAACAGGTGGAGGCTGTTCTATGATTCAGTTCCTTCTACTTCTTCTGGTCCACATCTACTTTGACACCAAAACGTGCGACAACACCTGCGGGCTGCCCCCAGCACATCCTTTGGTGTGTTGGTTGTTAACACAAACAATGCATTTCACTGCATATTTCAATATATTTATGACAAATGAAGCAGAATCTGAATCCCTAATAACTAATATTAATAAAAATATATCAGTGCCAGATTTAGAATTAACAACCAAATCCAGCAGGAACAATTTGCAATTGAAGGTCATAGTTCCAAATTTTGCTTGTACAAGTTATAAAGTTTAGCCCTCGACTCTGGTCCTATACCTGGAGTGGCAGAATTAGTTTCTCCCTATCTACATTAACAGTTCCTGATATCTTGAAAACTTCAATCCATTACCCAAATCTCTTCAAAACTCCAAAAAAAAAATCAGCCTTGGTTTCTGTATTTTCTCTTTGTAGTTCAAGCTTGCATTCCAACCATCATTTTGGGAAATTTATGATAAACTCTTCTGAAAGTTAATATATCGTTTCTGAGGTGAAGTGACAGCAGTGCCCCAGTATAGAGTGTTCAAACTAACATAACCTCTACCCACTTGCTTTATGGTCATTTAGGTATAAAGGGCAGCATGCCATTAGCCATCTTGAATATTTCTCTGCAATTCCATGACATGTTCATGATAAGTAAATGAAATCTTTGCCCCTTTAGGCCTCAAACATTTTAAATAATGAACTGGTGTTGGGAGTAAAGAGAATATTAAGGGGCCAGAAGTGGAAAGACAGCTGCAAGGCTAAAATTGAAGGATCTTAAAAATATACATCACTGACGGCAGCAGTTCAGTCTACAATGCTAATGCTTCCACAATCAAAAGCTCTTCAGGTAAAGCACAACCTTCTAACCACAGGCATGAAGATATGTAAAGTGCAGAGAGTACATTGTTCTGTCCTTTTTAGGTCCAAAGTGGATGCTCACGTATTTGTTTGCTTATTTAGCAATACAGCGCAGAGTAGGCTTTTCCGGCCCCTCGAGCCACGCCACCCCGACAAACCTAATCAACCTTAATTTAATCATAGATGCTGCTAAGCTCCTCCAGCATTTTGCATGTGTTGCTCAAGATTTCCAGCATCTGCAGAATCTCTTGTGTCTAAACTTTCTCAGTAAAGCAGCCAGCATATTCAAAGACCCCACCCATCCCGGACATTCTCTCTTCATCTGTCTCTCATCAAGCAGAAGATACAAAAGCCTGAAATCACGTACCGCCAGGCTCAAGGACAGCTCCTATCCCACAGTGATCAGAATCCTGAACTGCTTCACTGTTAATAGTGTTTCCACTGTTACCTGACTCTTGAACGAGCTTCATGTATGACGAGATGGACTTTTAAGCTCACAATCTACCTCACTGTGATCTTTTATTTAGAAATTTTATTTACAAAGGCCCTTTTGGCCCTTTAAACCACACTGCCCAGCAACCCCCAACAGAGCCCTAACCTAATCATGGGACAATTTACAATGAACTATTAACCTTCTAACTGGTACATCTTTGGACAGTGGGAAGAAACCAAAGGACTTGGAGAAAACTCATGCATTCCACAGGGAAAACATACAGAGGCTCCTTACAGAATGCCACGGGAATTGAACTTTGAACTCCAGAGCACCCCAAAGTGTAATAGCGTCGCGGTAACCACTATGCTACCTTGGTGCATTGAAATCCATTTGCTGCTGTGTTGCCCATTCAGAGAATCATTTAGCACAGAAACCAGGCCATTCGGTCCATTGAGTCCTTACTAACACAAATCATTCATTTTCACACTGACCTTACCTGAACCCAGTTACAAGCCCTAAATGCCCATCAGCACACCCCCAATCTTTGGAGTTCTCCGCGCCCAAGTGTGGCGCAGAGCGGTAGAACAAACACAGAACAATACAGCACAGGAGTAGGCCCTTCAGCCCACACTGTTGTGTCGAACCAACTGAAAAATAAACCCCCAAACACTAATCCCTCCATATCCCTCTATCTTCCTCATATTCATGTGCCTTCCTAAACATCCCTTAAATTGTATTTGCTTCTGCCACCCACCAGGCATCCACCACTCTCTGAGTAAAAAACTTTCCCTTCACATCCCCTTTGAACTTACCTCCCCTCACCTTCAGAACGTGCCCTCTGGTGTTAGAAGTTTCTACCCTGGGAAACAGGTACACTCCATCTACACTATCCATGTCTCTCATAATTTTATAAACCTCTATCAGATCTCCCCTCAGCCTCTCCGCTCTGGAGAAAACAGCCCAAGTTTGTCCAGCCTGTCATGATATGCAAGATGATGGTAGATGAATATTTGAAAGGTTGAAGAAGTGACAGGTTATGGAGAGCTGGTTTGGAAGAGGAGTTAAAACATGTCATGGAACTGCACAAAAATATTCAAGATGATTAATAGAATGCTGCTCTTTATACCTAGATCAAGGTTCAAAGTAAACTTATTATGAAGCTATGTATACATGTCATCATATAGTACCCTGAGATACATTTTCCTGCAGGTATTTCTTGACCATAAAGCAAGTTGGGTAGAAGTTGTGCTATGACTTTAACGAGTTGGTGTTGGGTCCCGGGTTCAAATCCGCCAGTTCCTTGCACGCGTTCCATCCATGCTGGGTTGACTGTCAGCTAGCAATGCAGCATCATAAAAAACAGACAAATGCCAAGAAATTGGCAAGGTTGCTGCCCAACACGCCACAAGGTGTGGAGAGGAACGACAGAGATATAACTCTACAAGGGCTTAGTTTGATATATTTAGAGAATAATGGGCTACCTCTGTCATTCCACCCAGTAATGGATCAGCTGTGCTCATATTGATTGGCAGGGCAAGCTTGAGGGGCCTACTCTAATTTTCTTGTGTTCCTGTGTAATCAACCAGCTATGAAACCTCAAAAAAACAGTCCTCCCGGACATCTCTTGATCCCATCGTGTTTGTTTTTTTCCTTAATATCCCCTGAAGGTTTCATTTGAAACTTCCTTCTTGGCACTTTTCACTGCCTGTCTTATCACCTGTTTTTTATTTCCTCTGAGATGGGAGGATTTGTGCTAGCTTTTGGATTTTTGTATGCTTTTAGTGTTCAGTTCTTCCTTACCTCACTAATCCTCATAGAGGGATCAGAAGTGGAAAGAGTGAGCAGTTTCAAGTTCCTGGGTGTCAGTATCTCTGAGGATCTATCCTGGGCCTAACATATTGATGCTCTACAAAGAAGGCACGATAGCAGCTATACTTCATCAGGAGTTGGAGAAGATTTGGTATGTTACCAAAGATACTCACAAATTTCTACAGATGTACTGTAGAGAGCATTCTAACTGTCTGCATCACCACTGGGTATGGTGGGGGGCTACTGCACGGGATAAAAATAAATGGCAGAGAGTTGTAAACTTAGTCAGCATGAGCACTAGCATCTGTGGTATCCAGGACATCTTCAGGGAGCAATGCCTCAAAAATGTGGCATCCGTCACTAAGGACCCCCAGCTCCCAGGACATGCCCTATTATTGCTACCATCAGGGAGGAGGTACAGGAGCCTGAAGAATCACACTCAATCATTCAGGAAGAGCTTCTTCCCCTCTGCCATCTGATTTCTGAAAGGACATTGAACCCATGAGCACCACCTCACTACTTTTTTAATTTTCATTTTTGCACTTCTTACTTAATTTAACTATTTAATATACACACACTTACTGTAATTCATGTTTTTCTCTATTATTATGTATTTTATTGTACTACTGCGGCAAAGACAACAAATTTCATGACAACACGTACAAACAGGACTGACGAAGGGTCTCGGCCCGAAACGTTGACTGCTCATTTCAACGGATGCTGCCCGACCTGCTGAGTTCATCCAGCTTGTTTGTACGTGTTGATTTGACCACAGCATCTGCAGTGTACTTTGTGCTTATATTTCATGACATATGCCAGTGATATTAAACGTGATTCTGATTCTGACTTCGCTAATCCTCCGTGCTTTTTTTTTAATGTGAGAGGTAAATAGAGTTCTTGGCTTTTCCTTCCTTCCTTCTAAGACTGAATCTGGTGGCCATGTTCTGTGTTCTGAATGGTCTGCCTTAGCCTGTTGACAGAAGTACAGTATTTTTTTTTTAAAAAGGTGCTAAAGTGGCTGAAGGTTTCCAACCACTGCCACTTCTTGCTGAACTGTTAGGGGTAGGTGACAACAATGCCCACATCCTGTGAGTGAATTTTTAAAAAGGCTAAAAGGCATCAAAGGCCTCTTGAATTTTAAACAATGTCCCTCAGAAGATAAATCGCAGGTCAGCTCGAACTATGCTACTAAACTGTGGAACTCAATACCTAAAACTATAAGCTATGCAGACTGGGTTAACTTGTAAAGCCAGGTCAAAATCTATTTATTTAACCTTGCTTTTAATCAGCATCTTGTTGTATTTTCATGTTTGCACTTTATCCCATTGTAAAGCACTTTGAACTACATAGCTTGTATGAAAATTGCTCTATAAATACATTATTATTAAGTGTCCTGTTCAACATATCTTGCAAATGTCATGGACTCTTTACCACACGATCTATCTTGTTATGATCTTGCACTGTATTGCTTACCTACACTGCGCTTTCTCTGTAGTTGATACACTTTATTCTGCATTCTGTAATTGTTTTACCTTGCACTGTGTAATGAATTGATCTGTATGAACAGTATGCAAGACAAACTTTTTCCACTATCGCAGTACATGTGACAATAATCCAGTTCCTAATTCCATATTATTTGAAAGGAAGAAATATTTAGATTTATATTTATGCACACATTTTTTTTATAATTGTGGTTACACAAGGAAATAGCAGGATTAGGTCACCTGGCCCTTCAAATGTGCCCCACCATTCAATACGATCATAGTTGATCTGTGTCAGGCCTCAGCTCCTCTTCTCTGCCAGTTTCCCAAGGCCCTCAGTTCAAAATTAGAATACGGTTTATTTTCACTGATATGCAGTATGTTGTGAAATTTGTTGTTTTGTGGCAGCAGTACAGTGAAATATATTAAAAAAACTATAAGTTAATAAGAAATACTAAAATTATAACAAGTACTGCAAACAGAGCAAAATAGTGTAGTGTTCATGGACGGTTCAGAAATGTGATGGCAGAGGGGAAGAAACTGTTGCTGAATCATTGAGTGTGTGCCTTCAGGCCCCTGTACCTCCTTCCTGATGGTAGTAATGAGTAGAGGGCATGTCCTGGGTGGTGAGGGCCCTTAATGATAGATGCCGTCTTTTTTTGAGGCATCACCTTTTGAAGGTGGCCTTGATGGTGGGGAGGCTGGTGCCTGACTGAGTTTACAACCCTCTGGAGATTTTTCCAATCCTGTGCATTAGTTCCTCCGTACCAGTCAGTAAAGCATCTAATCAGAATGCTCTTTACAGTACATCTGTAGAAATTTGCGAGTCTGTGGTTACATACTAAATCTTCTCAAACTTCCAACGAAATATAGCTGCCGTCTTTGTAATTTCATCAATATGTGGGGCCCCATTTCTCCAATCGTTCAAAAATGGATCTACTCTTGAAATATTCCCTCAAAAATCTCACAGGTCAGAGAATTCCAAAGGTTCACCCTGCTCTACAAAAAGAAATGAATATGTGTTACTGCCCCTTCTAACTATGTCCCTTCTTTCAAGACTGACCAACTGGCGGAAATAGCTCAAGAACTGCCCCTTAGGATCTCACGTGTTTCACTAGTTTTATTTCCTCATTCTTCTGAGCTCCAAAGAATGCCCATTCAACTTCTTTGTTAGTCATGAGAGGGCAACTCTCTCATCTCAGGAACAAGCGGCACAGTTGTGTGGTGATTAGCACAACACTTTACAGTACAGGCGACCTGGGTTCAATTCCCACCACTGCCTATAAGGAGTTTGTATGTTCTCGTGACCGTGTGGGTTTCCTCTGGGTGCTCCAGTTTCCTCCCATAGTCCAAAGACCTACTGGTTGGTAGGTTAATTGGTAAATTGTAAATTGTCCTGTGATTAGGCTTGGATTACATCGGGATTGCTGGGCCAGAAAGCCCTATTCCACGCTGTATCTCAATAAATAAGTCAGTCTACTGAATCTCTTCCCGACTATCTACAATGCTAGTAAATGTTTATTTTCAATAAGCAGACCAAAGATATGCACAGTAACCATCACCAATTACAATTATAACAATGCTTACTTCCCTATTTCTAAACTTCAATGCCCAAACAATAATAATGTTCCATTTCCATTATTAATTACTTGCTGCACTCGTCTGCTAACTTTTTCTGATTCATGCACAAGAATGCTAATATGTCTCTGTATTCCACTCATTCACAACCTCCTTCCGTTTAGAGGCTAGCCTGCCTCTTGTTAGAGTACAAGTTCCACATTGGTTGCAGGAATGAAAGGGTTAATGTATAAGGGACATTTAATGGCTCTGGTCCTGTACTTTTTGGAGTTTAGAAGAATGATGTGTGGGGAGGGGGATCTCATTGAAACCTACTGAATATTGAAAGGCCTAGATAGAGTTAATGTGGAGAGGATGTTTCCTGTGGTGGGGGATTTTAGGACCAGAGGGCACAGCCTCAGAATTGAAGGGTTCAGCATTAGAACAGAGATGAGGAGAAATACCTTTAGCCAGAGGATGGTGAATCTGGAATTCATTGCCAGAGATGGCAGTGGAGGCCAAGTCATTGGGTATATTTAAAGTGGAAGTTGATAGGTTGTTGATTAGTAAGGGTGTCAAAGGTTATGGGGAGATGGTAGGAAAGTGGGGTTGAGAGGGATAATAAATCAGCCATGATGGGAAGAGACTCAATGGGACAAATCCAGAGCCATCAAACTACTCTTACATTACTGCTTTCATTCTTGTGAACTTCGCCAGACCCTCTCCAATTCCAACACATTCTTTCTTAGATAAGGGGCCCAAAACAGCCCACAATACTCGTGAGCTGTGACAAATGCCTTTTTCTCCAGCTCTGCTGAAGGGTCTCAGCCGGAAACATCGACTGTATTCTTTTCCACAGATGCTGCCTGGTTTGCTGAGTTCCTCCAGCATTTTGTGTGCACGTTGCTCAGATTTCCAGTACCTGCAGAATTTCTTGAGTTTATGTTCCTGTAGTAACTCCATTTCTCTAATTACCTTATTCTGTAGCAAAGTGTACCACTAAGGTAGAAAATAGCTCAGTACCTTTTAATTCTTTAAAATATTAACAGAAGAAAATCACCAGAGAATCATAACAATGTAACGCAGAAGAGATGCGTTTGACCTGATGTGCCACTGCCAGCTTTTGAAAGAGCGATCCAATTAGTCCTATTTCCTTGCTCTTCCCTTACAGCTCTTCAATATGCCTTTCCTTTTCACAATATGTATTCCATTTTGAACGATATTCTTGAGTGTGTTTCCATCTGTCTTCCAGGCAGTGCATTTCAGGTCATAACAACCTGCTGCATAAGAAAGATTCTTTGGCAATGCTTTTGGCATTTTGCATAAATCTGTGCACTCTAATTAACAAACTGCCTGCCAGTGAAAACTGTTTCTTATTTATGCCATTAAATCACTTTTGAACACATCTTCTGCAATCTCTTCTGAACGCTCTTTGCTCTAGGGAAAGCAACGCCAGTTTGTCTAGTTAATTCCCATAGCTGAGGTCACTCTCACTCAGTGGCTACTTTATTAGGTACACCTGCTCGTTAATGCAAATATCTAATCAGCCAATCATGTGGCAGCAACTCAGTGCATAAAAGCACACAGACATGGTCAAAAGGTTCAGTTGTTCAGACCAAATATCTGAATGAGGAGGAATTGTGATCTCAGTGACTTTGACCGTAAAATGATTGTTGGTGCCAGATGGGGTGGTTTGAGTATCTCAGAAGCTGCTGATCTCCTCAGATTTTCATGTACAACAGTCTAGAGTTTACAGAGAATGGTGCAAAAAAAATCCAGTGAGTGGCAAAAATGCCTTGTTAATGAGAGAGGTCAGAGGAGAATGGGCAGACTGGTTCAAGCTGGCAGGAAGGCAACGGTAACTCAAATAACCACACGTTACAAAAGTGGTGGACAGATAAGTATCTCTGAATGCACAACACGTTAAGCCTTGAAATGAGCTATAGCAGCAAAAGATCATGAACATACACTCAGTGGCCACTGTATTAGCTGCAGGAGGTACCTAATTATGTGGCCACTGAGTATATATCTATTACTATTCTAAAAATACCTCTGTACTCCAGTAAATCCAATGAGCCATGAAAGTTCAGCATGACCTTGTGGATTTTCAAAGGTACAATGCATGTTTTTTCACTTCTCTCTCCAGATAGTGGTGGCCACAAATGTAGCAGAAACCTCAATCACTATAAACGGAATAGTTTTCGTCATCGACTGCGGCTTTGTGAAGCTGCGGGCCTACAATCCCAGGACAGGTATCGAGTCTCTTGTGGTAACTCCAGTCTCCCAGGCATCTGCAGCCCAGCGAGCAGGACGTGCTGGTCGAAACCGCTCGGGGAAGTGCTACAGATTGTGCACAGGTGGGAAAGTAGGCGTGAAGAGCTTTCATTTAACCCAAACGCTATAACAGAGCTTGTTGTTGTTGCTCGTTGAGTAACTATATCAGGGCACTAAATTTCAGACTTGTACCACTGTGAGCCAGCCAGTGGTATAGTGGCATCCACACCAAACTTCAAGGTGAGTGGCTCCGCGTTCGAATCTGGCTGGCTCCTTGTACACTTTCCACCTGTGCTCCAGTTTCCTCCCTCATTCCAGAGACATACGGGTTAGTAGGTTAATCAGTCACATGCGTGTAGCAGGACAGTACAGACTTCTTGGCCCGGAGGGGTTTGTTACCATGCCATATCTCTAAACAAATAAATAATTTATTGACTACAGCTTAGCATTCAATACTAATCAACAAGCTTCATGATCTTGGTCTAAATGCCTCCTTGTGAAATTGGATCCTCGATTTCCTCACTTGGAGACCCCAGTCAGTTTGAATTAGCAACAACAACTCCTCCAGAGTCTCCATCAGCACAGGCTCACTATGACAGTGACAATAGTACAGGGACTACTACAGGGACCGTGTTCCCCTTGTCCTCACCTACCATCCCACCAGCCTCCGGATCTAGCATATTATCCTCCCCAACTTCCGCCACCTTCAACAGGACCCCACCACTAAGCACATCTTTCCCTCTCTACCCCTCTCTGCTTTTCGCAGGGATCGTTCCCTCCGTGACTGCCTGGTCCACACGTCCCTCCCCACAGATCTCCCACCTGGCACTTATCCCTGCAAGCGTAAGTGCTACACCTGTCCCTACACCTCCTCTCTTACCACCATTCAGGGCCCCAAACAGTCCTTCCAGGTGAGGCAACACTTCACTTCTGAGTCTGTTGGGGTAATCTATTGCATCTGGTGCTCCCGGTGCGGCCTCTTCTACATCGGCGAGACCCGACGCAGATAGGGGGACCGACCTCCGCTCCATCCGCCACAACAGACAGGATCTCCTGGTTGCCACCCACTTCAACTCTGCTTCACATTCCCATTCGGATATGCCCATACACGGCGTCAACTACCGCCATGATGAGGCCAAACTCAGGTTGGAGGAGCAACACCTCATATACCGTCTGGGTAGCCTCCAGCCTCTTGGTATGAACATCGAATTCTCCAACTTCTGGCAATTCCCTCCCTCTCCCTTCCACCATCCCACTTTCACTCTGCCTCCTCTTCCAGCTGCCTATCACCTCTCTCATGATTCTTCTACTACCCATAGTGCTTTCCCCTTACATTCCTTCTTCACCTCTCCGGCCTATCCCCTCTCTGCTTCCCCTCCCCCACCTCTTGATCATTCCTCTGATTGGTTTTTCACTTGGCACCTTCCACCCTCCCCCCCACCTTCTTTATAGGGCCCCTGCCCCCTCCTTCTGCAGTCCTAACGAAAGGTCTCGGCCCGAAATGTTGACTGCTTATTTCAACAGATGCTGCCCGACCTGCTGAGTTCATCCAGCTTGTTTGTACATCTTGATTTGACCACAGCATCTGCAGTGTATTTTGTGTACACTATAACGCTGTATGCTTAGTCCCCTGCTCTACTCGCTTTCCACTTACGACTGTGCGGTAAAACACAGCTCCAGTGCCACATTCAGATTTGCTGATGACACCACTGAATCAAAGGTGGTGATGAATCAGCATATAGGAGGGGCGTTGAAAATCTGGCTAAGTGGTGCCACAACAGCAACCTCTCACTCCACTGATTATTAACGTCAGGACGTGGAAGCCAGGGTTCCATGAGCCAGTTCTCATCAGAGGTGGCGTGGGTGAGCAACTTTAAATCCCTCGGTGTTAGCAATTCAGAGGACTTGTCCTGAGTCCAGTACATAAGTACAATTATGACAAAAGCACAGCAATGCTTCAAATTCGTTACAGGTTTGCGAAGATTCGACATGACATCTAAAACTCTGATGAACATCTGTAGATGTGTAGTGAAGAGTATACTGACTGGCTGCATCACAGCCTGGTACAGAAACACCAATGCCCTTGAGGTAGTGGGTACGGCTTGGTCCATCACGGGTAAAGCCCTCCCCACCTTTGAGCACATCTACTCAAAGTGTTGTCGCAGGAAAGCAATATCCATCATCAGGGACACCCACCACCCAAGGCATGTTCCCTCCTTACTACTGCCATCAGGAAGAAGGTGCAGGAGTCTTGGGAGTCACACCACCAGGTTCATATACAGTTACTTTTCAACCATCAGGCTCTTGAACCAAAGGGGACTGGTTCACTCAACTTCACTTGCCCCTGTCGTTGAAACGTTCACACAACCTATGAACTTATTTCAAGGAATCTTCATCTCATGTTCTCGATATTTATGGCTTATTTACTTATTTTTATTATTATTTATTTCTTCTGTATTTGCACAAGTTATTGTCTTTTGCTCACTGCTTGAACACCCAAGTTGGTGTGGTCTTTCATTGATTTTCTTAATGGTTATTATATCTATTATGGATTTATTGAGTATGCCCACAAGAAAATGAATCCCAGAGCTATATATAGTGACATATATGTGCTTTGAGAATAAACTTACTTTGAACTTTGAACTTTAATTCTGAAGCTGATTTGAAATTGAGTAATATAAGCCAGGGGGTTAAAAGTAACTTATAGAATGATCCAGTTACTCAAACACAAATTAATAAAATAATTAAAATAAAGTTTCAGGGAAAAATTAACCTTTTACCTTTTTTAATCAGGTTCAACAGTTCCTTTCAAATGAATGAGGACAGAAGAAGAGTTTATAACCCGTTGTGTCCATACCACCCCATATAATTTAATTCAGACTAATCACCACATTCTGTCCACAGACCTTAACTAACGTGTGAGTTTCTGTCTCCACTCTATATTTTGGAAATGAACTTAACCCTCAGCTGTTTGTCATTAAGTGTAATTGATTCTCAATGACCTCAGTTTGACGTGTTGACCTTCTGCTGAGGAAAATAGGTTGTCCATGTTCATCCTATCCACTTTTATACTCTTCAGTTAAGATTCCAATGTGGAATTGAAGCACAGTGTAGCCAAGCTGTCCATCTAGCTAGACTTTTCAAACCGTATCATCTGCTGTGTGTACTTTCCAATGGTGTAAGGTGACCAAAACTAAAAACTGTACTTTAGCTACTACCTAACTGTTGTTTTTATACTGCACGTTCCCAGCGTGATCTCCCTGCTCTTGTACGCCTCAACCTGTGAATAAATGTGTCCTGTGCCCCGTGTCTTCTTAATCAACTTATCCACGTGGAAGAATAGGGATAGGGAGCAACGTTGTCGCAAAGAAATTTAAGTTCTAATTCAAGTCCATTGTCATTCAACCATACACATGTATACAACTAAATGAAACAATGTTCCTCTGGGACCAAGGTGCAAAACACAGCACATATTTCACATGCAGTACATAGAATGATATTAACAGATAATAATAAAAATCATATTCTGTAGTAAAAATGACATATAGTTCAATATACACAAGTGTAAAAATGTTAAATATAATTAAATATACACGGTGTTACTCTTACTGGTGCTGTCATAAATAATGTGTACTGGCTGGTATCAGGGTGTTCAGAAGTCTCACAACCCAGAGGAGGAAGCTGTTGCCCAGCCTGGTGGTCCTTGTTCTTAAACTGCGGTACCTTCTGCCTGATAGTAGGAGGGCAAAGAGGTTGTAGGACGGATGGGAGGGGTCATTGATAACACTGAGAGCTCTGCGAACGCAGTGCTTCTGGTATATGAACTGGATGGTAGAGAGAGAGACCCTGATGATTCATTTAGCAGTCCTCCCAATCTGTTGCTGGGTCATGTGGTCAGATGCTTTGCAATTCCAATACCAGACGGTCAACCAACTGGTTAGGACACTTCTCGATGGTCTCCAGTAGAGTGTGGATAGAATGGCGGGGGGCGGTGGGGGGGGTGGTTGGAGCCTCGGTCTCCTCAGGAAATGGAGTCACTGCTGTGGAATTGAGGGACCAAGTGAGATCATCCGTGATAAGCTGTCCAAAAACCTGGTGCACCTGAGTCTCTCCCGTTGAGGAGCCATTGATGTGCAATAGGGAGTGGTCAGCCTGCATTTTCCTGAAGTTCACAATCATGAACTGTTCTATAAGGATAGGAGTTTTAGCCTTCATATAGACCATAAAATGTAACTGCAGAATTAGGCCATTTGGTCCATTGAGTCTGCTCTGCCATTTCATCATGGTTGATCCATTTTTCCTCTCAGCCCCAATCTCTGCCTTCCCCCTTAACCCTTCATGCCCTGACCAATCAAGAATCTATCAACCTATGCCTTAAATAAACATAAAGACGGTCTCCACAGCTGCCTGTGGCAATGAATTCCACAGATTCACCACTCTCTGGCTAAAGAAATTCCTCTTCATCTCTGTTCTATAAAGACACCCCTCTATTCTGAGGCTTTGTCCTGTGGTCCTAGACTCTCCCACCATAGGAAAGATCCTCTCCACACCCACTCTATCAAGGCCTTTCAACATTCGATAGGTTTCAAAGAGGTCACCCCTCATTCTTCTGAGTTCTAGTGAATACGGGCCTAGAGCCATCAAGCACTCTTTATATGCCAAGCTGTTCAATCTGGAATCATTTTTGTGAACCTCCTTTGAACCTTCTTCAGTGTCAACACATCCTTTCGAAGGTAGGGGCCCAAAACTGCTCACAGTGCTCCAAGTGAGGCTTCACCAGTGTTTTATAATGTCTCAACATTACATCCTTGCTCTTATATTCAAGTCCTCTTGAAATAAATGCTAACGTTGCATTTGCTTTCCTCACCATAGACTCAACCTGCAAATTAATCTTTAGACAATCCTGCACAAGGACTTCCAAGTCCCTTTGTGCTTCAGATTTTTGTATTTATCTTCCATTTAGAAAATAGTCAACCCATTCATTTTTCCTACCAAGGTGCATGATTATACATTTCTCGACACTGTATTTCATCTGCCACTTCTTTGCACATCCTCCTAATCTGTCTAAGTCCTTCTGTAGCTTGTTGGATCTACTCTTGGGAGAGAGAGCGAATCAGACTGCTGAAATGTATAGTTTACAGTTTCCCAATGCAATTTCTGTACATTGTTCCCTGTTCTGAAGCAAGTATTGGGGATTAAATCGAAGAAGTAATTTCCTTGCACCAGCAGCATAGGGGAAAAAAAAGTAAGAATACAGCCTGGCAGAGTTTGAACTGCAGACCTCAGAACATTAACTGATTTTTGCTATGTCTTTAGAGGAAACATTTGAGAAGCTTCCGGAATCCACAGTGCCAGAGATGCAGCGCAGCAACCTTGCCCCAGTCATCCTTCAGCTGAAAGCACTGGGCATTGACAATGTGCTGAGGTTTAATTTTCTGTCTGTAAGTAATTACCATACCTTGACCTAACATCTATTTATTACCAAGTGAACATAATCCTGTGCATGGGGCCTGAAAACTGAAATGTGAAGTTTATGATTTAAGCTCCAAAGAGGAATTTGTTGCAGCTCACACGATTAGCTCAGTGCATTTTGAAGGGCTGACTGTACAAGACAATAAGACAGAATTAAGCCATTTGGCCCATCAAGTCTGTTCCTTCATTCCATCATGGCTTATTCATTACTCTGTCAACTCCATTCTCCTGCCTTTTCTCTTTGATGCCATTACTAATCAAGAACCTATCAATCTCCACTTTAAATGTAGCCAATGATTTGGCCTCCCTGGCAATGAATTCCACAGATTCACCACCCTCTGGTAAAATAAGTTCCTCCTCATCTCTCTTATAAAAGGACATCCTTGTGTTCTGAGCTATGTCCTCTGACCCTAGAGCCCCCCACTATCGAAAATATCCTCCTCACATCCACTCTATCTGGGTCTTTCAATATTCGAAGGGTTTCAATGAGATCCTCCTCATTCTTTTAATCAAGGTAGCTTTGAATCAGGACATGATGCAAGAAGCAAGAGTTCCATTTCCATGGCAACTCGTGTCTTTAGTTTCCAGTCCTGATGAAGGGTCTCGGCCCAAAATGTCAACTGTTTATTCCTTTCCACAGATGGTGCCTGATTTGCTGAATTTCTCCAGCATTTTATATGTATAGCTCAGTATTCAGACTCTGGAAAAGGACATTAAAACTCTAACAGAAGAGTCATAGAGTGATAGAACAGTTAGAAACAGGCCCTTTGGCCCATCTAGTCTGTGCTGAACCATTGATCTGTTTAGTCCCATCATCCTGCACTCAGTCCATAATCCTCCATACTCCTCTCATTCGTGTACCTATCCAAATGTCTCTTCAATGTTGAAATCGACCCCCACATCCACCACTTGCGCTGGCAGCTCGTTCCACACTCTCACCACCGTCTGAGTGAAGAAGTTCCTTCTCATGTTCCCCTTGAACATTTCACCTTTCACCCTTAACCCATGACCTTTAGTTGTAATCTCAATCTTAGTTGAAAAGCAAGCTTACATTTACTATATCTATACCCCTTATAATTTTGTATACTCCTATCAAATCTCCTCTGTGTTCCAAGTAATAAAGTCCTAACCTGTTTAACCTTTCCCTGTAACTCAGGTCCTCCAGACCTGGCAACATGCTTGCAAATTTTCACTGAACTATTTCAATCTTATTTACATTATTCATGTAGGTAGGTGACCAAAACCGCGCACGATACTCCAAAATAGGTATCACCAAGATTTTATATAATCTCAACTTAACACCCCAACTGCTTTATTCAATACTTGGATTTATGAAAGCCAATGTGCCAAAAGCTTTTTATGACCCTATCTACTTGTAATGGCACCTTCAAGGAATTATAGATCTGTGTTCACAGATCCCTCTGTTTTACCACACTTTCAGTGCCCTACCTCTCACTGTGTAAGATCTACCCTGGTTGGTCCTCCCAAAGTGCAACACCTCACGCTTGTCTGCATTGAATTCCATCTGCCATTTTTCAACTCATTTTTCCAGCTGGTCTAGATTCTACTGCAAGCTTTGACAGCCTTCCGCACTGTCAATTACAGCCCCAATTTTGACGTCATCTGCAAATGTGCTGATCCAGCTTACCACATTATCATCCAGATCATTGATATAAATAACAATGGATCCAACACCGATCCCTCCGGCACTCCACTAGTCACAAGCCTCCAGTCAGAGACAGCCACTCTCTGGCTTCTTCGACAAAGCCAATGTCGAAACCAATTTACTACCTCATCGTGAATGCCAAGTGACTGAACCCGTCTTGACCAACCCTTGATCTGGAACCTTGTCATAGGCCTTGCTAAAGTCAATGTAGACAACATCCACTGCCTTGCCTTCATCAACTTTCTTGATAACATTCTCGAAAAGCAATTGAGTTTATGTCAATATAATGAACGGTCTCAGCCCAACACGTCGACGGTTTATTCCTTTCCTTAGAGGCTGCCAGAGTGGCTGAGTTCCGCCAGCATTTGTGTGTGTGTAGCTCTGTCTTTAGACATTAAAAAGTCACCCTCTGACATTAAGATAATTGACTTAGTGTTGACAGTGGAATTTCTGTACTCGTGCATCAATGTGTGCTGATGTGTTGCGGTTCAAAGAATTGAGAAGACTTAATAAAATGGTCTGATTGCAGAGGTATGTATACCGAATGCACAAGCAACTGCAAATTCAAAGAGGCTTAATTGCTATGAATAAGCAACAACAATAAAGGAATAAAATATTGGATAGAACTCAGTATTAGGAGAGAGGGAAAAAAAATTGTACCAGAAAGCGCTCTTTTCAACAGATTGATCCTTCATTGATTTTCTCTCTATAGGTGCTAACTACCCTGCTGAGAGTTTCCCAGCATTTAATGTTTTGTGTTTAGGTTTCCAACATTGACTGCATTTTGCTATGCTACTATCCGCTGTGCCACCAGAGGAACAGGAATTTTTATTGTCTAGTTCGGGGTACAGCAGCATAATGGGTATGTTGCTGAAACAATAGCCGAGTCTGGACCACTGATCTTGACACTCGGGTTCAAGTTACATCATGGAGATACAAGAGACTGCAGATGCTGGGATCCGGAGCGGGAAGAGAGCAGCTACACCTGCCCCCACACCTCCTCCCTCACCAGCATTCAGGGCCCCAAACAGCCTTCCAGGTGAGGTGACACTTCACCTTTGAGTCTGTTGCAGCGATCTACTCATCCTCTACATTGGTGAGACCTGATGCAGTTCAGGGAACCATTTCATCGAGCACTTTTGCTCTGTCCACCTCAAAAGGCGAGAGTACTCATTTCAGTATGGCCTCCCATTCCCATTCCAACATGTTAGTCCATGGCCTTCTCTAATGCCACACTCAGGTTGGAGGAACTAAACCTCATATTCCATTTGGGTAGCCTCTAGCCTAATGGCGTGAGCATCAATTTCTTCAACTTCCAGTAATTTCTCCCCCTTCACCCACTTCCCTCTTTTCCATTCTCCATTCTGGCTCCCCTCTCACCCCTTCTCTTTTCCTCACCTGCCCTTCACTTCCCTTTGATGCCCCTCCATCTTCCCTTTCTCCATGGTCCACTGTCCTATCAGATTCCTTCTTCAGCCCTTTATCTTTTCCACCTATCTTCCTCCAGCATTTTGTGTAGTTGCTATGGATTTCCAGATCTGTAGTATCTCCTGTGTTTAAGGGAACTGCTGGAGAGCTCAACAGGTCAGGCAGCATCTATAGAGGTGAATAAACAGTCAATGTTTCAGGACAAGACCCTTCATCAGAACTGGAAAGGAAGAGGGCAGAAGCCAGAATAAGAAGGTGGGGGAGGGGAAAGAGTACAAACTGGCAGGTGATGAATGAGAACAGGTAGCAACTGAGAGGAGAAATGAACAATGGACATCCGGGGCCAAAGGAAGGTGTCTCAAGCCGAAATATCACCGGTCCTTTCCCCTCCACGTATGTTGCTAAACCTGTGAGTTGCCTCAGCAGCTCGTTTTTAAAACCATCAGAGCTGTTGGAGAATTTAAGTTTTGAAAAAAGAACATCTAGAATGAATGCTAAAATCAGTCATGGGAACTCTGAAGCCGCTAGACTGTCAGAAATCTACATCTCATTCATTAATGTCCTTTAGTGAAGGAAGTCAGCTGTACTTCCCCGCTCTGGCCTTCCAGACCTTCCCGAGTTGTCGTCTCTAACCTGCCTCTTCACTTGCAGAGCAATGAGGGTTGGACAGTAAAGGGGGCATGACAAGTCACACCATGTGAAGGATTGAAATACAGCAACCACTGAGGCATAATTTGTGCAGAAAGTGACCCTTGGAAATTGAAGTGAAAATTGAAGGGAAGCAGAAGTGGAGAAGTTGTTTACAGACTTGCCACCATTCTTGTCCAGAAGGATGTCTGAGTTTCATTAGGGAGGGCATCCCGCAAACAATGGACAGATCTAGACTAAAAAAACCTATGTCCCTATTCCTGACTAAAAATGTCTCAATTTATTTTAGTAAGTTTGATTTTATAGTTGTTGGGTTGATCTTAAAGCTAAAAAGATTTTAAAGTTCAAAATAAATCTATTATCAAAGTACACATCTGTCACCTTGAGATTCATTTTCTTGCAGGTATTCACAGTGGAACAGAGAAATACAATCGATTCAATGAAAAACTACCCACAAAGACTGGCAAACAACCAATCTGCAAAAGAAGACAATCTGTGCAAACAAAATAGAAACAAACAATAATAAATAGATAATACTGAGAACATGAGTTGTGAATAAATGGATAGATAATTAAATGGAGAGCATGAGTTGTAGAGTCCTTGAAAGTGAGTCCATAATTTGTGAAATCAATTCAGTGTTGAAGTAAGTGAAGTTATCCACGTTGGTTCAGGGGCCTGGTGGCTGAAGGGTAATAAGTGTTCCTGAAGCTGGTGGTGTGGGACCTAAGGCTTCTATACCTCTTTCCCAATGGCAGTAGTGAGAAGAAAGCGTGGCCTGGATGGTGGGTTCCTTGATAATGGATGCTGCTTTCTCATTTGTAGATGTGCTCAATGGTTGGGAGGGCTTTGCCTGAGATGGACTGGGCTGGATCCACTACTTTTTGTCGACTTTTCCATTCTTGGGCATTGGTGTTTTCATACCAGGCCATTGATACAACCAGTCAGGAAACTCCATAGAAGCTTATCAAAATTTTAGATGACATGGAGAATCTGTGCAAACTTCTAAGAAAGTAGAGGCGCTGATGTGCCGCCTTTTGTAATGGCACTGCTGTCCAGTTCAGAACGGTTGATTGGTTTATGGATAAGGTATCCAAAGCTAATTGATTTTCATGAGTTGGAGGGAAGGCATTGTATCAAATTGTAGAGAGAAAGATAGAAGAAATGAGAGAGCACCGCTGGATGGTATCAAGAATACTTAAAAGAGTTTTACAGTGAAAAATGTGAGGCTAATACTCGAGTGAAAAGCATTTTCCAACGTTAAGTATTGAGGTCGTGACCCACTTCATAAGCCTAAGTGAAACATGTCAGACTTGCAGAGAGGAAGGCAGAGTGTTAGATGTGGGGGACCAGATCAAAGAATTTTACAGTGAAAATTGAGGGGCATATCACAGAGCGTTGTGGTGTTGAAAGAACAAGAATATCACAGTCAAATATGTGTGCAGTGTTAAAGTGAAGATCTGGTGCACATTAGAGCCTCACACAGAGGTACAGGGGGATATCAGAACACTGCTGTGAAATGTGTGGGGCATACAGTATGTGTTACTATGAGCGGTGTGTAGGGTAGCACAGAAGTGTGCACACTGATACAGATGATATGACACTTCGGTGACATTAAGACACTTCAAAAAAACTGTCACAGCTATCCTCCATTACCTGCAAATGCAAGGCTTCTAGTTTGTATAGCTGACTTTAAGTATAGGTATGCTATAGTATTGGTTAGGTTGTAATAGGCATGGAATAAGGCAAACACCAGTGTTTTCTTTGTTCTGTTCACAGCCTCCTCCAGCCCAGTCAATGGTCCAGGCCCTAGAACTGCTTTATGCACTAGGAGGTAAGGATATACTTGGAATTTCACCTTCTCCTTCGACAATTTTGAAAAGGAAATGCCACAGGAGATATCCAACTAGCTTCAGGACCAAAGCAACTAGATTTGGTATCCTAGAAGTCAGAATATTGCAGATGCTGAAAAGGAGAAAATGCTGGAGAAACTCAACAAAGCAGGCAGAATCTGTTCTGATAAAGGGTCGCAAACCTGAAATGTTGACTGTTTCTCTTTCCATAGGATGCTGCCCTTCTGGATGAGTTTTTCCAGCATATTTTCTATTTTTGCTTTGGCTTGAGTATCTTGCTTCCCCCTTCCCTTTCCTCCTCCCCCATCTCCCCCACCCCTTCCCTCTCTCCCTCCCCCCCCCCCTTTATTTGGTCACACCAGTATAATTGGGTGGCGCGTGTTTGTTGGATGGAAAAGGCCCGTTACCATGCTGTTTCTCTAAATGAGGTGTTCCCAAACTTTTTTATGCCATGGAGCTTTGCCAATTACCAAGGAGTCTGTGGACCCCAGGTTGGGAAACACTGCTTTTTAAAAATCCATAAACATAGTAGAGTAGCAAGGACTCAATTCACTCGTACGTGGGATTGTTACCTTTGCTTAAGTTTCATCTGAAGAAAGGCACATGAGGGATGTGACAACAAAATAATTGCCATCATACCCAACATACATACAAGCGTAAGATCTGTAAATTATGCCCTTCCTAATGGGGGAAATTGATTCAGATCCGACAGCCACAGAGCAGTTTCTAGCATCCTCTGAGTCACCAAATTTCTGGGTTTGTTTGAATTCAGCAAGCAGGTTGATGCACCAGTGCAGCACTGAGGGATAGCAACACTGTTGGACGCATCCTCTTTTTGGATGAGGCAGTAAACTGAGGCATGTTCTCTGCCCTCTCATGTCAAAGAAAAGAGACAGACCAGTAGCTTAGTGGTCAGCATAAGTCTATTACGGTGCCAGCGACATGGGTCCAATTCCATTGCTGTCTGTAAGGAGTTTGCATGTTCTCCCTGTGTCCGTGTGGTTTCCTCCAGGTATTTGGACTTCCTCCCATGTTAATAGGTGAATTGGTCACATGGGTGTAATGGGGTGGCGCTTGCTTGTTGGGCCGGAAGGGCCTGTTAACACACTTTATTTCTAAACAAATGAAGCATCTGGTGAGACTATTTCAAAGAAGGGCAGAGGAGTTACCTTTGGTTTTCTTGCTGTGATTTATCTTTCGTGCAATCAGTATCACTAACAGAGTCCCAGATCATTGCCACCGGCACATCTGGGTGCAGATCAGCTTCCACTGTTCCTTTCTTGCAGTCACTCCATATCCATTTACATCACTAGTTTTAAAGCACTGTCCTGCAGTTGGAGGGCTGTCTGTGTGTGTGGGTAGGAGGGTGGGAAAGGGGTTTGTTCTGTTCTGTTGTCTTGTTCTGTTCTGTTGCTGCTGCTGCTGCTGCTGCTTGTGTTGTTCTGCTGAGCAATGTGGGCACGCAATGTCAGCACCAGAATTTGCGGCAACCCTTGCGGACTGCCCCCAGCATGTACTGGACTGTGTTGGTTGTTAACGCAAGCAACCCATTTCACTGTATGTTTGAATGTCATTCATGTGAGGCGCCACGGTAGGGTAGCAGTTAGCACAATGCTAATACAACTTGAGGCGTCAGAGTTCGGAGTTCATCTGTAAGGAGTTTGTACATTCCTCCCCATTGACGTGTGGGTTTCCTGTGGGTACTCAGGTTTCCTCCCACGGTCCAAAGACATACTGATTAGCAGATTAATTGGTCTTTGTAAATTGTCCTGTGATTAAGCTAGTGTTAGATAGGTGGGTTGCCGGACGGTGTGACCCATTGGGCTGGAAGGACCTGTTCTGCACTGTATCTCCAAATAAGAAGTAAGTAAGTGAATCTGAATATAAGATATTCTGAGCTGATCTGAGTTACTGTACAAGTATTAAATTGCTTTTGAATTTTGATTGAGTGTTCATTATAGTGGAGTTACAGTCGTGAATGCTGTACCAAACTTATTCAAGCCCTTAATGCCAAGACACTTGTCACTATTCTGGAATGAAAGTAAATCTCAAAAGTCTGTTTTATTGTCATGTTAAGTTGTTTGGAGAGAAAGCCCATGATCTAAATCTGTTTACAAAGCTAACTGACAGATTTCTTGACAGTCATTGCTGCTATTTGACTTCACACTGAAGGGAATTGGAAGCTACATTATTCATTTTCAGGGAAAGATGCACAAAATAGAAAAATAGAGGGCTATGCGCTAGGGAAATTCTAGGCAGTCTCAAGAGTAGGTTACATGGTCAGCACAACATTGTGGGCCGAAGGGCCTGTAATGTGCTGTAATTTCTATGTTCTATGTCCTGAGTATACGTTCTGTTCAAGATAGCAGCAGCAAAATACGTGACCAATGGTGACGTCCTGCAGACAGTTCACAAAGCTACTTCCTATACTTCTACTAAGCTATATGCAATTGGAACCTACGATTTACATTCTAATGGTGTGTTTAAGTTGATTTAGCATTCTAGCACTTTGCTGTCTCTGAGGTTGGGAGCAGAGTGTGTAGCTTGGAAGCCGGGAGATGTGGTGCAAGCCCATGATTGACTCCATTGCTTCACTCAGACTGAGGCATCGAACAAGTTTGAAATCGATGAGGACAAGAACTGAGGGTAGTCAGGTGTTTTGTGCCATCTGCCTGCACTTGGCCAGTTTTCCTTGCCCTTTTATTAGCTGCAGTTGGAAGAAAGTGCAGGAATCTTGGGTTTTACATTGCAAGGATTGATCTGCGAGGCCCATGGCTGTGGGTTCATTTTGGTGGAATTTGAAGTTGATGGTGCATGTGTTTCGGGATTCTGGTTTTTGCTGATTTTTGCTGTCTTTGATTGGTTTGGGCCAATCGGTGTGACTGGGGCACCTTGGCGAAAGCTTCGCAGGCTGCGGTTGGTTAGCGGCGCGGAGGTGAACTGACCTGAACTGAATACCCCTGGACCTCTGGTTTGATGCCTGTTATTCTATGTGTTGTTCACTCGCTTTTAGTCATTTGTGCGATTTATTCTCTTTTGCCACGTTGGGCATTCAACATTTTCTTTGAACTGGTTCCGTGGGGTTTCTTTGTTTTGTGGCTGCTAGCAGAAGTACAAATCTCAAAGTTATGTTCTGTTTTCATATTTTGATAAATAAATGTACTTTGAATCTTTGAAAAATGTTGGAGGAACTCAGCAGGTCAGGCAGCATCTATGGAAAGGAATAAACAGTCACAGTTTAGAGCCCAGACCCTTCCTGTACTCTGTCCCTTCCCCCACCTTATTATTCTGAGCTCTTTCCCTTCCAGTCCTGATGAATGGTCTCGACCTGAAATATCAACTCTTTATTCCTTTCCCCTGACCTGCTGAGCTCCTCCAGCATTTTGTGTGTGTTGCTCTGGATTTCCAGCATCTGCAGAATCTACTGTGTTTATTATTTCTCCGGGATTTCATAAGCACAAATACATAACTGATAGTAGCATGTGTTGGCCACACCACCTTGAATATGTTACTGGGTTGCAAGTCACCTCATTAATTACAGGATTTTTCTGTGTGCCGGTCGCAGGTTTGAATGATCAATGCTTCCTTACCGATCCCCTCGGCTTACGCATGGCTGAATTTCCACTGAGTCCAATGTTTGCCAAAATGCTGCTGGAATCAGGTAAGCTTCTGGGTTGGACCAGTAAAATGTGACTCGTATTGTGCTTGAGTACGTTCCAGAACAGCATAAGTGTTGGTGACAACGGTGGAGAGTGGCTAGGGGTGGGGTGAAGAGGAAAACTTCAAATTCAAGTTAAATTAATTGTCATTCAACCATACACACATATGCCACCAACATTCTTCCAGACCAAGGTGCACAACATAGTACATATAACTCACACACACAAAACACATAAAATAATATTACCACAAATAAGTTAACAAATAATAAGGTACATATACCATGCAATTTAAAAAGTAGACAGTATAATGGTACTGGTACTTCGTGTGTGATGAGACCTAGGTTGTGGCAGTGAGCTCAGTAGTCTTATGGCTTGGGGGGGAGGGGTAAAAGCTTTTTACCATCCTAATAGTTCTTGTCCTAGTGCTAGTGTAGCTCCTGCCTGATAGTAAAGAGTCAAAGAGATTGTTGGATGGATGGCATTGACAATGCTAAGAGCCCTACGTACACAGCGCTCCTGATAAATGTCTTTAAGGCATAGAAAAGAGACCTCGTAATCCTTTGTGCGGTCTGATGCCTTGCAAAATCTGACTAAAGGTCAGATTCTGAACCAATAAAATGACATTTTTTAACACAGTTTTCTATTGTTTTATGGCTGAGTTTTACAATATGTTCCACTGCTCCCCAGTGATCACCTGACCCTCCTCCCATCCAGAACCTGCTTCAAGTTCGTCGTGTATAATCTTGAACTGATGCACCTATTCCCTGTTAGAGTCATAGAACACTACCACACAGAAGTGGCCCTTTGGCCCATCTAGTCTGTGCCGAACTTTTATTCTGCCCAGTCCCTTCCGAGATGGCACTGGTGACATTCGGCAAAGTTTTGCAGGCAGCTCCCAAAACTGCGAGTTATTTTACTAGATATACTTCTTCTGAACTACGATCACTGCAATCCACAGCCTGTAATTTCCCTTTAAGAGACGTACTTTCCAACCATCTAAGCAAACTGGCGATTTTATGAACTCCTGAATGATTCAGTGAACTTGACTCTCAGGAATGCAGTTACGGATCCTTGAAGTCAAAGGTCTCCATTACTCTGCGTGATTAAAGCGTCAAGGCCCAATAGTGGAAATTGGGCCAGCATTCAGCACCATCAGCCTACGTTTGGCCCATCTCCCTCTTCTTGCCACGAGCTTCGGGAGTCTTGGGTCCCACAGCACCAGGTTTGGGAGCAGTTATTGTCCTGCAGCCTTCAGGCTCCTGGACCAGCTTCACTCGCCACTGCACTGAACTGACTCCGCAGTGGAGTTACTTTAGGGGACTCTGCAGCTCAGGTCCTATGTATTATTTGTTGACTTTTTGTCATTTACACGACTTGCCCTCTTTTGCACATTGGATGTTTGTCGCTATTTGCTGTGTGTGGTGTTCCAGGGATCCCATTGTATTTCTTTGTTTTGTCAGTGCCTGCAAGAAGATGAATCTCAAGGTTGAATATGGTATGCATTCATTGACAATAAATTACTTTGAACTTTGAAATTTGAACCTGCACCTGGACCATGGACCTCCATACCTTTCCCATCCATGTACTTATCCAAAAATTTCTTAATGGTTGAAATCTAATGTTCACTGTTCATCCCTCCATGCATGCTGATCTACACGGACCTCTGATCTTATAAAGCCCTGAATGGAAAGTCCTCCTCCTTGTAGTGCTTCGCTGTGTCACTTTCCCCAGTCTGAGACAGCTTTGACTTGTGGGCGTTCCCAGTTTACATTGCTCAGTCCTCAGAAGACATAACTTCAACCAGCAGACTCCAAACAGGACAATCCTCCCACAATCTCTTTTTCTCTTGTCCATCTCAACCTCCTTTAAGACTCTCCATAAAACCTAACACTCCAACACACAAAATGCTGGAGGAACTCGGCAGGTCAGGCAGTGTCTATAGAGAGAAATGGGCTGAATCAGAGCCAGGTTTAATATCATTGGCATACGTTGTGAAATTTGTTGCTTTGCTGTTGCAATACATAATAGCAATAACTATATATTACAATGAGTAAATATTTTTTTTTAAAAATTAAAGTATAGCAAAAAGAAAGGAAGAAAGTAGTGAGGTAATGTTCATTGTCCATTCAAAAATCAGATGGCAGAGAGGAAGACGCTGTCCCTGAATTGTTGAGTGTGTGTCTTTAGGCTTCTGCACCTTGTCCCTGATGGTAGCAGTGGGAAGAGGGCATGTCCTGGGAGATGGGGGTCTTTAATAATGGACACCACCTTCTTGAGGCATCGCTCCTTAAAGGTGTCTTGGATACTACAGAGGCTAGTGCCCATGATGGAGCTGACTAAATTTACGACTCTCTGTAGCTTATTTCGATCCTATGCAGTAGCCACTCCACCCCCCCCCCCCCCCATACCCGACGGTGATGCAGACAGAAATCTGATGGCAGAAGGGAAGAGTGTATGTCTTCAGGCTCTTGTATTTCTTCCTTGAGTGTAGTAATGAGAAGAGGGAAGGTACTGGATGGTGAGGGTCCCTGATGACACCATATACTACTTTGAGATTCATTTTCTTGCAGGCATTCACAGAAGATACAAAGAAACACAATAGAACCTGAAAAACTATACACAGACTGACAAACAGCTGATATGCAAAAGAAGACAAACTGCAAATGCAAAAAGTACATAAATAATACTGAGAATATGAGTTGTAGAGTTCTCGAAAGTGAGTCCATAGTTTGTGGAATCAGTTCAGAGTTGATGTGAGTGCAGTTATTTATGCTGAGCAAGCGTAAGAAAAATAACACAATTTTAAACCCTAATCCAACCGTCTCACACAGCAAAATCAGAATTGCTTGAAAAGTTATTTTTAAATGAATGTATATTTATTAATGGTTAACTTGTGACATTGTGATGAAATAGAAAAGGTAATTATTAATGATCTTGTCCTTTTCTTTTAAGGGAATTTTGGATGTTCACAGGAGATCTTGACCATAGCAGCCATGATGCAAATACAAAATGTGTTTCTGGTGCCACCGAACCAGAAAAGTGCTGCGGTAGGTTTAGAAAATTTTGCATTTCGGCCACCACCACATGTATGTACCCTGCTTCTTTCAGAGATGATATTTTGCATCATAACAATCCAGTGATCCGGCCTGGGGCATCAAGGCCCGTATATTCCCAACATATAACTCTCACAAGCAACAGATTGGTAATTTAATCTTACTACCAGCATGGTGATGTCTACTGTTGTCCTACTGTATCTTTCATGCTCCTTATGTGCTGCTGCAGCTTATGCCAGGACATTGTTTCTGTCCTGCGGAGGGTGTGAACCATTATTACAGGAGTAACGCTTCACAGCAAATGTGCCTTAAGGTCAGTTAAAGGGGACCCGCCCAAGGCACCTTACTTCAGTAGGGAGGTCCACTTTAAACTAAAGCCCATCCCTGCTGATAGCTCTCCCTCTAGAATGTCCCCTGCTCCAATCTCGCCCCTATGCTTAACCTGATCACAAGATCAGTTCTCATCCACAATTCAGTTGTGATCTTGATATCTCCCACAAATTCTCATTATTTACAGATTACTTATGTATAGATTACCTTATGTACAGACATTCCTGTACCTAGCATCACTTTATGTACATACAGTTGATCTATTGGCCACACTCAAAACAGCTACTTGTACACTGTTTTGTAGGATTACTTTTATATTTACATTTATTGTGTATTTCTATTGTGTTCTTTTATGCTCCATCGGATCCAGAGTAACAATCATTTTGTTCTTTTTTTACATTCAAATGACAATAAATGATCTTGAATCTTGAATTTATGCCGAGATGCAGAACAGTAACAGGTCCTTCTGGACCGATGAGACCACACCTCTCAATTACCCCCACGTGACCTGTACGTCTTTGGAATGTGGGAGGGAACCAGAGCATCCAGAGGAAACTTGTGCGGTCAAGGAGAGAGCATACAGACAGTGGTGGAATTTAACCCGCGTCACTGACGCTGTTAGTGGAGTTACACTAACTACTGCGCTACCACGCAAGATCTTCCTTCCCCCAAAAATCACATATCCCCTCTTATGGCAACCACTCCCATCCATCATCCATTCTTCTTTCTCTGTCGCTCCCCTGACCTTAGGGTCATAATCCCTTCCAGTAACAGGCTACATGCTGGAATAAGACCATAAGGTAATAAGATCACAAGACGTAGGAGCAGAATTTGGCCATTCATTCTATCGACTTTGCTCTGCTGTTTCATCATGGCTGATCACCTTGGCAATGATCATCAGTGGGTTCTTTGACTTATAGATAGCTCAGTTCTGTGCTTGCCACTCTAGGCAACTTCCCATCTCCTTTAAATAATGAGGCCCTCATTTACATTAGCACACCTATTGCTTTCTCAGCTTGAGATCAGTGGAAACAGCAGTTTTCTTGCTTCAGCTACTCATTTGATTTAGGCGTTCCTGAATCCTTTTCAGTTATTCTACTGTGACATAGGGGCTCAAATCACACTGCAGTCAATGTGCTTTATAAATATTTGAAGCTCACCTCATTACCTAATTACCAATCAGATTTTCTTTTGGCGAAGTATGTTATTCCTCTAGCCACTGCCATGTTTCCAAGTGAGTTTGTTTCCCAGGTCGAGACAGGCAGCTGTAAAACAGGGATTTGAATGACTGCAGAATGTACATGGCTCGTAGCTGGTTTCACACAGTTTCATTTTACTACGTTTCATGATGCATGGCCCCGTTGCTTCACTCCTCAGTACCCACAGAACATAAAAGCAGGACAGAATTATCTTCCTTGAAATGGTAGAAAGAATCGTCTGACCCCACAGATTTCCACACCTCTGTCTTTTGTCTCAATAATTGCAGACTAACAGCAGGTTTGCATATTTACGTTGTTGATTTTTATTATGTTAAGGACCTCTCTCCAATACAAGCTTTTCGCAAACAGTACTGGTGGAAGGGGGCTGCTCAAACTAGTGTAGCAGTAAGTGTAACACTATTACTGCATTCAATTCCCACAGCTGTCTGGAAGGAGTTTGTGCATTCTCCCTGTGATCACGTGGGTTTCCTCTGGGTGCTCTGGTTTCCTCCTACATCCCAAAGACGTATAGGTTAGTAGGTTAATTAGTCACATGGGTGATATTAAGACAGCGAGGCTCATTGGGCTGGAAGGGCTTGTTACTGTGCTGTATTTCTAAATAAAATAAATTCTAATTCCTTTTACACAGAAGAAAGAAACTAAGCTTGTTCCCTTTACCCTTGCTTGCCATGAATTTTTCCGTTTTAATAAAAATATTGAGGCATTATATTTTGAATCAAGTTGATGTGCTAACCTTAGCTTGCTAATATCCCCTTCACTATAAGTGACAGGGATTGTAATCTGAAGAGTTTGGTTGTTCATTCTAAAAGTTTCAAAGCTTACAAATGGAGTTAGATGATTCTGATCCCTACACTCCCGCACACTTAAGTAGATATTCCCATTGGCCAAACATTTTAAATCTGATTCCCATTCCCATTCCCATTCTGACATGTGGGTCTATGGCCTCCTTTTGTGCTAAAGTGAGGCTGCCCTCAGGGTGGAGGAGCAACTCCTTATATCCTGTCTGGTAACCTCCAACATGATAGCATGAATATTGATTTCTCCTTCCAGTTATAAAAATTTTTCCCCCCCCTTCTATTCACCACTCTAGTCTTTTACCTCTCCTTACCTGCCTATCATCTCCCCCTGGATCCCCTCCTCCTACCCTTTCTCCTACTATTCATTCTGCTCTCCTATCAGATTCCTTCCTCTGCAGCCCTTTACCTTTCCCACCCACCTGGCTTCACCTAACACCTTCCAGCTAGCCTCTTACCCCGCTCCCCCCATTACCTTTTTAATCTGGCGTCTGCCCCCTTCCTTCTCAGTCCTGAAGAAGGGTCTCAGCCCAAAATGTCGATAGTTTATTCATTTCCATAGATGCTGCCTGACCTGCTGAGTCTCTCCAGCATTTTGTGTGTGTGTGTGTGTGTTGCATTGGATTTCCAGCATCTGTAGACTTGCTTGTGTTTATTGAGTGTTATTACAACCTTATGCACATGATATTTTAACACATGTTCCTATGAGTAACAATACACAAAATCAAACTTATTTTTCAAGAACTTAATGTCTTTTGGAATATTTGCAGTACATTAATTCCAAATATTTAAGTGCTTATCAACATTTTCAGTTTCATACTTTATTAACTGGATTTTACTAAAAGCAAAACCTTTATACTGTAAAATCTGGTCAAAGTATAATAATGTCATTCTGATGGCAGTAAAGACCCCATTACATTCAGTAAGCAGATTGCTACGAGTAGGGTAACCTAATATTGCAAAGCCTACTGACAGAAATAGGACATAAAAACAGGAGTAGGCCTCCCATTCTGCTCCAGTAATCAATTACCGTAGATCTTCTCTCATCACTGACATTTATATTTTGTCTGCATTAATCAGCTTTAAGTGCCTCTTATGATTACGATTCTTTTATGAGAACAACCATAAAATAATTCAAGGATAAAAAAATATATAAGACCATATGGAGGACAAGTCACTGAGTATATTTGAAGCAGTGGCTGATAGGTTCTTGATTCGTCAAGGTGTCAAAGGTTACAGGGAAAAGCCAGGAGAATGGGGTTGAGAGGGTTAATAAATCAGCCATGATGGGATAGAAGAGCAAACTTAATGGGCCAAATGGCCTAATTCTGCTCCTATGTTCAATGACTTTTACCCCTGAATTTCAAATCGCTGAGAGGCCAAAACAGAGTGGATGTGGAGTGGATGCTTCCTACAGTGAAGAGTCTAAGACTAGAGAACCCCAGAATGAAAGGCCGTCTCATTAGAATGGAGATGAGGAGGAATTTCTTTAGCCAGCAGGTGATGAATCTATGGAATTCATTGCCACTGGCAACAGTGGAGGCTAAGTCACTTTGAACACTTAAAGTGAATAGGTTCTTGATTACTAAGGGTGTCAAAGGTTATGGGGAGAAGACAGGAGAATGGGATTGAGAGGGATAATAAATCAGCCACAATGGGATGGCTGAGCAGACTCAATGGGCCAAATGGCCTAATGATGATCCTATGCCTTATGGTCGTTTAAAACCTGAAATTGTAAGCAGTTGCCATAATCATCAGTCAGGGACAGTGTTTGAAATTAGATTAGGGGTTAAATGCCTGCGCTGATGTGTGTGCGTGGGGTTCTTGACTGGGGGAGGTGGTGTATGTAATGGGAGAGAGATATGTGTTTTGTTTGGTTACGCTTCAAGTTGTCTTTTTCCTGTGGTTGAACATGCCTCGGTGGTTCGCTCTATAACTCATTGTGTTGTTTTAACCTTCCCTCTCAAGGCAAGAGAACACAGGAAGTTTGCTGTAGCAGAGGGAGATCATCTCACAATGCTCAATGTCTACGAGGCCTTCATTAAGGTTTGAATCCAGTGCTTTTATTGAGATTAAAGAGTTGCAGAATCTCTTTTATTGTCTATAAAGCTATGTGAATTGTTTGTTGACCTGTAATCTATTAAACAGAACTGCAAAATTTATACCTAAATACCACTCGTAATGTAATTTAATTCATTATGAACCGTGTCATATGACTTGGCGATCATGGTCTTTTGACCATGATTGTTCTTGGCAAATTTATCTACAGAAGTGGTTTGCCACTGCCTTCTTCTGGGCGGTGTCTTTACAAGATGTGTGACGCCAGCCATTATAAATACTCTTCAGAGATTATCTGCCTTGTGTCAGTGGTCGCATAGCCAGGACTTGTGATGTGCACCAGTTGCTCATACGACCGTCCACCTCCTGCTCCCGTGGCTTCACATGACCCTGATCCGGGGTGGGGGTTGGGGCTAAGCAGGTGCTACGCCTTGCCCAAGGGTGACCTGCAGGCTAGCAGAAGGAAGGAGCACCTTACACCTCCTTTGATAGAGACACATCTCCACCCTGCCATCCAATATTAATATAACTATATGTCCCAAATCACTTTCTTGGAATATTATTGACAGATGCACACAGTGGGCACTTTACTACACCTGTACTTAATAAAGTGGTTATGAAGTGAGTGTATGTTCGTAGTTTTCTGCCACGATCATACACTCCAATCAAGGTTTGACATGTTGTGCCTTCAGAGATACTTTTCTGTACACCACTGTTGAAAGGCATGGTTATTTAAGTCACTGTTGCCTTCCTGTCAACTTGAACCAGTCTGGCCATTCTCCTCTGGCCTCTCTCATTAACAAGGCGTTTTCTCCCACAGAGCTGCCACTTACTGGATTTTTTGTTTTTTGCACCATTCTCTTTAATCATTAGAGACTGTTGTGTGTAGAAACTCTAGGAGATCAGCAGTTCCTGAGGTACTCAAACCACCCCATCTGGCACCAACAATCATTCCACGGTCAAAGTCACTTAGATCACATTTCTTACCCATTCTGGTGTGTGGTCTGAACAACTGAACCTCTTGACCACGTCTGCATACTTTTATGCATTGAGTTTCTGTCACATGATTGGCAGGTTAGGTATTTTCATTAACAAGTAGGTGTACAGGTGTACCTAATAAAGTGGCCACTGCATGTAAATACTACTGAGAATTTCAGACAGGTGAGCAAAAACTTGATTCACAATGGATGGGCCACAGCAGCAGAAGACTCCTTCGCCTAATAACGTAGCCACTGAGTGTAGTTTCCAGAACAGAGAAGAATTCAATGGATAGATTGAGAGACTTGTAATCCAATGGACAGTGTAGGGGCTACAAGTTTACAAGTGCAGGTGAAATAATGTTAAAATATGGAATGAGTTACATGATATACAAATTGCTATATGGATGTATCTTGTTATCACAGTGTTTATCATTTTTTAGATTTGAGCAGATGGAGCTTGTCGGCTGTGGTTGGCAGCTCATCTACGAAAAGGAGAACTCTGATCTCAAACTTCCGCTGTCTTGTGCCTATGCCCACTCATGGGGAAGGCTTTGAGAGTAAACCCCGAGGAAAAATGCAGAGCTGGGGTCCCTATGGTAGTGCTATGTTGAGTTAAATGCTGATTGTCAACTCCTGAGACGCTGTTGGTGCCCATCTGTATCGGTCTGTGCCATTTCCTTTGGATTCATCAGCTGCACGGAGAGGGGAGCCTGTTATATGGGCAACAGCTTGCTCTCCATATTGTACTGCCCTGGCTTGTGTGTCATGCAGACAGCTGGGACACAACATCCCTGGTCAATCACGACCAACGGAGGGCCTTAATGATTTTAGACAATATGTCTTCACCCATTCCAATGTTCTTAAATTCTGTATTTTGAAGTATCTCTGATGAGTTAAAATGTTAACAATGTCAGTATTTCTCTCTCTCTCCTGCTGCAGCATAATAAAAACTCCCAGTGGTGCCAGAAGCACTTCTTAAATTATAGAGGACTTGTGAGAGCCACGGTAGTCCGAGAGCAACTGAAAAAGTTACTGTCCAAATTCCGAGTGCCGAAGAAATCAAGCGAAGGTGCGGAAGGCCAGAGTGAATTTCAGTGTTATAAGTCACCATTTGTTGTTTTTTGGACTCTGTGGATCAACCACTATTTATTTTATATCTCTGATTGCCCTTCCATAGCAGTTGTGCAATCTTTCGAGTCGAGTATGATGTTCTCCTAAGGGGTTGTCGGCCATGATTGAATGCTGGAGCAGGCATGATGGGCCAAATGGCCTAGTTCTGCTCATGCCTTGAGGTCCTATGTGCAACTCTGAAAGACTCTGGTGAACCAGATGTTTCATTTAATGTCAAACCAATATTTCATGGTGATTGCTACTGTGATAATTTAATATTAATTGAGTTTAAGTTCCCCAGCTGCTTTGGCTAGGATTCAGTCTTTGCGTTCAGATCAGTAAACCACTCTGGAATTTTATTCCAACCATTTTGCCAGTTTGCCCAGTACACTTCTCGCTGATTTGCAAATTAGCTGACTGTAGCAACACGTTTGAGAGTCAAGACAAACATTGTGGCTTCTTTCAGAAAGCTTTCCTTTTCCCTAGTGCTTGCTACAAGGGTCCTTAGAGTAATAGAGCACAGAAACAGGCCCTTCAGCCCATCCAGTATATGCTTCATCCCATCGACCTGCATCTGGACCGTAGTTCTCTCGAACCTCTCACATCGAAGGTTCATGTATTATCAAAGAATACGACTCTGAGATTCTTCTTCTCCAGAGACCACAAAACCAAGAAAAAACGATCATCAGCCCCCAAACCCCTCCCTGCATGAAATGCAACAAGATCGTGTGCCCCGAAGTACCCCTCTCCCCATACAAAAGAAAACAAAAACACAAAAAGAGCATTGACACCCAAACCCTCAAATTCTTAAATGCTGTAATGAAACCACGTTGACCCCTTTTACTGGCAACTCACACCACCTTCTGCATGAAGAAGTCCCCCTTCATGGTCACCTTTCACCCTTAACCTATGACCTCTAGCTCTAGTCTCACCCAACCGCAGTGGGAAAAGCCTGCTTGCATTTGCCCCATCCATAATGCATTTATTCAATTTTGGAATTGTGCAGCCCACAGCCCTTGGCACAGATTTAGTGAAAAGTCTTTTTTTTTGCTCTTATCAGCAGTATTGAATGACCAGTTGAAGGGAATGTTGTAAGAAAACTCCGGCTTAGAATATTTTCACTCTCAAGGGACTCAGCTGGCATTTGCTTCCTTTCCCTCCCTCAGCCCCAACAGCCGACTTATGTCAGGAACTCACTCACAGAGCGCCATGAATTATTGGTGCAGTCAGTCCATTGCTACGCCAGCCTCTGAAAGCACTCATAATCCCCGACTTATCTTTCCAGGTGCAGAGAGCGAATGCACATTACAGAATCCAACCGAGGGGCACATCAGAGATTAATATAATTCAGCCTTGGATTTATTACATTTTTCACTATTGCTTTAATTGGAATCTTGAGATAATATGATTGTGATAATCTTTGGTCACATGCTGGCAGTATTACAGCAGCACACACAAAATGCTGGAGGAACTCAGCGGGTCAGGCAGCATCTATGGAGAGAAATAGGAGTTGACGTTCTGGGCCTGAAACGTAGACTATTCCTCTCCAGAGTTGGTGCCTGACCTGCTGAGTTTCTCCGGTATGTTGTGTGTGATACTCTGAATTTCCAGCATCTGCAGAATCTTTACAGCAAGTAGTTATTTCCCTTATGTAGTTTAATAGATCAGGTACAAGAACTACAATCTGAATCAGGTTTATTATCACAGGCATACGTTGCGAGATTTGTTGTTCTACGGCTGCAGTACAGTGCAATACATAAAAAATTGCTGTCAGTTATAATAAGAACTATAAAAGTAATAGTGCAAAAAGAGAGCAAAATAGTGAGGTGGAGTCATGGAGCATTGAAAAATCTGATGGCAGAGGGAATAGAGCTGGTCCTAAAATGTTCCTAAAACTTTGAGTGTGGGTCTTCAGACTCCTGTACCTCCTTCCTTATGGAGGTAATGAGAAGAGGGCACATCCAAGATGGTAAGGGTCATTAATGGTGGCTGCCGCCATTTTAAGGCACCGCCTTTTGAAAATGTTCTCGATGGTGGGGAGGCTAGTGCTCACGATGGAGCTGACTGAATCTACAACCCTCTGAAGCCTCTTCTGATCCTGTGCATTGGATCCTCTGTACCAGAGAGTGATACGGACAATCAGAATGCTTACTTATTTGCAACAGTACAATAAATACAGTGCCCAGCATAAAACAACAAAATTGGAGTGCAATCTAAATTAGTGAACTAAGAAGTGCTGAGTCTTTGCTTTAGTCCCACCTGTAACCCAGGTCAGACTACTGTATTCAGTTTTGGTCTCCAAATTTGAGGAAGGACATTCCTGCTATTGAGGGAGTGCAGCGTAGATTCACGAGGTTAATTCCCGGGATGGCAGGACTGTCATATGTTGAAAGATTGGAGTGACTGGGCTTGTATACACTGGAATTTAGAAGGATGAGAGGGGATCTGATTGAAACATATAAGATTATTAAGGGATTGGACACACTAGAGGCAGGAGACATGTTCCCTGTGTTGGGGGAGTCCAGAACCAGAGGCTACAGTTTAAGAATAAGGGGTAGGCCATTTAGAACAGAGTTGAGGAAAAAACTTTTTCAGCCAGAGAGTTGTGGATCTGTGGAATGCTCTGCCTCAGAAGGCAGTGGAGGCCAATTCTCTGGATGCTTTCAAGAAAGAGTTAGATAGAGCTCTTAAAGATAGTGGGGTCAAGGGATATGGGGAGAAGGCAGGAACGGGGTACTGATTGTGGATGGTCAGCCATGATCACAGTGAATGGCAGTGCTGGCTCGAAGGGTCGAATGGCCTACTCCTGCACCTATTGTCTACTTTTCTCAGCCCCACGACACACAAGTCGTAATGGACTGAATGGCCTAATTCTGCTCCTATGTCTTATAGTCTTATTATGTTTCAATTGCCCACTTTACATAAGGCCATAAGACATAAGAGCAGCATTAGGCTATTCGACCATTGGTGTGCTCTGCCATTCTATCATTGCTGATTTATTATTCCTGTCAACCCTATTCTCCCCGTAATCTTTGACAGCCTTGCAAATCAAGAACCTATCAACTTCACTTTAAATATACCCAACATCTTGACCTCCACAGTCATTTGTATCATTGAATTCCACAAATTCTGGCTGAAGAAATTCCCCCTCATTTCTGTTCTAAAGGGAGGTCCTTCTATGCTGAGGCTGTGCCCTCTGATCCTAGTCTCCCCCCACTATAAGAAACATCTTCTCCACGTACAAACCCAACCAGACCAATATACACACCAGCAGAATGCCATGCCAGTCACCAAAACCCCAGCTCCAGAACCCACCCTGATCCCTGTCTACTGCATTAGCTTGTAGGTGATACTTTAAATGAGTTGATCTGCATGATTAAAGTAGGACATCAGAATGAGAAAATGATCTGCAATGGTTTTTCCCCAGGTGATCCAGATCCCATCCTCCGATGTATTGTTTCAGGATTCTTTGCAAATGCGGCTAGGTTTCATTACAGTGGATTCTACAGGTAATGACAACTTCTGATTCTTTTCTGTCTGTGTCTGGTAATATTCCTTCATGCATTTACCAATCAATAAGCTTGATTCCTTAAGGTTTGTCATAGCCAGGATTGGTAGTGGGGATAAGCTCCCACTACCCATTAAACGTTCTCAATGGCGTGCATCTCAAATAACCTCTGACAACTAAGTCCAGCTCCTTGTCTTCATGTGTGGCTTAGCTACTAAGCCCAGTGGAACTGTTTTTCTGACAGGAGAAAGGGAACAGGCGGGTTACTGGCATCTAAAAACCAGTCACTTCAGACAGATGGAGTTCATCAGCAGTGGTTGGCAGCTCATCTAGGAAAAGGAGAATTCTGATTTCAAACCTCTGCTGCCTTGCAGCTATACCCACTCATGAGGAAAGCTACAGAAGTAAGCCCCGAGGGAAAAATCTGGAGCTGGAGTCCCTAAGGCAGTGAGCTAAATGCTGACTGGCAACTCCTGCAACACCGCTGGTGCCAAACTGTATTGATCTCTGCCATTCCTTTGGATTCAGCAGTTGTGTAGAGAGAGGGAGCCTGCTGCACGGGCTACAGCTTGCTCTCCATATCGTATTATTTGCATATCACATAGACAACTAAGACGCAACATCCATGGTCAACCCCGACCAAAGGAGAGCCTCAATAAATAAATCATCATAAATCATTCAAGTCAAGTCAAGTTGCTTTTATTGTCATTTCAACCGTAACTGCTGGTACAGAGCACAGTAAAAACGAAACAAAGGACACAGCCTTATACAGCGGGCAGCATCATTTGCGGGCAGCAGGGTGAAGGCTTAAGGGCTTGGGCTCAACGGGCTTAGGTGGAAGCGAGCAAGGCAAGGTAGGTTTAGGTTTCAGTTTTTCCTGTTATTTGAGGAAAGGGGAAGTATGAGTGTGAGGGCAGCTTGTTGTTCTCGGTGTTGGATGTGGGAGGTCCTGGAGTCTCTTAGCCTCCCGGACGTCCACATCTGCGCTAGGTGAGCCGAGCTGCAGCTCCTAAGGGACCGTGTTAGGGAACTGAAGCTGCAGCTCGATGACCTTCGTCTGGTCAGGGAGAGTGAGGAGTTGGTAGAGAGGAGTTACAGGCAGGTGGTCACTCCGGTACTAGAGAGTACCCCAGTGGCTGTACCCCTTGACAATAAGTACTCCTGTTTGAGTACTGTTGGGGGGGGGTGACAGCCTACCTGGGGGAAGCAACAGTGGCCGTGCCTCCGGCACAGAGTCCGGCCCTGTAGCTCAGAAGGGTAGGGAAAGGAAGAGGAAGGCTGTAGTAATAGGGGACTCGATAGTTAGGGGGTCAGATAGGCGATTCTGTGGACGCAGTCAGGAGACCCGGATGGTAGTTTGCCTCACTGGTGCCAGGGTTCGGGATGTTTCTGATCGTGTCCAAGATATCCTGAAGTGGGAGGGTGAGGTGCCAGAGGTCGTGGTACATATAGGTACCAATGACATAGGTAGGAAAAGGGAAGAGTTCCTGAAAGTAGAATATAGGAAGTTAGGAAGGCAGTTGAGAAGAAGGACCACAAAGGTAGTGATCTCGGGATTACTGCCTGTGCCACGCGACAGTGAGAGTAGGAATGGAATGAGGTGGAGGATAAATGCGTGGCTGAGGGATTGGAGCAGAGAGGAGGGATTCAAGTTTCTGGATCATTGGGACCTCTTTTGAGGCAGGTGTGACCTGTACAAAAAGGACGGGTTACACTTGAATCCTAGGGGGACCAATATCCTGGCGGGGAGATTTGCTAAGGCTACTGGGGAGACTTTAAACTAGAATGGTTGGGGGTGGGAATCAATTTGAATAGACTAGGGGAGAGGAGGTTAGTTCACAAGTAGAGTAAGCTAGTGGACAGTGTGTGAGGAAGGGTAGACAGGTGTTAGAGAAGGGGAGCGCTCAGACCGAAGATGTAGGGGAGAAGGAAGAAAAAGATAATAAAGTTGATCGCATCGTTAGGAATAAACAAAGAGGAAGAGGTGGAAAGTTTCTTAAATGCATCTATTTTAATGCTAGGAGCATTGTAAGAAAGGTGGATGAGCTTAGAGCATGGATTGATACCTGGGAATATGATGTTGTAGCTATTAGTGAAACATGGTTGCAGGAGGGGTGTAATTGGCAACTAATTATTCCTGGATTTCGTTGCTTTATAGACCATCTAATGGGGAGCGAGAATTGGAGGAGCAAATTTGTAAGGAGATAGCAGATATTTGTAGTAAGCACAAGGTTGTGATTGTGGGAGATTTTAATTTTCCACACATAGACTGGGAAGCCCATTCTGTAAAAGGGCTGGATGGTTTGGAGTTTGTAAAATGTGTGCAGGATTGTTTTTTGCAGCAGTACATAGAGGTACCGACTAGAGAAGTGGCAGTGTTGAATCTCCTGTTAGGGAATGAGATAGGTCAGGTGACGGGCATATGTGTTGGGGAGCACTTCGGGTCCAGTGATCACAATACCATTAGTTTCAATATAATTATGGAGAAGGATAGGACTGGACCCAGGATTGAGATTTTTGATTGGAGAAAGGCTAACTTTGAGGAGATGTGAAAGGATTTAGAAGGAATAGATTGGGACAATTTGTTTTATGGGAAGGATGTAATAGAGAAATGGCGGTCATTTAAAGGTGAAATTTTGAGGGTACAGAATCTTTATGTTCCTGTTAGGTTGAAAGGAAAGGTTAAAAGTTTGAGAGAGCCATGGTTTTCAAGGGATATTGGAAACTTGGTTCGGAAAAAGAGGGAGATCTATAATAAATATAGGCAGCATGGAGTAAATGAGGTGCTCGAGGAATTTAAAGAATGTAAAAAGAATCTTAAGAAAGAAATTAGAAAAGCTAAAAGAAGATACGAGGTTGCTTTGGCAACTAAGGTGAAAATAAATCCGAAGGGTTTCTACAGTTATTAATAGCAAAAGGATAGTGAGGGATAAAATTGGTCCCTTAGAGAATCAGAGTGGACAGCTACGTGTGGAGCCGAAAGAGATGGGGGAGATTTTGAACAATTTCTTTTCTTCGGTATTCACTGAGGAGAAGGATATTGAATTGTGTAAGGTAAGGGAAACAAGTAGGGTAGTTATGGAAACTATGATGATTAAAGAGGAGGAAGTACTGGCACTTTTAAGGAATATAAAAGTGGATAAATCTCCGGGTCCTGACAGAATATTCCCTAGGACCTTGAGGGAAGTTGGTGTAGAAATAGCAGGGGCTCTGACAGAAATATTTCAAATGTCATTAGAAACGGGGATGGTGCCGGAGGATTGGCGTATTGCTCATGTGGTTCAATTGTTTAAAAAGGGTTCTAAGAGTAAACCTAGCAATTATAGGCCTGTCAGTTTGACGTCAGTGGTGGGTAAATTAATGGAAAGTATTCTTAGAGATGGTATATATAATTATCTGGATAGACAGGGTCTGATTTGGAATAGTCAGCATGGATTTGTGCGTGGATTGAGTTTTTTTGAAGAGGTTACGAGGAAAGTTGACGAGGGTAAAGCAGTGGATGTTGTCTATATGGACTTCAGTAAGGCCTTTGATAAGGTTCCGCACGGAAGGTTAGTTAGGAAGGTTCAATTGTTAGGTATTAATATTGAAATAGTAAAATGAATTCAACAGTGGCTAGATGGGAGATGCCAGAGAGTAGTGGTGGATAACTTTTTGTCAGGTTGGAGGCCAGTGACTAGTGGTGTGCCTCAGGGATCTGTATTGGGTCCAATGTTGTTTGTCATATATATTAATGATCTGGATGATGGGGTGGTAAATTGGATTATTAAGTATGCAGATGATACTAAGGTAGGTGGTGTAGTGGGTAATGAAGTAGGTTTTCAAAGCTTGCTGAGAGATTTAGACCAGTTAGAAGAGTGGGCTGAACGATGGCAGATGGAGTTTAATGCTGATAAGTGTGAGGTGCTACATTTTGGTAGGAATAATCCAAATAGGACATACATCGTAAATAGTAGGGCATCGAAGAATGCAGTAGAACAGAATGATCTAGGAATAATGGTTCCCTGAAGGTGGAATCTCATGTGGAGAGGGTGGTGAAGAAAGCTTTTGGTATGCTGGCCTTTATAAATCAGAGCATTGAGTATAGGAGTTGGGATGTAATGTTAAAATTGTACAAGGCATTGTTAAGGCCGAATTTGGAGTATTGTGTACAGTTCTGGTCATCGAATTGTAGGAAAGATATTGACAAAATAGAGAGAGTACAGAGAAGATTTACTAGAATGTTACCTGGGTTTCAGCACCTAAGTTACAGGGAAAGGCTGAACAAGTTAGGTCTTTATTCTTTGGAGCGTAGAAGGTTGAGGGGGGACTTGATAGAGGTATTTAAAATTATGAGGGGGATAGATCAAGTTGACATGGATAGGCTTTTTCCATTGAGAGTAGGGGAGATTCAAACAAGAGGACATGATTTGAGAGCTAGGAGGCAAAAATTTAAGGGTAACACAAGGGGGAATTTCTTTACTCAGAGAGTGGTAGCTATGTGGAATGAGCTTCCAGTAGAAGTGGTACAGGTAGGTTCAGTATTGTCATTTAAAGTAAAATTGGATAGGTATATGAACAGGAAAGGAATGGAGGGTTATGGGCTGAGTGCGGGCCAGTGGGACTAGGTGAGTGTAAGCGTCGGCACGGACTAGAAGGGCCGAGATGGCCTGTTTCCGTGCTGTAATTGTTATATGGTTATAGACAATAGACAAAAGGTGCAGGATATGTTATAGGTCAGTTGTGGAGAGCGCCCTCTTCTTTGTGGTGGCGTGTTGGGGAGGAAGCATTAAGAAGAGGGACGCCTCACGTCTTAATAAGCTGGTAAGGAAGGCGGGCTCTGTCGTGGGCAAAGTACTGGAGAGTTTAACATCGGTAGCTGAGCGAAGGGCGCTGAGTAGGCTACGGTCAATTATGGATAACTCTGAACATCCTCTACATAGCACCATCCAGAGACAGAGAAGCAGTTTCAGCGACAGGTTACTATCGATGCAATGCTCCTCAGACAGGATGAAGAGGTCAATACTCCCCAATGCCATTAGGCTTTACAATTCTACCGCCAGGACTTAAGAACTTTTTAAAAGCTATTATTAATGCTTTTTGAGATAGTGATTTAGATGCATATCATATTTTTTACTGAGTTAAGTATTGTATGTAATTAGTTTTGCTACAACAAGTGTATGGGACATTTGGAAAAAAGTTGAATTTCCCCATGGGGATGAATAAAGTATCTATCTATCTATCTATCTATCTATCTATCTATCTATCTATCTATCTATCTATCTATCTAAAGTTCCTCCAGGACCATGGTGCTACATGAAACAACACAAAACTACACTAGACTATGTGAGACAACACAAAACTACACTAGACTACCTGAAACAACACAACACTACATTAGACTTCAGACCTACAGGGGACTACATAAAGTGCACAGAACGGTGCAAGACAGTACAATAATTAATAAACAAGATAATAGGCACAGTAAAGGGCAAATTAGAGTACAGGATGATAAATGATGTAAATGTAAACAATGTTTTAGCAGGAATTGAGAAGGAAATGAGCAAAAATTGCAAAGGGAGTGGAGTGGTGTTCAGTTGAGTGTGTGTGTGTGTCTGTACGTACGTGTAGGTTGGTGTCAGACTAGACTCTGGGAATTGAGTCTAATGGGTTGGGGGAAGAAATTCTGGTCGCTTTGCGGATGCAGTGTTATGTGTAAATGTCTGTAATGTCAGGAAGAGAGACATAATCATTCCAACATAATGTACATTCCCTTCCAATATTCCTTGTACCTGTACTTATGACGGCTCTTCAGGAGACCCCATTCTACATCTTTTGGTTAAAATGCTGCTTATTTCTCTGTCTTTAATGATAAAATATGAGTACAAAGTAAATTTATTTTCAAAGTACATATATGTTACCATATACTGCCTTCAGATTCATTTTCTTATGGCAAATTACAGGGAAAAAGAGAAATACCGTAGTATTAATACCATAGTCCTTCTTCAAATTTGGAGACCAAAACTGAACATAATAGTTTGACCTGGATTACAGGTGGGACTAAAGCAAAGACTCAGCACCATAGTATTTACAAAAATTATACATAAACAGATAAATCAGAATCAGGTTTATTATCACCGGCATTTGTTAACTTAGCAGCAGCAGTTCAATGCAATACATAATCTAGTAGAGAGAGAAAAACATAATAATAAATAAAATAAAACATAATAAATAAACAAGTAAATCAATTACAGTATGCATGTATCGAATAGATTTTTTTTAAACGTGCAAAAAACAAAAATACTGTATATTAAAAAAGTGAGATAGTGTCCGAGGATTCAATGTCCATTTAGGAATCAGATGGCGGAGGGGAAGAAGCTGTTCCTGAATCGCTAAGTGTGTGCCTTCAGGCTTCTGTACCTCCTACCCAATGGTAACACTGAGAAGAGGGCATGCCCTGGGTGCTGGAGGTCCTTAATAATAGACGCTGCATTTCTGAGACACCGCTTCTCGAAGATGTCCTGGATACTTTGTAAGCTAGTACCCAAGATGGAGCTGACTAAATTTACAACTGTCTGCAGCTTCTTTCGGTCCTGTGCAGTAGCCCCTCCATACCAGACAGTGATGCAGCCTGTCAGAATGCTCTTCGCGGTACAACTATAGAAGTTTTTGAGTGTATTTGTTGACATGCCAAATCTCTTCAAACTCCTAATGAAGTATAACCGCTGTCTTGCCTTCTTTATAACTACATCGATATTTTGGGACCAGGTTCAATCCTTAGAGATCTTGACACCCAGTAACTTAAAACTGCTCACTCTCTCCACTTCTGATCCCTCTATGAGGATTGATATGTGTTCCTTCATCCTGTCAGCCTCAGTTGCATCATTCTGCATCTAGAATACTACTTCTTCTTTGGGATGTATCTAACCTGCTCCTTCCGAATTGCTCCCAGAAACTCCAGCCATTGCTGTTCTGCCATTATCCCTGCTAGTGTTCCCTTCCAGTCAATTCTGGCCAGCTCCTCTCTCATGCCTCTGTAATTCCCTTTACTCTATTGTAATACTGATACATCTGACTTTAGTTTCTTATCAAATTCTATCATATTATGATCACTGGCCCCTTCTGCTTCCTTTACCATAAGGTCTCTTAATCAATTCCGGTTCAATGCACAACACCCAATCCGGAATAGCTGATCCCTGAGCAGGCTTAACCATGAGCTCCTGTAAGAAGCCATCTCATAGGCACTCTAGAAATTCCCCTTCTTGGGATCCAGCACCAATCTGATTTTCCCAATCTACCTGCTTATTGAAATCCCCCATGACTATAGTAACATTGCCGTTTTTGCATGCTTTTTCTATCTGGAAATTGTAATTTATAGACCACATCTTTGCTACTGTTTGTAGGCCTGTATATAACTCCCATCAGGGTCTTTTTACACCTGCAGTTTCTTAGCTCTACCCATGACGATTCTTATGACTTGATTTCATTTTTTACCAACAGAGCCTCCCCACCTCCTCTGCTTTACTTGCCTCTTCTTTCAATGCAATGTGTATCCTTGGACATTAAGCTCCCAGCTATAATTTTCTTTCAGCCATGATTCAGTGATGCCCACAAAGTCATATATGCTAATCTGTAACTGTACTACAGGTTCATTTACCTTATTCCGTATACTGAGTGCATTCAGATATAATATCTTCAGCCCTGTATCATTGCCCTTTTCGATTCTGTCCTTTTACATTGCAACTCATCCCATTGACTGCAATTTTGCCCTATCATCAGCCTTTCCTTGCTAGCAGTCTCATTACACACTACCTCTTTTTGTAAACCAACTATTCCATCCTCAGCCCTATCACTCCAGTTCCCGTCCCCCTGCCAAATTAGTTTAAACCCTCGCGAACAGCGCTTGCAAACCTGCCTGCAAGGATATTGGTCTCCCTTGGGTTCAGATATAATCCGTTTCTTTTGAACAGGTCGTACCTTCCCCTGAAGTGATCCCAAGGATCCAGAAATCTGAACCCCTGCCCCCTGCACTAGATCCTCAGCCATGCATTCTCTCGCCAAGTCATCCTATTCTTACCCTCACTCGCACGTGGCACAAGCGGCAATCCAAAGAATACTACCCTGTTTTCCAGCTTTGTACCTAGCTCCCTAGAATCTCTCTTCAGGAACCACTCACCTTTCCTACCTATATCATTGGTGCCAATAAGTACCAGGATCCTGGCTGCTCACCCTCCCACTTCAGAATGCCATAGGTCCCATCCAAGTCATCCCCGGCCCTGGCACCTGGGAGGCAACATACTATCACACCCACAGAATCTTGTTTCCAATCCTCTGACTATGGAATCTCCTATCACTACTGCAGTCCTCTTCACCTCTCTTCTTCTGAGCCAAAGCACCAGACTCAGTGACAGAGACCTGGTCACTGTGGCTTCCCCTGGTAGGTCATTCCCCCTCAACAGTATCCAAAGTGGTATACTTATTATTGAGGGGAACAGCCCCAGGGGTACTCTGCGCTTGACTGCCCATTTCCTTTCCTTCTCCTGACAGTCTCCAGGTTACCTGCCTCCTGCAAGCTAGGGGTGTCTACCTGCCTGTCATTTACCCAGTCTCCCAATGAGCCAAAGGTCATCGAGCTTACAGCTCCAGTTCCTGAACACATTGTCTGAGGAGTTTCAGCTCAGTGCACCTGGTGGAGGTGTCGTCATCCGGGAGGTTGGAGGTCTCCCAGCATTCCCACATCCCACACATAGAACAAAAAACAGCCCCTGGAGCCATCCTCACTGCACTAACTATGGCCAATAGACAAGAATAAAGAAGAAGGAAATAACTTACCAGATACTTACATCACCTGATCCTGATTTTGCTGAAGCCTGATGAGCCAAACCACTGGCTCACTCCAGTGGCTGCTCTGCTTGCCCCCGCCCTTTCTAATGAATCCTGTTCATTGATTGGGTGCAGTCTAACTCCGAAAACTACCGCAAACTGTTGCTTTTTAAAATCTTCAACCTAAGTGAAATTGACGCTACACTGTGCTTAGAGTGATTAGTTTTCAGTTGTGCATGTTTTTGTTTAAAAAACAGCGATTTTTGCCATTGTTAGTTAGAAATAAGCAGTAAGACAATTCAGAACTGTTTTGGTCACTGCAGTCCCAAGTATTCATACTTCGAGTTGCCATAAACAGCCAGGAGTGAAAATAAAGTGATTTTGCTACTGCAGCAAGTTAGGAACTACAAAGGATTTGAAGGTATTGACAATCATCTTGAATCTTACAATGAAAATGAAGATTTGGAGGATGAAATTGACAAAAACATTATATGAAAGCAGTCTATTATCTGCACCAGGTGTCTGCACTGATTTTGTTCATTTGCAGTCAATCAAAAGAACATGGCAACCTACAATGAATTAATACCTCTGTTGATAACTATTAGGAACTAATACACAGTTTTTTAGTATTGTAGTCATGCCCTAAATTGTTCTGTATTTAATTTAAATACATAGTTTGCTACTCGGTTAAATGGTAGTTTGTTTTTTATATACCTTTTAAACTATTTACATGAACGTTTGGTTAATTGGGGCAGCTACTTAATTGAGCCAAAATACACTAGTTATGATGTGTCCTGGTTAACCAAAATTTGTATTTAAGGAGGTAGACCTTTAGGCACTAAAGCAGGGGTTCCCAACCTGGGGTTTAGATCTCTCAGTTAATGGTGGGGGTCCATGGCATAAAAAGGGTTGGGAACCCCTGCACTAAAGGCATCAAGGAGAATGCATGAACATGGCATTAAAATAAAGATTGAACTGTGTTCATGTTCAATGGTAGGAGGGCCTTGAAGGGCCAAATGGCCTATTCCGCTCTTATTTTATATTTCTACATGTCTTCATCTTGTACTGTCTGTAAGGGCTTCTTGAATAAAAATAAGATTAACTGAAACTCTTACTTTTTTAATAGGACAATTCGAGATGATTATGAGCTCCACATTCATCCAACATCTGTACTGTATGGCGAGAAGGAGCCACAGTGGTGAGTTTGACTCCCATGAATAAAAGTACATCAGTTTTTCAGTTTCTTATGAAGTAAAAATTGTTAATTATTCAACCCTTATTGTACCGTCTCCCTGACATCAGGGTTGTGTATAATGAGGTCATCCAGACTTCCAAGTACTTTATGAGGGATGTGACTGCAGTCGAATCTTCATGGCTAATAGAGTTAGCCCCGCACTTCTACCAGCAGAAAACTGTAAGTTTTGCCTATTACCTATTCTGTTTAAGAGTGTATCTTTTCACTGGAAGATGTGTTGTTAAGAAAATAATGGTTAACTTGGATAACAGATTCAATTTAACTACAATCAAAGTAGCAGGGTGATTAAGTTACCTGATTGCGTAAATAATACCTTTGTTACTCACCTGTGGCTCCAAATAGCTGTTTGCATGGAACAGCGGCCACCCTCCCTGGGTACTGAACCACAGAGGGGATAGCCAGCAGCCTCATACCCCGGTGAGTTAGGGACAGGCCTGTCCCAGCATGTGAAGTCAGCTGCAGAGGACTAGGAGGATGAGACTACAGTGTAATCCAACGACTAAGAAGGTGGTACTGCAACACTCCACAGGGAGTGAAGGGCATTCAAGGCACAGAGGACATCATGCTCATCCACTGCAACCAAGGAAGACCCCAGTTTGTGACGCTTGTTCGTACCACTGGACCCGGATTCCAAAGTCGAGAACGTGCCCCAGTGCAAAGGCTTTTCCACTTTTAAAAACTCTCCTGCATGGGTTCTGTCATTGTGGGACACAATGGACAGCCAACAACCTACCAAATACTGAAAGGCCTTAAAGCTCTCCATTTTTCCTTCATCCATGTACCTATCTAAGAGTCTCTTAAATGTCCCTAATGTATCTGCTTGTACAGCCAGCCCTGGCAGTGAGTTCCATGCACCCACCACTCTTGTGTAAAAAATCTATCTCTGACAATCCCCCCATGTGTTCCTTCCTATATCTTAAAGTTAGGTTCCTTTGCATCAGCCATATAATTAAAGCCCATATTTCAATCAAGCCAAATCATATACAAAGTGCTTCACAGGCAATCAATTAGTTTGGATGTGTCTTTGCAGTCGCTGTGCAGGAAGGTACAGCATCCATTTCACACCCAATCGTTCACCTATGGGAAATGAGGAGCCAATTAACTCTTTTATTTGGTGTTTGTGAAGGAACATTGGTCTTTTTTGTTGCTAGTTGGAGGTACTGGGCAGATCAGGCAGCATCCGAGGAAAGGAATAAATTAGCAGTGATGTCCTGATGAAGGATCTCGGCCAGAAACGTCAACTTATTATTTCCCTCCATAGATACTAACTGATCTTTGCGTTCCTTCAGCATTTTGTATGTGTTGTTCTGGATTTCCAGCACCCGCAAAATCTCTTGTGTTTATTCTTCATAAAGTAAATCTTCATGCAGCTAAAATTGTTTCTTTTGTTTTATCTCAATCCAGTCCATTTCCCAGATGGCAAAGAAATCTCGAGTTACCTGATGGTTTATTCTGCAATTCCACACTCGCGCCTGCAAGTGTCAAGCCAATCAGCTACATTCAAAAAGCCAGATTGTATTCTTTTCCCACCATCTTTGAATGAACTTTGATGCAGCTCATGTCATCAGTTTATTTATTGGGTATATTTAGAAAGACAGGTTCACAGTGGAATGTCTTAACTGCAGGGTCAGAGCACTGGCAGTCCAGCCATTGAAGGCAAGGCTCTCCGTTCTACTTAAGCTTTATTTGCTGGTTAGTCCAGTTTGATTTTAATAGGCCTGAAAATTTGGAGAGGGCTGTGTTAGCACTGCTTCTTTGAGTATTATTTCTAACTCTGAACTCTGCTAATATCAGCCAAGCAAGATGTGTATAAATTAACTGAGGGCATGGATTTAAACACAGTCAGTTATGCCTCCATGATGCAAACTTGTCTCATTAACAGTATAAATAGCTTTAGACAAACCTATCTATATAAAATGTACATAGTTAAGTAGCCCACTTATTCTATATCCAGGCTGTAGGTGTGGAAACATTGTAGATTAAAGCACCTTTCACAAAAGTTTCTCTTCAGAAGTAAGTAAGCCAAGCACTGAAGCTAAGGCTTCCATAGTGGTCCGTGCGTATTTACAGTTCATTGTGTAACCTTCATCTTCTTCTGTGAAGAATATTGCTTTCGACAACAGTGCTGAGTGGACGTGCTTCTACCTTGGCCTTTGTGTATTATTAGCATTATTGGCTGTACATCTTCCTTGTCATGTTTTTTTTAAGAGAGCAAATAAAACCATCGTGTTCAGTTCTGGTGTAGATTTTGCATTTCCTTCCGGTTGTTTGTAGATGTCACCGACACGGCACCAGAGTGTAAGACTGTCTCCATCCTATGAAAGTTTTCATTTTCAGCTAAGTAGAAGATGGAAGCCAGAGACTACCATTCAGGAGCTCAAACTTGTTTCACCACTCAAGCAGGTTGTGACTGACCTGTGACCAAACTCTAACAGTACACCAGGCAACCTTTTCACCGTATCTCGGTACATTTGACAATAAAAACCAATTTCTCGTCCAATTATTTTAATATCTTATGTTAACAAAAACCTCTGCTTTAAAATTTGAACTAGTGTTTATCAACGAGAATCCTAAATTTGTACCATTGTCTACGCAAAGACGATGTTCCTGACAAACTTGTCACTACATTTGGACCTAATATGGAATATTGTTTTCAGTTTTGGTCACCTACCTACAGGAAAGGTGTAAATGAGGTTAAAAGAGTACAGAGAAAATTTACAAGGATGTTACCAGGTTGGAGGACCTGAATTATAAGGAAAGATTGATTAGGTTAGTCCACTATTCCTTGGAATGCAGTAGATTGAGAGGAGCTATACAAAATTATGAGGGTTATAGATTGGGTAAATGCAAGAAGGGTTTTTCCACTGAGGTTGGGTGGGACTTCAACCAGAGGTCATGGGTTAAGGGCAAAAGGTGAAAAGTTTCAAGGGAACATGAAGGGAAATTTCTTCACTCATAGGGATGCGAGAGTCTGAAACGAGCTGCCTGCACAAGTGGTGCGTGCAAGCTCAGTTTCAATGTTTAAGACTGTAAGACCATTATGAGAGGAGAATTAAGATATTTGGCCCATCAAGTCTGCTCTGCCATTTCATCATGCCTGATCCATTTTCCTTCTCGGTCCCAATCTCCGGCCTTCCCCCCCCCCCCCCCCCCCCATATCCCTTAATGCCCTGACCAATCAAGATTCTATGAACCTCTACCTTAAATATACAAAAACCAGCTGCCTGTGGCAAAGAATTCCTCAGATTCACCACTCTCTAGCTAAAGAAATTCCTCCTCATCTCCATTCTAAAATGATGCCCCTCTATTCTGAGGATGTGTCTGCTGGTCTTAGACTCTTCCACCATAGGAACCATCCTCTCCACATCCACTCTATCAAGGCCTTTCACCATTTGATAGGTTTCAATGAGATCTTCCCTTATTCTTCTGAATTCCAGTGAATACAACCCCAGAGCCATCAAGCAGTCTTCATATGACAAACCATTTAATCCTGGAATAATTTTTGTCAACCTCCTTTGAATCCTCTCCATTTTCACACATCCTTTCTAAGATAAGGGGCACAAAACTGCTCACAATACTCTTAAGTTGGACCTCATTACATCCTTGCTTTTATGTTCCAGTCCTCTTGAAATGAATGCTAACATTGCATTCCCCTTCCTCACCACAGCCTCAACCTCCAAATTAACCTTTAAGGAATCCTGTACAAGGACTCCCAAGTCCCTTTGCACCTCAGATTTTTTGTATTTTCTCTTCACTTTGAAAATTATCATCCCTTTCATTTCTTCTACCAAAGTGCATGACCATGCACTTCACAACAGAGTATTCCATCTGTCATTTCTTTGCCCAATCTCCTAGTCTGTCTAAGTCCTTCTGTAGGATCTCTATTTTCTCAAAATTACTTGCCCCTCCAGCAGTCTTCATATCATCTGCAAACATTGCAACAAAGCCATCAATTCCATCATCCAAATCATTGACATATAATGAAAAAAGAATTGGTCCCGACACAGACCACTTGGAACACCACTAGTCGCCAATAGCCAACCAGAAAAAGGCTCCCTTTATTCCCACTCTTTGCCTCCTGTCAAACAGACACTGCTTTATCCATGCTGGTATCTTTCCCATAATTCCATGGGCTCGTAGCATTTGAGCAGCCTCATGTCTGGCACCTTGTCAAAGGCCTTCTGAAAATCCAAGTACACGACATCAAACGCAACTCCTTTGTCTATCCTGCTTGTTATTTCTTCATAGAATTTCAACAAGTTTGTCAGACAAGATTTTCCCTTGAGGAAACCATGCTGACTTTGGCCTATTTCATCATGTGCCTCCAAGTACCCTGAGACATCATCCTTAATAATTGACTCCAACACCTTCCCAACCGCTGAGGTCAGACTAACTGGCCTATAATTTCCTTTCTTCTGCCTGTCTTTCTTGTTGAAGAGTGGAGTGACATTTGCAATTTTCCATTCTTCCGGAACCGTTGCAGAATCTAGTGCTACACCTTGCCCAAGGGTGACCTAGTGGAGGGAAGGAGCACCTTACACCTCCTTTGGTAGAGACGCATCTCCACCCCACCACCCTATATATACCGATAAATACTTATAAATTAACTATTATTTGTTATCAGTATCAGAGTCACTCAATAATGGAACTTGGAGTCTGACTGCTGAGCACAGAAGGGCTCAGGATAGCTCGTTGATCACCCAGTGGAACTTCCTATTGGCTTCTGCCATGAATGACCCTATTTTCTGTTTGTTTACTTTTCTGACCACCTCTTATATTGAGGAAGAAAACTTATAAATAGCTATTCTAGTGTCAAACTGAAATTAACATCTAAAGCAGATGGTGTGCACTGTGGCTAACTTCACATCTCCTGCGGAGAGAGAAATGGAGCTCTGGAAGAGGGCGCCTTGGGAAACCACTAAAGGAACCAGCAGTCCTCCAGAAAGGAAGTAATTAATTCTGGAATTATTTATGGCTGGCTAGAAGGGTAGCAGTAGAGGTTCGTAGCAGTCAGCATTCGAGGTAAAGGAATGTCATCTTCATCACAACAGGAAGTAAAGAATTTAGGATTATAATTTTTAAAATTTGGCATGAAAAGAGACGCACGTTGTCAAACTGGCAGACAAGTGAAAGTGACGTCCTCTCTGTTCAAATTGTCAGTTGATACCATCAGCTGCAGTGTAGCTTTCCCAGAATCACGACAAGGATAAACAGTTTAACTGGACCCCGTAATCAGCTGCTAACACTTAGGTGTCAAAAAAGTAACCCCTTAATCATTTAAACAAGATATTTCAGGAGATTTTGAAAGTTTTCAGGTAAAGGACAGAAATAAATTAGTGCAAGGATATAAAATAAGGGGTTGCTGACAGGTTATTGAGCTGAAACGTCAACATAATTCTGTTATTACAGTTGCTCTCTGAGTAAATCCAACAATTTCTGTCTTTAGTTCCCATATCTGCATCTTTCCCCTTTTCAAATTAAACTAAAACTATATTTTTTTGGAGTTGATGTGGGAAGCATTTGTTCGTACAGAAGTTCATGGAAATAAGGAAAAGCTTCCTTCTGATTTGGCTAGGACAGCAAATAACAATTTCAAAACTGAAATTGACTGCATTTGTTAAGCAGGGTCCTGGAACCAAGGTAGATAGAGAGAGTTAAACCACAATATTATTGAGTGGCCAAACAGGCTTGAGGAGTCAAAATGCCATCTTCTGTTTTTATTTTTTCTGTTTGAAGACAGCAGTTCCGTTTAATTTCCTATAGGTGAATCCAAAAATTTAGGACAGACTTGCTGGCCAAACAAACCTCCACACCCTCAGCCACAAGCAGGACTTGCTGGTAGCCAAACATTTTAATTCCCATTCCCATTCTGACCTGTCGGTCCATGGCATCCTCTTGAGCAAAGATGAGGCCACCCTCAGGGTGGAGGAGGCAACACGTTATATTTCCTCTGGGTACCCTCCAACTGATAGCATGAATATCGATTTCTCTTTTTGGTAAAAAAAAAATTCTGCCCCCCCCCCTCCCCCTCTCCCTCTATTCCCCACTCTGACCTTTTACTTCTTCTCACCTGCCTATCACTTCCCCTGGGTCCCCTCCTCCTTTCCTTTCTCCTATAGTCCACTCGCCCCTCCTATCAGATCTCATCTCCAGCCCTTGACCTTTCCCACCCGCCTGACTTTGCCTACCAGTGAGCCTCCTTCCCCTTGCCCCGCATTTTTATTCTTGCATCTTCCAGTCTGAGGAAGGGTCTCGGCCCAAAACGCCGACTGTTTATTCCCCTGCATAGATGTTACCAGACTTGCTGAGTTCGTCCAGGATTTTTTGTGTTTTTTTGCTTTAGGACATAGATATAAAGTATGGATTTATGCTAGTATGATGCAATGCGAGCTGATACTCAGGGTTCACCTTACGTTAGTTCCCTAACTGGGGGACTGAAGCTCTTCTGACAAGAATTCAAATCCTACCGAAGCAGTAGGGCGATTTAAAAGATTCAAGGTTCAAGATTGTTTATTGTCATTCGTCAGTACACGAGTGTAAAGAGGAACAAAATTATTATTACTCCAGATTCAATGCAGCATAAAAAGACTCAGTAAGCATAAAGAGCACAATAAAAAATATTAAAGCAATCCTAAAATACTCATTGTACAGGTAACTGTTGCATACATGGACCGAGTGTATGTACATAACGCGATGCTGGGTAATGGTGTGGAGGGTTAATGCATGGTGTTGATCAGTCTGCCAGCTTGGAGAAGGATCTGTTTTTAGGTCTGGAGTCCTGGCATGGATAATGTGTAGCTTCCTCCCTAATGACAGTGACAGGAGATAATTTAAAATTTTAAATTAATTTTAAAAATTGTAGAATAAAAAGCTCAGATCAGTCAGCCTTGTTTAAATTTTAAGTTAAAGTTTATTGCCAAGCGATAAATACTGTGAAAAACAGCTTTGAGCAGCAGCAACACAGAGCATTACGAACATCACGAACATAAATTTTGGGTGGGCACGGTAGTGTAGCGGTTAGCACAACGCTTTGCAGTACCAGCGACCAGGGTTCAATTCCCACCACTGCCTGTAAGGAGATGGTACATTCTCCTTGTGACCTCCGGGTGCTCCGGTTTCCTCCCACAGTCCAAAGAAACACCAGTTGGTACCAATTGGTAGATTAATTGATCGTTGTGAATTGTTCTGTGATTAGGCTTAAATCAGAGGTTTGCTGGGTAGCGAGGTTTGAAAGCCCAGAAGGTTTAACTTTAACTTGAATTAACATAAATTATACATAACTTACAAGACAAAATACACAAAAATAAACATAAGTGCAAATTGAAGGAAAAAAATAGTCTGAAGTGGGGCTAGGGCTTCACAGGTTTGTTCAAGAGCTCGATGACAGTGGGAAAGTATTGAACCTTAGTGAGTCTTGTCAAAACTCAACCAGTCACTAAAATAGGAATCTGCTGCCCTTACCCCGTGGGACTCAGATGTAACTTAAGACCCACAAAAATGTGAATGGTCCATAACTGTCTCTGAAATGGCCCACTAAGGCATTCAGGACAGTTGATGCTCCTATCCCAAGAAGGAATTGAGGAACAAGATTAAAATCAAACCTTACGTTTACTACCGAGATTGAAACCTTTTCACTGTGAGCTTTCAATTTAACCATTTCCATTGTGGGAAATAATGAACTCAGAGCAATATTCACTACCTTGAGATCACCTGCCGATTATGATATAACTGCAGGAACTAAACTTTGCAGTGTAACTGGTAAGGATACAAGTTAAATCTGATATTAATAATTACAGGAAATCATCCTTTTATTGGATGTTAGTCAAGAACACTCAGTGGCCACTTTATTAGGTACACCTGTACACTTGCTCTTTAACACAAATATCTAATCAGCCAATCGAGTGCCAGCAACTCAATGCATAAAAGCATGCAGACATGGTCAAGAGGTTCAATTGTTGAGATCAAACATCAGACGAGGGAAGAAATGTTTGCATTTCTTTGGCTGTGGAATGACTGTTGGTGCCAGGCGGGGATGATTTAAGTATCTCAAAAACGGGATTTCCACACACAAAAGTCTCTAGAGTTTACAGAGATCGGTGCAAAAAAAAAAAAAAAAAAATCCAGAGAACAGCAGTTCTGTAGGAGAAAACACCTTTTTAATGAGAGAGGTCAGAGCAGAACGGCCAGACTGGTTCAAACTGACAGGAAGGTGACAGTAACTCAAATAATCACACATTACAACAGTGGTGAACACACAACACATCAGACCTCGACGTGGACGTGCATTCAGTGGCCACTTTATTAGGTACAGGAGGTAGCCGCTGAGTGTACATAAACAGATCTAATCTGCAGCGCTATCAGAAAGTGCCATAGTGGCAATCAGTATATTAGATTTCTGAGTTTTTGGATCAAGTCCGTAGGTCTCATTTTCAGTCTAAAATATATAGAAAATGCTTCCCTTCGATGGTTAATCAATTGAAGGAGAGATTTTAACTGATAAAATATATGGAAAATCGGTCTCTAACTAATAATGAGATTCTGAGCCAGACAGAAGAGTGGAACGTATAGTTACCATGTCAACTCTATAATTAAAGTTAAACAAATTTAAAATTCCTAAAATGATTATTACCCACTTGTGTAGTTTGACTTTCATCTCTTAGTTGTTTACAGGATGTAAATATCAGATCAGATTACATTTCAGATCTGAAATTGTAGTTGTCAGCAAAGTAATTATTGATACACATGTTTATAGTTCTAATTCTGATAATCAATTTTGATAGGGAGTGTTCTGTCAATATAGCAGATATTAATTCAAAGAAGAACCAGGCTTCATTTCTTATTGTAAGTAGCAAGAAGTAAATTGAAGTTAAAAGCATAGGCTGCTGGCCCATGGGCTATGAGATATCGTTTGCAAAATGGTGACCGTGAGACATTTGCATATGCCTCAGTCAAACATTAAGACAATAGGGTTGTTTTAATCGACTTGCATCAATCCAGGTAACTAAGGGTTTAAGTAATTTGCAGTATTGTGTCTTCCAAAGGAAGCTTGCAGACCAGACTGATAAAATCATATCAATTAGTTTATTGAAGGAAAGGTTTTTGAACATTCGGAGGTGTCTCTCACTGTTGATATGCAATTCAAGGGAAGCATTGTCAACCCAAAGTATTGAAGTGAACAATATCATTATAACTACTGAAATTTTATTGAATCACCTACTGTTACTATTGAACTTAAGGGTATAAAAATACGATGTACTTTTGAGTTTGTGAGACTTGACTGAGAGGTCTTCCAGAATGATGCCTGCTTGTTGTGATGAATAAAGACTTTATATCACCAACTTCAGTGTCTCTCCGATGACTTTGATCACAGTCATAACAAAGTTCTTGTGTAGTTCGATATTTCTTTCGTTTAGTTGTTTGTAGGATTTGGATAAAATTGATGATGCTGTCATTAATGTTCTCTTCCTACTATCTCTGAACTGGATTTGTTGTCGGGCCGTTTTAGAGGGCAGTAGATGTACTGGACCCTGTAAGAAATGACAACAGAATCCCTTCCCTGAAGGAGACTGGTTAACTAGGCTGGAGTCATTGTAAATCCCTGTATGGCATGGATATGCTGCGCAGTAGCACTGCAGTTAACGCTGCTCCAGTGACCCAGCTTCGAGCCTGATCAGCAGTGCTGTCTGTGTGGGGGAATTTGCACATTCTCCTTGTGACCAACTGTGTTTCCCAAAGCGTTCTAGTTTTTGCTCTTACCCGGAAGACATGTTGGTTGCTAGGTTACTTGGTTACTGTAAATGACCTTCAGATTTGTGACAAAAATAATTAAGTGTTTGATGGGGTAGTACGATAGAGAATTAATTGCTGGGGTGAAGGAAGTGAGGGACAGAACAGGGCTAACAGGCAGCACACACACAAAATGCTGGAGGAACTTAGAAGGTCAGGCAGCATCTAAGGAGGTGTATGGATAGTCAACATTTTGGGCTGACACCCTTTGCCGGGACTCCTGATAGAGTCAGAGAAAGGTACAGCACAGAAACAGGCCCTTCAGCCCATCAAGTCCATGCCAAACTGCCTAATCCCATTGTTCTATATCAGCACCATAGCCTTCCATACCCCTACCATCCATATACCCATTCAAACTTCTCTTAAACATTGAAATTGAGCTTGCATGAACAACTTGCTGTGGCAGCTCATTCCACACTGTCATACTCTCTGTGTGATGAGGTTTCCCCTCGTGCTCCCATAAACTTCCCACATTTTACCCCCAACCCATGACCCTGCTGCCCCCTCACTGGACCCCCTGCAGTTTGCATACCATCCCAACCGCTCAACAGACGATGCCATTGCCATCACTCTCCACCTGGCCCTAACCCACCTGGACAAAAAAGACACATACATTCGGATGCTGTTCATAGACTTCAGTTCAGCATTCAACACAATCATTCCTTAGAAACTGATTGGAAAGCTGAGCCTACTGGGCCTGAACACCTCCCTCTGCAACTGGATCCTAGACTTCCTGACTGGGAGACCTCAGTCAGTCCGGATTGGATGCAGCATCTCCGACACCATCACCCTGAGCACGGGGGCCCCCAGGGCTGTGTGCTCAGCCCACTGCTGTTCACTCTGCTGACCCACGACTGTGTTGCAACACACAACTCGAACCACATCATCAAGTTCACCAATGACACGACCGTGATGGGTCTCATCAGCAAGAACGACGAGTCAGCTTACAGAGAGGAGATGCAGCGGCTAACGGACTGGTGCAGAACCAATGACCTGTCTCTGAATGTGAACAAAACAAAAGAAATGGTTGATGACTTCAGGATGGCACGGAGCGACCACTCCCCACTGAACATCCACGGCTCCTCGGTAGAGGTCATCAAGAGCACCAAATTTCTTGGTGTTCACCTGGTGGAGAATCTCACCTGGTCCCTCAACACCAGCTCCATAGCAAAGAAAGCCCAGCAGCATCTCTACTTTCTGCGAAGGCTGAGGAAAGTCCATCTCCCACCCCCCCATCCTCATCACATTCTACAGGGGTTGTATTGAGAGCATCACTGCCTGGTTCGGAAATTGCACCATCTCGGATCGCAAGACCCTGCAGCAGATAGTGAGGTCAGCTGAGAAGATCATCGGGGTCTCTCTTCCCGCTATTATAGACATTTACACCACATATTACACCCGCAAGACTAACAGTATTGTGAAGGACCCCTCACACAAACTCTTCTCCCTCCTGCCATCTGGGAAAAGGCACCAAAGCATTCGGGCTCTCACGATCAGACTATGTAACAGTTTCTTCCCCCAAGCTTCAGACTCCTCAATACCTGGAGCCTGGACTGACACCAACTTACTGCCCTTTACTGTGCCTATTGTCTTGTTTATTATTTATTGTAATGCCTGCACTGTTTTGTGCACTTTATGCAGTCCTGGGTAGGTCTGTAGTCTAGTCTAGTTTTTTTCTGCGTTGTTTTTACGTAGTTCAGTGTAGTTTTTGTACTGTTTCATGTAGCACCATGGTCCTGAAAAATGTCTCGTTTTTACTGTGTACTGTACCAGCAGGTATGGTCGAAATGACAATAAAAAGTGACTTGACTTGACTTGATTCTAGTTGAAGGTCTTGGTCCAAAATGTGAACCATCCATACCCCTCCTTAGATGCTGCCTGATCTACATTTGTGTGAGTTGCTCAAGATTTCCAGCATCTGCAGAATCTCTTGTATCTCCTCATGGGACTGATAGGATTGTTCTCTAGGAGCTGACCTGAATTCAAGGGGCCAAAATGCCACCTCCTGTATCATTATCTCTAAGATAGTGATAGAGGAGGTGTTTAAGCTATACAGTTTATATGAAATATTTGGACCTATTTGGCTTGCTTTATGCTTTAGTCTAATCACATTCCCGTGAGGTGCCCTGGGACCTTTTATTGTGTTCAGTACAAATCATTGTTATAGCTCCAGAGAAAACAACACCCATTTTATAGTAATTATTTTGCTTTACTGTCATTTTCAGTGGTATTATCTTAGTATCATATGTACTATTGAATCAACACTGATCAATGCGAAAAAATTCGATTGCAACTCAGCATATAATAAAGAGAGTGTCTTGGCAGCTCATTCACTCTGTGAAGAGAGGAAAAAATTATATTTACACTCAGTGACCACTTTATTAGGTACACATAAGCCTGTTTATTAATGCAAATAATTCATCAGCCAATTATGTGGCAGCAACTCAATACAGAAAAGCATGCAGACCTGGTCAAGAGGTTCAGTTGTTGTTCAAACCAAACATCAGAATGGGGAATGAATGTGATCAAAGTGACTTTGACTGTGGAATAGTTGTTGGGGCCAGACAGTTTGAGTATCAGAGAAACTGCTGATCTCCTGGGATTTGCACACATGACAGTCTCTGGAGTTTACAGATAGAGAATCGAGCGAAAAACAAAAGAAAAGACATCCAATGAGAATCAGTTCTGTGGGTGAAAATGCCTTGTTAATGAGAGAAGTCAGAGGAGAATGGCCAGACTGGTTCAAGCTGACAGGAAGGCAACAATAACTCAAATAACCACAGATTACAACAGTGGTGTGCGGAAGAGCATCTCTGAACGCACAACACATCGAACCTTGAAGTGGATGGGCTACAGCAGCAGAAGACCATGAACATGCACTTAGTGGCCACTTTATCAAGTACAGGATATACCTAATAAGTAGCCACTGAGAGTAAATAGTACCCCTTTTGGCCTGCAAGCATCCCAATATATTCTAAGGTGAATGAAATCCTTTTGCTATTGGGTCACTGTGGTTACACAGGAATTCAGCAGCCATTTTGTATCTAGTCAGCACTTGCTTAAAAACCCAAGTAAATTAAGGGTAATTTTCTTGCTGCTCACTTTCTCAGCAGTGAGAAAGTAACTGTTTAACTTTTTTTTTGTTTTTGAAGTTGTTTGGCGCATTAATACTGACTAAAACACTGGGGATAACTCCGATGATCTGCCTTGGAATAATCTACTGGCGTCTTTTCCTGCCTGTCTGAGCGTTGCAGAATAGAGAGCCATGGATTGGCAGGCAAACAGTTCCTTGAGTGTAGTGACACAGGCAGACAGTACGGCAAAGAAGGCCATCACTGGTCAAAGTCCAGAGTAGAAAGGTTGGCGTGTCATGTAAGAGCTGTACGAGGTATAAACACAAGAGAATATGCAGATACTGTAAATACAGAGCAGTGCACACAGAATCACCCAACACACCGACTTTAATACTTCTCCATAAATGCTGTCTGATCTGATGAGTTCCTCCAGAATTTTTTGCATGTGACAGCTGTACAAGATCTCAGTAAGGCCACATTTGGAGTTTTGGTTATCAGGTTTGGTTGATGGGTTGTAAGAGGCTGGATGAGTCAAGAGTATGTTCCCTGGAGTGCAGGAGGCTGATAGGTTTATAAAATCATGAGGGGCATAGATCAGGTGAATAGCCAAGGTCTTTCCCCCAGGATAGGGGAATCCAAAACTAGAGGGCATAGGTATAAAGTGAGAGGCAAGATTTTAAAATGGGTCTGAAGGGCAATTTTTTCACAAAGTGGGAGATGGGTATATGGAACCAGCTGCCAGAGGAAGACCCTAAGATATAGGACCAGAATAAGGCCATTTGGCCCATCATGGCTGATCCATTTCCTTCATAGCCTCAGTCACCCTGTAACCCTTCATGCCCCGCCTAATCAAGAATCCATTAACCTCTGCCTTAAGTATACCCAATGATTTGGCCCCCACAGCTACCTGTGGCAATGAATTCCACAGATTCACCACTCTCTGGTTAAATAAATTCCTCCACATCTCTGTTCTAAACAAATGTCCCTCTATTCTGAGTCTATGTCCTCTGGTTGAATCCCCACCATGGGAAATATGGTCTCCACAACCATTCGATCGAGGCCTTTCAACATCGGATAGATTTCAATGAAATTCCCCCCAGCCCCCACCACCACCTCATTCTTCTGAATTCCAGTGAGTAGAGGCCCAGAGCCATCAAATGCTCCTCATATGGTAAGCCTTTCAATTCTGGAATCATCCTGGTGAACCTTCTTTAAACCCTCTCCAAAGTCAGCACGTCCTTTCTTAGGTAAGCGTGCAAAACTGCTCACAATACTCCAAGTGAGGCCTCGCTAGTGCATTATAAAATCTCAATATTACATCCTTCTTTTTCTGTGGAGGTGGTAAGGCGGGTAAAATTATGACATTTAAAAGGCATTTGGACATGAACATGGATAAGAAGTTTGAGAGGAGTGCAGGCCATGTGCAGGCAACTAGGACTAACTCAAGCAGGCAAGTTATTCAGCCTCGATGTGTTGGCTGAAGGGGCTGTTTGCACACAGAATAACACTGTGACTCTAAGGTACGGTCTGAAAGGGAGCACGTCTAAATGCACTAAAATCTCAGCCTTGATCTTATTTTTTCCTAGATCTTAAACCTAGGGCCTTTTGACTCAGAAATAAAAGAGGTACAAAATCAGACTTGTACATCATCAGTATCTTAGCTACTTTGGAGTAAAGAAAATACAAACAGGAAATACAGATCACCTTCCTTTAACCATGGTGATGCACCATCAAAAACTCTCGGAGACGGGAGGGAAAAGATAGGCTTTTATTAGCTGCAAACGTGACCACAACATCTTGGAGACTGAGGGAGGAGCAGTACCTCCAACCACCTTTATACAGGGGTCTGTGGGAGGAGCCACAGGAGCAGTCAGCAGAGGGGCGTGTCCAGACAGGTATACAACGTTTACCACACATGGTAATATGCAGACTACACAAGTTCCACTCAGTAGGCAAGGAATGGACATCAAATGTTCTCTTTATAACAATGAAGGAATGCCGAGTACCATCATAGGGTTGGAGTGCAGGTTAGAACATTGCCAGGAACAATATGTCAAAGTTCACAAGGCCATGGACCTAGAATCAAGTAACTATGACAAAAGATTGCAGTGACATCTCACGTTTTGTTTTGTTAATGTTCTGATTTAGATCAGGGAATAAGATGGTTGGCACTTCATGTTGACTGTAAATACTGTTTCCACACTGACGGTTAGTAAGCAAACAGCAGGAGGGGGAAAACCTGAAATTCTGGAGCTAAGGAGAGGACTTCCAGCATTGTTAGAAATTGAGACAAGCATTTAAAAGACATTGAGAAATGGGAACAATATTTGTGTGGAAACTCACACATAATGACAGAGGAACTCAGCAAGTTGGGTCGCATCTATGGAGGAGAATAAACAGTTGATGTTTCAGGCTGAGACCCTAGGTCTCGGCCTGAAAGATTGACTGTTTGTTCCACTTCCAAAGATGCTGCCTGACCTGCTGAGATCCTCCAGCAATTTGTGTGAGTTACTCTGGATTTCCAGTATCTGCAGAATCTCTTGTGTTCAACACTTACGTAGCAGCAGAAATGTTTTTAAGCAGATAATGAGATGTGAGGGCAGATTACCAGATGCTTAATCAGAAAGGTGGATTTTAAAGAGGTTTAAAGGAAGAAAGGGGGTTTTTGGAGTGAGTCCCCAAATTTAGTGTTTTCACAGCTACAAGCAGTGATGAAGTAGAGGATGATCCAAAGTCTTGAAATTGGCAGGAGGTACCATAGCATTAGGATGAGAAACACCTTTTCCCCGGCCATGAGACAACTGGACACTCTGCTACCACCTAAATCTCTTCACGTATGAAGCACCAGTAGCATTATACCTTTTACTTCTTAACTTACGCCGGTGACCTTATGCTAAGTGTCAATCTTCTGGAATATATTTTACTATTTGTTAATTTATTAGAGGAAATATTACTTTATGTGTTGTTTGTGAGTTATATGTACTGCGTTGTGCACCTTAGTCTGACTGAACATTGTTTCGATTGGCAGTATACACGTGTACATATGAATGACAATAAACTTGAACACAAACTTGGATTTGATGCTTGGGCAGGAGGAGATTGGAGAGTTCAGGTGGAACAAGGCTGGAATTGAATTTGAAATCATGAATGGTAATTTTAAAATTAAAAAGCTTCTTAACCAGTGTAAGCTGCTAAGAACTGGAGCAAGCATAGGTGAACAGGATGCATGAGGATTCTTACGGGAAGTCCCAGTTGAATGTACCGCATTCTAGTCAGGAAACAATAGCCAAGGCTTCTACTCATATCTCCATCCAGTGAATCCTGCTGGAAAATGCATGAATGAGCATTTGGTGAAGGCAATGATGGACACATCTGTGTTGCCCTAATTCTTTACAGTTGTATACTCTGCCATCACTCATTCCCTACTCTCCCATGTTGCCTTTTGGATGAGGTCACCGAGTTATCAACGCCATCAGCAGACTTAATGAACATATTTCAAGCAATTAAACATGTTATCAAGCAGAGCAGAGAAAACAGTCATGCACTTGCGCAATTAACTTTGTTCAACGCCATTTCATAATTTTCAGCAATTTAGACCATAAGAAATAATGTGAAATTACTGAAAGTTATGAAATAGGAAATAACTATAAGAACTAGGAGCTAAATTAGGCCATTTGGCCCATCGAGTCTGCTCCACCACTCCATCATGGCTGATTTATTATCCCTCTCAACCCCATTCTTCTGCCTTCTCCCCATAACCATTGATCCCCTGATCCCCTGACTCAAGAACCAATCAACCTCTGGTTTAAGTATACCCAAGTACATTTAGCATATATGAGTTGAGTTGAAAATTGTCAATTTGCATTAATATCTGGTGACCATCTCCACTGAAGTTGTTCTTTACAAATGTTGACATCACAATGTAAATCAAACTGTTATGCCAACTGCATAAAGTATTATAAAGTAATCTAAAGTCTTATAAGCTTGTAACAAAGAATTATCTTTAAACACATTTTCAGTTATGGGTCAGAAATGAACTGTATTTTTAACAACTATGACAAGGAAATATTCACTATAAAGAGGCATGATGTATGATCCTTACCTCTTATTCTAAAATCTACGTAGCCTCAAGCCTCTCGTCATCATCATCATTATGTGCCGTGTTGTACGCCACGGGCAATTATGGTCTTTCCATGACAATGATTGTTCTTGGCAAAATTTTCTACATAAGTGGTTTGCCATTGCCTTCTTCTGGGCAGTGTCTTTACAAGATGGGTGACCCCAGCCATGATCAATACTCTCAGAGCTTGTCAGCCTGGCATCAGTGGTCACATAACTAGGGCTTGTGATGTGCACCAGCTGCTCATACGATCATCCGCCACTTGCACACATGGCTTCACATGACCCTGGTTGGGGCGGGGGGGGGGGGTGAAGCAGGTGCTACACCTCGCCCAAGGGTGACCCGCAGGCTAGCAGAGGGAAGGAGTGCCTTACTCCTCCTTTGGAAGATGTATATCTCCACCCAGACCCCTATTCAAGCCTCTAGCTCTGGAAATTCTGGAGACTCATACAAGAGACTGCAAGTGATGGAATCTGGAACAATACACCAAAACAAAACTGGAGGAACTCAGCAGGTCAGGCAGCATCTGTGGAGGGAAATGAACAATTGAGGATTTAGGTCTCTTCGACTGTCCACTTCCCTCCAGTGTCACTGCCTGACCCGTAGTGTTCTTCCAGCTTCTTATCTGGTGATGGAAGCTCCAGCACTATTTTTAAATTTATTGCTTCTTTTTCCCCAAAAGATTATGTCCTAAAACCTCGAACATTACAGCACAGTACAGGCCCTTTGGCCTACCATGTTGTGCTGAACAACATCTTGCAGACAAAATGTACGTGGATGTTGCCAGGACTTGAGAACCAGATTTATAGGGGAAGGTTGAATAGGTTAGGACTTTATTCCCTAGAATGTAAGAGAATAAGGGGAGATTTGATAGACGTGAATACAATTATGAGGGGTTTCGAGAGGGTATATGAAAGTACCCTTCTCTCTCTGAGGTTGTGTGAGACTAGAACTAGAGGTTATGGGTTAAAGGTGATAGGTGATATGTTTAATGGGAAATATGAGGGGGGTGACTGTGAACTTTAGGGAAATGCAGACTAACCATTCCTCACTGCACATAAATGGCTCCTCTACGGAGAGAGTTAGGGGCAGCAATTTTCTGGCAGTGCACATAACGGACGATCTCACCTGGTTCCTCAACACAACATCTTTAGTCAAGAAAGCACAGCAGCATCCCCATATCCTGAGGAAATTGAGGCGAGCGCCTCCCCCACCCCCCCCCCCACCCTATTCTGGCCATTTTTCACAGGGGCTCTATTGAGAGTGTCCTGACCAGCTACACTGCCAACTCGTACAGGAACTGTAAGGCATCCGACCAGAAGACCCTGCAAAGGATTACAAAGACCGCTGATAGGATCATCAGGGACTCTTCCACTCATAAGAGAAATTTTTCAGGAGCACTGTGTACTCAGGGCCTTTAGCATTGTCAAGGATCCCTCCAAGCCAACCCACAATCTCTTTGATCACCTACCATCATCAAGTATGAAGTGCCAGTAGCGTTATTCTGTTTGTTATTTGTGGTAATATTACTTTATGTGCTGTGTGTGGATTGTTTATACTGTGTTGTACACCTTGGCCCACAAAAACATAGAAAACCTACAGCACAATACAGGCCTTTCGGCCCACATAGTTGTGCTGAACATGTCCCTACCTTAGAAATTACTGGGGTTACCCATAACCCTCTATTTTTCTGCGCTCCATGTACCTATCCAAAAGTCTCTGAAAAGACCCTATTGTATCCGCCGCTACCACCGTTGCTGGCAGCCCATTCCATGCACTCACCACTCTCTGTGTAAAAAACTTACCCCTGACATCTCCTCTGTACCTACTCCCCAGCACCTTAAACCTGTGTCCTCTTGTGGCAACCATTTCAGCCCTGGGAAAAAGCCACTGATTATCCACACGATCAATGCCTCTCATCATCTTGTACACCTCTAACAAGTCACCTCTCATCCTCCGTCGTTCCAAGGAGAAAAGACTGCGTTCACTCAACCTATTCTCATAAGGCATGCTCCCCAATCCAGGCAACATCCTTGTAAATCTCCTCTGCACCCTTTCTATGGCTTCCACATCCTTCCTGCAGTGAGGTGACCAGACTGAGCACGGTACTCCAAGTGGGGTCTGACCAGGGTCCTATATAGCTGCAACATTACCTCTCGGCTCCTAAATTCAGTTCCACGATTTATGAAGGCCAATACACCATATGACTTCTTAGTGTCCAGAGGAACATTATTTCGTTTTGAATTGAATTTAATTGACTTTATTTCTTACATCCTTCACATACACGAAGAGCAAAAATCTTTACATTACGTCTCTATCTAAATGTGCAATTTGCAAATTATAGTAATTTATAATGAATAGTATGTACAGTAAGATATACAACAGGACAGTCAACAGAGCTTAGAAATACAACTGTATCAGCGTGAATTAATCAGTCTGATGGCCTGGTGGAAGAAGCTGTCCCGGAGCCTGTTGGTCCTGGCTTTTATGCTGCGGTACCGTTTCCCGGATGGTAGCAGCTGGAACAGTTTGTGGTTGGGGTGACTCGGGTCCCCAGTGATCCTTCAGGCCCTTTTTACACACCTGTTGCTGTAAATGTCCTGAATAGTGGGATGGTATACAGAATAGTTTGAGAGTATACGCATGTATGATTGAATGACAATAAACATGAACTTGAACTTGAACTGCACTCAGAGGGTGGGGAGAGTGCAGAACAACCTGGGGGTGGGAGTGGTAGATGTGGGTTTAATTTCAGCATTTAAGAGAAAGTTGGATAAATACATGGACGGGAGGGGTACGGAGGGTTATGGTCTGGGTGTAGGTCGATGGGTATGTAGATCAGAATGATAGTTGGCATGGACTAGATGGGCTGAAGGGCCTGTTTCTGTGCTTTAGTGTTCTACGTCTCTATGACCTTTTAACCTACTCTAAGATCAATTCAATCCTTCCCTCCTACTTAGCAACTCCCCATTTTACTAGCATCTTTGTGCCTCTCTAAGAGTTTCTAAAGTAGGGGTTCCAAACTTGGGGTCTATGGACCCTTTGCTTAGTGGTATTGTATTGGTCCATGGTATAAAAAAGATCGGGAACCCCTGCCCTGAAGTATCTGCCTGGGAAACCCCATTCTAAAACACAATATAATCTGTGCTGACAAAACTGTTTCAACATTGTAAACATTCATTTAAGAGCAGTGATACTGGACAATATAAAACCACACAAAAAGATACCAATCAACCAATAGTCTTTTATTGTTTTAAGATTTGACTTAAGATTGAAGACGGCGGGGACTTCAGAGTTGTATCAGCAGCACTGACATGAGATGTGTGTATAGAACTGGAATTTTAACATCACAATTAAAAAAGTGTTGGAAAAAGTCAGCGGGTCAGATGGAGGGAGATGCCAGGGTAATGTTTCAGGGCATGGGCAGCACAGTGGAGCAGATGATAGAGCCACTAAATCAGTGCTCCTGTGACTGGGTTCAATCCTGCCCTCCCATGCCCGTTCACCTGGCAATCCCATGTTCTTCCTGTCACCCAGCTGGCTTCCTCCAATTGCTCCGGTTTCCTCCCGCGTCCCAAAGAAGTGCAGGTTGGTAGGTTAACTGGTAGCTGTAAATCGCTCCGATTGTGTGGTGGCTCTAATGAGTGAGGTTTCATTTTGAGAGGGTGCATGGAAATTGCTAGAAAAGCAGACAGAAGAGATTAAGCGGAATATTAGTGTAACAATGAGATTGCACTGTGAATGTGTGCAGGGTAACCACAAGAGGTCTACAGCAGTTGCAATCTCATTGGCACTCTACTTGGCCTTGGATCAGCCGGTCAATAGTATTAACTATGTCAGGCTGCTGTTTATTGACTATGGCCCAGCATTCAACACAATCAAACCCTCAGTACTAATCAACAAGCCCCAAAACTTGGCCTCTGTACCTCCCTCTGAAACTGGATCCTTGACGTCCTCACCGGGAGACCACCCCCAGGTTGTTCTGCACTCTCCCCACCCTCTGAGTGCAGTTCAAGTTCAAGTCGATAATGCAAATCGATAATAATATCTCTTCCTCTCTGACAATCATCACTAGCGCACTGCTAGGATGCGTGCTTCGCCCACTGTTCTACTCTCTCTGCACCCATGACATTGTGACTAGGCTCAGCTCAAAGGTCATCTATAAATTTGCTGATGACACCGAATATCAGATGGTGATGAGGAGGTGTACAGGAGGGAGATAGATCAGCTAGATGAGTGCTGTTGCACCAGAAACCTTGCACTCAACATCAATAAGACTAAGGAATTGATTGTGGACTTCAAGTAGGGGAAGTCAAAGGAACACACACCAGTCCTCATCAGGGGATCAGGAATAGAAAGAGTGAACAGTTTCAAGTTCCTGGGTGTCAACATCCATGAAGATCTATCCTATGCCTGACATATTGGTGCGATTGCAAAGAAGGCACGACAGTGGCTGTATTACATTTGGAACTCAAGGAGAATTGGTATGTCACCAAAGACTGGCAAATTTCTACAGATGTACTGCTGAGAACATTGTAACCGGTTGCATTACCAGCTGGTATGGAAGGGCCACTGTACAGGATTGGAAAAAGCTGCTGAAAGTTGCAACTCAGCCAGCTCCAACATGAGCACTAGCCTCCCCAGCATCAAGAACATTTTCAAAAGGTGATACCACAAAAACATGATGTCGGTTGTTAAGGTCTCAGGGTATTTGGAGGTACATGATTAAATAGGCCATAGTCAGCATGGTTTCCTCAAGGGAAAATCTTACCTGACAAGTCTATTGGAATTCTTTGAAGAAATAACAAGCAGGATAGACAAAAGAGAATCAGTTTATGTTGTATACTTGGATTTTCAGAAGGCCTTTGACAAGGTGCCACACATGAGGCAGCTTAACAAGCCATGAGCCCATGGTAATACAGGAAAGATTCTAGCATGGATAAAGCAGTGGCTGATTGGCAGGCAGATAAGAGTGGGAATAAAGGGAGCCTTTTCTGGCTGGCTGTCGGTGACTAGTGGTGTTCCACAGGGGTCTGTGTTGGGACCAATCCTTCTAATGTTATAAGTCAATGATCTGGATGATAGAATTGATGGCTTTGTTGCAAAGTTTGCAGATATGAAGATAGGTAGAAGGGCAGGGAGTTTTGAGGAAGTAGAGAGGCTACAGAAGGACTTAGACAGATTTGAAGAATGGGCAAAGAAGTGGCAGATGGAATACAGTGTCAGGAAGTGTATGGTCATGCACTTCGGTAGAAGAAATGAAAGAGTAGACTATTTTCTAAATGTAGAAAAAATACAAAAAAAAAACAAGGCACAAATGGACTTGGGAGTCCTTGGGCAGGATTGCCTAAAGGTTAATTTGCAGGTTGAGTCTGTGGTGAGGAAGACAAATGCAATGTTAGACAAATTCATTTCAAGAGACAAATGCAATGAAGACAAATTCATTTCAAGAGGGCCAGGATATAAAAGTAACAATGTTTCAAAGGTTTCAAAGGTACATTTAATGTCAGAGAAATGTATACAATATACATCCTGAAATGCTTTTTCTTCGCAACCATCCACGAAAACAGAGAGGTGCCCCCAAAGAATGAACGACAGTTAAACATTAGAAGCCCAAAGTGCCCCCCCCCAGCTCCTCTCCCTCCAGCACATAAGCTTCAGCAAGTAACAATCCCCTTCCCCCCACCGGCAAAAAAGATTTGGCACCCACCACCGAGCACTCAAGCTTGAGCAAAGCAACAGCAAAGACACAGACTTGCAGTAACTTAAAGACTACACAGTTCACCCAGCATTCGACATACCACAGGCTCTCTCTCCCCATAATAAGGGAGAAAGTGGTGTCTTCATTTCACAGCGAGGGGGGAGACATAACAAACAACTCACTGGTTTACAATGTTAAAAGTCCGTTCCATCGCTTTTTCCAAGCTGTGCCCAAAGATCTCGGCTCTCTGGGCACAAAGCCAGAGATCTTCCGTCTCCAATGACACACTGATCTCCTGCAGAGGCCCCGGCCTCCGACCCCCCCCCCCATCTCCAGAGCCACGAGATCCTGGGCGTCCGAAGGCCGGCGGAGCTCTTAGGCTGGGCCCTTGGCACACCGAATAACAGCCAGTTGTGAAACCCCGAGAGCAGATCCCATTCCTGCAAAGAACTGTAAAGTTGAGTATTTATAAAGCACTAGTGAGGCCTCACAGAGTATTGTGGGCAGTTTAGGACCCGTCATCTTAGAAAGGACGTGCTGAAACTGGAGAGGGTTCAAAGGAGGTTAACAAAAATGATTCCAGGATTGAACGTCTTGTTATATGAAGAGCTTTTGATGGCTCTGGGCCTGTATTCACTAGAATTCAGAAGAATGTGGGGTGACCTCATTGAAACCGATCGAATGTTGAAAGGCCTTGACAGAGTGGATGTGGAGAGGATGTTTCCTATAGTGGGAGAGTCTAAGACTAGAGGACACAGCCTCAGAATAGAGGGGCCTCCTTTTAGAATGGAGATGAGGATGAATTTCTTTAGTTAGACAGTGGCAAATCTGTGGAATTCTTGGCCACGGGCAGCTGTGGAGGCCAAGTCTTTATGTATAGTTAAGGCAGAGTTTGATAGATTATTTACTGGAGATTGGGTCTGAGAGGAAAATCGGATCAGCTATGATGAAATGGCAGAGCAGACTCGATGAGCCAAGTGGTCTAATTCTGCTCCTATAGCTTAAGGACCTCATCCCACAGTACATACCCTCTGCTCATTGCTACCAGCAAGGAGGAGATACAGGAGCCTGAAGCCACATTCAGGAACAGCTTCTTCCTCACTGCCATCAGATTTCTGAATAGACAATGAACTCTACCTCACTGTTTCCTATTGTAATTTACTTTTTAATTATTATGTATTGCACTGTAATGCTGCCGCGAAGCAAAAAGAAAATCACGGTTAATTATTTACTTATTGAGGTACAGCACGGAACCGGTCCCTCCCGCCCTTCGAGACCCGCCTAGCAACTCCCGCACCCCATTTAATCCCAGCCTACTCACGGGACAATTTATTACGACCGAATAATCTACCAATCGGTAGTTTTTTTGGACTGTGGGAGGAAACCGGAGCACCCGGAGAAAACCCACGCGATCACCGGGAGAACGTAGGAACTCCTCCCAGGCGGCGGGAATCGTACCGGGGTCGCTGTGCTGTAAGAGTTAACCACGACGCCGCCCTGCCGCCCGGGGATACTCCGATTCTGAGTATCTGTAGGAAGGGGAACAGCATAAACGTAAAATCATCGACCTGAAACGTTAACTGTGTGTATCTCTCCTCTCACCGACGCTGCTCGACCTGCCGAACCGTTTACAGCATATTCTTTGTCGCAGTTTAATCGTAACACTTGGCGCTGGGAACTTCTGTGAACTGCCTTTCCGTGCACCTGAAATTTCATACATGAAGAAAACTAAACAATAGATAATGAAATAGCCGTAAAACTCGGCGCGATTGAGGAATGTCGATATGAATGTGGATTAAGATTGCGCTCCGCCAGTATCGAACAGCATAAGCAGGCTTCTGATTCTGCGGGAAAAAAAAAATCCCTGCGGGGACTTCTCAGCGAGTCTGGCAGTTTCGAGTCGAGTCCCGTCATCTGGACTGAAAGGGGTGGGTGGGGAGATAGCCAGTATGAAGTGCAGAGGCGAGGGGATGAAAGGAGAAGAGATGAGCACCCAGCTGAGGACGGGTGATAGGTAGGAGGAGACCGGAGGAGTGGAAGAAGCGAAAGCGTCTGGGAGGTGATCTTGCTTGTAACTCCGGATTCCAGCCTGCTGAAGGTTCCGGAACCGTTTGTTCATTTCCACAGATGCTGCCTGACCCGCGGAGTCCCTCCAGCATTTTGTGAGTGTGACTCTGGATTTCCAGCATCTGCAAATTCCCTCGTGTTTACGATCTGCATTCCCATGTGCTTCCGGTTTGATACCATGACTGTTTTATAAATCTTTGATTAAAAGCCTTTTATTTACCAATCCCGGTGAGAGCGGGCAGCTTTTTACTTCCAGTTGTCCAATGGATCGCTTTACCCTCATCGGTACAACCAATAGGTACAAAGAAACCCTCTGACTACTCACCTTGGGAATCGCAGCTCTTAGCGTGCACCAATAACCGAGAGACCAAAATATTATCTCGGTACTTTAAAATGTGCGCATTTCTTTCTGCACGTTGACACATACTGCGCTTGTCACAGCGGTTTCCTTGATAATGATCCGCGACCCTTTCCGCAAACAGATGCAAACCGTAAAATTAGAATGAGGGCGAAGGGGACCGGACGGGAAAGTGGGGACACCTGAAGCAGATAATACTCGCGATTCTGCGTCAAAGCGGGTGCAAAAGGACTCAAAAGCATTTTATTCGGTACAGAAACTGCACCGTGACAGTCAGGAAAGGCTCTAGAACAGTCAAAACTGCGCAGCGCATCGCCGGTACCATCAAGGACATCTGTACTGAAAGGTGCTGGAAAAGAGCCAGGAACATCACGAAGAATCCCTCCTATCCTGCTCATGGACCGTTTGTCCGCCTCCCATCAGGGAGGAGACTGTGTAGCATTCTCACCAGAACCACCCGACTCAAAAGCAGTTACTTCCCCAAGCAGTGAGGCTGATCAACACCCCCATCCATTAACCCACCCCACCACCAGGACCACGACTCTTGTCATTTCCTGACAGAAGCACCTTATGTACAGACGTTCCTGTGCCTAGCGTCACCTAATTGACGTGCAATCAAACTACGTATATAAAATATTATATGTATCGTGTTTTTTAAAAAAACTATTATTGTGCTCCTTATCTTATTGTGTTTCTTTTTGTGCTGCGTTGGATCCGAAGTAACAACTAGTTCGACCTCCTTTTACACATGTGCACTGGAAATGACATTGAACAATCTTGAATTCCCGCAGTTAGTGATGGTAGTTTAAAGTCAGTTGGAGAGGAAGAGGGGGAATCAATGGTATCTTAGCAACGAGCGAGAGAGAGAGAGAGGAGAGACAGAAACAAGAGGGAGGGGTGGTGGTGGTGGTGGGGGAGAGATTACCGTCAGCCACTTGGAGAGAAAGCGTTCATCAGCCACTCAGCTGAAAGGGACCAGCGGCAACAGGAATCACAGGTACGAGGCGCTCATTTCAAACTCGCCGCACACTCCCCGGCCGCGCAGTCAAACCCTCCGGCAAACACCACCTTCACTCACAGGCGGCAGTTCAACAGGACCGAAGGCACGGCTCCTTTGTAAAATGACTGGCGTGTTTTTGTTTTACAAAGACGCGCCGTTTCATGACACTTGACTGCCAGAGTGAAGTGTATTGGAATGCCGCAGAGGCAGCAACAGTTGTGGCATTTTAGAAATATCAGGAGGGCATCCTGTATGAGGATTTTTACATCATCCTGAAAGGCGATTAGATGGAAGTTTAAGCGTTTTTTTTTTGGCGTGTTTCTGCTGGGTCGGAAAACGCGGAATTTGAATGTAGCTAGACATGCAGAGACAGATTTTGTACGTAGGACTCTGCCTTCAACCCGGTGCTGACGTCCCGGGAGCCGTCCCGAATTCCCCTTCTACTTAAAACCCCCAGAGTGAGGAACTTCCAAAGTATTTTGCATCGTTCGCAAGAGTTGGTGACGTTGCCATCACGTGTGTCAGCGTTCTAGCGTCCGATGGGGTTGATTTGGTTGTATGTGTGAATCGTATCGTTTTCGTTTCGTCCTTCGCCCTCTGAGTAAGAGACAGAGGGAGTGTGTGTACGTCTTTAAAAAAGACGAGTAAAATTAACATTATTACTGATTTTATGCGACGAGGCAGGGGGGAAACACGGGGAAGGAGAAAATACAGCGGCGATCGGATGAAAAGAGGGTCTCTCTCCAATTGAAGAGAAGGGTGCTGTTGAAAATAAATATAAGACAGAAACCCCAGGAAAGAGGAGGAGGCAGTGGCTGGATCGCCGAGCGGTGAGTTGCGTTGGGGAAGCGGCCGCTGATTTGCTACTTTCAATTGCTACATTGTGTTCCTAGGCGCCCGATTGTTGCCACGTTCTAGAACGCCCTACAATGTTGCCAGTTCGCCTTCCTTACCCCTCTCCTCCTGTTGTCTCCCCTCGTCCTGGCTTTAATCTGCTTGTTTTATTTTTTTTAAAAGAGACAGTAAGACCCAGGGAGAAAAGTAACCCAAATAAAATGGCGGCACGTCCGCAACCAGGGGAGACACACACGCACACACACGGTAACGAACCGAAGGGGTGAAATGTAATGTTCCGTTCCATTACCGTCTCCCATTGCTTCAACAACTTGAGAGAGAGAGAGAGTGTATGTTGCAGCACCGCACTAGGCCTGCCCTACTGCAATCTCTTTATTTCCTTTTCACTCACCCCTCCCCTTGGACCTTTTGGGAGAGGAAAAAAAAAGCAGATTAAATTGCATTTATTAAGAATGTCCCCAGGACTGCCGAAGTAGGATTTGACACTCTTCTCTCCCAGCCGGTTCCCTTTTTATTTACAAACTGTGATGATATGAATGGAGTTGAGAAGGGAAATAGAAAAAAATGCAGCGATGTTGATTGGGGCTGAAACTGGCCAGTGCTGAGATGAATGTTCATTCAGCCTATTTGAGGGGACAGTCTGCGGTTTGCCAGAATGCTCCATTCCACACACGCACATTTTTTTCTCTCTCTTGCTCCACGCACAGTTGTGTTGAACAGAAATCTTAATGCCACAGTTGCTTTTTAGCATTAATTTTAGGCTGGTAATGTATAAATCGTGGCACCATCAAATAAATTCTACCTTTAAAAATCATATTAGACTTTTTTTAAAAAACAAAACAATGACTTTTACTTTCCAAAATGGACATAATTTGTTTTGAATGGCCTAATTTTCAATAAGCCGGTTCACGGATTTCTGGAATTAGGCAACATCCAATTTGATACTTTTTTTTAAAGGGACAGGGTCCGTTTCTTTGTTTTCTTTCTTTTTCGCGTTGGCCTACTGTAAATCAAGACTGAAAAGGATTTCCTTAACTGCACATGCGTCTTAAAACACCAGTGACTCATAAGGCTGTTGGGCAGACCCTAGTCACCCAGCTTCAGGAGTGTCGCGGAGAAACGGATGTTTGCAGCAACTTTAAAGGCTTTCATTATAAGTAGCGCAAGTTGAAACTTATTGACAGACGGGCAAAGATGCTGAAATAGTTACATCTTCATCCTGTTTTTAAACAGGATCTGTAAACACATTTATTTGTTGATAAACAAAGTCTTCCCTCTTCCCACTAAGTCAAATTGCCACACTCCATTAAATCAAAATAATTGAGCTGAGTACTTCCTTTCAGAGATTCAAGATTGTTTAATGCCATTTCCAGGACACAGGTGTACAGGAGAAGGCAATAATTTGACTGGGCTCAGGCAGATGGAAAATGTACCTTTTCAGAACATGCCAGCTCAAAATCTTACATGCATGTTGTAGGTTGTACATAACGCCCCCAATCCTATTCACCGGTCATACAAAGAGAAGGAGGGAGGTGGGCGGGCTGTACCCTGCAATACCCTTGGTTGGTAGACGGGGCAGTCCGCGGGTTGAGTACTCCGCTCTGGTCAGGTCCCCACTCCCCTGCAGGTAGTCTTCAGCCAGCAGCCGGGTAACAAGTCATTCCATCTGTGGGAGGCAGGGCGGGCGGGATGTTGATCTCGTGACTGACACCAGCCCCGTTTCCCATGGAAAATTTCAATGTGATGAGGGTTTAGCCCAGATCCCATACATGACTGCCTTTGGGTTTGGCCTGCAGTGCAGTTATTTCAGTTTGGGGGGCAGGTGGTTTAGATTGGATTTTTAAAAAAATATGGTAAAGCAAATGGGTGGTTTCATGTGGCCACAAACAGAATCCAGGAGGAACTCAGCAGGCCAGGCAGCATCTGTGGAGAAAACGGACAGTCAAATTCTGGGACCGGACCTTCACCCAAACTGGTAGATTCACCTCGGTGAATATAATGGCTCTTCTCTCCTTCAGTGTGTGTGTGTGTGTGTCTGTATATATATATAGACACACACACACACACACACACACACACACACACACACACACACACACACACACACACACACACACACACACACAAAGTCAATACTGCCCCTCGTGTATTTTAATCCACTGTTGCATCTCTCTCCTGTTCTGCCTCACCCCCTCACTCTGCCTCTGCCCCCTCTCTGCCTCTCCCACCCCTGCCTCTTCCCCTCTCTCTGCACCACTCCCCCTCTCTTGACTCCCCACTAAGGAAACCCTCCCATCTCCCACTCTGGAACACCACCCCTCTCTCAACCCCTCCAATCCCCCCCCACTCCCAAACCCCCCACTCTAGAACCCCACCCCCAATACCAACCCCCCCCCCACTCCCAACCCCTCCTCTTCTCCCCCATTGCCCTGACTCCGCTCTCCCCCACCACCTCCACCCTCTCACCCCCTGGCCTCTACTCCCCATCAACCCCCAAACCCCCTCAACCCTCTCCACCCTTCATCCACTCCCCCCTTCACCCTCTCACCCTCAGCCCCCTCCCACTCTCTCCCTGACCCCCTCCCCCACCCCACCCTTTTGGGATAAAGACACAAGACTTGCCTTGTGACAATCTCAGTCTGTCCGTTAGTAGGATCCATGCCTTTGAATAGTGTCTTTAAGGTGAAGTAAAAGATAGGAGATATGATAGATGCTGATCTTATTTTGACCCATCACAAGATGGCCAGACCTCTGAGCTTATCATTTTAGAACATAGGATGTAACGGCATTGAACAGGCCCTCTGGCCCACGATATTGTGCCAACCATTTAATCTACTCAGAGATCAGTCTAAGCCTCCCCTCGTGCATGAGTATCTTAAATGTCCCCAGTGTACCTGCCTCTGCTACCACCCCTGTAGTTCATTCCACGCGTGCACCCCTCTCTGTGTAAAGAACTTACCTCTGACGTCCACCAACCTTAAAGTTATGCCCCTCATATTAGCCATTTCTGCCCTGGGAAAAAGTCTCTGGCTGTCTCCTCGATCTGTGCCTCTTATCGTATTGTTTAATTGGATTGTAGTCACCTTGTATTTTACCTGCCCCTTACCTACTGTGGTTGAATAACTCTTAAGAGCCTTGTGTATTCATAAAATGCTGGAGGAACGCCTCAGGTCAGGCAGCATCTATGGAAAAAAGTAAACAGTCGACATTTCAGTCCTGAAGAAGGGTCTCGGCACAAAACATTGACTGTTCACTCTTTTCCATAGATGCTGCCTGACCCGCTGAGGTCCTCCAGCATCTTGTATGTGGTACTTTGGATTTCCAGCATACCTGCAGGTTTTCTCTTGTTTGTGTATTCATATCTTAGCTTGTTGCGCTCTGAAACTCTGGAAAAGCTGTTGTGGCTAGGGAGGAGGAGAAGGAAAGTATATAACTGGAAAACGTTAAACACGTTCATTTGTTATGTGCCGTGTTGTATGACATGGGCGTTCATGGTCTTTCTATGACCATTATATTTCTTGGTAAACATTTCTACAGAAGTGGTTTGCCATTGCCTTCATCTGAGCAGTGTCTTTACAAGATGGGTGACCCCAGCCATTATCAATACTCTTCAGAGATTGTCTGCCTGGCGTCAGCGGTCACATAACCAGGACTTGTGATATGCACCGGCTGCTCATATGACTGTCCACCACCTGCTTCCATGACTTCACACGACCCTGATCGGGGGACTAAGCAGGTGCTACACCTTGCCCAAAGGTGACCTGCAGGCTAGCAGAGGGAAAGAGTGCCTTAAACCTCCTCTCGTAGAGATGCATCTCCATCCCACCACCCACTGAAACATGAGATCCTTAAAATATTTAATAATGTCAGGCAGAATATTTGGAGAGTGACAACAGAAACAGGCATATCCCGCCAACTGTTTCACAAGCTTCGTTAGGATGTTACAGAGGAGGTTCACGAGTGGTCCTGGGAATGAAAGGGTTAACCTATGGTGAAAGGTGGGGAGTGTTTGATGGTTCTGGGCCTGGACTCGCTGGAGTTTAGAAGAATCAGAGGGGATCTCACTGAGCTGGGTTCATTCAGCTAGTCAGCCAGTACAAAGAGAACCAGAATTCATTTTAGATCATTTCTAATACGTTAAGATGGACTCAGGCCTCACAATCTATCTCATTACAATCTTGTACCTCATTGTCTACCTGCTTCGTAGCTGTTACACTTTATTCTGCATTCTGTTACTATTTTACCTTGTGCCTCAGTGTACTGTGTACTAATTTGATCTGTATAAAGAGAAGTTTATAACTGTATCTTGGTACATGTGACAATAATATTCCAATTCCACTTCCAATCAAAGGTCCTTCAGTCCTGATGTGAACTGCCTGACCTGCTGGGTGTTTTCAGCATCTTCTGTTTTAATTCTAGATTCCCAAAACCTGCCTTTTTCGAAAAAAAAAAATTCAGTCTTGGATAATCTTGCACACTTTGTTTGGGTTGCAAGGGAAGAGATACGAGGCTGTAGATACTGGAATCTGCAGCAACTGACGGTGTGCTGGAGGAACACAGTGGGACATGCAGCGTCTCTGGGAGCAGGGTGGGGGAAGGACTGTTAGGATTTCAGCCTGGAGAACCTCATCTGGAATTGTCGGCCCAAAGTGTCGACTGTTCCTCCCAGCAGACGCTGTCCGACCTGCTGAGTTTGTCAACTGACTTGTTTGTTGCTCGCATGCAAGGACAGGCCTGAGGGGCAGGCTTTCCGGATCGGCACTAATCATCAGAATTGCACAAGGCTGCTGTTTCTGGTCCTTTTTTAAAAAAAACACAAAATAAACAGTTGTGCACGACATATTGTTTTAGCTTGTAATACTGGTCTGCAGGGACAGGGAACTCAATTAATATGGTTTCCCCAGAACTCTACGTAAGATGGAGGTGTACCGCCATGCTCGGTTGTGTGTTCGTGCGTGTGTGATCGTGCGAGTGTGTGATCGTGCGAGTGTGTGCGTGTGTGAGGCACCGTGATTCTGTCAGTTTCTGACTCTTTGTGGTTTGTAGCGACTGTGTAGGACTTGGGGAGTGAGGGGGGTGTAGTGGTTTGTTGCTGGATCTGGATTTTTTTTTTGTGGTGACCCGTCCCCTCCTGCTGTCACTTCACAGAGCGTTGCTTGTGTGAGCTGCACCATCCCTTTCCCCCCCCTCCCCCCCCCCCCCACACCTACCCCCAGAGAGTTATTACTGGAACAGAACTTCATGATGTCATCTTCGAGCTAATTCGAGGCAAAATGTCTGTTCACAGCCTGCATTTGAACAGCAAATTTGTGTGTGTGTGTGTGTGTGTTTTTTTTTGTGTGAACAACCGAAGTATATCTGTAAACCACAAGAAACTTGTGTATGAATTGGATGCCCATGTGGAGTGAGATGAAGTCACTTTGATGAATTAAAGGGCTGGGATTTTTTTTCTCTCTTTGGTGACTTGGCTCATGTTCCTTGGGGAATAGGCTGTGGAAATAGGCATGCTTACCAACAAATCTTGCTTGAGAATCAGCTGAGGCTTTCTGCTTGAGCAGGCTTTCCAGTGGACTGCTGGGCACAGCACCTCGAGCCTCTTCTTGTGCTGTGACCATTCAGAATCAGGATTAGGTTTAATGTTCACTGGTATGTGTCAAAAATTGTTGTTTGCAGCAGTGTTATAGTTAGTATGGTGCAATACATCAAAAACCATAAATCACAATAAATAGCTGAAATATACTTTGTATGTGCGTGTGTACACACACACACACACACACACACACACACACACACACACACACACACACACACACACACACACACACACACACACACACACACACACACACACACACACACACACACACACACACACACACACACACACACACACACACACACACACACACACCCTATAAAAAGTATTCACTCCCTGTTGGAAGTTTTCATGTTTTATTGTTCTGCAACATTGAATCAAAGTGGATTTATTTTGACTTTTTTTTGACACAGGTTGATAGAAAAAGACTCGTGTCAAAGTTAAAACAGATCTCTACAAAGTGATCTAAATTAATTACGAATATTAACACAAAAGAATTGATTGCATAAATATTCACCCCCTTCAAGTCGATATTTGGTAGATGTACCTTTGGCAGCAATTACGGCTTTGAGTCGGTGTGGATAGGTCTCTATCAGCTTTGCACATCTGGACACTGCAATTTTTACAAAACTGCTCAAGCTCTTTCAGATTGCATGGGGATCATGAATGAACAGCCCTTTTCAAGTTCAGCCACAAACTCTCAATTGGACTGAGGTCTGGACTCTGACTTGGCCAGTCCAGGATATTAACTTCACTGTTTTTAAGCAATTCCTGTGTAGCTTTATGCTTGGGGTCATTGTCTTGCTGGAAAGCAAATCTTCTCCCAAGTTGCATTTCTCTTGCAGACTGCATCAGGTTTTCCTCCAGGATTTCCCTGTATTTTGCTGCATTCATTTTATCCTCTACCTTCACAAGCCTTCCAGGGCCTGCTGCAGTGAAGCATCCCCACAGCATGATGCAGCCACCACCATGTTTCACAGTAGGGACAGTGTGTTCTTGATGATGTGTGGTGTTTGACATAGTGTTTAGCCAGATGGCCAAAAAGCTCAATTTTGGTTTCATCAGACCATAGAACCTTCTTCCAGCTGACTTCAGTCTCCCACATGCCTTCTGGCAAACTCTAGCCGAGATTTCATGTGTTTTTTTTTCAACAGTGGCTTTCTCTTTGCCACTCTCCCATAAAGCTGCGACTGGTGAAGCACCCGGGCAACAGTTGTTGTATGCGCAGTCTCGCCCAACTCAGCCACTAAAGCTTGTAACTCCTCCAGATTTGTCATAGCTCTCTTGGTGCCCTCCCTCACAAGTCCCCTTCTTGCACGGTCACTAGTTTTTGAGAACGGCCTGCTCTGGACAGTTTTACAGCACACAAGTCTTCAAAAACCTATCTCCATTTAACTAATTTTTATGACTTCTAAAACCAACTGGCTGCACGAATGATTATTTGCAGTGTCATATTAAAGGGCAGGGGAGGTGAATACCTGTGCAATCAGTTATTTTGTGTTTTCTATTTGTAATTAACTTAGATAACTTTGTTGAGATCTGATTTCACTTTGACACGAAAGGGTCTTTTACTGTTGATCAGTATCAAAAAGGTCAAATTACATACACATGATTCAATGTTGTAAAATAATGAAACATGGAAACTTCCGAGGGAGGGTGAATACTTTTTATAGGCACTGTGTATATTAGTGTATGTGTGCATATGTGTATTGAGATACAATGTAGAATAGACCCTGCTGGCCCTTCGAGCCAGAGCGCCCAGCAATCCTCCAATTTAATCCTAGCGTAATCATGGGACAATTTACATTAACCTACCAACCGGTACGTCTCCGACATATCTTTGGACTGTGGGAGGAAATCCACTCAACCGAGGGGAAAGCATACTGACTCCTTACAGGCAGTGCAGGAAATGAACCTGTGTCACCTATACTGTAAAGCGTGCTAATCACTATGCTACCGTGCATATATGTGTGTGTGCAAAAATAGTGAGTTAGTGTTCATGGGTTGGTTCCTTGTCCATTCAGAAATCTATTTGCAATATCCTGGCTGTTTACAAGCTTGATGCTTACTTTTACCAGCTGATTTGGCATTTGTCTTTTAAAGAAAAGTTGTTTAAAAAATCTCAGCTGCCTGGTGAATTGGTGCAATTTTTATTGATGCGTTGCAGTAACGTAATTAACGCACTTCCAGCTGTTTTTTATTTCATGCAATGTTTTAAATCACTACAGAAATGACGTCAGATTCAAATTACTTTTGCTCGCCAGTTTAAGATTTCGGGCTGTAGTGGAGGAGGGCCAAAACTTTGATTTTTTTTTAATGTGTTGGGGGGGGTGGTGCAGATAAAAAAAAAATTTATTGCCATATACAGTGAGATGTATTATGAATTTGCTGTTCGCATTGGCAAGGTGTGACCTGCAACATTAAACGACAACATTCAACAATTATAAAGAATTATATACAAATAATGTTAGATGTACAGATATGGAATAAAATATGCATAAATGTCAGCATGTATTTACAATGTAAACAGTATTATCAAGAGTGGTTTAAAGTGTTTACTGTACAATGACTGAGGTAATAGATGGGGAGGGTGGGAGTGGGGGGGGGGGTCAAACTTGCATGGTTGATCAGATTAACTGCCTGGGGCAAGAAACTTTTAGGATGGCGTGAAGTTTTTGTTACAGTAGCCCTATAGAGCTTTCCAGAAGGGAGCTATTGGAAGAGGCAGTTTGCTGAGAGGGTTGTGGGTAATTTGGTTTGTGGAAAAGTTTTTCACTTCTCTCGACTGTCTCCGGCTGTAGAACATGCTCAGCTCAGAATCGATTCCTTCAGCTCACTGTGTTCACAGCACTAATCTGACTGTTGCCTTATGTCCGTCATCAATTCCAGTGCACGCCTCCTTGCTACCCACCTAAGCTAGGGGGCATTTACAGTAACCAATTACCTAGCTGTTGTTTTTACTACAGTCACAAGTACCGAGGTACATGGAAAAACTTGTTTTGCCTGCCGTCCGTACGGTCCGTATCTTCAGAGGTTAGGTTTTTTTCTGCTGCTGTACACCCCCCGTGTCTGGCGCTCCCGATGCGGCCTGCGCTACATCGGTGAGACCTGTGGTAAATTGTGGCGTGGTTTCTTGAGCACCTCTGCCCCGCCCAGCACAAGTGGGATCTCTCGGCGGTTCCATTGCGAGGTGTCAGTCCCTGGCCTTCTCTTACGCCAAGAGGAGGCCACCCTCAGGGCGGAGGAGCAACACCTTATATTCTGTCTGGGTAGCCTCCAACCTGATGGTATGAATATTGGTTTCTCCTTCTGGTAAACAAATTTCCCTTTCTTCCCGCCCTCCCCCTCCTCAGTTCCCCATTCTGAACTTTTACCTCTTCTCACCAGCATATCACTTATCCCTTTCTCTATGGTCCAGTCTTCTCTCCTGTCAGTTTCCTTCTTCTCCAGCCCTTGACCTTTCCCACCCACCTGGCTTCACCTATCACCTTCTAACTAGCCTCCTTCCCCTCTCTCCACCTTTTTGTTCAGGCGTCTTCCCCCTTCCTTCTCAGTCCTGAAGAAGGGTCTTGGCCCTTTATCGTTGACACTTCCACAGATGCTGCCTAACCTGCTGGTTTCCTCCAGCATTTTGTTTGTGTTGCAGTGAAATGCGTTGTTTGCGCCAAATCAAATCAAGGGAAAACGACAACAGAATTAAGTTACTGAGTTGGGTCCAATGGTGATATAGGGCGGGAAATGGGACCGTGGAGTGGGGAGGGGAAGAAATGACAGAATGCTTATTCAGAATGAAGTGTTACAGTTACTGGGAAGGTGCAGTACAAACAGACAATACGGTGCAAAGCCATAATTAAATCAGATTGTTAGGTTGAGAGTCCATTTTGTCGTACTAGGGACTGCTTAGTAATTTTGTAACAGTGGGATAGAAGCTGCCCTTGAGCTTGGTGGTACTGCTTTCTTTTGTATCTTCTGATCTACGGAGGTGAATCCTGGTTTCTGTGATGTCCACAACTTTCTGCAGTTTCTTGTGGTCACAGGCAGAGCAGGTGCATAGCCTAGCCATAATCTATCAAACTATGATGTGTTCGATGAAGTATTGATAAAAGTCAGTAAAGGTCAAAGGGGCATGCCAAATTTCTTCAGCCCCCTAAGGAAGTAGAGGCACAGGTGGGCTCTCTTGGCCGAGGTGTCTCAGTAAAGGACGACTATTGGCGATGTTTATTCCCGGTTTGATGCCCTCAACCCTCTCAACCTAGGGACCGTTGGTGTAAGCAAAAGCGTGTGCGCTGCACATCCCGCCTCCTAAAATTAGTAACCAATTACGGTACAATGACTGTATCACCGTGGAGCATGGTGGCTTGCGCAGTACTTTACAGCGCCAGCTCTAAGATTAGGGTTCAGTTCCCATCACTGTAAGGACTTTGTACCTCCTTTCCGGAACTGTGTCGAGTATCCTTTGGGTGCTCCAGTTTCCTCCCACATTCCGAAGGTACGGATTAGGGTTACTGAGTTGTGGGCATGCTATGGAGGTGCCGTTGGCATGGCGACACCTGTGGGCTGCCCCCAGCATAATACTTGCTGACTCGATTTGACTCAAGTGCTGCATTTCACTGTATGTTTCAACGTTTGGGTGCATATGTAAGAAATAAAGCTGATCTGTAATATTTAGCTCAGTTTTGCCTTTGCGTGTGCGGAAAGAAGCTTAGCGGCACATTGCATTGATGATAATAGCTCGTATTACCCATCCTGGACTGAGACTGTGGGTAAGTTACAGTCCCCTTGTCACACCTGCTCCCAACATTTCAGGAGTTGTAGCCCATTCACTTCAAGGTTCGACGTCTTGTGCATTTTGAGATGTCCTTCTACACACCACTGTTGTAATGCTAGGCTATTTGAGTTACTGTTGCCTTCCTGTCAGCTTGAACCAGTCTGGTCATTCCCCTCTCTCATTAACAAGGCGTTACAGCTATCTGAGACCTTGGTCAGACTCCACTGTGTTCAGTTCTGGTCACCTCACTACAGGAAGGATGTGGATACTATAGAGAGAGTGCAGAGGAGATTTACAAGGATGTTGCCTGGATTGGAGGGCGCACCTTCTGAGGATAGGTTGAGTGAACTTGGCCTTTTCTCCTTGGAGCAACGGAGGATGAGAGGTGACCTGATAGAGGTGTGTGAGATGATGAGAAGCATTGATTGTGTGGATAGCCAGAGGGTTTTTCACAGGGCTGAAATGGCTAACACGAGGGGGCATAGTTTTAAGGTGTTTGGAAATAGGTGCTGAGGGGACGTCAGGGGTAAGTTTTTCACACAGAGTGGTGGATGCGTGGAATGCATTGCTGGTGGTGGTGGAAGCGGATATAATAGGGTCTTTTAAAACCCTCTTAGAGAGGTAAGTGGAGCTTAGAAAAATAGCGGGCTATGTGCTAGGGAGATTCTAGGCAGTCCCTGGAGTAGGTTACATGGTCAGCACAACATTGTGGGCCGAAGGGCCTGTAATGTGCTGTAAATCTCTATGTTCTATGTTTTCACCCACAGAATTGACACTCCCTGATTTTTTTTCATTTCCTCACCATTCTCTGTGAACTCGAGAGACCGTATGTGAAAATCCCCAGGAGGTCAGCAGTTCATCGGATACTCCAACCACCTCGTCTGTCACCAACAATTAATCCATGGTTAGAGTGATTTAGATCACACTCTCCCCCGTTCTGATATTTGGTCTGAACAACAAGTGAACCTCTTGACCACGTCTGCATGCTTTTCCTGTGTTGAGTTGCTGCCACATGATTGGCTGATTTGATATTTGCATTAATGTACAGGTGAACCTAATCAAGTGGCCACATTACAGTATTGTGTACTACCTGCAAAATGCACTGTCTTTACACAGCAGAACCTTGTTAATACTTCTCCAAATTGCTGGTGTCTTTCAGTTAGCAGTGTTCCGGTGTCCCCTTGCATTTCTAAATCCGGTTCGAGGTTTAAAACTTCTTGCCTTAGAATAACGTAAGAGAAACAGAGAATTTACAAGGAGGTTGCTGGGACTTGAGGACCTGAGTTATAGAGAAAGGATGAATAGGTTAGGACTTTATTCCTTGGAGCGTAGAAGTATAAGGTGAGATTTGATAGAGGTATACGTATTTATGAAGGGTGTATCATTAATGGAGAATGTGTGGAGCAGGTTAAGACCTATAAGTATCTGGGAGTACAGTTAGACGAGAAGCTAGACTCTTCTTTGTGGTGGCATGTTGGGGAGGAAGCATTAAGAAGAGGGACGCCTCACGTCTTAATAAGCTGGTAAGGAAGGCGGGCTCTGTCGTGGGCAAAGTACTGGAGAGTTTAACATCGGTAGCTGAGCGAAGGGCGCTGAGTAGGCTAAGGTCAATTATGGAAAACTCTGAACATCCTCTACATAGCACCATCCAGAGACAGAGAAGCAGTTTCAGCGACAGGTTGCTATCGATGCAATGCTCCTCAGACAGGATGAAGAGGTCAATACTCCCCAATGCCATTAGGCTTTACAATTCAACCGCCAGGACTTAAGAACTTTTTAAAAGCTATTATTAATGCTTTTTGAGATAGTGATTTAGATGCATATCAGATTTTTTACTGAGTTAAGTATTGTATGTAATTAGTTTTGCTACAACAAGTGTATGGGACATTGGAAAAAAGTTGAATTTCCCCATGGGGATGAATAAAGTATCTATCTATCTATATAGGGTAAATACAAACAACCTTACTCCACTGAGATTGGTAGAAACTAGAACTAGAAGTCATAGGTTAAGGGTGAAAGGTGGTATGTTTAAGGGGAGCCTGAGGGGGAAATTCACTCAGTGGATGGTGTGACTGTGCAACGAACTGCCAGCAAAAGTGGTGGATGAATGTTTGATTGCAGCATATGAGGGGTGTTGATGAGCATGGATAGTAGGGGTATGGAGGGCTTTGATCCAGGAGGCAGTATAACAGTTTGGCACAGACTAGGTGGTCTGAAGGGCCTTTTTTTGCGCTGTAGTGCACTATCACTCTTAAGAATATCACTCATTCCTCACTGTGGTTGGATGAAAACCTTAAATGAAATTGTGGGTATCTCTTCACTACACATACTACAGTGGTTTCAATAGGTAACTTATCATCATTTTGTCAAGGGCACTTCGGTGCGGCCCCTAACATCTGATCATTTTAGTGAATGCCTACATGCCAAGACTGACTCATGAAACAGGAAGTTCTAGAGGCAGGTACAATTAGAACAGATTAAAGATGGTTGTGGATAGGAAAGGTTTTGAGGGCTAAATGAAGGGAAATAGGACTATCTCCAAACAGCCACTTGGTTGGGCTGAGGGGCTGATTTTGTGCTGTACAATTCTATGACTGAAAGACCAGCAGGATCTCATTGCGTTCAGGAACAAAGGCCAATGAAGCACTAGAGGTTTGGTTCAACCTTCAAAATGAAAATAAATTTTTCAAAAGTACATGCATGTCGTACTGCTACATACTGCCTTGAGGTTCATTTTTCTTGCCAGCATTTGCAATAACATAAAGAAATATGTTAGAATATAAAGTGTTCACTTCCGATCATTTATCTCCTAAAGCCTTCTCAACTTTTTAACTTAAACTCAGTGGCCACTTCATTAGGTACACCTGTATAGTTGCTCGTTAATGCAAATACTGAATCAGCCAATCATGTGGCAGCAACTCAATGCATAAAAGCACTCTGACGTGGTCAAGAGGCTCGGTTGTTGTTCAGGCCAGACAACGGAATGGGGACGAAAAGTGACTTTGACCCTGGAATGATTACTGGTGCCAAATGGGGTGGTTTGAATACCTCAGAGGCTGATCTCCTGGGATTTTCATGCATGACAATCTCTATAGTTCACAGAGATTAGTGCAAAAACAAAAAAAAATAACATTTAGTGAGTGGTAGTTCTGTGGGCGAAAACACCTTGTTAATGAGAGAGATCAGAGGAGAACGGCCAGACTGGTTCAAACTGACAGGAAGGCAACAGTAACTCAAATAACAACTCATTATGACAGTGGGGTGCTGAAGAGCATCTCTGAATGCTCAACACATCGAACCTTGAAGTGGATGGGCTACAGCAGCACAAGACCTTGAACATACAGTCAGTGGCCATTTTATTAATTACCTTCTATATCTAATAAAGTGGCCACTGAGTGTATGATGTTCTGTCTGCTGATTATGTTTTAGGCTGAGCTTTTGTTTTAACCTACTCTCAGTAAATATATCTTTGTTATTAAGGGAAAAAAACATTACATCAAAAATCTTCCTGCTGGGGACATGTTCTGGTCAGGCCTCTGTAAATTTTTAACTCTGTACAAATCATATGGTACCACATCTTTAGGTACAAAGGGTCAATCATAATGTTAATAGGATTTTGGTACAAAGGGTCAATCGTAGTGTTAATGAGATTTAGGCCAAATACCTTTTAACCATTCTGTTGGGTTAACCAATTGTAAATATATTTAACCTTTCCTCTCTATCAGCACTGTACTAAAATGAGGAGCACTTTAGACTTGTTGCTGAAGAGGTATGGATATCTGGTTTGGAGTTGGGGCCCACGGTGATATAGGCCGGGAAATGGGAGCATGGAGTGAAGAGGGGAAAAAATGGCAAAATGCTTATTCAGAATAAAATGTCACAGTTTCTGGGAAAGTGCAGTACAAACAGACAATACGGTGCAAAGCCATAATTAAATCAGATTGTTAGGTCGAGAGTCCATCTTGTTGTGCTAGGGTCTGCTCAATAATTTTATCAATGGGATAGAAGCTGTCCTTGAGTCTGGTGGTACGTGCTTTCTTTTGTGTCTTCTGCTCAATGGACAATGCCTGGACTCGTCTGGGTGCTTGATTACATTAGTTGCTGTGACAATGACAAAATATTTACTTTCTGCTATCTCTTTTGGATTTTGCTATCTCATTGTCACCCAATGTGTCAGTTTAGAGCAAAGATCTACAGCGCAACAACGTGTTCTTCAATCCACAATGTTGTGTCGAACCCATTAAGTGCCTAACTAAACTAATCTTTGCTGCCAACACAATGTCTGTGTCCCTCCATTAACGGCATTCATGTGCAAATCTATTATCGCTCTTGTCGTATTTGCTGCCACCACCTCCCCCCACCTGGCAGTGCATTCCAGGCAGCCACCACTCTCTGTGTATTTGACCCACACATTCCCTTTGAAAGTAACTCCCTCACCTTGAACGTATGCCTGAGTATTAAGCATTCCTACCCTGGGGAGGAAAGATACTGGCTATCTGCGCTTTGCATAGTCTTATGAACTTCCATTAGGTTGCTCCAAAGAAAACAAGCCATTTTGCCAACCACTCCTCATAATGCATTCCCTCTAATCCAGGCAGCATCCTGGTAAACCTCTTCTGCATCCTTTCTGTAATGGGTCTAAATCGGGGCACTTCACTTGATTCGCCTTTCTAGTTACCACTACTCTATAGTGTTCCCTGGTACATCTTCCTCTTACCAGGATGGCACTTGTGACTGAAAATCCCAAGTATGTGTTTTAGAACTTCATCTGTAATCCTTACGTGCCCTCTAATCCAGGCAGCATCTTGGTAAACCTATTCTGCACCCTTTCCAAAGCCTCTTTGTCCTTCCTATAATGGAGCAACCAGAATTGAATGCACCAGTGCTCTAGATACGGCCTAACTCAACATCAGTGTTGATACTTCATCCATCTACATTGGCTACATCTCTTTTAGATTTTGACAAACTTCTATAGATGTGTAGTGGAGAGTATATTGACTGGCTGCAACACAGCCTGGTATGGAAACACCAATGGCTTTGAATGGAAAAATCCTACAAAAGGAAGTGGATTCGGCCCAGTATGTCACGGGTAAAGCCCTCACGACTGTTGAGTACATCTGCATGAAACACTGTCGTAGGAAAGCAGCATCCATCATCAGGGACACCCATCACCCAGGTCATGCTCTCTTCTCGCTGTTGCCATCAGGTAGAAGGTACAGGAGCCTCAGGCCTCGCGCTGCCTGGTTCAATAACGGTTACTGCCCATCAACCAGTAGGCCCTTGAACAAAAGGGGATAACTACACTCACTTGCTGCATCTTTGAAATGTTCCAACAACCAATGATTTCAGCTTTATTTCATAATGTCATAGTCTCGTTATTTATTGCTATTTATTTATATTTGCATTTGCACAGTTTGTTGTCTTCTACACTCTAATTGATCTTTCAATGATCCTGTTATAGTTATTTTTCTATGGATTTGCTGAGCATGCCTGCAGGACAGTGAATCTCAGGGTTGTTTATGGTGACATAGATATATTTTGATGATAAACTTTACTTTGAGCTTTGATTAATATTGCTTGTTGATTGGTCTTAGCTAATTACCATTAGTAAATTAGTTTATTTCTGTTGTTTACTGCACCATTTGTTGGGGCACTTCAGGGTTGCCACCTCCGAGCACGTTGCACTCCATGGAATCGCCCACAAGGGATACTGTGCCTTCCTTTCTTGTCTTCTGGAAGCAATAATAGGCATGTCAATATTCTGGAATTCTTTTAGTTAGCCCGTCGGAGAAATGCAGCGCGGTAAATTTGACAAAATAGTAAGTTAAGATGGGGAGTCTGTAGATAAAAGCTGTAGCTGGGATATTTGCATTGGATGCTGAGTCCAAAACTAGTCACTTGTTAGCTCCATTGGTGATCACGCGACACTGCTTTACCAAGGGAATGTATGTAATAATACAGTAGTGTAGCGGTTTTCATGACGCTTACCCAGCTCGAGGTTTTTCAGGGTTCAGTTCCAAAGCTGTCTGTAAAGGGTGCGATCTCCCCACGACCGCATGGGTTTCCTCCAGCTGCTCCAGTTTCCTCCCACATTCCAAAGGCATATCGTGCAAGTTAATCGGTCATTGTAAATTGTCCTGTGATTGGGCTCGTGTTGCTGGGTGGACTGGAAGGGCCTGTTTCACGCGGTATCTATAATTAGGTAAATAAATGTGGAATTCGCTGTCCGTTATCGCAGTGAAGCAGCGAGTGTAGTTGCCTTTAAGGAGAAGCTGGATATGAAAAGGAGAGAGAAAGGAGTCTGCCAGTTGGCAGAGATGTGATAGACTGAGAGGCCACTTATAAACTCCAGCACGGACCCAGTTGGCCAAACCCGGCCTGTGTTTTTTATACTCCGTAGCTCCATGTAAACGCCTCAGGGAAAATCAACCCAGGCTGGTATTTTACAAGGAACTGTGGAAGTGCAATAAGGGAGAAAGGGCACTAACTGAGGCCAATTTATGATGGATTTGGAAGGATTACGACCTGGAATATGATTGTTAGAGCGAACTGCTTTCCATGAAGTCTAGCGGAGCAGAAACATTAGAACAATCTATTTCCAACGGGATGAATCATTCACATCAATCTTGTTCACACACATTCCCAAGCAACACATTTGTTAATGCTCATATAGTAATGACTTTTATTTAAATAAGTAAGTACTTAAACTAAAATCAATGTGGTGCAGACTTATATTTTCACACTAAAATATTGTACAGTGTAGCAAAGCTGTATTCTCTCCCCACAAACCTTTCACCATTTGGAACACCACTGCTAGACTTTTACAAGCAAAGATGCAATGTTGAGGCTTTATAAAGCTCTGGTGAGTCCTCACTTTGGAGAATTGTGAGCAGTTTTGGGCCCCTTATCTAAGAAAGGTTGTGCTAATATTGGAGAGAGTTCAGAGGAGGTTCACAAGAACGATTCTGGGAATGAAAGGGTTACTGTATGAGGAGCATTTGATGACTGAGCTGCTCCTCACTGGAACACAGAAGAATGAGGTAGGACCTCATGGAACCCTATCGAATGTTGAAGGGCCTCAAAAGAGTGGATGTGGAGAGGATGATTTCTATGGTCTTAAGACCAGAGGACAGCCTTAGAATAGAGGGATGTCCATTTAGAACAGAGGTGAGGAGGAATTTCTTTAGCCAGAGAGTGGTGAATCTGTGGAATTCATTGGCACAGGCCACTGTGGAGGCCAGGACTTTGACAGATTATTGATTGGCCAGGGCATGAAGGGATATGGGGAGAAACCAGGAGATTGGGGCTGAGACTGAAAATGGATCAGCTGTGATGAAATAGTGGAGCAGATTCGATGGGCTAAATGGCCTAATTCTGCCCCTGTATCTTATAGCGTTATTGCCTTATGGTCGTAACCAAAACCAGGATGAGGAAGCACGTCCCTTCTCTCCTAGCTGCTCTGCATAGGCAACTTGTATCTTTTAGAAATGATTTTATAGTTCTCTTGTATTTAAAGCTCTTAATAGTCCAGGACTGAAGTACATCATAGAATTACTTTTGTTTTATAATCCTGCTTGAGCTCTCAGGTCTTCTTCCGCCAGTCTCTTAAATTTAAACTATGTCCCTGAAAAGATAATTTTTTGAACTATGGTCCTAAACTGTGGAATTCAATACCTAAAACTACATATAAGCGATGCAGACTCAGTTAGCACTTTTATATGCCAGCACAAAACCTATTTGTTTAATCTCGCTTTTAACTAACGTTTTTATCTTTAATGTTTGCTCTTTATCCCATTGTAAAACACTTTGAACTATACCATTTGTATGTAACATGCTTTATAAATGAGTTATTATTATGCTTCCCAGGCTGCAAAGCAAATGGCTGCTCACGTGAGGCTGACAAATGGAGCTTGGCGTGCTGTGGCCTGCTATGGACCATGTCAGTCCTGCACCTGATGTTGGCTGTGGGAGCTGGCAAATGGCTTGGCTCTCGGGGAGCACGTACAAGCTCCTTATAGGCAGCAGCGGGAATTGAACCCGCGTCGCCTGTACCGTAAAGCGTTATGCTAACCGCTTTGCCACCGTGCCATCCAGTTTGGATCACTGTTGACACTCTCAGTGTCCGGCTCTTGTGGCGTTTGAGATCTGCTGCTCCGGGGACTGAGGCGAATGGGTGCAACTCTGGTGCAAGGTCATCTGAAGCAAAGAGCACACTCTTAGCCCTAATTCCCATCTGTAGGAGCTTAAGGAGCCTCATGAGTGTCTTGGTTAAAAGTCAAAATAAGTTTATTATCGAGGCATTTAAATGTCTCCACATACTACCTGGAGATTCACTGTAACACACACAAAATGCTGGAGGAAGTTAGCAGCTCAGGCAGGATCTTTGGAAAGCAAAAGAGTCAAGGTTTCAAACTGAGACCCTTTATCGGGGTTTGAGATCCATTTTGTTGCAGGCATTCTCAGGGAAATAAAGAACCCAATTAAGTTTATGAAAAACTGTTCATAAGAGACTGAGCAATGTGCAAAAGACAAATTGTGCAAATAATTTTTTCAAAAAAGTGAATAAGTAAAACTGAAGAGCCGCAGAGTTCTTGAAAGTGAGTTGTGGAGTCAGTTCAGTGTTGAGGTCAGTGAAGTTATCCATTCTGGTTCAGGAGACTGATCATTGTAGGGCAATAGCTGTTCCTAAACCTGGGACTCGCTGATTGAGGCTCTAAATTTCTAAGGCAGAATCTGTTACTGAACAAAGTACTATCTAGACTACAAACACTGTAATATCCGGGTAATCAGATCGATTCAGTGACGTCTGGCAAACAAAACAAGATGGTTTTGCGAGAGACCCAGCTGAGTGTGAGTCAACTGTAATATTTGTTAGAAGTCTGAGTCATATTGAGTGTTTACTGCAGTGGGCCCCAAGAAGCTTCCTCTCGTAAAGGCTAAAAGTTGTTGTAATTTTTTGTGGCATCCCATGTATTTATTCAGCTTACAGTGTCTCATTTTCCAGGGGTGTACTTGGGAGCCCACTTCCTAATTTCCTGTTGTGGAGGGGGGAGGAGAGCGAGAATGTTGGCACATACTTGGGTAGGTTGGTTGTTGATGTCTTTGGCACTTGTCTCTGTAAATTTTGACGTGCGTGTGATAAATAAATCTGAATCTGTTGTGAGGGATCTTCTCAAATGTTCGTTGTGACCTGACCGTGCCTGACAAAATTAATCTTATATATTTAGAGATACAGACCCCCTCTGGCCCAGCAGCCCGTTGAATCCCAGGCCAATCGCAGGACAGTTTGTAATGACCAATTAACCTACTAATTGGTAAATCTTTGGACAGTGGGAGGAAACTGGAGCACCTGGAGGAAACTCGCATGGTCACGGGGAGAATGTACAAACTCCTTGCAAACTATGTTGGAATTGAACTCTGAAGTCCAATGCTCCGAGCTGTAATAGCGTTGTGCTGCTACTCTACCATACGGCACAGAAGATGCAGGAAAATGCAGAAAAGACACTTCTGTGTTTTAGAATGGAATAGTGTTGGAACCAGTGTTGCTCTGAGTGTTTATAAGAATGAAATAAAAACTGAAAATACTGTAGCTGCTTAGCAGGCCGGGCAGCATCTGTGAAGAGAGGAATAAAAACAGCAGATAATGTTTCAGTTCCAAGAAAAGACCATCAACGTGAAGCAAGGATTAGAGGCCCGGAGGTTAACTGTCTTGGGGTTGGAGGCCTGTGTGCGCGAGTGTGAGGCTATGGGTGGGAAAGGGGTTTGTTTTGCTGCTGTTGTTTTGTTTCATTCCGTTGTGTGTCTGTTGAATGAGTGGAAAAACCAGCTTGGGAACTTCCTGTATTTATAGTCATAGAGCTCTACACAGAAACACGCACTTTGGTTCTTCTAATCCTGCTGGGCTGTTATTCTGCCCAATCCAATCAACCCATTCTTGGACCACAGCCCTCTACTCCCTTCCCATCCATACACTTACCCAGACTCATCTTAAATGTTACCATCAAACCTGCATCCACCACTTCGTGACAGCTTGTTCCACACTTGCACCACCCTCTGAGTGAAGAGGTTTCCTCCTCATCTTCCCCTTCACCTTTTACCCCTAACCCATGAGCTTATGTTCTAGTCTCACCCAACCTTAGTGCTAAAAGCCTGCTTGCATTTACCCTATCTATACCCTTCATAATTTTGTATACCTCTATCCAATCTCCTCTCAATCTGCTGTGGGCAAGCAGTGTTGGTGCTGGAATGTGTGGAGGCACTTTGCAGCCTGCCCCCAGCGAATCCTCAGGAGCGTTGGTTGTTGATGCAAATGGCTCATTTCACTGTTATGTTTCAGCGTATGTGATACTGTCGGCCCTCTGGATCCACGGATTCAACCAACCACGGATCGGGATCGGAAAAAAACTGGAAGTTCTCTGTCCAGCACTCATTGTTTGAGCATTGTTCGCCTCGCATCTCATTCGGTCGCTATTTGTGTTGTGTGTACCCTTTGTTTCTGAAAGAAAAAAAGGCTACTAAAAAGCAATTAAATGGTCAAAGCAATTCCTCAAAGGCTAAGAAGCAGCCTAAAGTACTGTAATCTAGAGATGATAAAAAGTATTACTCGCTGTTTGAGCATTGTTCGCCTCGCATCTCGTTCGGTCGCTACTTGTGTTGTGCGCGAGAGGACGGAGTTTAAGGCTAGTAAGGGATGGCTGGCTAGCTATGTAAAGTGCTACAGCCTCAAGAACTTAAAGATCCCGGGAGAGTCGGCATCGGCTGATGTCGAGGCGGCATCAGCGTTCCCAGAAGAGCTGCGATGGTTGCGTCTGTACTGAACATGTACAGACTTTTTTTTCTTGTCCTTATTCCCTAAACAATACAGTATAACAACTATTTACATAGCATTTACATTGTATTAGGTATTATAAGTAATGCAGAGATGATTTAAAGTATACGGGAGGATGTGCGTAGGTTATATGCAAATACTACGCCATTTTATATATGGGACTTGAGCATCCGTGGAACTGGGTATCTGCAGGGGGTCCCAGAACCAAACCCCTGCGGATATGGAGGGCCGACTGTATATAAATCTGAATCTGATTCTCTCTCTACAGATGTTGTCTGTGTTTTAAGTTTTTATTTCATGTTTCCAGCAACATAATTTGCTTTGATGTGCGTGACGTGAGTTCTGGCGTCCATTAGGAGCTTTACTCCTGAGCTTGCCCTCCTTTGGCATCTATGGAGCAGTTTGAAACTCCTCCTGCAAATAGCTAACGCTAGCAGGTTCCTCTTCCACCAATCACATCCCAGCTTCTCACTTCCCACACCTTCCCCCTCACCTGGTCTCACCTATCACCTGCCAGTTTGTACACACATCTCCTCCCTCCACCTTTTTCTGGCTTCTGCCCCCTTCCCTTCAGGTCCTGATGAACATTGACTGTTTATTCCCCTCCATAAGATGGGAGTTGGGGGGCGGTGTGTGTGTGTGTGTGTGTGTGTGTGTGTGTAGAGAATTTCTTGTGTTTATTATTATTTCCAGCATTAGTCTGCCTTTACTTTGGATTTCTAGTCTGTACGGAATTGCTTTTTGATCTTTGTCTAGCAACCAGCTGTACCATTCGAAAGGGCTTCAGGTTGGCTGTATGCTGCTCGGTCCTAACTGATCCCTTGCAGTGAAAGCGGGAGCACTAGAGTGCATTCCTGTGGCCTGTTCTGTGGATGTGTTGAACACTTGTACAATGGAGTTGTTGAAGTGGGTGATACTCTATTCTTCAATGTTATGTGAGAACATAACAATTCAGAGAAAGTATACAAAGATGTTGCCAGGACTTGAGGACCTGAGTTATAGGGAAGGGTTGAATAGGTCAGGACTTTATTCCTCACAATGTAAGAGATTGAGAGGAAATTTGGTAGAAGTGTATAAAATTACGAGGGGTATCGATAAGGTTAATGCAAACAGGCTTTTTCCACTGAGGTTGGGTGGGACTACAACCAGAGGTCATGGGTTAAGGGTGAAAGTTGAAAAGTTTAAGGTGAAGATGACGGGAAACTTCTTCACTCAATAGGTACATTTAATGTCAGAGAAATGTATACAATATACATCTTAAAATTCTTTTTCTTCGCAAACAGCCACAAAAACAGAGTAGTTCCCCAAAGAATGAATGACAGTTAAATGTTAGAACCCCCAACTCCCCCCCCCCCATGCATAAGCAGCAGCAAATGAATGACCCCCCTCCCCCACTGGCAAAAAAAGCATTGGCACCCACCACCAAGTACTCAAGCATGCAGCAAAGCATCAGCGAAGACACAGACTTGCAGAACCCCAAAGAGTACTCGTTCACCCGGTATTCGATATACCACAGGCTCTCTCTCTCCCTAAAAAGGGAAAAAGGTGTCCCTGTTTCTCAGTTCAGAGGGTCGTGAGAGTGTGGAAGGAGCTGCCAGTGCAAGTGGTGCGTGCGAGTCGATCTCAACGCTGAAGAGTTTGGTGTGGACTAGATGGGCCAAAGGGCCTGTTTCTGTGCTGTACTTTTATTTGACTCTGTGGTCTCTTAGCTGAGTGTCTCTTCACTCAGAAGGTGGTGCAAGGATGGAACTAGCTGCCAGCCTAAGTGGTGGGATGTAGGTTCATTTGCATCACTGAGGAGGAGTTTGGATAGGTATATGGATGAGTAAAGAATTAGAGGGCTATGCTCGGGGTGCGAGTCGATGGGATGGTTCAGATGAACCATGGTGCGTGTTTCTGTGTTGAAGAGCTCTATGACTATAAATACAGTTCAGTTCAGATTCAGTTTATTGTCATTTAGAAACCACAAATGCAATGCAGTTTAAAAAATGAGACAACATTCCTCCAGAATGATATCATAAATGCACACAACAAAACAGACTACACCAGAAAATCCACATAACGTTTGGTAATCCCCAGATCCAGAGTCCAGAGAGGCTGCTGCGTATTAATATCGCGCTACCATCTTAGCGCGTTTCCCGGAAAGGAGCTCCAAACCCACCAGACAAAACAAGACTACCCAGACACACAAGGTCAGGAGACCAACTCCACCACCCAACAAAAAAAAACTAAAGCTACAAGACCTACACAAACACGAGGAAAACTGCAGATGCTGGAAATTTGAACAACACACAAAAAATGCTGGTGGAACCCAGCAGGCCAGGCAGCATCTATAAGGAGAAGTACTGTTGACGATTCAGGCCGAGACCCTTCGTCAGGACTAACTGAAGGGAAAGATACTATGAGATTTGAAAGTAGGAGGGAGAGGGGGAAATGCGAAATGATAGGAGAAGACCGGAGGGGGTGGGATGAAGCTAAGAGCTGGAAAGGTGATTGGCGAAAGTGATACAGAGCTGGAGAGGGGAAAGGATCATGGGACGGGAGGCCTAGGGAGAAAGAAAGTGGGAGGGGAGCACCAGAGGGAAATGGAGAACAGGCAAAAAGTGAAGGGCAAAGAGAGAGAAAAAAACAAACAATTAAATATGTCAGGGATGGGGTAAGAAGGGGAGGAGGGGCATTAATGGAAGTTAGAGAAGTCAATGTTCATGCCATCAGGTTGGAGGCTACCCAGCCAGTATATAAGGTGTTGTTCCTCCAACCTGAGTGTGGCTTCATCTTGACAATAGAGGAGGCCATGGATAGACATACCAGAATGGGAATGGGACGTGGAATTAAAATGTGTGGCCACTGGGAGATCCTGCTTTCTCTGGCAGACAGAGCGTAGGTGTTCAGTGAAATGGTCTCCCAGTCTGCGTCGGGTCTCACCAATATATAAAAGACCACACCGGGAGCACCGGACGCAGTATTCCACACCAGCCGACTCACAGGTGAAGTGTTGCCTCACCTGGAAGGACTGTCTGGGGCCCTGAATGGTGGTGAGGGAGGAAGTGTAAGGGCAGGTGTACCACCTGTTCCATTTACAAGGATAGGTGCCAGGAGGGAGATCGGTGGGAAGGGATGGGGGGGGACTACACAAAACCACACAGTTACATATAGTTATAATTAACATATAGTTACAACAATGCAGACAATACCATAATTCATAAAAAAACAGACCATGGGCACAGTAAAAATAGTCCAAAGATGTTAAAAGACTATAAGTTCGAAAGAAACCACCACACAGTTTCCACAAGTGGTCAGGGTCTGGATAGACTCATTATCCCACGCAGGCAGCAGAAGGGAATACCCCCGCTATGGACTTCCATGGTGCAGGACTCAGCCTCGCAGACGCAGTACACAATGAAAGTGCCCCGACCGCAGCGGACTCCGAGTCCGTCGAACCTCCCCTCTGGCACAGCCTCTCCGAGCACCGTCCTCTGCCGAGCGCACTAAGAGGCCCCCGCCAACGGCCACCAGCAACGCGACCCCGAGGACTGGGGGCCTGTTCTCAGCAGAGACCCGGACCTCACAGCAGTAGCAGCATCGAAGAAGGCAGTTCCCACGTTAGATTTTGCATTCATTCAGGGGATGTGTGTATCGTGTGCTAAGCCAGCATTTAATTATCCTTCCCTAGTTCCTTTCGAAGATAGTGGTGAGCTGACTTCTTGAACCCCTGCAGTCCTCGTGGTGTGGATATGGCCACAATACCGTTAAGGAGAGATTTCCAGGCTTTTGGCCCGGGAATAATGAAATGTTTCCAAGGCAGAATGGTGTTTTCCTCGAGTGGCAACTTCCAACCACACCTCAGAGTCAGAATCTGCTTTGTTATTACTGACATATGTCATGAAATTTGTTTTTCAGCAGCAGTAGGAGCAATATTTTTTAAAGAAGTTACAATAAGAAATAATAAGTAAAATATAAATAAGTAGTGTGCATGGGCTTTATGAAATCTGATGGCAGAGGGGAAAAAGCTGCTCCCTAAAATGTTGGGTGGGTACCTTCAGATTCCTTGACCTCCTCTCTGATGGCAGTAATGAGAAGCCATCACTGGACGGTGTGGGTCCTTCATGATGGATGCCGCCTTTATAGGACATTGCCTGCTCAAAATGCCCTCGATGGTGTGGTGGTTAGTGCCAATGTTGGAGCTACCTGCAGTCCATGTTAGATTTAAGGTTGGAATGCCAACAACAGCCAGTCACCAGACCAACTCTCTCAGTACAGGCACTGAATTCAAGAGATGCCCCAGGAAGTGACTAGAACCTGCAGCCATAGTGAGCATTGTAGGCATACTATACTTGAGGAGAAGTTAGCTGAGTAGACCCAAGCGACAAAGAAATAAAAGTTGTTGCTTGTTGCTGAAATAGAGTGGGAAGGAATGCAACATATCCCAAGTAATTTGGAAGGAGCTGGTGGCAGGGATGACAGCAGAGCAGCAATGGTGTGTGTTTCTGGGAAAAATCAGAAAAGTGCAGGGTAGATGTCTTCCAAAAATGAAGAAATACTCAAATGGCAAAATAGTGCAACCGTGCCTGACAAGGGAAGTCAAAGCTAATGTAAAAGAGCAACAAAGCAAAAATTAGTGGGAAGAGAGAGGGTTCAGAAGGTTTTAGAAAGCTAGAGACAGCAACTAAAAGAATCGTTAAGAGGAAAAAGATGAAATATGAAAGCAAGCTAGCAAACAATATCAAAGTGCACTATAAAAGCTTTTTCAAGTATTTAGAGAATAGAAGAGAGCTGAGAGTGGATATAGGACCGCTAGAAAATGAGACTGGAGAAATAATAACAGGGGACAAGGAGATGGTAGATGAAGTAAATGAGTAGTTTGCATCAGTCTTCACTGTGGAAGACACTGGTAGTGTGCCAGATGTTTAAGGGTGTGAGGGAAGAGAAGTGAGTGCAGTTACTATTACAAGGGAGAAGGTGCTGAAAAAGCTGAAAAACCTGAAGTTACGTAAGTTACCCGGACCAGATGAACTGCACCTTAAGGTTCTGAAAGAGGTAGTGGTTGAGATTGTGAATGCATTAGTAATGATCTTAAGAATCATTGGACTCTGGCATAGTTCCGGAGGACTGGAAAATTGCAAAAGTCACTCCACTCTTTAAGAAAGGAGGGAGGCAGCAAAAAGCAGATTGTAGACCGGTTAGCCTGACCTCAGTGGTTGGGAAGATGTTGAAGTCAATTGTTAAGGATGAGGTTATGGAGTACTTAGTGACACAGGACAAGATAGGACAAAGTCTGCATGGTTTCCTTGAGAGAAAATCTTTCCTGATGAACGTGTTGGAATTCTTTGAGGAGATTACAAGCATCTTGATAAGGAAGATGTAGTAGATGTTGTATATTTGGACTTTCAGAAGGCCTTTGACAAGGTGCCACACATGAGGCTGCTTACCAAGATAAGAGCCCATGGTGTTACAGAAAAGCTACTGGCATGGTTAGAGCATTGGCTGATTGGTAGGAGGTAGCGAGTGGCAATAAAAGGATCTTTCTCTGATTAGCTGGCAGTGACTAGTCGTGTTCCACAGGGGTCATTGTTGGGACTACTTCTTTTTATGCAGCATATCAATGATTTAGATAATGGAGTAGAAGGCTTTTTTGCCAAGTGTGCAGATGATACGAAGATTGGTGGGGTGGGTCAGGTAGTGTTGAAGAACCAGGTAAGCTAGAGAAGGACTTACAGATTAGGAGAATGGGCAAGAAAGTGGCATATGAAATAGTGTTGGTAAATGCATGATCATGCACCTTGATAGAAGAAATAAATGTGCGGACTATTTTCTAAATGGGGAGAAAATCCAAAAATCTGAGATGCAGAGAGACTTGGGAGTCCTTGTGCAGAACACCCTAAAGATTAACTTGCAGGTTGAGTCGGTGATGAGGAAGGGGAATGCAGCGTTAGCATTCATTTCAAGAGGTCTAGAATACAAGAGAGGGATGTGATGCTGAGCCTTTACAAGGCACTGATGAGGCCTCACCTTGAGTATTGTGAACAGTTTTGGGTTCCTTATCTAAGAAAAGATGTGCTGGCATTGGAGAGGATTCAGTGGCGGATCACAAGGATGATTCCAGAAATGAAAGTGTTATACGAGGAATGTTTGATGGCTCTGTGTCTGTACTCACTGGAATTTAGAAAGATGAGGAGGGATTTCATTGAAACCTTTCAAATGTTGAAAGGCCTAGACAGAGTAGATGTGGAAAGCATGTTTCCCATGGTGGGAGTGAGTCTTGGACAAGAGAGCACTGCCTCAGGATAGAGGAGCGTACATTTAAAACAGAGATGTAGGGAAATTTCTTTAGCCAGAGGGTGGTGAATTTGTGGAATTGTTACCACAGGCAGCTGTGGAGCCCACGTCGTTGGGTGCATTTAAGGCAAAGATTGATAGGTTCTTGATTGGACATGGCATCAAAGGTTACGGGGAGAAGGCCGGGAAGTGGGGCTGAGGAGAGTAAAGAAAACGGATCAGCAATGATTCAGTAGCGGAGCAGACTTAATTGGCCTGATTGCCTAATTCTGCTCCCTTGTCTTAGGGTCTTAAGCACTTTCACACTTGCCAGCACCCTTTTTAGGCAGAGTATACCTTCCAGCACCCCCACCGTGTAAAAACATGAGAAAAATGATTTTGTTTTAAATTCTTATTTGTCTTGGGAGACAGATAAGTGGGTAATAATCCGGAGAGGGAAGGGCAAGAGTCAGATATGAGAGAGTACCCCTGTGGCTGTCCCCCTTAACAATAAGTACTCCTGTTTGAGTACTGTTGGTGGGGGTGGTGGGGGGATGACCTTCCTGGGGGAAGCAACAGTGGCCATGCCTCTGGCACAGACTCTGGCCCTGTGGCTCAGAAGGGTAGGGAAAGGAAGAGGATGGCAGCAGTGATAGGGGAGTCTATAGTTAGGGGGTCAGACAGGTGATTCTGTGGACGCAGGAAAGAAACACGGATAGTAGTTTGCTTTCCAGGTGCCAGAGTCCGGGATGTTTCTGATCACGTCCACGATATCCTGAAGTGGGAAGGAGAGCAGCCAGAGGTTGTGGTACATATTGGTACTAATGACATAGGTAGGAAAAGGGAGGAGGTCCTGAAAACAGACTACAGGGAGTTAGGAAGGAAGTTGAGAAGCAGGACCTCAAAGGTAGTAATCTCAGGATTACTGCCTGTGCCATGTGACAGTGAGAATAGGAATAGAGTGAGGTGGAGGATAAATGCGTGGCTGAGGGATTGGAGCAGGGGGCAGGGATTCAAATTTCTGGATCATTGGGACCTATTTTGGGGCAGGTGTGACCTGTACAGAAAGGACGGGTTGCACTTGAATCCCAGAGGGACCAATATCCTGGTGGGGAGGTTTGCTAAGGCTATTGGGGAGAGTTTAAACTAGAATTGATAGAGGGTCGGAACTGAACTGAAGAGACGGTGGAAGGGGCTGTTGGCTCACAAATCGAGAAAGCTTGTAGACAGTGTGAGAGGGAGGTTAGGCAGGTGATAGAGAAGGGAAACCTTCAGACTGATGGTTTGAGATGTGCCTATTTTAATGCAAGGAGTATCATGGACAAAGTGGAGTAGCTTAGAGCATGGATCAGTACTTGGAGCTATCATGTTGTGGCCATTACAGAGACGTGGATGGCTCTGGGGTGGAAATGGCTACTTAGAGTGCCAGGCTTTAGATGTTTCAGGAAGGACAGGGAGGGAGGCAAAAGAGGTGGGGGCATGTCACTGCTGATCAGAGATAGTGTCACAGCTGCAGAAAAGGAGGAAGTCATGGAGGGGTTGTCTACTGAGTCTCTGTGGGTGGACGTTAGAAACAGGAAGGGGTTAATAACTCTACTGGGTGTTTTTTATAGACCACCTAATAATAACAAGAACATCGAGGAGCAGATAGGGAGACAGATTCTGGAACTGTGCAATAATAACAGGGTTGTCGTGATGGGGGATTTTAATTTCCCCAATATTGATTGGCATCTCCTTAGAGCAAGGGGTTTAGATAGGGTGGGGTTTGTTAGGTATGTTCAGAAAGGTTTCCTGACACAATATGTAGATAAGCCTACAAGAGGAGAGGCTGTACTTGATCTGGTATTGGGAAATGAACCTGGTCAGGTGTCAGGTCTCTCAATGGGAGAGCATTTTGGAGATAGTGATCACAGTTCTACCTCTTTTACCATAACATTGGAGAGGGATAGGAACAGACAAGTTAGGAACATGTTTAATTGGAGTAAGGGGAAATATGAAGCTATCAGGCAGGACTTGGAAGTATAAATTGGGAACAGATGTTCTCAGGGAAACGTACAGAAGAAATGCGGCAAATGTTCAGGGGATATCTGCGTGGCGTTCTGCATAGGTATGTTCCAATGAGACATAGAAAGGTTGGTAGGGTACAGGAACCGTGGTGTACAAAGGCTGTTGAAAATCTCGTCACAAAAATAAAGAAGAGTTTACGAAAGGTTCAAAAAACTAGGTAATGATAGAGATCTAGAAGATTATAAGGCTAGCAGGAAGGTGCTTAAGAATGAAATTAGGAGAGCCAGAAGGGGCCATGAGAAGGTCTTGGCAAGCAGGATTAAGGAAAACCCCAAGGCATTCTACAAGTACATAAAGAGCAAGAGGAGAAGACCTGAGAGAATAGGACCAATCAAGTGTGTATGGAACCGAAGGAGATGGCAGAGGTACTTAATGAATACTTTGCTTCAGTATTCACTACGGAAAAGGACCTTGGCGATTGTAGGGATGACTTACAGTGGACTGAAAAGCTTGAGCATATAGACATTAAGAAAAAAGGATGCGGTGGATCTTTTGGAAAGCATCTAGTTGGATAAGTCACAGGGATGGATGAGATATACCCCAGGCTACTGTGGGAGGTGAGGGAGGAGATTGCTGAGCCTCTGGTGATGATCTTTGCATCATCAATGAGGATGGGAGAGGTTATGGAGGGTTGTAGATGTTGTACCCTTATTCAAGAAAGGGAGTAGAGATAGCCCAGGAAATTATAGACCAGTGAGTCTTACTTCAGTGGTTGGTAAGTTGATTCTTTTCGTGATTTTTGTAAACGACCTGGATGAGGAAGTGGAGGGCCAGATTAGTAAATTTACTGATGACACAAAGGTTAGGGGTGTTGTGAATAGTGTGGAGAGCTGTCAGAGGTTACAGCAGGACATCGATAGGATGGCAAAACTGGGCTGAGAAGTGGCAGATGGAGTTCAACCCAGATAAGTGTGAGGTGGTTCATTTTGGTAGGTCAAATATGATGACAGAATATAGTGTTAATGGTAAGCCTCTTGGCAGTGTGGAGGATCAGAGGGATCTTGGGTCCGAGTCCATAGGACGCTCAAAGCTGCTGCACAGTTTGACTCTGTGGTTAAGAAAGTATACGGTGCATTGGCCTTCATCTTGAATTTAGGAGCTGAGAGGTAATGTTACAGCTACATAGGACCCTGGTTAGACCCCATTTGGAGTACTGTGCTCATTTCTGGTTACCTCACTACAGGAAGGATGTGGAAACCATAGAAAGGGTGCAGAGGAGATTTACAAGGATGTTGCCTGAATTGGGGAGCATGCCTTATGAAAACAGGTTGAGTGAACATGGCCTTTTTCCTTGAAGTGACAGAGGACGAGAGGTGACCTGATAGAGGTGTATAAGATGATGAGAGGCATTGATCGTGTGGATAGTCAGATGCTTTTTCCCAGGGCTGAAATGGCTAGCACGAGAGGGCACAGTTTTAAGGTGCTTGGAAGTAGGTACAGAGGAATTGAATTGAATTGACTTTATTTCGTACATCCTTTACATACATGAGGAGTAAAAATCTTCATGTTATGTCTCCATCTAAATATGCAATGTGCAATCATAGTCATTTATAATAATTTATAATAAATAGAACAGTTGATGTAATATAGGGTACACTCAAATCAGCGTGAGTTCATCAGTATAACGTCCTAGTAGAAGAAGCTGTCCCGGAGCGTGTTGGTCCTGGCCTTTATGCTGCGGTACCGCTTTCCGGATGGTAGCAGCTGGAATAGATTGTGGTTGGGATGGCTTGAGTCCCCAAGGATCCTACGGGCCCTTTTTACACACCTGTCCTTGTAAATGTCCTGAATCATGGGAAGTTCACAACTACAGATGCGCTGGGCTGTCCGCACCACTCTCTGCAGAGTCCTGTGATTGAGGGAAGTACAGTTCCCATACCAGGCAGTGATGCAGCCAGTCAGGATGCTCTCAATTGTGCCCCTGTAGAAAGTCCTCAAGATTTGGGGGCCCATACCAAACTTCAACTGTCTGAGGTGAAAGAGGCACTGTTATGCCTTTTTCACCACACAGCTGGTGTGTACAGACCACATGAAGTCCTCAGTGATGTGGATGCCGAGGAAATTGAAGCTATTTACCCTCTCAACCCCAGATCCATTTCCTCCTGTAATCCACAACCAGCTCCTTTGTTTTTTTGACATTGAGGGAGAGGGTGTTTTCTTGACACCGCTCTGTCAGGGTGATGATTTCTTCCCTCTAGGCCACCTCGTTATTGTTTGAGATAAGGCCAGTCAATGTAGTTTTGTCGGCAAATTTAATTAGCAGATTGGAGCTGTGCTGATACAGTCATCGGTATGTTTTTTGACACGGAGTGGTGAGTTTGTGGAATGGGCTGCCGGTGACGGTGGTGGAGGTGGATACGACAGGGTCTTTTAAGGGACTCCTGGATAGGTATATGGGCTTAGAAAAATAGAGAGCTATGGCTAAACATAGGTAACTTCTAAACTAAGTACCTGTTTGGCACAGCTTTGTGGGCCGAAGGACCTGTATTGTGCTGTAGATTTTCCATGTTTCTATGTTTTAAACCTAACTTCCAAGTACCAATGCACAGTACAGCAGCTTTGATATCAATGTGATCGTTGAGCTTGATGGTTTTTAGCAAGAGTTGAAATATGTGGTTCAAGTTGTGACTGCAAATGCCTTAAGTCCCCATGCATAACGATGTCCAAGCAGTTTCTGTTTTTTGTGGGTGTGTGGCTCACTGTACTGAAGCCTCTTTCAACAAGGTAGGAGGATGGAAATGCAACGAAGAGCAGTTGGTCTCTTCCCCAAAGACCAGGAAATTTTTTGTGACAGTGTAGCCACTTACCACAAAACCTGACATTTTTTAAAAGCATTTTTGCTTCTTCATTCTAACTTTTGATAATTTCATCTTGCAAGCTGTCTTCGTGTTCTTCCACCTTGCAAAGAAAAGGTGTTAAATACTCAGTCTGGAATTTCCAGATCGTTTAAATCCTTGAATTGTTCTTCAGTGACTTTAGGTGTAAGCAGTACTCTTGCAAATCATCATCTGTGAAAGAGAGTGCCATATTTTCCAGAGAAACTGATGAAAAACCAATGTTTTGTTTAAATATTTCCAACATTCCGATAAAAAGTGGACACTGCACTTCTTAAGTTGAAGTTCTCACCCTACAGTTTCATATTAAAATGTTGATTTTGCCATACAGATCAGCTAGGTATGCCACACCTCCATGTAGAAGTTCAATCTTGTTTCCCCAAGCCCTTGTCAACTTAGAGCAAAGATTCAACCATAGTGTCAAAAAGATCAAAGAAATGTTTTAAGCAGCAGACATTTGACAGCCATCACACTTCAGTGTGAAGAAGCAAGTGTTCAAACTTTCCATCGTTATTGTGGCATAACAGGTGAACTATTCTGCTATTTAAACAATGAGCTTCAACTTTGTTCAGAGCAGATACTGCAGGAGTCACGCTTGAAAAAAGTTGCTGGCTGACGTATTCGGCTGTGAGATGTTGACAATGAATTACACAATAGACTGCAAACAGACTTGGAATTTTTTTTCATAAATGCCACTAAACCAGCATGGCGACCTGTTGTGTATGGTGCTCCATCTTTTGCACAAGAAATCATGTTCCTAATCAGAATACTTTTATCCTCAATATATATTTTGAAGCCGTCATAGATTGATTCTCCGTTGACACCTGTTTTTAACTTTTTACAAAGGAGGATTTCTTCATAAACCTTTCCATTTTTGATAAACCCTACATATACCATTGGCAATACCTTGTCTCACACAGTTAACTCGTCCTGTTGTATCCCAAATTCTGTTTTTTGTAGCTCTGCATAGTTAATACTCAATGTCTTCACTCATTTCATCAATACAATGAGTCAAAGGGAACTGTTGGGCACCCTGGTTGCTAATTTATGCATCCCCAATAATGTCTCAAACACGAGGAAATCTGCAGATGCTGGAAATTCAAGCAACACACACAAAATGCTGGTGGAACACAGCAGGCCAGGCAGCATCTATAGGGAGAAGCACTGTCGACGTTTCAGGCCGAGACCCTTCGTCAAGACTAACTGAAGAGAAAGATAGCAAGAGATTTGAAAGTAGGAGGGGGAGGGGAAAATGTGAAATGATAGGAGAAGACCGGAGGGGGTGGGGTGAAGCTGAGAGCCAGAAAGGTGCTTGGCAAAAGTGATACAGAGCTGGAGAAGGGAAAGGATCATGGGACGGGAGGCCTAGGGAGAAAGAAAGGGGGAGAGGAGCACCAGAGGAAGATGGAGAACATGCAGAGTGATGGGCAAAAAGAGAGAAAAAAAAGGAGGGGGGAAAAAAATAAATGTATCAGGGATGGGGTAAGAAGGGGAGGAGGGGCATTAACGGAAGTTAGAGAAGTCAATGTTCGTGCCATCAGGCATGAACATTAATGTCTGTTCGGTTGTTAAGCTCGGTTGAGGTAGCCGAGTTTCAGACATGCTATGATGACGAGTGCTTACTGCCTGCAGAGCCATGGTTCTCCCTGTGTTCCAGTGCCTCATCCTTTTTTTTTGGAACTACCTGCTCTACTAATGGTCAGTCAGGTCTCATGCCTCAAGTTAAGGTGCCACCTACTGCCCCTAACCCCCCCCCCCAAGAATCTTGGATGCCCCCGACAACTTCTATTTCCGCTAACGCCCCTGTTGGGATTCACTGGGTTAGGCTAGACGCTAGAATTCCACAATTAATTGGATCTCCGATAAGCAACCCCTTCGATCTGCAGAACTGCATTCATACACCTGTAACCCTTGCTCTGTTGAGAAATCATCAAACCCTGTTCCTGGTTATATATAAACAGCTGGTGCCAGTCAGCAGATTCAATCCGAGATGCATCGCAATCTGCTGTAGTGCAGCTTATTGGAGGTCTATATGGTTTGGTTCATTTCTCTTACCCTGTTACTGATGGCATACAATACAATTTAATTTTTTTCTGTTCTATTTTATCTGACCAAGGCAGCTCAATATTGTGTGTTAATATAGGTGCATACACTAGATGGCCACTTTAATAGGTACCGCTTACAAGTAAACTGGCCACTGAGTGTTAGCTCATGATCTTCTGCTGTAGCCATCCACTTCAAGGTTCAACATGTTGTGCGTTTAGAGATGTTCTTCTCCACTACTGTAATGTGGTTACTTGAGTTACTGACGCCTTCCTGTCAGCTTGAACCAGACTCACCATTCTTTTTTGGCCTCTCTCATTAACAAGGTGCGTTCGCCCACAGAACTGCTACTCATTGGGTGTTTTGTTGTTTTTACCCCATTTTCTGTAAACTCTGGACTGTTGTGTACGAAAATCGCAGGAAATCAGTAGTTTCTGAAGTACTCAAACCACCCAGTGTTCCATAGTTAAAGTCACTTAGATCACATTTCTCCCCCATTCTGATGTTTGGTCTGAACAACAACTAAACCTCTTGACCAGGTCTGCATGCTTTTGTGCATTGAGTTGCTGCCACATGATTGACTGATCAGATATTTGCATTAACGAGCAGGTGTACGTAATAAATTAGCCACTGAGAGTAGAGGGGCCGCTGAGCACTTATTGTCTGCCTCAGATTGAGGGCAAGTTTTGCAAGCATGGTAAAAAAAAAATGCAGCAGGGTTGGAACTGGGGGAAGAGACGAGTTCAGGGGACCGTAATGGTGGAGAAAGGTAGAGTGTCAATCATCTCCATTACTTGCCTGGAAATCTCACTAGGGCTTTATCGGTTCAATCTCAGTAGACTTCAACTGTTGCTATTTCGTGCATCAACTTAATCTCATCATATAAATCTCAGTAAATGTATTATCAAAGTACGTTTATGTTGCTATGTGTACTACCTTGAGATTAATTTTCTTGCAGACATTCACAGCAGAACAGAGAAATGCAATGGAACCAACGAAAAACTACACACAAAGACTGACAAACAATTAATGTGCAAAAGAAGACAAACTGTGCAAATATATAAAAAATAAATCAGTAAATAATATGATACCTTGAGTTGTAAAGTCCTTGAAAATAAGTCTTTAAGTTTACATAGGTGTTTATCTCTTAATACTTTAGGAACTTGCTGTGGTGTGTTGGTCAGGGTGCAACATACATCAAAAACACCAACATTTATTAATTATAAAGAATTATACTGTTTAAAAATAGGTTAGAGGTTAAAGTGCAGATATGGAATAAAGTGTGCATGAATACACAAATACTAGCGTGTATTTACAATGTAAATAGCATTAAAAAGTGGTTTAAAGTGTTTACATTGCTGGGATGGTGGGTGGTTATAGATAGACGGAGGTGGGGGAGAGTGAAGAGGTAGCTGAAGAGATTGTGGAGGCATTAGGAATGATCTTTCAAGAATTACTGGATTCTGGAATGGTTCCGGAGAAATGGAAGATCGCAAATGTCACTCCACTCTTCAAAGAGGGAAGGAGGCAGAAGAAAGGAAATTATCGGCAGGAGAATGGAGTTGAAAGAGAATACAAATTGGCTATGATGAAATGGCAAAGTGAGCTTAATAGGCTGAATGGCCTAATTCTGTACCTATGTCTTATGGTCTGTGGTCTTCTTAACTGCCTGGAGGTAGAAACGTTTAAGATGGGGTGAAGTTTTTGCTTTCCAGAAGAGAGCCGTTGGAACAGGCGGTTTGCGGGGTAGGTAGTGCCCGCAACAGTTTCCCTGCCCAGTTCTTCGTCCTGGACACATACAAGAGATGGTAGACTGCAGCCAGTGACCATTTCTACTGACCTGCTGATAACAAGTGGCTGAAAGTGCTTAGCAGTGTAATGCAGTGACGGGGTTAATCGATGGAACATCACATAAATGTGTTATGGATTAGCCCGGCATTCGGTATTAAGTTTGGACTCGGGGGTCTGAATTTTAGTTTCAACAATCAGCATTTTTGGCCTCATCTCCCAATTTTGTGTCTCACTCACTTATACAACTGGGGGATAGCCAACAGTTCTAACAAACAGCAGTACTCCATTGATAAAGGAAGCTGCACTGTGCTGCAGTACCTTCCTCTGCAAGTTCAGCATTAAACGAATATGGTGACAACATGGAGGGGTTTGTCATGGGCTACAGTGGAGCTCTATCCATCTCGTGCTTAATTCTGGATCAACTCAGTGTAGCGGCTAGCACGACGCTGTTAAAGCACCAGCCGTGCGGTTTCAATTCTGCCGCTGACTGTAAGGAATTGTACATTTTCCCTGTGAGCTCGTGTGTTTCACCTGGTGTCCCCCCACACTCTAAAGACGTGTAGGGTAATTGGTCACATGGGTGCAATTGGGTGGTGCAGGCTCGTTGGGCTGGAAGGTTCAGGGTCAGAATAAGGTTTAATATCACTGGCATATGTCGTGAAATTAGTTGTAATGCGGCAGCAGTACAATGCAATGCATGATAACTGAAAAATGTGAATTACAGTAAGTATATTAAATAGTTAAATAAGTCCTGCAAAAATGCAAATAAAACAGTAGTGAGGTAGTGTTCATGGGTTTAATGTCCATTCAGAAATGGGATGGCAGAGGGGAAGAGGCTATTCCTGAATTGCTGAGTGTGTGCCTTCAGGCTTCTGTACCTCCTACCTGTTGGTAGCAATGAGAAGAGAGCATGGCCTGGGTGATGGGAGTCCTTAATGATGGATGCTGCCTTTTTGAGGCATCGTTCCTTGAAGATGTCTTGGATACTGTGGCAGCAAGTGTCCATGTGGAGCTGATTAAGTTCACAGCTCTCCGCAGCCTATTTTGATCCTGTGCCACTTCCCTCCATACCAGACAGTGATGCAACCAATTAGAATGCTCTCCATGGTACATCTATAGAAATTTGTGAGTGTCTTTGGTGACAAACCAAATCTCCTCAAACTTCCAAATGAAATATAGCCACTGTCGTGCCTTCTTTGTAGCTGCATCAATATGTTGGGCCTTGGAGAGATCCTAAGAGATATTGAGGAACTTGAAATTGCTCACTCTTTCCACTTCTGATATCTCTATGAGGACTGGCACGTGTTCCCTCATCTTACCCTTTCTGAAGTCCACAGCCTCTAAATTTAAAAAAGTGCCGGAAAAACCCGGCAGGTCAGGCAGCATATGTGGATAGAGAATAATTTAATGTACTGGTCTGTGATTCTTCAGTATGACTTCTTTAATGTGATGAGTGTGCTCAGCCACACCAATCCCCTATTTATCTCCAAATAAATAATAAAACAAGGAGCTGATTTCAGAATATGATTGACTGCCTGTGTCTTCAACCTCAGGAGCCATTGTTATTTGAATTGGACCCAGCAAGTAAGTACAATTGCAAAGAAAACAAGGCAGTGCCTCTTAGGCGTCTGCGGAGATTCAGCATGACATCTGAAACTTTAACAAACTTCTTTAGATGTGTAGTGGAGAGTATATTGACTGGCTGCACCATGGCCTGGTATGGAAACACCAATGCCTTTTAAATATAAAATCCTACAAAAGGTAGTGTATTCGGCCCTGTAATATCACAGATAAAACCCTCCCAACCATTGAGCGCATATAAATGAAACACTGTCATAGGAAAACAGCATCCATTATTAGAAATCCTCACCACCCAGGCCATGCTCTTTTCTTGCTACTGCCATTAGATAGGTGGTACAAGAGCCTCAGGACTCACACCACCAGATTCAAGAACAGTAACTACCCCTCAATCATCAGGCTCTTGAACAAAAGGAGATAACTACACTCACTTGCCCCATCACTGAGATGTTCCCACAACCAATGATCTCTCTTTACTGACTCCTTACCTTGTTATCACATGTTCTTGTTATTTATTGCTATTTATTTATATTTGCATTTGCAGTTTGTTGTCTTCTGCTCTCTGGTTGATCTTTCCATAACCCTGTTATAGTTACTCTCCTGATGAAGGGTTTCGGCCCGAAACGTCGTCACTACCTCCTCCCATAGATGCTGTCTGGCCTGCTGAGTTCTGCCAGCATTTTGTGTTTTTATAGTTTCTCTGCTGTTGATTTACTGAGTATGAGATTTACCTCAGGGTTGTGTATGGTGACATAGACGTACTTAGGTAATAATAACATTCACTTTGAACTTTAAATGCTACCAGAGTTCCAACTCTTGCATGGTGAACTGGTTTAATTTGCTGTCAGTGTGGGTTAGGTGGAGAGCTCCTCACTAGTCTAGAGTACCCTGACAAAGTTCTTAACAGAGGAATAAACTTTGGCGCAGTGCTGTGTTCAGCAGATAAGTGCCATCAAATATTCATATGGATATTTCTCAGCTTGTAAAAACACGCGTTCAGTTCTATTATTTCCAATAAATGTCCATTCGGTTTTGTTGGCACGTTGGCCTTCGTAAATCAAAGTATTGAGTACGGGAGCTGGGATGTTATGTTGAAGTTGTACAAGATGTTGGCGAGGACTAATGTGAGTACCATGTCAGTTCTGGTCACCTGCCTACAGGAAAGATATCAGGAAAGTTGGAAGAAAACAGAAGAAGATGTTCAAGGATGTCACCTGGACTTGAGGACCAGGGTTGAATAGGTTGAATCGGGTAGGACTTTATTGCCTGGATGGTAGAATGAAAAGAGATCTTACAGAGGTATACAACATTATGAGGGGTATAGATAGGCTAAATACAAGCACTGAGGTTGAGATGAGAATTGGAGACCATAGGTTAAGAGTGAAAGGTGAAATATTTAAGGGGCACCTGAGGGGGATCTTCACTCAGAGGCAGTTTTGAGTGTGGAGCCAACTGTCAGTGGAAATGGTAGACGCGTGCTCGATCGCAACATTTAAGAGGAATTTGGATGGGAGGGATATGGAGGGCTACGGTCCAGGTGTGGATCGATGGCACGAGACAAGATAACAGTTTGCCATGGACTAGGTGGGCCAAAAGGCCTATTCTGTGGCATAGTGCTTTATGACTCTATTTTGCATACTAGCAAGCTGGCTGATTGTGGACATTTCAATTATTTCTTTAGTTCTCTATCCAAGTCCGTTGTATTTTTCATTGAGCTGTAACATTGCACAGTAGGAGCCTTTGTTCTTCCTGTCCCCCTCTTCCCAAATCAGGCTGAGGGTCCAGCGACAATTGCGGCAAGCCTGGCAGGAATGGGCCGCATCAGCTATAGTTCATAACGTCGTGGCCAGCAGCAACTCTGCCAGGCTCGACGCGGCTGCTCACTGGCGCGATCACTTTCTATTTTTAAAACCGGGTTGTCTTCCAAATCGGCCTCAGCAAAGCTGGCTATTTTGGGGTGAGTGCATGAGACCCGTATGCCGAGCATGTGTCGCTGGGCCCGGGGCCTGGTGCACCGTAAAAGTAGCTTTAACACACTGAGCGCTTGAATCTGAGACCTTCACCACCCCCCCCCCCCCCCCACCTCCCTGTGTGACTATCATACCAAGGCATTTAAAACTTATCACTTGGCTTGTTTCCCAATTTGCACCTACTGAGATCAGCTTGTTTTGTGCCAACCAGTGCACCCCTAACCCCACTACCTCCACCACACTCTTAATAATTTCTATCAGTGCGCCATAGAAAGCATTCTGTCCGGATGCCTAGCAGCTTGGCGTGGCAACTCACTGCAAGAAACCGCTGAGTGTTGTGGCCACGACTCGGCACATCACAGGAATCAACCCTCCCCCTCCACGCCTATACTTTACCCAGCCAGCATAAACAAAGACCCTACCCACCCTGGGCATTCTCTCCTCTCCCCTCTCCCATCGGGCTATCGACATAGCAGCCTGAAAGCATGTAACTCCAGGCTTAGGGACAGCTTCTATCCCACCGGTTATCAGACTCTTGAAAGGACTTCTGTACAATGAGGTGGACTCTAGGTCTCGCTGTTATCATCTTGAGCTTTTAAATGTACTTCCAGGATTCTGGGACCTCCAACTATTTTTCTTACTGGTTGGCAGGGGTGTTGGTCTAAAGCAGGGTTCCCCAACCTCTTTAATGCCATGGGCCCCTACCATTAACTGAGGGGTCTGTGGATCCCAGCTTGGGAACTCCTGTTCTAAAGGTAAGCTCCCACGCAATAACAAGTCACATTTGTCTATCAACTGCAACCTGACTTTTTTTTTTGAAAAAGGTTAGGAGAGGGAGAGAGCTGAGGAACAATGCCTCTTTCAAGCCAAGACTGCCTCAGTCGTTGCCCTGAGTAATGGATTTTCTTACAAGGCTACCATGTTCAGCTCTTCAATTGCTCAAACACTTGGAAGGTAATCGTTTGTCTGTGGGAAAATGAACTCCTGTGTCCTATGGTCTTTTGGTCTTATGGGGGGAGTAAAGTGAGGGGAGCTACCTGTAGTTACCAGGCCTGTTCGCAGATGGTGATGCGAGGTCATTGGCCTGAAATGTTAACTCGTCTCCTCTCTTCATAGTTGGTGACTGCTAGGCTAAATATTTTTAGAGTCATAGAATCACAGAAAAGTACACCACAGAAACAGGCCCTTTGGCCCATCTAGTCCATGCTGAACCCTTTAAACTGCCTACTCCCATTGACCTGCACTGGGACTATAGCCCTCCATATCCCTGCCTTCCATATACCCATCCATACTTCTCGTAAGCATTGAAATTGAGCTTGCATGCACTGCTTATGTTGGCAGCTCGTTCCACATTCTCCTGTATTTTCTCTTTTAATTATTTTGTGTCTGCAGTCCCTGTGATTTCACTCTGTTCAACCTCTGTTTTCGTTACTGTGTAGTGCACAGTAAGCATTCCTGACGGGCTTCAGCGCTGTATCCCTGTTGGATATTCTGGGAAGCGAAGAGAAGGCATGCTGGCCTCCTTCAGCCAGAGCACAGAGTATAAAAGTTGAAAGGTTGTGCTACGGTTGTACAAGACATTAGTGAGGCCACAGTTGGAATATCGTGTTCAGTTTTGGTCAGCCTGTCTTGGTAAGTACATGGTTAAACTGGAAAGAGTGTAGTGAAGATTTAGAATAAGGGATTGTGTCACTAGTACTCCGTGAGTAATGCTGACATCTGCACTGTTATGTTGTATTGCTCTGTGGATTGGCACTTGTTTTTGGGTTGCAAAGCATGATGGGATAGATTTCTGGAGGTTTCGCCAACTGATCCACCTGCATCCAGTTGACCCGCCCCACGTTTTGTGACCAATCAGAACACAGTAAGCTGTGGCACCTAACTGGCCGAAACCGGCTGCCCAAAGGTTTTAACACCCGGCTCTCCAGCCGGATATTTCCATTAGTAGGAGAGTCGAGGATCTCAGGGTAAAGGGAGGAGGAATTTTTTAGGCAGATGGTGGGAATCTACCTTCATTGCCAGCGAGGGCAGTGGAGGTCACGTCACGGTGTGTATTTAAGGCAGTGGTCCGTGATTGGTAAGGGAGAGTCAAAGGTTACAGGAAGAATGGGGTTGTAAAATAAATCAACCGTGATTGGGTGGTGGTGCTGACTTGATAGACCAGTTGGGTTAATTTGCTCCGATTTCTTCTGTCTTACTGAGTTACAGAGAGAGGTTGGACAGGCTGGGATGTTATTCCTTGGAGCACAGACAGGTGATCTCATAGAGATGTATAAGATCGTGAAGGGCATAGATAAGGTGAATGCACTCAATCTTTTTCCCAGGGTTGGGGAAACAACACCAGAGGACTCAGGGATAAGGCGAGAGGGGAAGATTTAAGAGGAACTTGAGGGGAAACAATTTTTACATAAATGATGGAATAAGCTGCAAGAGGAAGAGCTTGAGGCAAGTATAGTAAGAGCTTATAAAAGAAAGTTGGACAGGTACCTGGATAGGAAAGGTTAAGAAGGTCATGGGCCAAGCACTGAAAAATGGGTCTAGCTTGGATGATGCACCTTGGTCAGCATGGGCTTTTGGGCCTGTGTGACTCCCTGAATCCTTCCTGACTTTAAGCTTGTGTTGTTCGACCACCTCACTTGCGATGAAGCAGCTATTGCTGCCTTCCCGTTCTGTCAGACCCAATGGACACTGTGAATGTGGGTGGGGTCTTTCCTGTAAAAGAGCAGCTGATTGGCTTCCTGCCTCGACTACTGGGAGCCTGTCTCTTGGCTTACTACAGCCAACACACTGGGAAGGAAGCCACAGGCTTTTCTTGTGCCTGGAATTAATACCCAATTTCACATGTTTTCCCAGTATAATCTACCCCCGGGGTTTTTATTTAAACAGCTGATTGGTTATAGATCCTGGATTAACCCAAAGTCATTAAGTTGAGAACTAGTTGACTGACGTTTACCTCTGTACGGGGTGCCTTTTACCCTTTTGTGTGACTTGTACCTTCAAGAATCTGGGATGTATTCTGTTGAAATCTGTTTTTCTTTCCTGTCAAACACCGTTCCATCTGCTGATTTCACATGATGCGATCCTGGCTGACTACAAACTGCATTTAGGCCAGATTGTGAGAAGCTCTTTGGGGTTGCTATTAATATCATTTTGGTCAGCTTGTGCTGAGGATTTTAATTGCCTTCTGGAATGATTTATACCGCCTCCCTCTGCCAATGCCTGACTTGCCTCCTTAGTGGGGCTGATAACAGGATAGGGGCAGAGGAAATGCAAGAAGAATTCTGGGTTAAAACAACTTTAAAACAAGAGAAAATCTGCAGATGCTGGAAATCCAATTAACGCACACAAAACGCTGGAGGAACTCAGCAGGCCAGGCAGCATCTATGGAAAAAAGTACAGTTGACGTTTTGGGCCGAAACCCTTCGGCAGAATAAAAATGAGGAGCAAATTTAAAAGTAGATTTATTTAACCTTGAGTGCTCTTGTTGCTTCACAGCTCTAGAACACCAGGTTCAATCCTGACCCCTGCCACTATCCGTGTGGAGTTTTCATATTCTCTCTGAGATAGCATGGGTTTCTTCAAGGTGCTTCAGTTAATCCCAAAGGTAGGTAGGCTCGTAGGTTAATTGGTCACCGTAAATTGCTCCTGCTGTATAGAAATCTGTTACGTATGTGCAGAGCAAGAACGACAGCAGAGATGTAGTTTTCACTGAGTCATGTTAGTCTCGGTGCCTGCTGGACAATCTACAGTGTGGGAGCGACGAATTAGGCCCACCGCGACAAAAACATGCACACTCCAAAGCCTGCTCAGAAAGAGGGTGGGTCGATTCATCACGTGATCAATTGACCGCGTACAATTTGCCACGTTCTCACAATACGGTTCAGAATCGAGGATGATTTTAAACACAAGATTCTGCAGATGCTGGCAATCTCAAGGACAGGTGAAGGGTCTCGGTCTGAAACGTTGGCTGTTTATTCCCCTCCACTGATGCTTCCTAACTTGCTGAGACCACCCCCCCCCCCAAGCTTTTTGTGTGTGTTGCACAAGGTTAATTTGATGAGCATCTGGGGAGTAAAAAATGAGATGAGTGTAAATGGGGGCTTGATGGCCAGTGTACACCAGCAAAGGGCCTGCTTCCATACAAGATTCCACCGACAGACTACTTCAATCCATATCGCCCTGGCGATTATTTTCTTCCAGCTCCTTGGAGTCCCAGCAGAAAATGAGCCCCTGAAGGAGCTCAGTGGGTCAAGCAGTATCTGTGGAGGGAAATTTTGGCCCATTGATCGTCCCATTTCCTCTCTACAGGGCTACGTTGGGAAACTTTGTCACATGGTGTGAGCTGAATCATCTGCAGCTTAATGTGAAAAAGACTAAGGAGCTGGTGGTGGACCTGAGGAGGGCTAAGTCACCGGTGACCCCTGTTTCCATCTAAGGGGTCAGTGTGGACATGGTGGAGGATTACAAATACCTGGGGATACGAATTGACAATAAACTGGACTGGTCAAAGAACACTGAGGCTGTCTACAAGAAGGGTCAGAGCCGTCTCTATTTCCTGAGGAGACTGAGGTCCTTTAACATCTGCTGGACGGTGCTGAGGATGTTCTATGAGGCTGTACGAACACAACGCTGAAAGAACTCAGCAGGTCAGGCAGCTGAGTTCTTCCAGCGTTGTGTTCGAGTTCTTCCAGCGTTGTGTTCGTGTTCTTTGATCCACAGCATCTGCAGTTGTATTTTTGTGTTCTACGAGTCTGTGGTGGCCAGTGCTATCATGTTTGCTGTTGTGTGCTGGGGCAGCAGGCTGAGGGTAGCAGACACCAACAGAATCAACAAACTCATTCGAGAGGCCAGTGATGTTGTGGGGGTGGAACTGGACTCTCTGACGGTGGTGTCTGAAAAGAGGATGCTGTCCAAGTTGCATGCCATCTTGGACAATGTCTCCCATCCACTCCATAATGTACTGGTTAGGCACAGGAGTACGTTCAGCCAGAGACTCATTCCACCGAGATGCAACACTGAGCGTCATAGGAAGTCATTCCTGCCTGTGGCCATCAAACTTTACAAATCCTCCCTAAGAGTGTCAGACACCCTGAGCCAATAGGCTGGTCCTGGACTAATTTCCACTTGGCATAATTTACTTATTATTATTTAATTATTTATGGTTTTATTTTGCTATATTTCTGCACTATTCTTGGTTGGTGTGACTGTAACAAAACCCAATTTCCCTCAGGATCAATAAAGTATGTCTGTCTGTCAGATGCTGCTTATCCTGCTGAGTTTCTTCAGCAGCTTGTTCTTTTGCTTCAGATTCCAGCCTCTGTGGAGTTTCGTGACTACCCTCACTCCAATCAACTTCCCCAATGACAAATGAATACCTTCCAACGTTTGAGCAGTTGATGTGCTAAATTTAATTTTATTTATTTAGAGATATACTGCAGGACAGGCTCTTCCGGCCCATCAAGTCATACTGCCCAGCAATCTGTCAATTTAACCCTAGCCTAATCACAGGACAATAGACAATAGGTGCAGAAGTAGATCATTCGGCCCTTCGAGCCTGCACCGCCATTCTGAGATCATGGCTGATCATCTACTATCAATACCCGGTTCCTGCCTTGTCCCCATATCCCTTGATTCCCCTATCCATAAGATACCTATCTAGCTCTTTCTTGAAAGCATCCAGAGAATTGGCCTCCACTGCCTTCTGAGACAGTGCATTCCAGACCCCCACAACTCTCTGGGAGAAGAAGTTTTTCCTTAACTCTGTCCTAAATGACCTACCCTTATTCTCAAACCATGCCCTCTGGTACTGGACTCTCTCAGCATCTGGAACATATTTCCTGCCTCTATCTTGTCCAATCCCTTAATAATCTTATATGTTGCAATCAGATCTCCTCTCAATCTCCTTAATTCCAGCGTGTACAAGCCCTGTTTCTCTAACCTCTCTGCGTAAAACAGTCCGGACATCCCAGGAATTAACCTTGTGAATCTACGCTGCACTTCCTCTACAGCCAGGATGTCCTTCCTTAACCCTGGAGACCAAAACTGTACACAATACTCCAGGTGTGGTCTCACCAGGGCCCTGTACAAATGCAAAAGGATTTCCTTGCTCTTGTACTCAATTCCGTTTGTAATAAAGGCCAACATTCCATTAGCCTTCTTCACTGCCTGCTGCACTTGCTCATTCACCTTCAGTGACTGATGAATAAGGACTCCTAGATCTCTTTGTATTTCTCCCTTACCTAACTCTACACCGTTCAGATAATAATCTGCCTTCCTGTTCTTACTCCCAAAGTGGATAACCTCACACTTATTCACATTAAACGTCATCTGCCAAGTATCTGCCCACTCACCCAGCCTATCCAAGTCACCCTGAATTCTCCTAACATCCTCATCACATGTCACACTGCCACCCAGCTTAGTATCATCAGCAAACTTGCTGATGTTATTCTCAATGCCTTCATCTAAATTGTTGATGTAAATCGTAAACAGCTGTGGTCCCAATACTGAGCCCTGTGGCACCCCACTAGTCACCACCTGCCATTCCGAGAAACACCCATTCACCGCTACCCTTTGCTTTCTATCTGCCAACCAGTTTTCTATCCATGTCAATATCTTCCCCCCAGTGCCATGAACTCTGATTTTACCCACCAATGTCCTATGTGGGACCTTATCAAATGCCTTCTGAAAATCGAGGTACACTACATCCACTGAATCTCCCTTGTCTAACTTCCTGGTTACATCCTCGAAAAACTCCAATAGATTAGTCAAGCATGATTTGCCCTTGGTAAATCCATGCTGGCTTGGCCCAGTCCTATCACTGCTATCAAGATATGCCACTATTTTATCTTTAATAATGGACTCTAGAATTTAGAATTTACAATTTAGAATGACCAATTAACCTGCTGTCTTTTGACTATGGGAAGAATCAGAGCACACAAGGGAACGAGGTACAAACTGTTGTTATGTGAATGAAGTCACTGGACAGAAGTACTGATAGATAGATAGAGGGGTGAGGGGAGAGAGGGAGACCCTCCTTCAGAGCAAGAGGTCTGTTTGACATTTTATATGCTAAAGAAAAAAAAATTAGGACAATTTAAACTTATCCATATGTACAATGTTTCCTTTGAGTTGCATGTAACAGTTTCAAATGCCTGGAACTTCCCACCTTCACGTCTCCCTGTTTGCTCATGTTATTTTACAGACACTCAAATACACAAAAGTAATGAATTTAAATCGGCATTATCTGTTCCAATTAACTTGATTCACATTTCTTAGGAGCCCATTGTTCAGAGCTGCATTTTAGATTTAATCCACAGTTCACATTCAAATCTGAAGGCGAGAGGCTGAAGTCAGCTACATGTGTTAACCCCAAAAATCGCTCTAACAGATACTTTCTTCAAAGTTCAAAGTACATTTATTATCAAAGTATGTATACTTTATACAACCTTGAGACTCATCTCCTTACAGGTAGCCATGAAACAATGAAACCTAATAGAACCTTATTAAACCAATAGGATTCTTAAGGATAGGATCTACGAGCATTTGGATTCTTAAGGATAGGATCTACGAGCATTTGGAGAAGTCCTGTCAACTCAGGAATAGTCAACGTGGCTTTGTGAAGGGAAGGTTGTGCCTAACGAGCCTGATTGAGTTTTTTGAAGAGGTAACAAAAGAAATTGATCAGGGTAGGGCAGTGGATGTGGTCTACATGGACTTTAGCAAGGCATTTGACAAGGTCCCTCATGAGAGACTCATCCAGAAAGTCATGAGGCATGGGATAAGTGGAACCTGGCTGTTTGGATAAAAAATTGGCTTAAAGGAAGAAAGCAGAGGGTAGTTGTGGAAGGAAAGTATTCTGCCTGGAGGTCGGTGACTAGTGGAGTGCTGCACGGATCTGTCCTGGGACCCCTGCTATTTGTGATTTTTATAAATGACCTGGATGTAGAGGCGGAAAGATGGGTGAGTAAGATTGCGGATGGCACGAAGATTGGAGGAGATGTGGATGGAGGTGCAGGTTGTCGAAGGTTACAAGAGAATATAGACAGGCTGCAGAGTTGGGTAGTAAAATGGTAGATGGAGTTCAATCCGGATAAGTGTGAGGTGATGCATTTTGGAAGGACAAACTAGAAGACTGAGTACAGGATTAATGGTCAGTTACTTAAGAGTGTGGATGAACAAAGGGACCTTGGACTTCAAATCCATACATCCCTCAAGGTCGCTGCGCAGGTTGATAGGGTAGTCAAGAAGGCCTATGGGATGCTAGGCTTCATTAAAAGGGGGATTGAGTTCAAGAGTAGAGAGGTCATGTTGCAACTCTACAAATCTCTGGTGTGACCGCACTTAGAGTATTGTGTTCAATTCTGGTCACCTCATTACAGGAAGGATGTGGAAGCTATGGAGAGGGTGCAGAGGAGCTTTACCAGGATGTTACCTGGATTGGAGAACAAGTCATATGAAACAAGGTTAGCAGAGCTGGGACTTTTCTCTTTGGAGCGTAGAAGAATGAGAGGGGACTTGATAGAGGTCTACAAGATTATGAGAGGCATAGATATAGTGGATAGTCAGTACCTGTTTCCCAAGGCACCAATAGCAAACACCAGAGGGCATATGTACAAAATTAAGGGAGGGAAGTTTAAGGGAGACATCAGGGGTAAGTTTTTTACACAGAGGGTTGTGAGTGCCTGGAATGACTTGCCAGGGATGGTGGTGGAGGCTAAAACATTAGGAGTATTTAAGAACCTCTTGGACAGGCACATGGATGAAAGAAAAATAGAGGGTTATGGGGTAGTGTGGGTTTAGTATTTTTTTAAGGATTAAATAGGTCGGCATAACATGGAGGGCTGAAGAGCCTGTACTGTGCTGTAGTGTTCTATGGTTCTAACCCATTAAAACAAAGGAAGATGTCAAGCACCCAATATGCGGTGGGGTGGGGGGGTGGACAGATCATCGTGCAAGCAATAAAATGAAGCAAATGGCATTCAGAACTGAAGTTCATGAAAGTGAGGACGCCGGAACTGAATTCCAAACTCTGATGTCCCAAGTTGTAATAGCGTTGAGCTGACTGCTACACTACCGTGGCACCCTGAAACTTGCTTTGCTTGTAAAAGAATCTATGGTTATGGCAATGACTGAGGCAGTTTTCTAATGAATATGCATTATTCTGCGGGTAATAGGCTGATCTCTTCCCCTTTCACCTTTCTAAAAGATTCCAGGTTACGTTGACAGAAAAAATGTAAGCTGTTGATGTAGGGGGGCTTCCTGTTTGACTCGTGCTTCTCAACCGAGAGCTCAGTTTTTTTCTAAAATGCTGGAACTACTTGGTCAGGCATTGTGTGGTAAGAGAAAGACAGGGTTAATTATTCAGGTCAGTGGATTTTCATCAGAATACGTGATATTCATCAGTAATAATGAGGAACATTTCTGGCATGTTATACCTTCTATGCTTGCCTGCATATCTATAATTGCTGAGTTGCAAAAAAAAAAAATTCCTTGTGTGGTTTGCTTCTGGAGAGCAGTGAGAAGCAATCACTTTCAGATCACTGCAATGCCAGTAAGAATATTCTCCCTTGTGTATAAATACGGTGGTCATTTTTGCCTCCATCTTAAGTTAAGACATGTGGGACTGCCTTTCAATACTCAGCAGGAATATTCGCGTAATCAAGCGTTACAGCATAGAAAGAGAATCTTCGGCTCATCTGGTCCATGCCAAACTGTTATTCTGCCCAGTCCCATCAACCTAGCTCCTGGACCATACACCTCCCATCCACGTACCTATTCAAGCTTCGCTTAAATTTTTAAATGGAACTTATATCCACCAATTCCGCTGGCAGCTTTCAGCTTGCAACCAGGTGAGCACTCTCACCTCCCTATGAGTGAAGAAGTCCCACTCAAGTTCCCCTTAAATATTTCACCTTTGGAGTTAAGAGTTTAGGGTGTGATCTTGATGCAGTGCCAAGGGTGTGTTGCCAGTGTCTTTTAGATGGAAGATCCTATCTTCTCTGGACAGAAAATAAAACCTATCAGTCTCTTCTTTGAAAACTAATATGAATCCTTTCTCTGTTAATTTTTCACTCCTTTCTGATGTAGATTTGTTCGTTAGTTCGCTATATGGTGTGTCATGTGATGTAGGCAATCATGGTTTTTCTGTGATCATGATCGTTCTTGGCAAATTTTTCTACGGAAGTTGTTTGCCGTTGCCTTCTGGGCAGTGTCTTTACAAGATGGGTGATCCCAGCCATTATCAATACTCCTCAGAGATTGTCAGTGGTCACATAACCAGAACCAGCTGCTCAAACGACCATCCACCGCCTGCTCCCATGGCTTCATCTGACCCTGAACTGGGGGGGGGGGGGCGGGGCGGGGGCTAAGCAGGTGCTACACCTTGCCCGAGGGTGACCCGCACACTAGCGGGGGAAAGGAGCACTTTACACCTCCTTAAGTAGAGATGTATCTCCACCCCTGTTGTAAGACCATAAGACATAGGAGCAGAATTAGGCCATTCAGCCCATCAAATCTGCTCTAGCATTCTACCATGGCTGATCTCAGATCCCACTCAACCCCATACACTTGCCTTCTTGCCATATCCTTTGATGCCCTGACCAATCAGGAAACTATCAACTTCCCGCCTTAAATATACCCTCGGACTTGGCCTCCACCACAGTCTGTGGCAGAGCATTCCACAGATTCACCACTCTCTGGCTAAAAATTCCCTCCTTATCTCTGTTCTAAAAGGTCGCCCCTCAATTTTGAGGCTGTGCCCTGTAGTTCTGGAAACCCCCAGCATAGGAAGCATCCTCTCCACATCCACCCTATCTGGTCCTTTCACCAGTCAGTAGGTTTCAGTGAACCCGCCCACCCAGAATGTAACTCTCGGTATTGATGGCAGGAGTTTGTTTCTGTGTAGTTTAGCTGCCATGTAGAGTGTAACAATGACAGGACAGGCAATAAAAGGACTGTGGAGCACTTTAGGGAAGTCTCAAGATTAAAAAAGGTGCCCCCCAGAAATCCTTTCTTTGACACAGATTCTGGTTAAAGTTGAGTTTACTGTCATACGCACAAATACGTGTATGTATATATTTGGGTGGCCGGCTGGAGATATGTCTCTACCAAAGGAGGTGTAAGGCACTCTGCTAGCCTGCAGGTTACCCCTCCCTTCCTCTATTCTCCACTCTTGCCTCTTCTCACCTGCCTATCAGCTGCTTCTGGGTCCCCTCCTCCTTCCCTTTCTCCTATGGTCCACTGTCCTCTCCTATTAGATTCTTTCTACTCCAGCCCTTCACCTTTTCCACCCACCTGGCTTCACCTATCACCTTCCAGCTAGCCTCCTCCCCTCCCCCCCACCTTTATATTCTGGCACCTTTCCCCCTTCTCAGTCCTGAAGAAGGGTCTCGGCTCGAAACGTTGACTGTTTATTCCTTTCCATCGACGCTGCCTGACCTGCTGAGTTCCTCCAGCACTGAGTGTGTGGATTTCCAGCACCTGCAGATTTTCTTGTGTTTATAGGTACATTAACTGTTCACATGGGTATAATTTGACAGCGGGGTTTTTTTTTACTGTGCTGTAACAACCGCTGCTGCCCCGTAAAACCTGTTGCTACTGTAGTGTACTGTGAAGGGCCTGCTAGTGTGCTGTATCTCTAAAAGAGAAAATAATAATAAAACTACTGGACTGGAAAGGCTGAAAATAAAACAACCACAGAGGGTGAGTTTGAAATAATTATTTTCTCAGCCAAAGAGAGACGACGGAGTCAACTGCCTGAGAGGTTGGCGGAGATGGAAACCATTGTTGCCTTTTAAAAGCAGCATGAAGAAGATGTCCCATTAGCTACAAGGCACTTTGGATGTGCTCTCGTCTCCGATAATAAAAAATAAGATAATTTGGCCCAGAGCAGGCGCCCTCTTACAGATAGTTACTCTACTTGTGCACAAGGAGAACAGCATGGGCCCTGTCACCCACACTGCACTGAAGTCTCAACAGAAAACTGCTATCTTTAAGCAGAATAAATTTATACACTATAATCTGTGTATCGATACGGATATTGACCACTTGGTAAAATGTATATGTTTAAATTCGTTCCTTGCAGAATCAATCGCCATTGACAATAGAGATGGTAACAGTCAACAGGAACAACAACTTGACACTTTAAGGTTAGTAAAGCAATTGTCCCTTAGTTATATAAGAACATAAGAAATAGGAGCAGGAGTAGGCTTTCTGGCCTGTCGAGCCTGATCCGCCATTGAATAAGATCATGGCTGATCTGACCATGGACTCCTCTCCACCTACCTGCCTTTTCCCCATAACCCTTAATTCCCCTATTATGCAAAAATCTATCCAACCTTGTCTTAAATATATTTACTGAGGTGGTCTCCATCCTTCCATTAATGTTATCTTGTCTGTCTCCAGCACCTTTTATTGTGTAAAGGGATGCTATGTTTTAAGAAACACGAGAAAGTCTGCAGATGTTGGAAATCTCAAATGTCCTGGAAGTCCTGATGAAGGGTCTCGGCCCAAAACGTTGACTGTCCGTCGATGCTACCTGACCTGCTGAGTTCCTCCAGCATTTGTGTCTTGCTATGTTTTAAGAAGACCTTTCCAGAAAGGTCTAACTACCAAGCCTCACTTGTCTGGCTTGGGTCCACACTGCCAGTCACTCCCGCCTGTCTCATCTGTAGGCTGCAGAGGTGTTCCCAGCCGCCTCACTTCAAATCACAAACGAGAAAGTCTGCAGGTGCTGCAAATCCAAGCAACACTCACAAAATGCTGGAGGAACTCAGCAGGCCAGGCAACGTCTATGGAGAAGAGTGCAGTCGACATTTCACACTTCAAATGTCTCATTTGGCTATAACTGCCCTGGGCTATTCTTGCCTGGATGTTGTCTTTAACCCTTGCCTTACTGCATCTCCTACAGTGCTATAGGATACTAAAACAAAAATTTCATACTGTCTTAATTATTTTTTCCCCACGGGTAGTTAACCTGATCAACCATTCTAGTTACATCCCCATTCCCTCTATCACTGCAATTCACTGTAAACACATTAAACCACTTTTTACACTGTTTACATTGTAAATATATACTGATATTTATGTTTATTTTATTATATATCTATTCTTTAACCTCTAACTTTTAGTAAATTCTTTATTCTTTATCATCGTGAACTTTGCCCCAACACACCATAGCAAATTCCTAAAACATGTAAATGTATATAGCAAATAAAGTTGATAGTTGATCTCTTCTCAAAAAGGACGAATGTTGCAGTACTTATAACCACAGAGCATCCACTGTTAATGAAAAAATGCTCCCAGGCATGAAGACGGTTGATGGGGTTTAGCTTCAGTTTGGTGGTAAGATATTGGTCAGTGTGAAGAAGCTGGTTAGAGTAGATCTTCTTTCAGTTAGTACGCTTAGTTAGTTAGATCGTGCCACTGAGGCAAACCTGTTTGTTTGCAGACTTCCCAAAACACTGCAAAATCATAGTCAGTCTGGCTGATACAGTTTGAATGCCCCTTATCCAAATTGCTTGGGTCTGGAAGTGTTTAGAATTTTGGATATTTTCAGATTTAAAAATTTTATTTATTGACATCCACCACGGAGTAGGCCCTTCCAGCCATGCAGCTCAGCAACACCCACCCCCGCCTGATTACAGGACAAATTACAATTAACCTACCAACTGGTACGTCTTTGGACTTTGGGAGGAAACCAGAGCATCCGGAGGAAACCGGCACAGTCATGGGGAGAACGTGCAAACTCCTTACAGGCAGCGGTGGGAATTGAACCTGTGTCACTGGCATTGTAAAGCATTGTGCTAACCACTACACTACCACACCTCCCCATTACATATTTTGAGATATATAATGAGATGGCTTGGGATCGCCGTCATTTCTGACTCTGAATTTATGTCCTAACAGTTAATAGTCTTTCTCTTAAACTTGTTCATCACATATGAGTACTTAACAGTAAAAATGATTACATACCATTAATGTAATGAAAATATAATGTGTGCAGGGTAAAAAGAGCGGCCCAGCAGCATCGGGAGAAAAACCTGAATCAGCTGTTGAACACCAACAAACAACTGCAGGCTTTCGGTCTCCACCTATGATGCTGTGCTTTGATTAAAAGATTACAGTATACGCTATTTGGATTTTACTTTTTTTTAGGATACGTGTAATGTATAAGAACAATCAACATTGTAGACATGTTTTGGTATTAGATTTTCATCAGCAAGACTTTAAAATTTAATGCTGTTACTTAAGGTACAAAAACAATCAGCATCATAGAGTTGTTCAGGTGCTAGATTTTTGTAATCAGCAGACACGTTAAGAATTTAAGGCCATGCCTTTTCTTAAATTTCTGCAACCAGCCTGCTGAATATTCACAATTGCCTTCAATTTTCAGTTCATCGTGATAGACCTTTGCTCGTTTCATTTTCAGCATATCGTTAAGTGGTATATGTTTACTCTGATGCTGACGATACACAATCGAGATCTTCATTTTTCACTTTATTCACTGTTTTCTACTTTTCATTAACCTGCTCATTTTTCATGTGAGGTCACTTCTCAGAACTGTCTGGGGTGCGCAGAGACCTGTTCATCGCCTGGGAACCTTCCCAGTGTATTGTGGAATTTTCCGTTTGTGACAAAATCGAACCAAACTCAGATTTGGATTTCGGATAAGGGGTGCACAACCCGTATTGACTCTTGAGCTGAAAAAGAGACGCCGATTAGAATAACACACACAAAGTGCTTGAGGAACTCAGCAGGCCAGGCAGCATCTATGGAAAAGAGTAAACAGTCAATGTTTCCAGCCGAGACCCTTCACCAGGATTCTAAACTCCTCTGTCTTTTTCTGCGTTAAGATGATCTGCAAAAACTAGTTCTTTGACCTAATGCTGCCTTTGGTTCCAGTATCAAGTACAGTTTGATAGCACCTTGATAGCATGACACCTAACCACCTTGAACACCCTAAATAAACAGAAGTTATTGCTCAGTTTTAGAAATAAATAATAAGTGGTTATATTTTGGCCATTCCACTACTTGCCAAACTGTAATTATTATCTGCAATACACACAAAAGGAGGAACTCAGCAGGTCAGGCAGCATCTATGGAAATGAGTAAACAGTCGATGTTTCGGGCCAAGACCCTTCATCAGGACTGAGAAGGAAGGGAGAAGACGCCAGAATAAAAAGGTGGGGGGAGGGGAGGGAGAACAGCTAGAAGGTGATAGGTGAAGCCAGGTGGGTAGGAAAAGTCAAGGGCTGGAGAAAGTCAAGAGGAGTCTGTGGGAGAAAGGGAAGGAGGAAGGGACGCAGGGGGAAGTAATAGTCAGATGAGAAGAAGTAAAAGGGCAGAAGAGGGGGTGGAATTGTTTACCGGAAGGAGAAATCAATATTCATGACATCAGTTTGGAGGCTATCCAGATGGAATTTAACAAGTCGCTTTTACATCATGATGGTGGACCACCATGTCGGAATGGGAATCAAAATTAAGATGTTTAGCCACCGGGAAATCCCTTTTGTGATGGAGGTGCTTGACATAGTGGTCTCCCAATTTGCATCTAGTGTTAGCAATGTAGAGGAGGAGCACTGGACACAATAGACGACCCCAGCGGATTTGCAGCTGAAATGTTGCCTCACCTGGAAGGACTGTTTAGGGCCTTGAATGGAGGTGAGGGAGGAGGTGTTCGGGCAGGTGTAGTAAATAGGCTGCTTGCAGAGATAAGTGCCGGGAGGGATGTTAGTTGGGGGGGGGGGAGGGGGGAGCGAATGGACAAGGGAATCACAGAGGGAGTGATCCCCATGGAAAGTGGGAGTTTTGTGGTAGGAACCTTTTGGAGATGGCAGAAGCTGCACAGTCTGATGGGTTGGTAGGTGAGGACAAGAGGTACTCCATCACTGTTAATGTGGTGGGAAGATGGGGTGAGCAGAGATGTTTGGGGCATGGAGGAGGTGTGGCTGAGGACAGCATAAATGGTAGAGAAGGGAGACCCTTTCTTTAAAGATGAAGGACATCCTGGAACAGAAAGCCACTTTCTGGGAACAGATGTGGCAGAGGCGAAGAAATTGAGTAAAGGGCATGGCATTTTTACAGGAGATAAGGTGGGAAGAGATATAGTCCAGATAACCGTGGGAATCAGTGGATTTATAAAAGATGGTGGTTGACATTTTGTCTCCAAAGATGGAGACAGAGAGATCGAGAAGCGTGAGGGAGGTATCAGAGATGGACCAAGTGGATTTAAGGGGAAGGTGGAAGTTACTGTAAATTATTAACAATGTATGCTGAGTAAGCTGTTTTTGACTATGATGGGGGTGACACTTGTGGGCTGCCCCCAGCACATCCTTGGACGTTCTGGTTATTTACGCAAACACGTTTCACTGTGTGTTTCGATGTACGCGTGATAAATTAATCTGAATCTGAGCGGGTCTGAGGATAAACAGGTTGGCATCGATGTGGGCAGATTGACTAATTCTTTCTAGCTAGATCTGATACCTTTCCTGGCCCGTGAGACTGATGCCATACCGCGATAGCATCATGCACGAAATGCTGCAGGAACTCAGCAGGTCAGACAGCATCAATGAAGGGGAATGAACAGTTAATGTTTTGACTGTTTAGTAACAGTTAATAAAAATAATAATAAACAAATCATGAGTGATACAGTCATAGAAAAGTACAGCACAAAAACTGGCCCTTTGGTCCATGCAGAAATATATAAACTGCCTACTCGTATCAACCTGCTCTGGGACCATAGCCCTCCATACCCCTACCATCCGTGTACCTATCCACAGTTCTCTGAAACATTGAAATTGAGCTTGTATGCACCACTTGGGCTGGCAGCTCATTCCACGCTCTCACGATCCTCTGAGTGAAGAAGTTTCCCCTCATGTTTCCCTTAGACTTTTCACCTTTCACTCTTATTCCCTGACCTCTAGTTGTAGTTCGACCAAGCCTCAGTGGGGAAAAAGAGGTGGTTGCATTTACCCTGTTTATATCCCTCGTAATTTTGTAAAACTCTATCAAATCTCCCCTCAATCTTCTATGTTCTAGCTAATTTAAGATTAGCTTTCTTTATGATGTGTACGTTGAAACACACAGTGGAATGAGGACAGAGTTAGAAGGTGGGGGAGGGGGAGGAGTACAAGCTGGCAGGTTCTGATGAAGGGTCTCGGCTTGAAACGTCAGCTGTTTATCCCTCTCTATAGATGCTGCCTGACTTGCTGAGCTCCTCCAGCATTTTGTAAGCAGAGCATCTGCAGTCTCTTGTGTCTGACGTTAATCAGGATCCCAGCAGTCAACTCTGGCCAAATCTGGTTAGATAAAGAGCTTGGAGAAGGATTTTTGAGATTATAGAGTTTCCATCTTTTTCTAGCAGATTACACTGAATGGAAAGTGTGTGTATTGTGTTGCAAGCTGAAAGTTCAAATGGGTTTTCTCCCATCTGCTGTTGCTGTTACAATGGGATGGGGAAGATTATCGAATTTCACTGGACCAAATGCCTGGAAATGCAGTATATCGCTCACTCTGTCCTGCTCTTTTCTATGCCAGTTGTTAACTTTGGCATGGACGCAGCACCACTGAAAAATCCTGACTCCATCTGCGACTGTTTAGAAGCATATTCCAGTGAGGGAACTCATTCATTTCAGACAAAGAGTGATTTGGACACCATCCTACTTAGCTGACTCATAAGACAGTAAACCGACCAGAAACTGTTCTCTACAATAGTTTTGAGCAGAGTTTTAACAAAGCAAAAAGCACTAGAAATCAGATATGAGAGCAGACACTGAGATGCTAAAAAATATATATTTTGGGTGAATCCCATTATCATATGTATGCATCTTCCTTTTGGTTTCTATATGAATTGTGTAAACCCAAGAGTGTATTGTTCAGGTAAGGGAATGCAGGCATGTTAGGGAAATTCTGCAAGACTTGTAAATGCATTACTGTGGTTTCATTCTAAACTTGCAGCTGAATCAACTTAAAATTCTCGGTATTTCCTTTCTGTTTGTTCCGTGATTTTTAATTTCATTTGCTCTGACGATGGGGCAAGACACAATATTTTCATAAAGATGCTATTGGTGGAAATGGCTACTGTAACCTTTGTTCACATTCCGAAAAAATCATCCTGAAATATTTTCACTGTTGGTCTCCAAAGGCCAGATTGATCTAGTCTGTTTCTCAGCTGTCACATTAATTTTGCTGTTCAGTGTCTGCCCCTTTCCTGGTGTTGTGGTCTTGGTTGAATCCTCTGCTGTAGTCCCAGTCGATGGTTGACTATCCATGACCTGTTGCTCACTCAGAATATCGGTTGGCCTCATTGGAATTTGAATTGGGATTGGCTTATTATTGTCACATGTACTGATGGACGTTCAGTGGCAACTTCATTAGGTACACCTCATTAGTGCAAATATCTAATCAGCCAATCATGTGCCAGCAACTCAGTGCATAAAAGCATGCAGACGTGGTCAAGAGGTTCAGTTGTTCAGACCAAACAGTTTCTAAATTTTTCTAGAACAGGGGTTCCCACCCTGGGGTCTGCAGACCCTTCAATTAATGGTAGGGGTTCATGGCATAAAACCATGTTCTAGAACCATGTTCTAGAAGCTTCTTAGTAGCAGGTGTCACATGACTTCAATCTGACATTGTCCATATGTTATTTATTACATCTGGAATTCGTGTTATCTCTAGTCTGATTGTGGGACAATGTGACTGCCTTTTCCTTTGTTCTTCTTGGCTCCTCTTTCCTGTTTGTTTTTTGCTCTTGTAGCATTTAATAAAATGATTGCAAACAAAAGGGTTTTGTGCTTCTTTCTTGATTTCCGAAGAACCTTCTAATCATAAAACTATCAGGATCCAACAGTAGATTGTGAGGTCAAGAGTACAACTTAATGTACTAAGGAACTGTTTAATAGAGTTATAATAGCAAGGCAGAAGCTGTCCTTGAGCCCGGTGGTCTGTGCTATCAGGTTTTTGTATCTCCACCACGCTCTACCATTTACCATATATACCTTACACATATCTGACATGCTAAGATGTATTGCCTCCCACTTACCAGGCTTAAATTACATCTGCTAATCATAAACACAAAGTCTGCAGATGCTGGGAATCCAAAGCAAAACACTCACAAAATACTGGAGGAATTCAGCAAGTCAGGCAGTATCTATGGAAATAAATAAACAGTTGACATTTCCGGCCGACCCCCTTCATCAGGAAGGGGGAAGATGCCACAATACAAATATGAGGGGGAGGGAAAGTGGGATAGCTAAAAGGTGATAGGTGAAGCCAGGTGGGTGGGAAAGATAAAGGGCTGGAGAAGAAGGAATCTGATAGAGGAGAGTGGACCATAGGAGACACTGAAGGAGGAGAGGACCCAGGGGGAGGTGACAAGCAGATGAGAAGAGGTAAGAGGCCAGAGTGGGGAACAGAAGAAGGGGAGAGGGGCAGGAAAATAATTTTTACTGGGTGGAGAAATTGGTATTCATGCCATCAGGTTGAAGGCTACATAGATGGAATATAAGGTGTTGCTCCTCCACCCCGAGGTTGGTTTCATATTGGCAAAAGAGGAACCTCTCCTTTCCAGTCCTGAAACGTCGACTGTTTATTCATTTACATAGATGCTGCCCAATTTGCTGAGTTCCTGCAGTGTTCTTTGTGCATCTGCTAATACTCCATCCAGCTTTCTGCTCGATGTCCCGCTGTAGCTTCAGACAACCTTCCTTGCGATCCACAACACCACCAATTTTTCTCTTAATCACAAACAAACTTTTCATACCTCCTGCATTTACTGCTAAGTGATTTATCCATCATAAGTAGCCGAAATATACTTGGAGCACTCCCACAAGAAAGCAGCATCCATAGTCAAGGACCACCACCATCCAGGCCATGCTGCCTTCTCACTATTGCCATCAGGAGTGAGGTACAGAAGCTTCAGGTCCCATACCACCAGGTCCAGGAATGGTTATTACCCTTCAACCATCAGTGTGGATAACTTCACTAACCTCAGCACTGAATTGACTCCTCAACCTATGGACTCACTTTCAAAGACTGTACAGCCCATGTTCTCAGAATTATTTATTTATTATTATGTGTGGGTTTTTTTTTGTATTTGTACTGTTTATCTTTTTCCATATTGGTTGTTTGTCAGTCTTTATTTTTGTGTATTTTTTCATTGATTCTGTTTGTTCTACTGTGAATGCCCAGAAGAAAATGAATTGTGATATATCTCTCCACTGTGTGTATGTGTACAGTTTTAGGGACGTCTACATAGATAGGATGCCTAAGTCTTTTGTACAGTACTGTATTTGTCTTTGCAGAGTGGAGAGTGAGTTTGTAAGTCTGTCAGGAGCAAAGGATGTTGGGAATTGTGAGGGTGGAGCGCCGTAGCAGGGGTGTCTGACAGGTGATAGAGGAGTGCAGACACACCCAGCCCTGAGACAACAGGGCTGATTGGTCACTTGATTCCAAACAATTGGTTTATTGATCATTACAGAATGTCGCTCTGGTGCTTCCCACTCCTTCCCCTCTCCCTTCCCCTTTTCCCAACCGTGATTCCCTTCTCCCAAACACGACTCTCTTCTCACTGCCTGCTTCCCACTCTCAGTCCACAATAGAGAACCTTATCACAGTCAGGTTTATTATCACTCGCATAGGTCATGAAATTTGTTGCATTTTGCAACAGCAGTACAGTGCAATACATAAAGTTACTTAAATAAATTGAAAAATTCTTAGCCCCCCCCCCCCCCCCCCGCTATGTCAAATGTGCAGAGTAGGCCTTTCCAGTCCTTCGAGTCATGCCACCCAGCAGTTCCCCCGATTTAATGTTAGCTTAATCGGGGCACAATGTACAATGACCTATTAACCTACCAACCGGTACGTCTTTGGACGGTGGGGGTGGGAAGGGAACCAGCGCACCCGGAGGAAACCCACCCGGTTGCAGGGAGAATGTACATACTCCTTACAGGCAGCGAAGGGAATTGAACCCTTGTGAAGTGTTAATGCTAAACACCACGATACAGGGGTCTGCACATACGAGATCCATATATGTACCTATGACTTTCACACAGTACTGTACTTTGATATTAAATTCACTTTGAACTTTTCTGAACTTTTGAAATGCTGGCACTGTTCCCTCCACAGCGCACAATCAGAGAAATATCCTGCTACTAATGCCCTCTGTCTCCTATCACCAAGTCAATCTTGGATCAAAATAGCCTTGGATCTCTTGTGTCCAGACCTTCTGGACCAGCCTGCTATGCAGGACATGGAAAAATGTCACACTTGATGCTGCATTTTTTTTGCTATCATCTCTGGAGTTTGGCTACTGAGTTCATATTTTTGACTTGGCGACCACATTCCAGTCAATGTTCCCAGCAAAACCCAAACTGGGTACTGGCCATTATGTTACTGGTGAGCAAGTGCCACTTGGTAACAGAGTTAACGCCACCTTCTGTCGGTCTCTTGCTGATTATTAATAAACTATGCTTTAACCAGGTGAAGAAACCTGAAATGTTAACTGAAGTTCAAGTTTATCGGACCACGGTGCATCCACAAAACATACCTCACACACAGCCTATGAAACAAAATGTTACCACAAATAAGTGAATAAAATATAATTCAAAGCCCAGCACAGGTGAACAGTACAGTAAACCAGCTTGCTGTCCTGGTAACGATGCCTCCATTTATTAGACTCACAGACTGAAGGTGGAAGCTATCACCCAGTCTGACAGTCCGAGTCCTGATGCGTCTGCATCTCCTTCCTGACGATAGTGGGATGGATGGTAGTGGCGTCACAGTAGTGTAGAAGTTAGCATGATGCTATTACAGCTCAAGGTTTCAGAGTTCAATCCCGTTGTCCTCTTTTTTTAAAACAAAATTCTTGTATTACAAATATCGGTGCTATACAATATATACAAAACAGTGACTAACACAATTACTTCACTGCAAATAGACAATACACATTAAACCAAAATGTTCCCATCTCTATCAATGATGGCATTTATACCCCACTGAGCCCAACGGTCCTGGAACACCTCTAAGGTTGCTATGGATTGCACATGTTATTTACTCAAGCACCAACATCCCCTCTAAACATTGCCAGGCAGTCTGCCTGGGCAGATCCTCCCGCCACCCGTTTCCAAGACCCTCGGATGGCCGTTTTTGCCAGCCCCAGGAGCAAGTTAACAAGGACATCCTCATCCCTCCACGCCCCCCCTCCTTACTGGATGACTATATATCAATAGGGTGGGGCTAAAGTGCAACCAAAAGGTGAGAAGCAGCCCACGCAAATACGCAAAAAGGGGCTGCGTCTTCGTACACTCCAGGTACACTGGTACACGGCCTCCTCTAGCCCACAGAAATGATACGTGGGTGGGAGATCCATGACAAACTAAAGAACTTATTGCAGGGCACCCCTCTGTCCTCTATGGAGTCTATGTTCTTGTGGAATGCATGGGTTTTCCCCACGTGCTCTAGTTGCCTCCCACCATCCAGAGCTGTACCGGGTAGGCTAATTAGTGCTTGTGGACTTGTCCCATGATTAGGTTTGGGTTAACCAGGTTGTGGGATTGCAGGCATGACGTGGTTCGATGGCCCACTCCACGGTGTATCCCTAAAAACAAAAGATAAACAACAATGCTTTGGGCCCCTCATCTACAACACTCCCTCGAAATGCCACAGGTAGAATTCCTGGAGTGGCTGGAGGTTAGAGGCTGTACGGTTCGAGAGTTCGGGACCAAAGACCGGCAGACTGGTGTTGGCGTTGGAGGCCTGTCAGCGTGTGAACATGGGAGGATGGCAGAGGAGCTTCTTGTTGTTGCTTGTGTTGTTCTGTTGAACATCGTGGACATACTATGTTGGCACCAGAATATGTTGCGGTACTTGTGGGCTGCCCCCAGCACACCCGAGGGTGCGTTGGGTGCCAATGGAAACAATGCATTTCACTGTATGTTTTTCGATGTACATTTGATAAGTAAATCTGAATCTGGAATCTTCTGCTGCCACAAGAGCTGTCCTCCCTCCTGAGTACGTCCCCCTCCTATTTTTTGCAACAGCTGAAGTTTTGTTTTTGGGGTTTTCAGTAAATATCTGTACTTTCTCTAATTAGCTAGATCAGATTTGACCTGAGTTTTGTGAGCAGGACGTGCCTGAGAGCTTTCCTCATTGTCTCATAGATGCCAGTTTTGGAATTGTACTGAGAAAGCTTGGCTAGAGGGACTACTATCTGTGGAACACAGGTCTCTGGTATCATCAGTGGGAGAAGGCCCAGAATTCACCTTGCTGCATGCAGACATTTCAGCCACTCACAAGGCATAGAAGGACACAGTCCTAAGATTCAAGATTTAACATACTGAGTACAGGAGCTGGGATGTTCTGTTGAAGTTGTATAAAACATTGGTGAAGCCTAATCTGGAGTATTGTGTGCAGTTTTTGTCACCGACCTACAGGAAAAGTGGTTGAAAGTGTACAGAGAAAATTTACAAAGATGTTGCTAGGATAGGAGGACCCGAGTTATAAGGGAAGATTGAACAGGCTAGGAGTTTATTCCGTAAAACATAGAACATTGAGAGGAGATTTGATAGAGGTATACAAAATTATGAGGGGTAGAGTTAGGGTAAATGCAGCCAGGCTTTTCCCACTGAGGTTGGGTTGGATTACAACTAGAGGTCATAGATTAAGGTTTAAGGGTGAAAGGTGAAAAGTTTAAGGGGAACATAAGGGGGAACTTCACTCAGAGGGTGGTGAGAGTGTGGAACGAGCTGCCAGCACAAGTAGTCTATGCAAGCTTGATTTCCAAGATTAAGAAAAGTTTGAATATGTACATGGATGGCAGGGGTATGGTGAACTATTGTCTGGTTGCATGTCGACGGGCCTTCAGGGGTTCCCAACCTGTGATCCACAGATCCTTTGTTAATGCTATTGGTCCATGGCATAAAAAAGATTGGGAGGTCCTGCACTAGACAGTTTAAGTGGTTCAGTATGGACTAGATGGGCCAAAGGGCCTACTTCTGTGCTGTACCTTTCTATAACTATGACTGTTCAAAAAGTAGAGAGGAAAAAGGAGAATGAAATGATTGTTATTCTGGATTTGATGCAGCACACAAAAAAACACTCAGCATAAAGAACACAATGGAAAAAAAACAATAGGTGCAAGAGTATCTGTACATAAGGTGACTGACAGGCAATGATAAAGTGACAAAGTGACTCGTCTCGGTAGCAGCAGGGCACATGAAAACACAGTAGGACAGTGACTGGTGAAGTGTGAGGGTAAAGTGGCAGTTAAATGGGGGGATGAAGGGTGCAGAGGAGGGAACTAGCTGTCTTGGATGTAGTGGTGGTGGGGTGGGTTAATGGTTGGGGGTGTTGATCATCCTGATGACCTGGGGAAAGTAACTGTTTTGTTTTATTTTCTTTAGAGATAGAGCGCGCAATAGGCCCTTCCGGACCACCGAGCCGCACCGCCCAGCAACCCACTGATTTAACCCTTGCCTAATCACAGGACAGTTTACAATGATCAATTAACCTCCTAACACCGGTATGTCTTTGGACTGTGGGTGGAAACCGGAGCACCCGGAGGAAAGACACATGCCCATGGGAAGAACTTACAGAGGACACCAGAATTGAACTCTGAACTCTGACTTCCCTGGCTATAATTGCGTTGCGGTAACTGTTCTGCAACTGGAGTGCCCTAAGTTTTGAGCCCAAGGCGTGCAAATGGGATTGGTGGAGATGAGCAAAAAAGGTTTGTGTGGATGTAATGTGCCGTAGGCCCGCTCCTGCGCTGTGATTCTCTGTGACATGGGGACTGAATCAAATTGGCTAAAGACTGGCTGCTCTGGCTAGTCTCTCAGGAGGAAGCCATGATGGATCATCCACTTGGACTTTCATAATTGTGAAAGTAATTATGCTGAATAGGTGAAGGGTTAAGGGTTACAGGCAGAAGGTGGGAGATTGGGGTTGGGGGAAGATAATCAACCTTGGTTGAATGGTGGAGCAGACATGATGGGCCAAATGGCCTAATTCTGCTCCTTTATGTCATGATATGGAAACACCAATGCCTTTAAAGGGAAAATCCTACAAAAGGTAGTGGACTTGGCCCAGTGCATCATGAGTAAAGCCCTCCCAACCATTGAGCACATCTACATGAAACGCTATCACAGGAAAGCAGTGTCCATCAACAGGGACCCCTGCCACCCAGGCCAGGCTCTTTTCTCACTGTTGCCCTCAGTGAGTTGTCTCAGGACTCATGTACCTAAGAACAGTTGCTACCTCTCAACCATCAAGCTCTTGAACAAAAGTGGATAAACACTCACTTGCTCATTCATTGAGATGCTCCCACAACCAATACTCTCACGTTAAGGATTCTTTATCTTGCTGTTTCATGTTCTCATTATTTATTGCTATTTATTTATATTTGCATCTGTACAGTTTTTTGCCTTCTGCACTGTAGTTGATCTTTCATCGACCCTGTTACCGTTATTATTCCACAGATTAGCTGAGTATGACCACAGGAAAATGAATATCAGGGTTGTATGCAGTGACATACATGCACTCTGATAATAAAAATTGACCTTGGCCTTGAAAGTTTTCAACGTGATCCCTCTAGCTCCATTTCTCTCTCCATAAATGCTGCCTGTCTTGCCGTGTGTTTGGAGGATGGGGACCTTCTCTGAGCTGTCCTCCCCTCCCATTATCTGCTTGATGGTCCTCCAGCGAGAAGTGGCTAGAAGTTGCTAAGCTGCCATTGCTGCCGAGCACAGGAGATCCTGTGCAGCAGTTTGGCCTTCATTTCCATTTTCAGCCAGACTTTGCAGATCCCAACATGCAGCTCCGTCTACTTATTAATCTATTTATTCTTCCCCCCTTCCATATAGTTTGCTTTTCTATCCTTTCAGTATTTTGGGTTATAAATGTGAATATCAGATGTTAAAGGAGGAGGAAAGAGAGATGGGGTGGTTTTCTGATTTTCTTGCTTTTGCATTTATTTCAAAGCGTTCTCACCTCTTTGAGTCAGCAGTTTGTAAAACTCGGGGCCCCACTTGCTTTTAAGTGTGAAAATTTGGACTGCGCTGAGGGTGTGCTGCAGATTAGAGGTGTTGCTTTCTTGCGGCGACACCATCTGCTTTCTCGAGTGCACCTAAAACCTCCTGTGTCACCGCTGTGAAGAGGTGCAGAGGATCAATCACCAGTGTGCTTGGCTGATATTCACCCTTCTGGTGGGAAAACACGTTGAGAAATCTGCAACGTGCTGAAAATCTTCAACAAAAGCAGAAAGTACTAAAAATACCCAACGGGGCAGGCAGCACTGTGGAGAGAGAAACTGAGTTAAAATGTTCAAGTTGAAGACTGTTTAGGACTGCGAGGAGCAGAATTAGGCCATTTGGCCCATTGTACTTCACTTTTCAACCTTGGCTGTTTTTTTAAAAAACCCCATTCTCCCCTAATCCCCTTAACCTATAAATAAACCATCAATTCCTGCTTCAAATGCACACAATGACTTGGCATTCACTACCCTCTCTGGCAACAGATTCCACAGATTTGCCACCCACTGGCTGAAGAAATTCTTCCTCATCTCAGATATAAAGGAGCATCCCTTTAAGTCTGAATTGAATCAAATTGACTTTATTGCTTACATCCTTCATATACATGAGGAGTAAAAATCTTTACGTTATGTCTCCGTCTAAATGTGCAATTTATAGTAATTTATAATAAATAGTATTTATAACAGGACAGTCAATATAACATAGAAATACAGTTGTATCAGCATGAATTAATCAGTCTGATGGCCTGGTGGAAGAAGCTGTCCCGGATCCTGTTGGTCCCGGATGACAGCAGCTGGAACAGTTAGTAGTTGAGGTGACTCGGGTCCCAGTGCCATCAGATCCTAGACTCTCCTACGAATGAAACCATCATCTCCATGTGCACTCTTTCTAGGCCTTTCAGTATTCAGTAGGCTTCAATGAAAAGCCCCTCCACCTCCATCTGAACTTGATTGAGTACTGGCTTAGACTCTGCTCATATGATAAGTACTTTTCATATGATATGACAGAAAGTTGTCAGAAGTATAAAGTACATTATATTAGAGGGAAAGGGGTGGAATTGTGGAGGGAACAAAAGAGAGATCTGAGATGGGAGGGGCCAAAAGCAGTAGTTGTTAGAAAGGGTGGGCCAGCTTAAGGACAGCGAAGTAGATTCTGTGGTCATTTTCACATCTATGTTGTGGGAAATTGCTGCCTAGCTTATTGGCTGCTGTGTTTCCCGGAGGGTCAGAGAGTGTGGAATGCGCTGCCAGCGCAGTGTTTAAGCGAAGTTTGGATGGTAGGGGGCTGTGGTCATAGTGTAGATCGATGGATATAAGCAGTTTAAATGGTTTGGCATGGACTAGATGGGCAGAAGGGCCTGTTCCTGTGCTGTACTTTTCTATGACTCTGACTCTACATCTTGTATTGTCTTTAGGATGGATTTATTGTACAACTAATGAAAATGGGTTATTTGCAAAGCAAAGTACTAACTACATATTGAGTCTATAGGTTGTTGCTACATTGTCTGTGCAAACTTTCCATCGCTAAGTAGCAGGCACACCAAGCAACTCTGTTGTCCGATAGAGTGTAATAAAAACACGCATACAGTTACAGAGAAAACAATATATTTATATTTAAAGATGCACTCAGTGGCTGCTTTATTAGGTACCTCCTGTTGTAACAATTGGTTGTTTGAGTTACTTTCACCCTCCTATAAGCTTGAACCAGTCTAGTCATTGTACTCTGACCTCCCGCTGTAACAAGGTGTTTTACCCACAGAGCTACCACTCACTGCATGTCTTCCATTTTCCGCACCATTCTCTGTAAACTCTAGGCACTGTTGTGCATGAAAATCCAAGGAGATCAGCATTTTCTAAGATACTCAAACCACCCCATCTGGCACCAACAATCATCCCCAGTCAAAGTCACTTAGGTCACATTTCTTTCCCATTCTGATGTTTGGCCAGAACTACAACTGAACCTCTTGACCACGTCAGAATCCGAATGAGGTTTAATATCACCGGCATATGTCGTGAAATTTGTTGACTTTGTGGCAGCAGTATAATGCAATACATGATAATAGAAAAATTTGAATTACAGTAAGTAAGTGTGCGTGTGTGTGTGTGTGTATATATATATATATATATTCATAAAATAGTTAATGAGGTCAGGTCACTCGTCTGAGTGCTACTGGTACCATCTAACCCAGTACTACCTGGTGCATGGTCAGGTGGTCAGCGACTAAACCAGCTCCCCCCCCCCCCCCCCCCCAGGCTTGCCTGGTGAGGAGGGGGGCTAGACACCCTGCAGGATGAAAAACAAGACCTGTCAAAGGGCGGATGAACCCTCTCGTAGGGTCAACGGCCATCTAGCAAACACGTGCCGTGAAGCGCGGAAAGGTCATCCTTTGCATCGAAGCTTGGTCTGGCCATTCACTGCAACAGAACTTCCCCCAGACATCTTGGACCCCACCATGCCGCTGGATCCGGGAGGGGATGTCGAGAGGGTGGGTCTGGACCTGCTCACCTGCAATCCATTCACGCACACGCTGTTCCTTTCTGAGGAACCATCATCATCCTATGGGATGGATAGCCAGAGAGAGAGAGAGAGAGAGAGAGTTAAATAAGTAGTGCAAAACAGAAATAAGAAAGTAGTGAGGTAGTGTTCATGGGTTCAATGTCCATTGACTGGTTCACTAGGCTGTATCAGGAATGAGTCTGTGAAGCTGCTGTACTTCCTCATTGAGGACACCACCCTACTTATTTTTAACTTTGATTTTTCAAAAGGCAGGCTCAACAACGAGTAGTCAAAACTGCCCTATGCACCACAGGCACCAGCCTATCGGCATCAAGGATGTATGTGCAAAGAAGTGCCGGAAAAGGCCAGCGATAACGTGAAGGATTCCGCCCGCCCTGCTCATCGATCATTTGTCCCACTCTCGTCGGGGAGGAGGCTACGTAGCGTGCACACCAGGAACACCAGACTCAAAAACAGTAACTTCCCCCACGCTGTCAGGCTGATCGGCATCTCCACCCATTAACCAACACCCACCACCACCCCACTACATCCACATCGACCACTCCTGGTCCCCCATCACTTTATGTACATATAATTAGTCTGTGTACGTAAGCAAACCTTATGTATATATGGCCACATTCAAACAGTTCAAAATTCAGAGCAGATTTATTATAGAAGTACGTATATGTCACCATTTACTACCCTGAGATTCATTTTCTTTCAGACATTCACAGTAGAACAAAGAAATACAATAGAATCAATGCAAAACTCCACACAAAGACAAACAATCATTGTGCAAAAGAAGACAAACTGTGCAAATACAAAAAAAAAGTAGTAATTTTAATAAATAAATAAATAAATAAATACTGAGAACATGAGGTGCAGATTTTTTGAAAGTGGGTCTGTAGGTTGTGGAATCAGTTCAGAGTTGAGGTGAGTGAAGTTACCCACCCGGGTTCAGGTGCATGATGGTTGAAGGGTAATAACTGTTTCTGAATCTGGTGATGTGGGACCTAAGGCTTTTGTACATTGTGTTTTATAGGATTGCTTTTATATTTACAGTAATTTATTATGTGTTCCTTTATTGTGATTTTTTTTTAATGCTGCATCAGATCCGCAATAACAATCCTCTTTACGCCCACGTACTGAAGAGTGACAATAAGCGATCTTGATATTTGAATCTTAAGTTTCCACAGGATATTTATTGTAGAGTTTAAAATAATCCACTGTGCTGTGTGTGAAATGTGTGTCTTTTGCACCCCCCCCCCCACATCAACTGTGACCATGAGTCAGTGCAGCTGTGAAGTACACAAATCAGAGGCTTTGAGGTTCACTTCCGATCTGAGGTAGATGATAACAGCTGGAATACCAGCCACTAGTCACAGAACGCCTGAACGTGGCAGAAATAATTGGCCGGTGTGTCCTAACTGATCACTATCTGGGAGTTTGCCATGCAATTGTCGTCTGTCAGAAAGGGCGCTGTGGAAAAAAAAAAAATCTGCTTGTGGTAAACACGAGAGATTCTGCAGATGCTGGAAATCCAGAGCAACCCACACAGAGTGCTGGAGGAGCTCAGCAGGTCGGGCAGCGTCCATTGAGAGAATGAGGAGTTGTGCTAAGACCCTTCATTAGACCAAGAAAGGAGGGCAAAGAAGAATGTGGAGGTGGGGAAGGAGTACAAGGTCGCAAGCTGGCAGGTGATAGGGGAAGGGGAAGGTAGGTGGCTGGATGGAGGAGGGGGGGATTGAAGTGAGAACTGGGAGGTGATAGGATGTAAAGGTAAAGAGCTGGAGAAGAAAGGATCTGATAGGAGAGGAGAGTGGACCATGGGAGAAAAGGAAGCAGGAAGGGCACTAGAAGGAGATGATAGGCAAGGAGGAGGGTACCCTCTTCTTTGTAGTCTATGTTCCACTCTGTATGTGTGTGTGTGTGTGTTACTGAGGCTTCACAAAGAAAGCACAGCGGCACCTGTCATTAGAAGTTTGCGAAGATTCAGCAAGACATGGGATACTTTGACAAACTTCTGTGGGTGTGTGGTGGAGAGAATATTGCCTGACTGCATCACAGCCTGGTATGGAAACACTAATACCCTTGAATGGAAAATCCTACAAGAAGTAGTGGATACGGACCAGTCCATCCTGGGTAAAGCTCTCCCCACCATTGTGCACAGGAAAGCAGCATACATTATCAGACCACCCCCCACCCAACACTCTCCTCTCACTGTTGTCATCAGGAAGAAGGTACAGGACCCTCAGCACTCACACGACCAGGTTCAGGAACAGATATTTGCCTCTCAACCATCAGGGTCCTAAACCAGAGGGGATAACTTCACTCAACTTTACTTGTCCCATCACTGAACTACTCCCACTACTGATGGACTCACTTTCTTCATCTCATTCTCTCAATATTTATTGGTTAGTTATTTATTCTCACAGTTTTGTCTTTTTCACATTGGTTGTTTGTCCTTTCTGTTGAATTTGGTCTTTCATTGATTCTAGCACGTTTCTTGGATCTTCTGAGTATGCCCGCAAGAAAATGGATCCTTTGGTTATATGTGGTGACATATATGTACTTTTGATAATGAACTTACTTTGAACATGCACAAACATGAACTGATGAAGGGTCTCAGCCCAAAATGTCAACTGTTTATTCAGCTCTAAAGATACTGCCTGACCTGCTGAGTTCCTCCAGCAGTTTGTCTGAGTTATTCTGGATTTCCAGCATCTGCAGAATCTCTTGCGTTCAAACGTGAACCCCTGTGTGTTTAAACCATCTGCAAATGCAGAAATAATTCCCACCTTTATCCAAAAAGCAGAAGAACCAAACTTGCAGAAGAGCAACATCATGATGAAGGGTCTCGGCCCAAAACTTATAGACTGTTTATTCCCTTCCATCGATGCTGTCTGACCTGCTGAGTCCCTCCAGTGTTTTGAACATGTTGCGGAAGATTTCTAGCATTTTCTCTCGTGTAGATGAAATGCAAACATTTTCTATTTCCTTTAGGCGTTTTGCCGCTTGTGCTTCTACAAACCCTGCCCCTAACCCTCACCTCTCTCGCTAACTCCTGTTGTGTTTATTGTTTTGGGAAAGTCAGATAAAATTCCAATTATTTCTGGGCAATGGTAACGTTTGCAACACCAGCAAAAACATGAGGGGGCTCTTCGGGGTGGGGATAGTGATGTTCGCAGTTATGTGGGGATCTGCCTCCCCATTGTTTCTAACTGCAGCCAAAGATTGAGAAGGGTCTTTGTGTTTTGGCGGGGGAGGGAGAGCTCAATACATCTTGGAGTTAAAAGAGCAGTAGGGCAGTTCCACTGGAGAGTGACTGAGACTTCGACTCTTTAGGCCATAGGTTATTGCTGTTTCCTGGGGGCTTTTTTTTGGGGGGGGAGGGTGAACATTTCTTGCAGAATTGTTTGCACAGCGGGCCACTCGGTTGTAAGTTGCGTGACCACAAATTTGGTTTTCTGTTTAACACCAACAGCCAGGCCGATGCAGGTGGGGGTAGGGTCTCTTGTCATGTTGCCCAAGTGCTGTAGCTTGTGAGCTGCCTCTGTTGACACCGTGACTGTACTGAGCTGAAAGCAGCAGTTCGATTTCATTCTTTCACGAGACATAGCCATCGCTGGGAGGGCGGGTGTGTAATGTTGAAAAGCAAAAAAGCTGGGAGGCCCCTGAATTAAGGTAGCTGTTGAATTGCCTGCAGGCCAGCAAAGGTAAGTATGGCAGATTTTCTTCGCTGAATTGTGCTTTTGTGACTGTCTCGTGACTGTTGTTACTGAAATTAGCTCTTTCCTTTACAGACTTAGCTAACAATATCTAATTCCAAGATGGGATACAGACATATGTCCTTGGTTCAATGTACCAGGCCTCTAGGTGATGTGATGATCTGGTAACTATGGTAACATACCTGCATGCTGACATTTTCAATTAAAACTAAGGGCATTAGATATAGAAATGGAAGCTAGAGTGGGGGGAGGTGGGGGGAATCTCTGTGAAACCTCTCAAATATTGAAAGGTGTAGATAGAGTGGACATGGAGAGGATGTTCCCAATAGTGGGAGAGTCTAGGACCAGAAGACACAATCTCAGAATAGAAAGACATCCCTATAGGACACAGATGAGGAGGGATTTCTTTAGCCAGAGGGTAGTGAATCTGTGGAGTTTAGATGACAATTAAGTCATGGGATATTCTTAAAGTGAAGGTTGATAGGTTTGTAAAAACACAAAATGCTGGCAGAACTCAGCAGGCCAGACAGCATCTATGGGAGGAGGTAGTGACGACGTTTCGGGCCGAAACCCTTCATCAGGAGGGTTGATAGGTTCGTGATTAGTATGGGTGCCAAAGATTACGGGAGAGAAGGTAAGGAAATGGGTTAAGAAGGATAAATCAGCCATGGTGGAAGGGAGGAACAGATTCTGTGGGCTGAATGGTCTAATTCTGCTTCTATATCTATGGTCCTATGGATATTCAACTCTTTGTGCTTACTCTATCATTCATGGCTGAACTTCATGACCAAACATTCATGCACGAACCTCCTATCCCTTGATATCCTTAATATTGAAATGTCTATAATTCTACTTGGAGCATTGTGTGCAATTCTGGTCTCCACTTTACAGGAAGGATGTGGAATGTTTGGAGAGTGTGCCGAAGTCCACTAGGATGCTGCCTAGATTAGAGGGTACTAGATCTAAGGAGAGGTTGGACCAAGGTTATTTTGTTTCTGGGGAGTTGGAGGCTAAGGGAAGACCTGACAGGAGTTTGTAAAGTTATCAGAGGCTTAGATAGACACATGAAAATGGAGGGATTCATATCACGAATAGACAGAAGAGATTGTACTTCAGCATTGTGTTTGGTGTAGATGTTGTAGGCCAAATGGCCTTTTCCTGTGCTGTATTGATCTGTGATCTGTTTAGCCCTATCTTGAGTAAACTCAGTGGCTGGAATTCCACATCCATCTTGGGTAGAATACCAAAGACTTGCCACCTTGAGTGAAGAAATTTCTTTTCATCTCAGTCACAAGTGGCAGACTCCTTATTTTGAGATTTATTAGCACCTGTTTTCTACGCAGCTCATCCAACCAAGGTGTTAGGTGTGCCTCTGACTCTGTAAAAACCCTCAGGAATTTTGTTCAGGGTCATAGTCACACAATATAGAAACAGACCCTTCAGACCATCAAGTCGTGCCCACCATTACCCATCCATTTGGTTCAATCTTTACACTTAATCCCTTTTTTTAATGTTATCAACTCCCGAATCAGATTCACACCAGGGGAAATATATAGTGGGCATTTGTGGGCTACTCTGCACACAAGTGGGACGTGGGAGGAAGCCAGAGGTGCTTGAGGAAACCCATGTAGTCACAGGGAGAACATGAAAGCTCCATACAGACATCTCCCGTGGCTGGGACCGAACGTAGAACTTTGCCCCAGTGAGCCAGTGGTTTGACGAATGACGATTTAAATGCTGGGCTGAATCGGAAAGGTCAGGTACAGGTCGAATCAAGGCGGTGGGGTCCAGGCCCCAGAGCATATCAAAGATCTAAATCCGATGTTTGGATGATGATTTAGGTGCCGGGCCAGATTGAAAAGGTCAGGGTGTCGGGGCCTGAGGCAAGAGACAGACCAGTTCAGATCACGGCTCGGTTCTGCACTGCACTAAAGACTCTCTTTGTAGATTCCATTTCAGAATGCAGTTTGCTTGCGTTTATTGTTTGCAGATTTGTTTTATTTTCCCCTGCACATTGGGTGTTTGACGGTCTTTTTTAATATATTCTTTTTGGTTTCTTTGTTCCATGGCTGCCCGTTAGGAGATGAATCTCAAGGTTGTAAAATGTATACATACGTGGATAATAAATGTACTTTGAACTTTGAACTTTGCCCCACTGAGGCAGAGGGTCCACATATTGCCAGTTCAATGGAGTCAGCTTCCTTGTGTGAACTCTGAAGTACAGGCCCTGTCAGCGTAGTCTCATCAATAAATCCACCATCCCAGGAGTCAGTCTCAGGAACCAGAAACAGATGATGTCTGTGCATCCTCTGCTGACCAGAAAGATCATCAAGGATTAAGTAAAAAACATCAAACCTTGTGACCTAAGACTCTCATATTGTACAGCTATGCAAAATACAGCAATTTCACAGAGTGTGGTGAATCTAGTGGAATTCTCTGCCCAATGAAGCAGTGGAGGCTACCTCAGTAAATATTTTTAAGACAAAGTTGGATGGATTTCTGTATAGTAGGGGAATTAAGGGTTATGGGGGAAAGGCAGGTAGGTGGAGATGAGTCCATGGCCAGATCAGCCTTATTGAATGGCGGAGCAGGCTCAATGGGCCAGATGGCTGACTCCTGCTCATATTTCTGATGTTCTCATGCTCTAATTGAGCCACAGAAGCAAAAGCAATGCCTCTTCCAACAATCCATGTGCTGAGAAAAGGAGACCATAGCTGTACATGCTTGTGTTCATCTCCTTATCAGGGATGCCACAGTAACGCAGCGGTTAGCGCGGCACAGTTACAGCTCGGGGCGTTGGAGATTGGTGTTCAGTTCCAGCGTGCTCTCTAAGAGAGTTTGCATGTTCTTTCAGTGTGTGCGCGTGTTTTCTCCCGCAGTCCAAAAACGTACCAGTTAGTCGGTTAATTGGTCATTATAAATTGTCCTGTGTGATTAGGGTAGTGGTGACTGGGCAGTGCGGTTCATTGGGCCAAAAGGGCCTGTTTTGTGCTGTATCTCTAAAGAAAAACAAATAACATATATAAATATAGGACGAGGCTATTCGGTCCCTATGCTGTCTCTCAGGTTAGATTAAATTAAGTTTAATTGTCATTCAACCATACACGTGTATACAGATAAACAGAACGGTGTCCCTCTGGAACCAAGGTGGGAAGCACAGTGCACACAGCACAATGTAGTTACCATAGCACATACAGTCACAAAATAATATTAGCACAAGTCCCTGAGTGGCGTGGCCTGAAGATTGATGGTACCTGGGATGTCGCCCTGGAGTGTAAGAACAAGCACGCTGCAGTTCCTCATCTCGCGCTGGGTCAGCCGCTGATGAAGTCAAATTGGCCTGTCTCAGAGAAATCTCAACATTTTCTGTCCCCCAAACAGTCCCAAAATCATACCCATTCATTAATTTCCCCTGATTTTTTGGGGGAATTGATCTTTCAGAGCCATTGAGCTTACTTGAGGATGTGGGAGAAAGCTGGAAAACCCACATAGTCCAAGGGAGAAGGTGTATGTTTCACACTGAGCTGGTGCTCAGGATTGAACCTGGGACTTTGGAACTGTGAGACAGGGGAGTTCCACTTGCTTCCACTCTGAAGTTACTAGCTTCATGTATCACCCTCTATCTGGTCCTCCTTCCCCTCCTCCACCTCTTTACGCTGGTGTCTGTAATAGTGTTAAACCTATGCCACTCAGTTAGCCACTCCCACACAGGAGGAGCTCCTGTACATTAAAAGCAGGGTTATCAGTAAAGTTCAGTTGAATACCCTGCATGCTGGTGTCCTGGTGTGTTCTGCACTGTCCCTCAATAACAAACAGTGCCTTCCCCTTCCTTTCCAGTCCTGAAGAAGGGTCTCTGTCCATAGATAGATAGATAGATAGATACTTTATTCATCCCCATTGGGAAATTCAACATTTTTCCAATGTCCCATACACTTGTTGTAGCAAAAACTCATTACATACAATACTTAACTCAGTAATAATATGATATGCATCTAAATCACTAACTCAAAAGCATTAATAATAGCTTTAAAAAAGTTCTTAAGTCCTGGCAGTTGAATTGTAAAGCCTAATGGCATTGGGGAGTATTGACCTCTTCATCCTGTCTGAGGAGCATTGCATCGACAGTAACCTGTCGCTGAAACTGCTTCTCTGTCTCTGGATGGTGCTATGTAGAGGATGTTCAGGGTTTTCCATAATTGACCGTAGCCTACTCAGCGCCCTTCGCTCAGCTACCGATGTTAAACTCTCCAGTACTTTGCCCACGACAGAGCCCGCCTTCCTTATCAGCTTATTAAGACGTGAGGCGTCCTTCTTCTTAATGCTTCCTCCCCAACACGCCACCACAAAGAAGAGGGCGCTCTCAACAACTGACCTATAGAACATCTTCAGCATCTCACTGCAGACATTGAATGACGCCAACCTTCTAAGGAAGTACAGTCGACTCTGTGCCTTCCTGCACAAGGCATCTGTGTTGGCAGTCCAGTCTAACTTCTCGTCCAACTGTACTCCCAGATACTTGTAGGTCTTAACCTGCTCCACACATTCTCCATTAATGATCACTGGCTCCATATGAGGCCTAGATCCATAAGACTGATGCTTCATTTCCATGGATGCTGCCTGACCTGCTGCGATCCTCCAGCATTTTGTGTGTGTATGTGTGTGTGTGTACTTCCACCAACCTCACAGTAAGGAAACAGGTTCAGAGTGTCGCTCTAACTAACCTGGAAACTGCCATGTTACCAGGTTGGCGAGGTTCTAGGTTTGGGTGCTTATCTCTGCAGGTGACCCTAAGCAGGCTTGGTCATTGTGACATTGTACCTAGGAGTCCTGCGGGTGGTGGAGGGGAGGGCTGGGTTAGAGAAAAGGGTACAAAACTGGGAACAATAATTAATCGTGGCTCCTGCATTTGGTTGTCAAAGCCCATCTGAGTTGCTCTCGTGGATCAGCTTGTTTAGTTGCCACCTGCTGTGTTCAAATTGCCCGTCAAAGTGAAGAATTTCTCCTTGGATGAGGAAGCCTCTGCTCTACGACAGCTGTGGCCTGATCTGTAGTGCTTCTTGCTTCACAATTGGAAGGTTGAGGGCTCAAGTCCCCGCTCCAGAGATTTGAGTGCCAAAATCGAAGCTGGCGTTCGAGAAGAACTAAAGGTGAACTGAACTGATTGGAGCACTGCCTCTGAGCAACGACGTGGCCTCAAGATAGCTGCTATCTTAGGTGGTTGAAAAATATTTCATGGTGCTATTTTTGTAGAAGGGGTGTAAATTAACCACAACATTCTGGCCAATATTTTGTCCCCAATTGCATTAGTGCAGATTATTTGTTAGTGCGTTGCTCTTTTGTAGGAGCTGGCTGAGTACAAATTAGCTGCTGTTCCCTACAGTGCAACAATGAACTAGTCTTCCAAATTAATTCACTGTAAGGTGCTTGTGATTCAGCCAGAGGCTTATATAAGTGCCCAACTTCACCAGAGATCAGAGCCAAAGAGCCCCGTTCAATAGTGCAGTTTTAAAATTATACTAAATAAAAGTTTGTTTTGACCAAGTGACTCCTTTAACGCAGAAATAAACGGCCAGGGAATGAAATTTAAAAAGCCTGCAATGTTGGCGGGTTAGTGAGGTGGCTCTCTGTGTAGTTTGTGTAAGCTGGACCGCCATTTTAAACTCCCTTTGCTTCTCTCCCTAACTGAGATAAAGACACAGTTGAAAGGCGACCTCGGCCCATGGCACTGGAACCGGGAAGCCAATCTAAGCAACTGAAATCAAGACCAGAAGAATAATGTGTGGTTTTCTGAAACGGGAAGCTAGTTTCCTTTTTCCTGTCAGATCCTAAAAGACAAAAACCCTGATTTGAGCTGAAGAGCTCTCTGAGGGTGATTGAGCTTCCCCTTATATTTTGGTTTTGTTTCCTGAATCCCCCTCCCGCCCCTTTTATACGGCCTAGAAATAACTTCCCCCTCTTTTCCTGAAGGTGCTACTGCCTGCTGGGCCCTGTTTCCATGGCAACTGATCAGACATGGTAGAATGCCTAGAAACTGCTGGCCAGTGGGCTAATCAACTGGAGGAAAGGAACTCATGAGTGGGGGGGGGGGGAGGTGCCAGGTAGCCCTCAGTGCTTGGGCATAGTCCAAGCTTCAGATAGTTTCACAGAACTGCTCACCCAAATAACACATGAACCGTTCCTTTCCCGGGACTTTATTCCTTTGAACGTGGGTGGTTGAGGGGGAATCCTGGCAGACGTGTAAAAAACCATATACAGAGTGTAGGCACGCAGTCTTTTTCCAAGTGAAGGGGAACTGAAAATTAGAGGGCATCGTTTTAAAGTGCGAAGGGAAAGATTTAAAAGGAAGGCGAGGGGCAACTTCTCTGTATAAAGGGCTGTCTGGATATGGAAAGAGATGCTCAAAGAAGTGGTTGAGGCAGGTACAATAATGTTTGGATAAGGACACGGGATAGGATGGGTACAGAGGGATAATGAACAAATGTGGGCAAATGAGACTAGCTTGGTGGGCGCACCTAATGTTGGTGCCAGAGTCTTTACTTTATTACTTTATTGTCACCAAACAATTGATATTAGAGCGTACAATCATCACAGCGATATTTGATTCTGCGCTTCGCGCTCCCTGAAGTACAAATCAAAATAAATATAAAAAAAATTTAAATTATAAATCATAATTAGAAAATAGAAAAGGGAAAGTAAGGTAGTACAAGTCAGGTCCGGATATTTGGAAGGTACGGCCCAGATCTGGGTCAGGATCCGTTCAGCAGTCTTATCACAGTTGGAAAGAAGCTGTTCCCAAATCTGGCCGTACGAATCTTCATGCTCCTGAACCTTCTCCCGGAGGGAAGAGGGACAAAAAGTGTCTTGGATCTTGGGCAAGGTTGAATTTTTGTGGTTTGTTGACTGGACTCTGGAGTTCACGTTATGATGTGTTCCTGCTTTCTGGTTGCTCTTTTCTTGTTGCTATTTTGTGCGATTTTGATCGGGGTGGACTGACTCTGCGGCCTGTTGTCAACAAACGACACAGCACTAGACTGAACTGAACTGAGCTGAAACTGAACATTCCTGGACTGTCTCGTTGACTTTCTGGTTTGATGTTTTATACTTTGTTTTTCACTCGTTTCCTTTAGCCATTTGCGAGATTTGTTCTTTTTTTTGTGTGTTCGGGGTTTGTTGTGTTTCTTTGAACGGGTTCCACATTTTCTCTTTGTTTCATGGCTGTCTGTGGGGAGACAAATCTCAGGGTTGTAACCTGCATACATCCTTTGATAATAAATGTACTTTGAATCTTTCGAACAACTTCTTTCCCTCCGCCATCAGATTTCTAAACGGCTCATGAACACTACCTCACCATTCCTCTTTCACACCATTTGTCTATTGTGCCTGTAATGAGGCTGGCTGGCTGGACTTACAAACCTCTTTAGCCTTTTGCTATCCCATGCATTGGAGTCTCCGTATCTGCCTGTGACATAACCTCGAGTGTGACACAACGTAGATTGGTGCTGGGACCTTTATCACTGATCTTAGTCGTGAAATTTGCTGTTTCGTGGCTGTCATACAGTGTAGATATAACAAGCTACTATAAGTTCCATAAAAATAGAGGAATATTTATGGGTTCATGGACCATTCATAAATTTGCTGGCACTGAGTGTGTGTCTTTGGGCTCCTGTACCTCCTCCTTGATGGTAGACATGAGAAGAGGGCACGTCTCAGATGGTGAGAGTCCTTAGTAATGGCTGCCACCTCCTTGAGGCAGTGCCTCTTGTAGATGTCCTTGACGTTGGGACCACTTGTGCCTGTGATGGGTGGGGTGGGATGTGTGGGGGAGAAGCAGGATTGGCCATGTCAGTTGGATGGGCAGGGGTAATTGTGTCAGACACTTGGCAAGAGGAATGGTCTTTGAAGGGGCGAGGGTCAGTCAGGTTTGGTCAGAAGGTAAGTTAATTTTGATGGGGTGCAGTTGCTTCCCCATAAACAGTTACCACCCCACAATCATCAGGGTCTTGAACAAACTTGCCTATCCATTGAGATGTTCCCACAGCAAATGATTTCATTCTAAAGACTCTGATTATCTCATGTTCTCCTTATTTATTGCGATTTATTTATATTTGCATTTGCACAGTGTGTTGTCTTCTGCAATCTGGTTGATCTTTCATTGATCCTGTTATCAAGTCAAGTCAAGTCACTTTTATTGTCATTTCGACCATAACTGCTGGTACAGTACATAGTAAAAATGAGACAACGTTTTTCAGGACCATGGGCATGACACAGTACAAAAACTAGACTGAACTACACAAAAAAAAACAACACAGAGAAAGCTACACTAGACTACAGATCTACACAGGACTGCATAAAGTGCACAAAAACAGTTACTATTCTATAGATTTGCTATGAATGCCAGCAAGAAAATGAATCTCAGGGTTGTATACGGTGACATAGATGTACTTTGATAATAAAAAATTACTTTGCACTTTGTGTTTAAGGGTTAGAGATTGCTCAGTTTGGTATGAGGAGAAATGCTTTTTTTTCTAGAGAATGGTGAATGTGAGGAATTCTCTGCCCAGAGAATCAGTAGAGGCTACCTCATTAAATATATTTAAGACATAGGTAGATAGATTTTTGAACAGCAGGTGAAATAAGGGTTCTGGGGGAAAGGTAGGTAGGTGGAGGCGAGTCCACAGCCTGATCGGCCATGATTTTATTGAATGACAGAGCAGATTTGACAGACCAGATGGCCGACAACTGCGCCTATTTCTTCTGTTCTTATGTTCTTATGATAGGGGCCTCTTTTGACGGAGGGGGGAGGTGGGGGAGACAGGAACAGCTCTCTGCGAGAGGTAGGGTTACTGGCCCTACAGTAAATGGAGAGGGGCCATTTTGTATCAGAGTGTTTGGATTTGCCCCAGGAGGGGGTGGGGGGGGTGGCTGGTTGCTGTTGTCTGAAATTTCCTGTCTGAAACTTGGGGCCTCAGCAGAGGTCTCACTTGAAGCTGCCTGCTCGGAAGTGACCTGTCAGCTCTGGGAGAGTGAAGTCATGCATGTATGCCCTCAGCTGCAGTTTGAAGGCACAGGCACTCTGCTCTGTTGAGGCAGTGTGTAAGGCCTGGACCCTGACACGTCCACCATGGGTGAACTGATGGACCACAAGTGTTTCTCAACAATGGGTTAAAGTTGCAAACACATTTCTCTCCTCCTTCCTGCTTGTCCTCTTGGCGCTGAGCAGATGCTGTGGCAGAATCATCATCTATTTTTGTAGAAATTCAGCTTAAAGTTTTTAATTAAACCCAGGCAGAAAGGTGGAAATTGCAGAATGTTTTTTTTAAAAATCTCCAGCCTTTTGTGAATTCGGCATTGAATATGTTGTCCAAAATCGCTGTATTGAGATTGTAGCATCTCAGCACAACTCGGTCCAGCAGGAATTTGACGTTTGGGAATGTAAATGTAAACGATTTAGAATAAAAAGCCAGCATCAGTTGTAGTCGGAAACTCCGAGGCTGATTGAAATGTCCATTGATGGTTTGTTGCCCTTGTGTGGTGGCTGTTTCCTCTGTATATGATTTAACAATAACATATGCCTTAGATATATTTGTGCTCTGTCTCCGTCTCCGTCTCTCTCTCTGTCAGTCTCTGTCACTGTTTCTGTCTATCTCTCTGTCTCTGTCCCTCTCCCTCTGGCTCTCTGTCTCTCTCATGCTGGTTGTCTCTCCATTTGGCTGTCTGTTTCTGTCTCTCTCTTTCGCTCTCTCTCTGTCTGTTTCTCTTTCTGTCTCTATGTGTCTGTCTCTGTGCGTCTCTCTCTCTCTCTATCTGTCTATCTCTGTCTCTGTCTGTTTCTCTCTCTCTCACTCTCTGGCAGTCTCTTGCTTGCCCGCCCAGTCCCTCTCACATAACCACTCACTTGTCCTGTCACTCAGTCACCTCCCCCCCCCCCCCCCCCTCACTTTCTGCTCGCAGTCTTGTGTTGGGGTGTGGGTAGGTGATGAATCAGTAGAGGGAGATATTCTCGTTGTTTTCCGTAGTAAACGTTTGTTAATGACCTCTGCGGATTGCTGGGTCACTCCGCCAGTAGTGCATCCACTCTTGGCTCGCCCCTGATAAATTCTTATCGCTTCATTTCCACTGTGTACAAAACCAGTTTCAAACCCAGTGAAGCAGCTATGAAGGGCCTCAGGGAGATTGTTGTTCACCTTTGTTACTACATTGTGACGTCATACCACGTGCAGTCAGCTCCAGTTAGTGTGGAGTGTAGGCAGATTTTCAGCTGCCATCTACAATCTCACCACGCTGCCATACAGACCCAGCTCAGCACATCAAAGGATTCTGTGGAATCTGTCTAAACTTCTCACTGCCTCTATAATAGTCAATAGACAATAGGTGCAGGAGTAGGCCATTCGGCCCTTCTAGCCAGCACCGCCATTCACTGTGATCATGGCTGATCATACACAATCAGTACCCTGTTCCTGCCCTCTCCCTATATCCCTTGACCCTGCTATCTATAAGAGCTCTATCTAACTCTCTTGAATGCATCCAGACACTTGGCCTCCACTGCCTTCTGGGGCAGAGCATTCCACATATCCACCACTCTCTGGGTGAAAAAGTTTTTCCGCATCTCTGTTCTAAATGGCCTACCCCTTATTCTTAAACTGTGGCCTCTAGATCTGGACTCACCCATCAGCAGGAACATGCTTCCTGCCTCCATTGTGTCCAATCCCTTAATAATCATATATGTTTCAATCAGATCCCCTCTCATCCTTCTAAATTCCAGTGTATACAAGTCCAGTCGGTCCAATCTTTCAACATATGACAGTCCCGCCATTCCGGGAATTAACCTTGTGAACCTACGCTGCACTCCCTCAATAGCAAGAATGTCCTTCCTCAAATTTGGAGACCAAAACTGCACACAATACTCCAGGTGGGGTCTCACCAGGGTCCTGTACAGCTGCAGAAGGACCTCTTTACTCCTATACTCAATTCCTCTTGTTATAAAGGCCAGCATGCCATTAGCTTTCTTCACTGCCTGCTGTACCTGCATGCTTGCTTTCATTGACTGATGTACAAGAACACCTAGATCTCATTGTACTTCCCCTTTTCCTAACGACTCCATTTAGATAGTAATCTGCCTTCCTGTTCTTGCCACCAAAGTGGATAACCTCACATTTATCCACATTAAACTGCATCTGCCATACATTTGCCCACTCACCCAACCTGTCCAAGTCACCCTGCATTCTCATAACATCCTCCTGACATTTCACACTGCCACCCAGCTTTGTGTCATAAGCAAATGTGCTAATGTTACTTTTAATCCCTTCATCTAAATCATTAATGTATATTCTAAACAGCTGCGGTCCCAGCACCGAACCTTGCAGTACCCCACTGGTCACAGCCTGCCATTCCGAAAGGGACCCATTAATCACTACTCTTTGTTTCCTGTCAGCCAGTCAATTTTCAATCCATGTCAGTACTCTGCCCCCAATACCATGTGCCCTAATTTTGCCCACTAATCTCCTATGTGGGACTTTATCAAAAGCTTTCTGGAAGTCCAGGTACACTACATCCACTGGCTCTCCCTTGTCCATTTTCATAGTTACATCCTCAAAAAACTCCAGAAGATTAGTCAAGCATGATTTTCCCTTCATAAATCCATGCTGACTCGGACTGATCCTTCTACTGCTATCCAAATGTGTTGTAATTTCCTCTTTTATAATTGACTCCAGCATCTTTCCTACCACTGACGTCAGGCTAACCGGTCTATAATTCCCTGTTTTCTCTCCCCCTCCTTTCTTGAAAATCAAGGACCCCACCCACCTCGGACCTTCTCTCTTTTCCACCCCCCAATTGGACAGAAGATACAAAAGCCTGAAAAGGAACTCCTGGTCTCACTGTCTATCTTGTCATGATCTTGCACTTTATCGTTTACATGGGTTTTCGATGATCAGCAGGATCTCAGTGGGCTGAAAGGCCTCTTTCTGTGCCATACAAATCTAAGCTCCAAGACTCCAGTTTAGTTATCATAGTTACTTCGAAACACGCAGTGAAATGCGTCCTTAGCGTTCATAACCAAGGGTGTGTTGGAGGTAGCCCGCATTTCTGGTGACAACATAACTTGGCAGAACAGTACAAAACACAACCAAACAGAACTCGACGAGCTACAAAGCAAGAACAGGCAAACAAGCCACGTCCCTCCCTCCCACCCACGCACATACACAGTCCTCTAAGCCGGGCTGTCTCTGGCCTTCACCCTCCAGCGGACGCGCGTTCACAGGCGCTGCAGTTTGATTTCACTGGATGACTTGCAGAGATTCGCTCACTCAGGCCTCGACTTCCGGACTTCTCATTTGACCCTTAGACCTTGATACTCAGCAAAGACACACCAGTCCATGAAGAAACTCTGAATTATGACTATGATATAGAAGATATAGATGAGGGTATTTAAAAATGATGTCACTGCACCTAAAATACCAGGCTCATTCCTTCAACTCTTAAACTCCCAAGAAACAAACATTTTTGATGGATTTTTGCATTTCCTGTCACTCCCTGTACAACAATATAGCAGCAATGCATGATTTAACTGAGAGCTATTAACCACAAGAAAGCCCAACTTGTGGTACAAGTGTTGTTACAAAGTTCAAGCACCAAATGATTGAAGCAGCCTACGTAGAGATAGATCATACAGAAAGTCTAATGAGAACTCACAAGGGCTTCAGGAAAGTTCATTTCTTTGAGTGTGTGTTCTGAAAACAATCCAAGAGGTACTTTTGTGCAGAGAAGTGGCAGTCCAATACCATCGCCAAGGAAATGGACAGTAATAATGACTCGATTCTTTGTAGATCTCAACCAAACTCAAGGTCTACAAACATCTTAACCTTGGTTAAGATCTATAAAGAGGCCCGTGTTCAGGTGAGAACATGCAATTACGCAATTTATACAAATGTTGTGAATAATCTATGTGGGGAATGGGGTTACAAGCAAAAGTTATTCATTAACTTCAGAAACATTTGTCCTTATGTGTGGAAATGGCTAGAATGGGGTAGCTAGTGAGTTCCTACAAGGAACTTCTGCAAGGCGGCACAATGGTCAGCAAAACACTTTACAGTACAGGTTACCCAGGTTCAATTGCTGGCTCTGCATGTAAGGAGTTTTAACATTCTTTCCGTGACCACGTGGGTTTCTTCCGGGTGCTTACGGTTTCATCCCACAGTCCAAAGGCGTAAACACGAGAAAGGCTGCAGATGCTGGAAATTCAGGCAGCATCTATGTGATGGAGTAAACAGTCGAGACCCTTCATCAGGACTGATGGTAGATTAGCCTGGCATTGTAAGTTGCCCCATGATTAGGCTTGGAGTTGCTAGGCTTGGAAGGCTAGGCTAGGCTTCCAACACTTGCAGGGTTGGAAGGGTCTACTTGGCACTGTATCTCAATAAAATAAAAAATAAGTAAAACAGCACATTAACAGAGACAATATTACGGCAGCTGAAGAAGTGTTTATGACATGAGGGAATGGGTGATACATGGGCAAATGGAAATAGCTTAGATGTACATCATGGTTGGCATGGATGAATTAGGCTGAAGAGCCTGTTTCAATGCTGTACTACCCAATAACTGGATCACACCTTGTTTCAGACCATTTTTGCCTTTAGAGGGCATTGGTGGTGGGCAGTTAACTGCGTAAAGAATCTTGTATAACTCAACAGTGAGAAGAGCATAGATGAAATAAGGGCTTTTGGTTTTGTTAAGAGAGGGTTGTATTTTTTAGAAGATGGTAATTTTTGAGGAGGGAATGTAATGTTCACAAGATACTGTTTCACAGTGTGGAAATACAAAGGACGTAACTTTAAGGTATAGAGGGCATGTCAGAGTTAAGTTTTTTTTAGAGTGGTAGGTGCATGGAGTGTAGTGACATTAGGGACGTTTAAGAGATTCTTAGGCACATGGATGAAAGAAATGTGGAGGAGTATGTGGGAGGGAAGGGTTAGATTGGCCTTGGTGTAGGTTAAAGGGTCAGTACAACTTTTTGGGCCAAAGGGCCTGTACTGTGGAACAAGGGCAGGTTGTGGGTATTGTACTTTATGGCATCTGAATGGATTTTAAGAGGTTTCTGACGTAAGTCCACGTGGCAGGCTGATCAGGAAAGTTAAACCCCATTGCATGAGGGCAAAATGACAAGCTGAATTCAGTGGGTGAGACCAAATATAATGGTTAACCTGAACGTTGACTTCATTGGTGGTTGATACTGTGCACACAAAGTACACTGCAGATGCTGTGGTCAGATCAACACATACAAACAAGCTGGATGAACGGATGCTGCCTGACCTGCTGAGTTCATCCAGCTTGTTTGTATGTGTTGGTACTGTGCACAGTTCTGTCCAGTACACTATGATGTGACAATCAGTGGAAAGGTTGCCGTGCTGATTTACAAGGATGTTGCAAGCACTGGAGGACTTTTCAGGAGCATCAAGTCTGCTCCACCATTCCATCATGGCTGATTTATTATCCACCTCAACCCCGTGCTCCTGCCTTCTCCCCGTAACCTTTGACGCCCTTAACTAATGGAGAACCTATCACCCTCCGCTTTAAATATACCTATGACTTGGCTTCCACAGCCATCTGTGGCAATAAATTCCAGAGTGACTAGCCTCTGGCTAAAGAAATTCCTCCTCATCTTCATTCTAAAGGGCTGTGCCTCTTTTCTGAGGCTGTGCCCTGTGGTCCTCGACTCCCCACTATGGGAAACATTCTCTTCACGTCCACTCTCTAGGCCTTTCAATATTCAATAGATCTCGATGAGATCCTCCTCATTCTTCTGAACTCTGGCAAGTACAGGCCCAGTGCCATAAAACTCTCTCCTATGTAGACCCTTTCATTCCCGGGATCATTCTCGTGAACTTCCTCTGGACCCTCTCTAATGCCAGCATGTCCTTTCTTAAATAAGGGGCCCAAAACTGGCTCAATTAGGGCTCTTTTTAATCGAGAGGCCTAAAATTATGAGAAGCCTGGACAAAATGAACAGACAAGGCTGTATTTTCCTGTCAGAATGATCAGTAACTCGGAAGAAAACTTATGGAACTGAAAGAAGAGGTTGTGAGTATTTATTTTCACCTTTAGGGAAATGGGAGTCTCAAACATACTTCCAGAAGGGTGCAGGGGGCAGAACCTATCATTACGTTGCCAAAGTACCCGGAGAGGCACTTGAACAGGCTCATGGATTGCGAGTTGAGAGTCAGGAGGATCTTAAGTGTATCTTCTTTGGCCTCTGTGCATAAGATGGGCAGGATAGTTCATTTTCTGCTCCCATTCATATTTCTGAAGAGCTGAAATAGAGGGTACTCCCTTCAACTCATCACATCAAATTAAAGGGGAGGGGGCTTGTAAAAGTTTGAAGGTCAGCGACTTGTAAAAGTTTGTTTAACCACATAACATGTTCACCAAATTGGACTGCATTCTCTCATTGTGCCAGAATCCAGTAGTTGTATACAAATAGATAATGTATGTAATATGACCAATGTTAGGTCTGCTCATGCATTCAATTGCCTATTCATAGATCTCCGTGAGATCAGAACCTGTGCTGAAGGGCTTGCAGGAGATGGGCAGATAACCAGAGTAATCATGTGTTCTTCCAGAGTTACCTCAGGGCACAGATCTTAACAGGATTCGCTTTCTCTGAAATCTATATATGCAGCATTGGCAAGCATTACTGTATTCCAGCGTATTTTTAAAACTGAATTCAGATTGTCATGGAAGCAATTTTACTGGATTACTTGTGATTTTGGTTGCCCGTTGAGCCCAGCGATGACAGTTTTTAAACCTCTGTGGGAGAGTCTTTAGAGGGGAAAAGTCATTGCACTGGGACGGTTCCACTTTCTCGGCCTAGCAATTTCAATTCCAGTGGTGAAAGTAGTTCTCAGAACTGAGGTCTTCCTTGGTTGTGGCGGATGGCCATGTCTTGCCGTGCCCTTTGCTCTCCACGAAGAGCTGCAGAGGCACCTTCGCGCTGTTGGATCCCACTGGGGTATGAGGCCTGCCAGCCGCCATCACATGCAAAAAGTTACTTGGAGCCACTGAGAGCTGAGTGTCTGGTAGGGACCAAAGCTGAATGAGCTACCCTGGACTGGATACCTGTATGCCTCTTTGGACCCCCCCCATACACTCCAGATTACTTGTGCACCAAATATAGTCACCACGTTGGTGTACCCTTGGCTTAGACCCTTCTGCAGCCACGATTCCCTCAGCTGTGCGGTGCACAACCGCGCAGTAACTCAAATACTCCCGCGCGCATAGCCTTTGATGCGACACTGCTGGACATCGGACGCAGCTGGAAAAAGTTTACAAAATGTGGAAGATTTTCTTTTGTTGTACCACATTTCATAATACCTTTCAATTAATAAATAAAATCAATAGTATGTGACTTTTCAGTTTTCATTCTAGATATTCATAGTATGCATATTACAAAAAAAGCCTTTAAAGTGCTATCCAATTTTCAGTCCATGTAAGAATTTCCTGCTCCGAGTATCTGGGCATCTGTAAAAGAATTAGAGAGAATGTTGCCTTCCTCTTCAACAACCATTTCTGACGCCGATACGGTCACAATTTCCATCTCTCCTCCACGTTCAAGAATTGCCTTCAACATCTGAGCACTGCTTTAGGCAGGAAGAGCTTACGTTTTAAGAGAGTGTGCTGCTGTATTCCTGGATACAGGCAGTAGAAGCAGAATCAGGCCATTCAGCCCATCAAGTCAACTCTGCCATTCCATCATGGCTGATCTACTACCCCCCTCAGCTCCATTCTCCAGCCTTCTCCCTGTAACTTTTGATGCCCTGACTAATCACGAACCTATCAACCTCCGCTTTAAATATACCCAATGACTGCTGTTGTAGCTGGATGATGCTTCTACACTGTCGTGTGTCTGATCCTGAGCACGAGAGGAGAAATTATGCAAAGTTGCCCGGCTCCTGAGGAGACAACTGCCCATTCACTTCTCTGTTTCACAGTTCACAGCTGTATAAAGATGGCTGGATTGCTCCTGTGGGATGTCCATTTGTGTCCATGAAATTTCTGCAGGTGGCTTCTTACAGTTTACATCTTGGTGTAATCTCACTGCTTCCGATTTGTCCGCAGAGCTGTTGGTAGCTGCTTATGTGCGCCCAGTGATAACCCTGCACTGCGTGTCAGCAATCCTTGGATAGGTTTGTATTTGACTTAGTGGTAGGGGAGGAAGGAATGGGGAGGGTTACCACTGAAGGTAGATGACATATCTGGATGTGATTGTAATAGAACCCAAGCTGTTAATTTCTTAAGAGGACATACACATCGACTTCTGTGATCTCCCTCACGTGTAGGACAGTGTGTCTTACTGAGGAGCAGAAGACACAGTCCCTGTTGGTGCCGTCAGGCGGCATCACCATCTTGTACGGAGGGGCCACTGTGCAGGATCGGAAAAAGCTGCAGAGGGTTGCAAACTCGGCCAGCTCCATCATTAGGGACCACCCCCCCCCCCCCCCCACCATCACTCAGCACATGTCCTCTTCTCATTGCTACCATCAGGGGGGAGGACACACACTCAATGTTTTAAGAACAGCTTCTTCCCCTCCTCCACCATCAGATTTCTGAAATTACAATGAACCAACCCATGAACACTACCTCATTATTTTTGCTCCCTTTATGCACCACTTAATATATAAAAGCTAATCCAGTTAATTGAGACACAACAGGACCAGTACATTTTGGCCCAATTAAGTAGCTGTCCTAATTAACCAAAGTTTCATGGAAATAGTTAAAAGCTGTAAAAAAAAGATGAACTACCATTTAACTGAGTAACAAACTATGTATTAAAATGAAATGCAGAACAAATTAGAACACTACCAATACCTCTACAGAACTAGAAAGCTGTGTATTTGTTCCTAATAGTTATCAATGGATGTATTAATCCAGTGTACGCTGCCATGTTTCAATTGTCTGTAAATTAACAAAACCAGTGGAAAAGTAAATAATAGACTACCTTCGTACAATGCTTTTGATGATTGCATCCTCCAAATCTTCATTTTCATTGTAACATTCAAGATGATTGTTGATACCTTCATAATTCCTAACTTGTTGAAGTATTGAAATTACACTCCCACCCATTTCTGGCATCTCCAAGCCTGAATGCTTGAAACCACAGTGAACAAAACAGTTCTGAATTTCTCACAGCTTATTTCTCGCCAACTGTCAGTGACAAATATCACTGCTTCTTGAACACAACACATGCAACTGATGCTATTTAAAAACTAATTGCTCTAAGCATGGTTTAAACAGCCACATAAGTGTGCTCGATTGATGCTAGTTAGAAACTGTTTGGCAACAGTCTTCGGCCCCAGTTAAGCGGCATATTATCCCAAATAGACAAAGGGAATCCTGGCTATTTTCTTGATTTAGTCTTTTGTTCTTTTAAGAGTTGCCCCACATAAATGGCTGCCCCAATTAGCTGGAATCCACTGTATATAGTACTTTGGGTATTGCATTGTAGGGCTGTCACAAAGCAACAAGACAATGTGAAGCACACTTTTTCTGAAGGATCCAATGATCTTCCTCATGAAAATTCCTCATGAAGGTTATAAACTAGGCCCAGAAGGACTGGAAACCCTGCCTAAATAGACATATTGAAACAGCACAGCTTGTAAAGGGGAGAAAGGCTTCTCCTAAGGTGCAACCAAAACCAGAGCCTGCTCAGCACCAGCATGGGATGAGGCAATACCACATACAAGCAGCAGCACTGAATCTGCAATGGTGGCCTGTATAAAATGGCAGAGATTTCAAAATGGCTGCTCCAAGAACAAAGTGCCTGGTCTCAAGGCAGCATGCCAAACCACTCTCTGGGAAAATAATGTTGTTCTGTCGAAGTCAAAAGGAAACTCTGAGGCCATGCACCATTAACTATGTTTCCACAAACTAATTAGATCCCTATCGTTCCAGTCTGCTGATCTTCACTGGTGTGTTAGACTAGCATTATCTGGTGTTGAGGGGGAACTGTCAGTTAGAATATAGTCTCAGAATCAGAGGAATTTATGTGAGACAAGTGGGTCAATATGCCTATTGTGTCCGTTCTCACTCATTTCTTCCCATGGCCCAGCTCTTCATCCATTATCCTGTTTGCTCTGCTATATCTATGCTTCCGTTTTTACTTCTTTCTTCCAGAGTACAGCGTGGTAACAGGCCCTTCTGGCCAAACAAGCCTGTACTACCCAATTACACCCATGTAGCTTATTAACCCACCAACCCGTGTGTCTTTGGAATATGGGAGGAAGCCCAGGCAGTCATGGGGAGAACATTAAAAGCCCTTGCAGACAGGGATGGAATCAAACCTGTGTTGCTGGTGCTGTAACAGCAATATGTTAGCCACTACACGACCATGTTGCACTAATTATTTTTAAATCAAAAATTGAAGTTGTTGGAAAATAAAACGGAAAGGCAGCGCCTGTGGGTGGTTAAACAATTTTAATGTGTCCGTGACACTTCATTAAAAAAATTTTCCTGGAGTGTGAGTGTGTTCGTCCCACAGCTCTCCTGCGTAGCAAGTTCTGGACCCCCATCCCAGTCAGGACCTTTCACATGTGGAACTTGTGTTTAAACCTGGCCCACTCCAACCTAGACCTGTGCAGGCGAATCTGTAAATGATTGGCAGGGAGACAAGTGGGGCAGGTTTAGCTCAACATTTTGTTGAGCGTACTCAGGATTTCAACGAGTTTTCAAGATTGCCTGGGGTGCATGGTTCTGGAGTTTGAGATTAGTGTGTAGGCCGTAATGTTGGATGAAAGCATAGAGAAAGATTTACCCAGTTTCTGGCCTGTTCACACTCGACTGGGAGTGGTTAATGATAACTGAGTGGAAAACATTCTGTTCAACACTGCCAGCATCTCCCACCTTGCCAAGGGGAAGATTTAAAGGTCCTCAGTAAGCCACATACAAGCAAATAGAGATAAAACCAAACAAAATCGACAAGAAAGCAAAAACACTGCAGCTAAGAATGATTGAGTCTTGTAAAAATTTAGTCAAAGATTCAAGAATCAAAGTACATTTATTATCAAAGTACGTATGAGATTTGTCTTCCTCACAGACAGCCATGAAACAAAGAAAACCATGGAACCCATTCAAAACATCAACCCCTCCCCCTCCAAAATGAGCAAAAACACAGAATAGGAAACACAAAATTGAAAGAATCCATGCATATTCATTTCAGCTCAGTGTTCGTTATCTGTAGGCCGCCCCGGTTAAAATCACCAAAAATAGCAACAAGGGAGCGACCAGAAACACATCATAACATGAACTAGAGCCCAATCCACAAACTGTGTCGATTAAGCCTTGCCCAAAACCCATTACTCTGGTATCGTCCTCCGACAGCATCGATGAAAGAGAGAGAGAGAGACCATTCGAATGCAGGGACCTTCCTTGAACATTGTGCTGATTCTGACAACTGGTTTTACGCTTTAGAGCAAATCAGAGTTTGGAACTCACTGCAGTACCTATGGGCCCCTCATGGATCAGTGGGACAGGGCCAATGCAGGGTCAGATTGGCAGAAATAGTCAGCACTGCTGAGTTCCAGTAGATAAAGGCTGTGGACCTCGTGGTGCAACTGGGCTTGAAATGAGGCAACTGGAGGGTTACCAAGCACTCAGGATCAGAATGAGGTTTAATATCGCTGACATACAGTACGCTGTGAAATTTGTTTTTTTGCGGCAGCCGTACAGCACAGTACATAATAAAAATCAGAGATCCAGCTGGAAAGATCAGTAGGAGATATAATAAGCTGCAGGTCGAAGTCAAATTTATCATCAAAGTATGTATATGTTACCTTGAAATTCATTTTCTTACAGGCATTTACAGGAAGAATACAGAAATGCAATAGAATTTATGGAAAACTATACACAAACAAAGAGTGACAAACAAGCAATCTGCAAAAGAAGACACAAATTGTACAAATAAAAAATAATCCTGAGTTGTAAAGAATCCTTGAAAGTGAGTCTAGGTTGCAGAACCAGTTCAGCGTGGTAGAGTCGGTTCAAGAGAGCTTGATTGAAGTTGTCCACGCTGGTTCAGGAGCCTGATGGCTGAAGGGTAATAACTGTTCAGGAACCTGGTGGTGTGGGACCTAAGGCTCCTGTAGTTCCTACCCATGCCTGGGTGGTGGCCGTCCTCGATGATGGATTCCGCTTTCTTGGGCAGCTTCCCATGGTAGGGAGGGCTTTGCCTGTGATGGGCTGGGCTTACCCCCCACTTTCTGTAGATTGTTGTTCTGGGAATGGGAATGTTTGAATTTTGCCATGAACACTTACTTCACTATTGGTGCTGTCTTTTCACATTTTTAAATTTAATTATTTAAAGGTATTTATTTATTTATCTGTCTTTCTATCTATCTATTCATTGTGATTCAGGATGGAAATAGCCTTTCCAGCCCTTCGAGCAGCGTGCCCAGCAACCCCCGATTTACCCCTAGCTTAATCAAGAAACAATTAATCTGCCAACTGGTACACCTTTGGGATGTGGGAGGAAACCAGAGCACCCGGAGGAAACCCATGTGATCACGGGGTGAACGTACAAACTGCTCACAAACAGCAGAGGGACTAACTTATCATCTTTATGTATTGCACGGTACTGCTGCTGCAAAACAACAAATTTCACAACGTATGCCAGAGATTTTAAATCTAATTCTGATTCGGAGATTGAGAAGAGAGGACCAAGGGACACAGTCTTTGATAATGGAGCAGCCATTTATTTATGTATGCATTAAAGTAAAGTTGCTTTATGCAGAAGGGTGGAATCTTAGAATCATAGAATTTTAAGAAATGAGTAACCATTATATCCACAATAATGGAGCTATTTAAGTTATTTTCTCCCCCAGCTCCTCCTCCTGATTTTTAAAAAATTTGTTGAGTTTCTTTCTCCACCCCCTTACTCGCCAACACACACCTGCCCTCCGCTCCCATGACACTTTGGATGAAAAACCGTTACCCTCCCACCAATTAACTTAAATCTATATTCTCTAGTTAGCCAACACTCTGCAAAGGGAAACGAGTCTTTCCTGTTCACCCTCTCTTGGCCCCTCATAATCTTGCACATATCAATTAGAACAGCCTCAGTCCAACACTTTCTCCTCTCTCACAACTCAAGCTGGCCTGTCTTGCAGCCTCCTTGTAAAATTTCCTCTCTACCCTGTCTTGTTGCTGCCACATCCTTCCTGTAGAGTGGTGAACACAAGATGACATAGTACAGTAGATCGGGTCTAGCACGTGTTCTGTCCAGTTTCAGCACTATCTGCGTACATAGGATATAAGTACCTCGTGTGGCCTGTAAGCTGAGGTGAATTCAGTGCACTGGAGATGATTGAATTTTTGGACACTGCACTGTAGTGGTTACTCCAACAAGCCAACACCACTTAGAGATTGAGCATGGGGTGCAGGGGGGGGGGGGGGGTTAATCCAGTATGACGTGCCTTCCATCCAATCTAAAACAAGGTTCCAAAGCCAAAGAATATATTCGATCCTTTATTAAGAAACTATCAAAACAATCTTGAAGCGATAAAACTAATGAAACTAAAAACTAGCGATATAACAAAATAAATAGTCTTAGAGTAATAAACGTACTTAGGCCTTCGTCAAAGTAGTTAATCTATTTTAAATGTTATTAGGTGATTTTAAGCGGTCAGCAAAGAAGATATCATTCCCGTCTGTCTCTAACTTTAACCACACTAGTCTGACCTCAAGACAAAAGCATGAATATGTCACTACCATAATAAATGCACAACACAAAATACAATGCAGATGGAAAGTAGATACATGGCTGCTACAGACGCTAAGGGAATATTATAGGATATTAAGGCACAGTTTTCCCTGTGACTGTGAACGTTGGAGCAGAATCAAGAAAACCTGCCTTCTCTTTCTAATGTCCTTTATGGAATGCTGAAAGACATTGATATCGTTGATTACATCTGGAATGACATACCATCTCAAGTGGCCCTCACAACGTTCCAGGATTCTTCAATTACAGCTCCTAGCGCATCCCACATCAGGACTCCTGATGAAGGGTCTCAGCCCAAAATACCAACTGTTTATTCCTCTCTATGGAGGCTGCCTGACTTGTTGCATTCCTCCAGCAGTTTGTGTGTGTTGCCGTGGATTTCCAGCATCTGCAGAATTTCTTGTGCTTATTATTTTCTTTTTAATCTATTTGTTCTCATTCTCCTGGTCTTTCCCTGCAAATTCTTCTCTCTCAACTGCATTTCCATTTCCCTTCACCATCCACATGAGTAGCAATAATAAATATACTTTTTAAAGATGCTCTCACATCCCCCTTAATTCTTTTCCTTAAAAATATTAATCAGTATCCTACTATCCTCTACATTCAGATTTGAATTACATTTATTTATGCAGGGTACAACCCTGAGATTCGTCTTCCCACACACAGCCATGAAACAAAGAAAAACTATGGAACCCATTGAAAGAAAAGCCGAGAAACCAAGTTGAAAGACCAAGATAGAGTGGATGTGGAGATGTTTCCTATAGTGGGAGAGTGTAGGACCAGAGGGCAAAGCCTCAGAGTTGGGGAATGTCCACTCAGAACAGAGATTGAAGGAATTTCTTTAGCTAGAGGGTAATACATCTGGAATTCATTGACTCAGGTGGCTATGGAGGCTAAGTCATTGGGTGTATTTAAGGCAGAGGTTGAAAGGTTCTTGATTAGTCGGGGCATGAAAGGTTATGGGGAGAAGGCAGGAGACTGGGGTTGAGAGGGAAAATGGATCAGCCATGGGCAGATTTGATGGGCTGAATGGCCTAATTCTGCTCTTATGTTTTATAGTGCAGTAATTTTGGAGCCCAATTTTGTTTTAACAGTTCTTTTACAGAGTGTCTAGGTAAATTTTATATTCAAAGGTTGTTTCAACACAGCATATGCGTGGCATTATTGGATGGATTTGCCCCATTAAGAGTTTTGCTTGGTTTGGTGATACAGCAGTATGGTAAAGGACCCCTTCCGCCCCAGTGAGCCCATGGCAATCAATTACACCCAAGTGATCAATTAACCTACTATCTCATCTATCGTTGGAACGTTGGAGGAAACTGGAGGCCCCATTGGAATCCCACGAGGAGAACGTAAAACTCCTGACAGACAGCGGCGGATTTGTACCTGGATCGCAGGCGCTGTAATAGCGTTGCACTAACAGTGACACCACTGTGCCGCTCCAAGATATCTGAGACCTTAAGCTAAACTGCATCTATTTGATGCCCCATTCAAAGACTGGATGCAGAAGCAGAAAATTGCTCCAAGTCTCAAGGGCCTCCTTTTTTTTATTTTAATGAGAGCCCTGATTGAATCAATTATAGAATAAATAAATAGGTTGTTTGTGACGGATTTGAGCAGTACATTGCCAAGTTCCTGGTCCTGTGTCCCTAGGCTCTCTGCAGCTCTAAATCGCTCTCCTTCAACAGGTGTGCAGACCACAGACGGGACTGTCACACCCACCTATTAGCAGGAAGATTGAAAACAATATCTTCATTATATCTTCTTAATCCTTGCACATCTTTCTTTCATTCTTTGTTGGAACTAAATCAACACTTTAAATCTACCTTGTTAGAAGTTGACTGTGTATATGCTATGACAGTATACATACTCAATAGCCATGACTTCTGTTTCCTAATGTGAACGCACCCCAAGGCTTCCATACGGCACCTACAAAGACAAATGTGTATTACCTTCCAGGTTCAGAGAAACCACCTTTGTTATTGTTGTTCCTCTCCGTGCCTTATGGCCCATTAGATGGCAACCTTGTCGCTTCTTCAGCTTTTTGTTTATGAGGCTGAGTTGCTAGCTTGACCCAGATGGACAGCGTGTAAGGAGCTGGCCTGATCTGAACCTGCGACCACTCGCCTTGAAGAGGTCTGGCACTGATGCCACCACACCATCAGCTGGCAAAGCAGCTTTGAAGAACGATGAAAGCCTATGTGCAGACCCTTCATCCGTGACTCAGTTGTTACAAGTATAGGGCGGCATGACAGCATAGTGATTAGCGCAATGCTTTCCAATACAGGCAGTCCCCGGGTTTACGTACGAGTCCCATTCCTGAGTCCGTCTTTAAGTCGGATTTGTAGGTAAGTTGGAACAAGTACGTCCGGTATTATTTAGCATCAGTTAGTCAAACGTTTGTCTTAGGATATACAGGTCCACAATCCCTTATCCGAAATTCTGAAATCCAGAAAGCTCCGAAAACCAAAGTTTTTTTCGCCAATAGCTGACGTCACTCAGGTGTGACGTGACAGCACTAGCAGAGGCCGCCAGACGTCAGTTGTGGCTCAGCGTTCGTACTGGTTACACATGCATTTGCTGTTCGCTGATATTTTGAGTTCACTGTTGACTTTGTGTCTAATTTCTCTGTGAAAATGTCAGAAGAGCTGCAGATACCCCTATGGGTAACAATGAGAAAAAGAGAAGGAAGCATCCTATCATTATCAATAGAGTTATTGCAGAAGCTTGATTGTGGTGTGTCTGTGCGGCATCTTACTGAAGAATATGATGTTGGAACTACCACTGTATATGATTTAAAGAAACAGAAAGACAAGTTACTGAAGTTTTATAGTAACAGTGACGTTCCACATTTATTCCAATGTCATTTACCATGCGTTTGATTCAGTCCGTTTGAAGCTGTATATTTTTATGTTTTATTGAATGTTTTTTTGTAAATAATATGTTTTTCTTGTCATTATTCCCTAAACAATACAGTATAACAACTATTTACATAGCATTTACATTGTATTAGGTATTATAAGTAATCTAGAGATGATTTAAGGTATACGGGAGGATGTGAGTAGGTCTGGAGCTCTGCCGGGTCCTAAAGTCCACCCACACTGAGACAGGTTAAATAAGGGACTTGAGCATACGTGTTTTTTCGTATCCGTGGGGGGTCCCGGAACCAATAAAGAAGGATTCTGAAATCCGAAAAATTCTAAATTCCAAAATATAACTGGCTCCAAGGATTTTGGATAAGGGATTGCGGACCTGTAGTATATATTTTACCTTTCTATGCATATAAATCACTTAAGAAATGTATGTGTTCCAATAATTAAACCGCTGCGTTGCTTAGTAATAATTGTAGCTTTCATCGGGGCAGGGCGTTTCACATGCTCCATTATTCTCACTTTATCCGTTATCCTTTAAAATTGTTCCGATCGTTGATAGCCTAACGCTTTTCCAATGACCAATGGCTTTCCTATCGCTTTATTTTCAATCGCAATCGCTTCCCGTCAATGGAACAGAAACACTGCGGGCAGCGGGTCCCAACCTCCGCCGGTTCCCGAGGTCCGCTGGGTCCTAAGGACCACCACACTGAGACAGGCTAATTGGGACAAGTGGGGGCTGTGCTGGGTTTGGGTATTTGATCCTACACAATATTCCACGTGGGTATTTAAACTGGAGATGGCAGTGTTTTTTTTTTACGAGGTCACGTTGTGAGCTCGACATCAACCCGGCACGGATGGTACAGGAGTCACTGGATTGACATCAACCCGGCACAGGAGCGGTCTGTTACTGGATCGAACGCACTGATCTCACTGCACCAGCAGCCGACCGGAACGGGGTCAGGGTGAATCTTACTAAGAAAAATTTAAGAAAAATACAAAGTTAAACTCTCAACACAGTGTCAATGGCAACGACTTAAAATGGCGGACGGTGTCGCGATCCGACTTAAAATGGCGGATAGCATTCTCCTTCCTTGGTTCGTAAATACGAGTTGTCTGTAAGTTGGACATTCGTAACTCGGGGACTACCTGTACAGGCATCCTGGGTTCAATTCCTGCTGCAGCCAGTAAGGAGTTTGTTCGTTCTCCTCATGACCGCATGGGTTTTCTCTGGGTGCTCCAGCTTCCTCCGACAGTCCAAAGACCGGTTGGTACGTTAATTAGTTATTGTAAATTAACCTGTGATTAGACTCAGATTAAATCGGGGGATTGCTGGACAGCTTGGCTCAAGGGGCCGGAAGGGCCTATGCCATACTTTATCTCAATAAATTAAAGTAAGTAAATATATTAGAAAATCTGATTGGCAGTCAGCGAATTGAAAGCATTTGGATTAAACCTAGCAATGGATTGGGCAGATCTCCATCTTCCTACTTTGTTCCCGGTGGAAAAAGAGAGTGTTCATAATGCTGCCTTTGTGTCCAATGCTCTTTGACTCTCTGTGAAGATGATGTCTTGGCCGTGTGTGGCTGGTGCCCATATCAGTGCCACCAAGTTACACCACCCACTGCCCTCACTCCCAAGTGTTGACTTGCATTTTACCTTGTTCATCTGATGAAGGGTCTTAGCCCAAAACATCAACCATTGATTTCCCTCCCATAGATGCTACCTGCCTTAATGAGTTATTCTATCATTTTGTGCATATTGATCAAAATTTCCAACATCTGCAGAATCGCATTTTACATTTTTTAGAATCTTTTTATTGGTACATAATCTTCTACAGCTATAAAATGATACAAAACATCAACAAATTAATATATGTACAATTAATAAAGCTGAAGAAAATAAAAGCTGGTCATAATATATAAAAATGAAAAAAGAATGTATATATAAGAAAAAGAAGGAAAAAAAGAACCCCATCTAACTAAGAAAAAAAACCCACTGACTACAAAAAAAAGGGGGAAAACCCCATTAGGAATCAACCCCCGGAGCAATACGTCTTACCATCTTCAGGTTAGACATTTTTTACTACAATATTTATCCAAGTTTCCATATTTGCTGATTTGTTGGATAACATTTTGAAGTTGAATCCTTCAGTGAGAGGTTCCATTAGCAGAATTTATAATTTATTTTTGTTACAAATAGAGAACCTCTCACTAAAGATTAAACAAGATTGGGAGAGAGAACTTACTATGACCTCTGTTAATGACGATTGGTTGCGAGTTCTGAAAAACGTAAATTCTTCTTCTATATGTGCCAATCGCTGTTTAATTCAGTTTAAAATTGTTCACCGTTATTATTTAGCAAAAGAGAGACTATCTAAAATATTTTCTAGTATAGACAACTACTGCGATAGGTGTAAAACTGAAGTAGCTACTTTGTCACATACGTTCTGGTCATCTTCATTAAAACCATTTTGGAAACCTTTATTTTCTATAATTTCTAAAGCTCTGAAAATTAATTTACAACCTAATAGACTAACTGTTCTATTTGGGATAGTTCTGCATCATATTCAGGGTATTTCATCTTCAGATCAACATGTAATTGCATTTGTTACATTATTGGCAAGAAAGGCTATTTTATTAAAATAGAAAGATACCTCTGACCCTACATTAATTGAATGGTTTTCTCAAGTAAAGTTATGTCTCAGTTTGGAAAAAATTAGAAGTAGAACTTTTGATCCCCGATTCAATTTTGAGAGAAGATGGGGCTGTATAACCAAATATTATCATTTAATTTGAATTATTTTATATGGTTTCCTTCCAATCTTATTCTATGTAAATATGAATTGGTTGATGATTCTTTTTCTTTATATATATATATGAGAGAGAGAGAAAGAGAGAGAGAGAGAGGGGGGGGGGGGGGAAGAATCTCTTGTGTTTACCATCATCTGGTTAGTAATGAATTTACTAATTAAGAGAAAATTGAGCCAGCCAGCCTTTCAGCTCCTCCAGCATTCAATGATATCTGGTTCTACCCAAAAAAGTGTGAAGTGTAAACACAAGACATTCTGCAGATGCTGGAAAACTAGAGCAAACGCACAAAATGCTGGGGGAACTCAGCTCGTCAGACAGCGTCTATGGAAAAAAACAGTTGACATTTTGGGCCGAGACCCTTCATCAGGACTCAAAGTGATTCACTTTGGAAGGTCAAATTTGAAGGCAGAGTACTAGGTTAATGGCAGGATACTTAGCAGTGTGGAGGAACTGAGGAATCTTGGGCTCCATGTCCATAGACCCCTCAAAGTTCCTTGCAAGTTGATAGGGCGGTTAAAAAGGTATATGGTGTGTTGGCCTTCATTAATCAGGGGACTAAGTTCACGAGCCGTAAGGTAATGTTACGGCTCTATGAAAATGCAGTTAGACCAAACCTCAGAATCAGAATCAAGTTTATTATCACCGGCAAATGTTGTGAAATTTGTTGTTTTGTGGCAGCAGTACATTGCAAACATAATAGTAAAAGCTGCGAATTACAGTAAGAAGTGTGTGTGTGTGTGTGTGTGGTTAAAGGTTAAATTAAATAAGTAGTGCAAAAATGTAGTGAGGTAGTGTTCATGGGTTCATTGTCCATTCAGAAATCTGATGGCAGAGGGGAAGAAGCTGTTCCTGAATTGTTGAGCGTGTGTCTTCAGGCTCCTGTACTTCCTCCCTGATGGTAGAAATGAGAAGAGGGTGTGTCCTGGGTGATGGGGGTAGGTGGGGTCAAGGTCCTTAATGATGGATGCTGTCTTTTTGAGGTACTGCTCCGTGAAGAAGTCCTGGATTTTGGGAAGGCTAGTGCCTATGATGGAGCTGACTCAGTTCACAGCTTCCTGCGGCTTACTTTGATCCTATGCAGTGCCCCCCCCCCACCCCACCAGACCAGTTAGAGTGCTCGCCACAGTACACCTGTCGAAATCTTGTGAGTGTCTTGCAGTACTGTGCTCGGCTCTGGCTGCCTCATTATAGGAGGGGTGTGGAAGCTTTCGCGAGGATGCAGAGGAGATTTACCAGGATACTGCCTGGAGTGGAGAGCATGCCTTATGAGGAAAGGTTGTGTGAGCTAGGGCTTTTCTCTTAGGGATGAAGGAAGATGAGATGAGACTTGGTGGCGGTGTATAGGCTGATGAGAGCCATTTCTTGATATCACACACAGTGAATTGAATTGGTTGGAGATTAGTTAGTGGGGATCTCAAGGGGAAACTGAGTTGGATCGTCTAATTGGCACATCCATCTGAACATACAGTATCCTTCTATCCTTCAGCCTTTTCTGGGCTCTGCAATTACTTACTTACCTGGGGCCTTAGGTCCCAAGTGGAGCATAGGCCATTGAGGATCTCCCATCTCCATTGTCCAAAGTCAATGGGATGGTTGGAGTTTATCAATGTTTCTGCAATCCGTTGTATCCACTGATAGGGGATTGGCCTCTACAGCTTCACCAGAGGCCTGTTGGCCAGCCTTCCTCGATGGGGGCGTAGGGTTGGATTTTGAGAGGCCCTGCCATTACAGAGGGTGGAAATAGTCTTTCTGATCCGCGTTTAATTGTCCGCCACCATTCACATCTAGATGTGAGGTGTGATTGCACTGGAGAGGGTGCAGAGGAGATGCACTGGAATGCTGATGGACTGTGGGACGTTAGTTATGGGGAGAGAATGGATTGGATTGGCTTTATGCCACTGGAATGAAGGGGGCTAAGGGGTGACCTGATAGAAGCAAAATAAGATCAGGAGAGGCATAGGGCGTCCCAACCTTTCCCTGTGGTAAGGATTTCCAAAAAAAAACACAAGCAGGCATAGGTTAAAGGTGAGAAGAAGAAGTTTTAAAGGGGATCTGAGGGGAAAGGGAGGTTGATATCTAGAGCTTGCTGCCAAAGATTGTGATGGAATCAGATGCAATCACTGTGATAAAGAGGCGTGTAGAAAGGCGAGGCATAGATCCTACTGGGGAGAGTGGTTTCTGACAGTGGAGCTGATCCTGAGGCCTGTTGCACACTGTGTGTGAAGGCAAAGCCATGCTGGAACAGGAAAGGTGGGGGGGTGGGGGGGAGGTGTTGGAAATGGTGGGGCTTTTCCTGCCACCTGTCACTGCTGTTCACTACCCCCAGTCCCAGGGACATCAGTCAGTTCCAATGAGAGAATGATAGCACGGTGCTCTAGGTAGTAGAAATCACTGAGCACCTACGCTCAGTCCACTAGAAAAAGCAGGATCTCCCGGTGGTCACCCATTTCAATCCTACTTCCTGTTCCCATTCCGACAGGTCAATCCATGGCCTCCTCTACTGCTGCAATGAGGCCACACTCGGGATGGAGGAACAGCAGCTTATATTCTGTCTGGGCAGCCTCCGACCTGATGGCATGAACTTCTGGAAGTTGCTACCCCTCCTCCCCTTTCACCATTCCCCTTTCCTGTTTCCCCTCTTACAACTTATCTCCTTACCTGCCCATCATCTCCCTCTGGTGCTCCTCCTCCTCCCTTTCCCCTTTCTTCCATGGTCTTCTGTCCTCTCCTATCAGATTCCCCCTTCTCCAGCCCTGTACCTCGTCCACCAATCAACTTCCCAGCTCTTTACTTCACCCCTCCCCCCTCTCCCAGTTTCACCAATCTGGGAGTACAGTTAGACGAGAAGCTAGACTGGACTGCCAACACAGATGCCTTGTGCAGGAAGGCACAGAGTCGACTGTACTTCCTTAGAAGGTTGGCGTCATTCAATGTCTGTAGTGAGATGCTGAAGATGTTCTATAGGTCAGTTGTGGAGAGCGCCCTCTTCTTTGTGGTGGCATGTTGGGGAGGAAGCATTAAGAAGAGGGACGCCTCACGTCTTAATAAGCTGGTAAGGAAGGCGGGCTCTGTCGTGGGCAAAGTACTGGAGAGTTTAACATCGGTAGCTGAGCGAAGGGCGCTGAGTAGGCTACGGTCAATTATGGAAAACTCTGAACATCCTCTACATAGCACCATCCAGAGACAGAGAAGCAGTTTCAGCGACAGGTTACTATCGATGCAATGCTCCTCAGACAGGATGAAGAGGTCAATACTCCCCAATGCCATTAGGCTTTACAATTCAACCGCCAGGACTTAAGAACTTTTTAAAAGCTATTATTAATGCTTTTTGAGATAGTGATTTAGATGCATATCATATTTTTTACTGAGTTAAGTATTGTATGTAACTAGTTTTGCTACAACAAGTGTATGGGACATTGGAAAAAAAAAGTTGAATTTCCCCATGGGGATGAATAAAGTATCTATCTATCTATCAATCACCTAACATCTTATACTACTTCCTCCCCACCCCCACCTTCTTACTCTGACCTCTCCTCTTTCTTCCCAGTCCTGATGAAGGGTCTCGGCCTGAAACGTTCACTGTGTGCTCTTTTCCATAGATGCTGCCCGGCCTGCTGAGTTCCTCCAGCATTTTGTGTGTGTTGCTTTAGAGCTCCAGTTACTTGACAGTCAGTCTGGAACCCTGTGTAGCGGATATTCTAACAATCCAGTGTCGCTGCTGGCGGCCTAGCACAGGTTGTTGTCCTTGTATGACGTGCCCTCCAATCGATCCAATCATAATGTTCCAGAAGTCGAGGAGATGTATTTGATCCTTTATTAGCAATTAGCAATGCCATTAATGGTATCCAAGCAGTCAACAAAAGATATGACATCCGTCGGTCCCCAGCTCCAAACTAAACAAAGCCTGAATACGTAATTTACTCCCTTCGCTTCTACCGCGTTCTCACTCACGTGACTCGTTCCTATAATACAGATAATAAATGCACGACACAGAGTACAATGCAGATAGTAAACAGATTCAGATAGTTTGAATCCCAACCTGACAGCTGAAGAATCTAAATTCAAGTAGTTAAATGAACTTGGAATTATCAGAGATACAGTAGCTAGTCCCAAACACTTAGCTGGCCTGCTAATATGCTTCAGGGAGTGAAATCTGCCGTCTTTACCTTGCCTGGTCTCTCCATGGACAGAAATCAAAATACCACAGATACTGGAGATCTGAAATAAAAGTAGTAAATGGAACCACTGCATTGAGAGGGAAAATAACTCAGCCACGGTTGAATGTTGGAGCAGGCTTGATGGGCTGAATGGCCTAATTTTGCTCCTATGGCTTATGATCACTCAGCATCTGTGGATAAAGAAGCAAAGAGAAGGTTCTTCAATCTTCTCCCCCCTCCCTCTCCCCCTCCATGTCTCCTTCTCCCCCTCCCTCTCCCTCTCTCTCCCCCTCTCCCCCTCTCCTTCCTGACCTGCCAAGTGTTGCCAACATTTTCTGTTTTTAGTTTGGTCTCAATGTTAACCAGAGAATCTTCCCAACTCCCACCCATCCCTAATGCCACTAACTGCCCCCTGAATTGGCAAATTGGCCAAGCAGCCCTGGCACTGCCAGTGATGTCACATCCTGCATGGGGATAACGCGAAATGCTGGAAGTGTCGTCATCATTTCCAGATGTTGATGGACTGATGTGGAGAGGGACTTAGGAGTCCTCATGCAAGTCTCCCAGGGTTAATATAAAGGTTGAGTCAGTGGTAAAGAAGGCAAATGCAGTGTTGGCATTTATTTCAAGGGGAATAGAATATAAAAGCAAGGAGATAATGCTGAGCCTTTATAAGACACCAGTCAGGCCAGATTTGGAGTATTGTCAACAGTTTTGGGCCCCGTATCTCAGAAAGGATGTGTTGTCATTGGAGTCCAGAGGAGGTTCACAAGGATGATTCCAGGAATGAAGGGGTTAACATATGAGGAGTGTTTGGCAGCTTTGGGCCTGTACTCACTGGAGTTTAGAAGAATGCAGGAGGGATCTCATTGAAACCGACTGAATGTTGAAAGGACTAGATAGGGCGGATATGGAGAAGATGTTTCCTTTTCTAGGGGTATCCAGAGCTGGAGGGCACAATCGCAAAATTGAGGGGCAACCTTTTAGAGGGGAGGTGAGGAGGAATTTTTTCGCCAGAGAGTAGTAAATCTGTGGAATGCTCTGCTGTACGCTGCGATGGAGGCCAAGTCCATGGGTATTCTGAAACCAGAAATTGATAGCTTCCTGATTGGTCAGGGCACCGAAGAATATGGCGAGACGGCAGGTGTACAGGGTTGAGTGGAATCCGGGATCAGTTACGATGGAATGACAGAGCAGAGTCGATGGGCTGAATGGCCTAATTCTGTTCCAGTGTCTTATGGTCTTAAGGACTGCAGGATGTTAGTTACAGGGAGAGAATGGATTGGATTGGCTTTTAACCCCTGGAATGAAGGAAGCTAATGGGCGAACTGTTAGAAGCTAAATTAGGATTAGGAAAGGCATAGACAGACCGAATATTTTCCCTGTGGTAAAGATATCAAAAACAAGTAGAGACAGAGCACACTCTACCAGGCCTACCCTACTCTCTCTGATGGATGGGGCACAAGAGATCGAGGGGGAACATTGCTTTGTAAGTTCCCTTTTGAGTGATCTGAATGCAGGGGTTAACGTTTCAAGTACTTGTGTCTGTGGTTTTAAGGAGAGTTTGAGGGGGATACGTGGGAAGTTTTCTCTTACACACAGAGAGGGGAGCATTGCTTCCATATGTCGGGACGTGGTACTGGCTGACGGAGTTTGCACCAGTGAAGGTGGCGGGGTGGGGGGGGGGGAGTGTGACGAGTCGGCTGGAAGGGGAGATGGTCTGTGCAGAGCTCCCTGTACTGAGCGATGCTGACGTGCCCTGGGGAGGAGATGGAGGCAGGGTGGACGGGAGGCCCAGACTGATTTCAAATCCAAGCAGATTGTACTGAGGGGTGGGGGATGGGAGAAGTATATGAGCATAAACTTCCATCTCCCCACCCTTCAGAAAGGGGCCACTCTTTAATATTAAAGTGACTTTTTTAAAAAGATGGCCCCTTTTTACAAAGCCATGAGTAGAAGAAATGACATCTTTAAATTTAACAGGTCAGATAGCATCCATGGAAAGGAATAAAGAGTCAACATTTTGGGGGGGGGGGGGGGTGGGGGGTAGGGTGTGTGTGTGTGTGTGTGTGTGTGTGTGTGTGTGTGTGTGTGTGTGTGTGTGTGTGTGTGTGTGTGTGTGTGTGTGTGTGTGTGTGTGTGTGTGTGTGTGTGTGTGTAATCTTTTGTATTTATTACATCTTTAATTTGTGTTTCGTTCACTGGCATTGGCTGACATTTGATAAAGGTTTGGGCCCAGAGCAGTTATGAAACTGAGCCATTGCTGGTCATTTTCCTGCTGTCCCTTTCGGTTCAGCTGCTTCGTGGAGGGGGTAGCCTGCTGAAAGGGCAACATCTCGCTCTCCATATCATACTGCCCCGGCTCCGTTTCGACTTCAGCAGCTAGGACACAAAATCCATGGTCGACCTTGACTAACGGAGGCCGTCAACCTACATGTTACCATATATTACCTTGAGATTCATCCTTCGCAGGCATTTACAGGAAGAAGAAAAACAATCAAATTTTACAAAAAGCTACACATAAACAGACAAAGACTGACAAATAACCGATGGGCAAAAGAAGACAAACTTTGCAAATACAAATAGTACTGGATACACAAGTTGTGAACAGTGTGTAGGTTGTAGAATCAGTTCTGAGTTGTGAATGAATTTATCCACAGCAGTTCAGAAACCTGAAGCTTGTATGGTAATAACTGTTCCTGAACCTGGTAGTGTAGGAACAAAGGCCTCCTGCCCGATCGTAGTAGTGAGAAGAGGGTATTGCTTCGATGGTAGGGGTTCTTTGCACTCTAGTGGCAGAGCTCCATGTAAACGTACTCAGTGGTAGGAAGGGCTTTGCCTACAATGGACAGAGCTGTGTTCACTTTCTTCTGCCTGTTTCATTCTTGGACATTGGTATTTTCATACCAGGTCGTGTTTCAGTTAGTTTGGTTCACCGTGTCCCTCAGCACACTGTCCCACGCCTTGGTATGCGTGAATTGGCAGTATCTACTTGTGGACATCTCTTTAATCTGGTAGACCAATATATTTTGGGTAAATGATAGTGTGTATTTACTTGAATTGATGATGCTCCGGCAGCAGTTGATGTTTGCCTCGGTTAATGTCCCTGCGAACAGCCCATAGAGCACAGGGTCCTGTAGCTTATCTGGGTGAACCTTGATAAGGTCCAACACATCCTACTCCAGACATTCTCAGCCAAACAGAGTCCACGCCCGTCATGGGTAATCATCTCATCTGTGCTAAACACAAGCAGATGCTAGAAATCCAGAGCAACACAACAAGACATGCTGGAGGAACTCCGCAGATCAGGCAACGTCTATGGAAAGGGATAAACATTTCAAGTTTTGGGCTGAGACCCTTCATCAGGGCTCATGTTGAAGGGGCTTGGCCTGAAACATTGCCTGATTATTCCTCTCCAAAGATGCTGCCTGACATGCAGAGTTCCTGCAGTATTTTATGTTCCTTGTTAAAACTTTTTTTTTTAGTATTACAAGGATATGTAATTTATTTAATTATGAGATGTTGATATTATACCCTAAGACCAATAAGATGAAGGAGCAGAATTAGGCCATTTGGACCATTAAGTCTGCTCCACCATTTCATCATGGCTGATCAACTTTCTCTCTCAGCCCGTCTCCTGCCTTCTCCCCGAATCCCTTAATGCCCTGACTAATCAACAATTTATCAACTTCTGCCTTAAGTAACTTGGCGTTCACAGCTGCCTGTGGCAATGAATTCCACAGATTCACCAGTCTCTGGCTAAAGAAATTCATGCTCATCTTTGTTTTAAAAGGACACCCCTCGGCAGGTAATAGTTGTTAAGTATTGTGTCATATGTATTTACCTATAGCTATATAAGACCTTAGTTGGACCCCACTTGCAATACTGTGTTCAGTTCTGGTCACCTCACTACAGAAAGGATGTAGATACTATAGAGAGAGTGCAGAGGAGGTTTACAAGGACATGACCTGGATTGGGGAGCATGTCTTATGAAAATAGGTTGGGCGAACTTGGCCTTTTCTCCTTGGAGCGACGGAGGATGAGAGGTGACCTGATAGAGGTGTATAAGATGATGAGAGGCATTGATCGTGTGAATAGCCAGAGGATTTTTCCCAGGGCTGAAATGGCTAACATGAGGGGACATAGTTTTAAGGTGCTTGGAAGTAGGTACAGGGGGGATGTCAGGGGTACGTTTTTCACACAGAGAGTGGCGGGTGTGTGGAATGCCAGCAACGGTGGTAAAGGCAGATACAATAGGGTCTTTTAAGAGACTCTTAGATCAGTACATGGATCTTAGAAAAATAGAGAGCTATGCGCTAGGGAAATTCTAGAGTAGGTTACATGGTCGGCACAACATTGTGGGCTGAAAGGCCTGTAATGTACATTCGAATGCTGTTCATAGACTTCAGCTCAGCATTCAACACAATCATCCCTCAGAAACTGATTGGAAAGCTGAGCCTACTGGGCCTGAACACCTCCCTCTGCAACTGGATCCTAGACTTCCTGACTGGGGGACCTCAGTCAGTCCGGATCGGGAGCAGCATCTCCAACACCATCACACTGAGCACGGGGGCTCCCCGGGGCTGTGTGCTCAGTCCACTGCTGTTCACTCTGCTGACCCACGACTGTGCTGCAACACACAGCTCGAACCACATCATCAAGTTCGCCGATGACATGACCGTGGTGGGTCTCATCAGCAAGAACGATGAGTCAGCTTACAGAGAGGAGGTGCAGCGGCTAACGGACTGGTGCAGAGCCAACAACCTGTCTCTGAATGTGAACAAAACAAAAGAGATGGTTGTTGACTTCAGGACGGCACAGAGCGACCCCTCCCCACTGAACATTGACAGCTCCTCGGTAGGGATCATTAAGAGCACCAAATCTCTTGGTGTTTACCTGACAGAGAATCTCACCTGGTCCCTCAACACCAGCTCCATAGCAAAGAAAGCCCAGCAGCATCTCTACTTTCTGCAAAGGCTGAGGAAAGTCCATCTCCCACCCCCCATCCTCATCACATTCTACAGGGGTTGTATTGAGACCATCCTGAGCAGCTGCATCACTGCCTGGTACAGAAATTGCACCATCTCCGATTGCAAGGCCCTGCAGTAGATAGGTCAATTGAAAAGATGATCAGGGTCTCTCTTCCCACCATTACAGACATTTACACTACAGGTAGTCCCCGAGTTATGAATATCTGACTTATGGACAACTCGTACTTACGAACCGAGGAAGGAGAACACCATCCGCCATTTTTAAGTCGTATCGCGACGCTGTCTGCCATTTTAAATTCTTGCTGTTGACACTGTGTTGAGTGTGTAACTTTGTATTTGGCTTAAATTTTTCTTAGCAAGATTCACCCTGACCCCCCCCCCCCCCCCCGTTCCGGTCGGCTGGTGGCGCAGTGAGATCAGCGCCGGGCTGTAGGACGGAGGTTGCCGAGTTCGATCCAGTGACAGACCGCTCCCGTGCAGGGTTGATGTCGAGCTCGCAACTCGACATTGTAAAAAAAAACACACTGCCACCTCCAGTTTAAATTCCCACGCGGAATATTGTGGATGATCAAACACCCAAACCCAGCACAGCCCCCACTTGTCCCATTTAACCTGTCTCAGTGCGGTGGTCCTTAGGACCCAGTGGACCTCGGGAGCTGGCGCAGCTCGGGACCCACCATCCGTGGTGTTTCTGTTCCATTGACGGGAAGCGATCGCGATTGAAAATAATGTGGAAATAATAAAGCGATCGGAAAGAGGTGAAACGCCATCGCTCATTAGAAAAGCGTTAGGCTACTGTCGGTCAACAATCGGAACAATTTTGAAGGATAAAGTGAGAATAATGGAGCATGTGAAAGGCCTTGCCCCAATGAAAGCTACAATTATTACTAAGCAACACAGTGGTTTGATTATTGGAATACATACGTTCCTTAAGTGTTTTATATGCATAGGAAGGTAAAATATATACTATATATTAAGACAAACATTTGACTAACTGACGCTAAATAATACCGGATGTACTTGTTCTGACTTAAAGACGGACTCAGGAACGGAACTCGTTCGTAGCCCGGGGACTGCCTGTGCACGCTGCATCCGCAAGGAAACAGCATTATGAAGGACCCCATGCACCCCTCATACAAACTCTTCTCCCTCCTGCCGTTTGGGAAAAGACACCGGAGCATTCGGGCTCTCACAACCAGACTGTGTAACAGTTTCTTCCCCCAAGCTATCAGACTCCTCAATACCCAAAGTCTGGACTGACAACAACTTACTGCCCTCTACTGTGCCTGTTGTCTTGTTTATTATTTATTGTAATGCCTGCACTGTTCTGTGCACTTTATGCAGCCCTGGGTAGGTCTGTAGTCTAGCGTAGTTTCTTTTTTCTGTGTTGTTTTCACGTAGTTCAGTGTAGTTTTTGTACTGTTTCATGTAGCACCATGGTCCTGAAAAACTTTGTCTCGTTTTTACCGTGTACTGTACCAGCAGTTATGGTCGAAATGACAATAAAAGTGACGTCTTGACTTTGTAACGTACTGTGGATTTCTATGTTTCTATATATGATGGACTAGGTATGGATAGCAGATTTCCTTCCCTCAAGGGCATTAATCTCTACAGGACACCAAGGAAGTCGAACGTTATGGCGATAGGGCTGGAACCTGTTCCTGGGGTAGATCATTCATGATCTTGATAAATGACAGAGCTATTTTGCAGGGCCAGCTCTTATTTCTGGCAAGCCTTGGTTAGAACTGCTCACAACAATGTGGAGGAGAGACGCCAAGCAGTTCTAATCACTGCCCGACAAAGAAGAAAAAGCAATAGCAGCGGCTCCACTTCCAGACCCAGCTCAGTTTTCATGCCCTTATTATAGACGTCTACGCCACTCACAGCTTGGACTCTGCAGCCACGGAGCAGAACCGCACAGATCAGTCATCCTCAGATATAATCAAACTATTATTGTTATGAGGATTAACTTTTAAAATCCTAGATATTTTAGTGAACACCGTAAGAATATAATAAAATATGTGAGTACATTTAGGAAATTTGAGCAAGGAGTCTCTCTCCGCCATTCAATCGTAGTTGTTTTCTCTTTCTCAACCCCAATCTCCTGCCTTCCCCCTGCGACATGGAACACTGAACATTGTAGCACGGTACAGGCCCTTCGGCCCACCATGTTGTGCCAACCTGTCAACATACTCCAAGACCAATCTGAAGCTCTCCTCCTGCATAGACCTCCATTTTTATTTCATCTACGTACCTATCCAAGAGTCTCTTAAATATCCCTAACGTACAGTATCTGCCTTTAGCACCACCCCAGGCATTGGAATCCCCACACTGACACTTAACCCTTGACTCCCTTAATAATGAAGAACCTGTCAACCTCTGCCTTAAATGCATCCAATGACTTGGCCTCCACAGCCCATTGTGGCAACAAATTCTACACATTGACCATCCTCCTCATCTCACTTCTAAAGGAACGTCGCTTTTCGGATCCTAGACTCTCCTCCCAATGTAAACATCTCCCCCCCCCCCCCCCATGTCTACTGTATTCACACCTCTCAGTATTTCAGTATTTGGTAATATAAGTACTTAACCATGAATACCTCAGTTAACACAGTGGAATTTGACCTTGTATCTCCAGATCAGTGATCCCAAACCTTGGCCAAAAGGAAGGAAGTTAACGTTCTCATGTGCTTTTGATTTTTAATAGGACTCCTAATTATAAAACACTTAAGGAAGGGACAGCTGATAGACTTGCAAGTTGGCTGGGCGGAAATGGCAGAAATAGCTGGTAAACCCGTTGGCCACAGAGATCAGGATCGGTGGCTTCGGCCTGGTTCCTGGAACGAGAGCCCACCAGGAGAGCTGTGTGATATTGATGGTAGGATTGGTTTATGTGGTCTTTCTGACCTCTCTGTGCGGGGTCTCCACTGCACCAGGTCCTGCTGTCAGTCAAACCCAGTGATGCAGCGGGTTTTAGTAATGCAGTCAGAACGAGAGAGGTCATCAAGAGTTCCTGTGTGTGCTACAACAGCACAAAGGCATTTAGAAAACCATAGGACATAGGAGCAGATTTAGGCCATCCGGCCTATCGAGTTCTTCCGCCATCCAGTCATGGCCGATTTATTTTTCCGCTCAACCCCAATCTCCAGCCTTCTCCCTGTAAACTTTGACGCCCTTACTAATCAGCTTCTGCATCTTATTTAGCAAAACCAAATTCAGCAAAACCTCCCCACCTGTCCAGCATCCTTTCCCCATCCATCCAGCATCCCCTCCCCACCAGCTCAACATCCCCTCCCCACCCATCCAGTACCCTCTCCCCATTCATCCACCATCTTCTTCTCCCCAACCATCCACCAACCAGCATACCCTCCCCACCCACCTAGCATCTCCTCCCCACCAATCTAGCATCACCTCCCTACCCATCCACCATCCCCTGCCCCCCACCCAGTATCCTCTCCCCACCCACCTAGCATCTCCTCCCCACCCATCCAGTACCCTCTCCCCATTCATCCACCATCTTCTTCTCCCCACCCATCCACCAACCAGCATACCCTCCCCACCCACCTAGCATCTCCTCCCCACCCATCCAGTACCCTCTCCCCATTCATCCACCATCTTCTTCTCCCCACCCATCCACCAACCAGCATACCCTCCCCACCCACCTAGCTTCTCCTCCCCACCCATCCAGTACCCTTTCCCCATTCATCCACCATCTTCTTCTCCCCACCCATCCACCAACCAGCATACCCTCCCCACCAGCTCAACATCCCCTCCCCACCCATCCAGTACCCTTTCCCCATTCATCCACCATCTTCTTCTCCCTACCCATCCACCAACCAGCATACCCTCCCCACCCACCTAGCATCTCCTCCCCACCGATCTTGCATCACCTCCCTACCCATCCACCATCCCCTGCCCCCCAGCCAGTATCCTCTCCCCACCCACCTACCATCTCCTCCTGACCCACCCACCATCCTCTCCCCACCTGTCCACCATCCCCTCCCCACCGGTCCACTATCCCCTCCTCACCGACCCACCATCCTCTCCTGACCCACTGGTCCGCTATCCCTTCCCCACCCACTCAGTATCCTCTCCCGACCCGTCCACCATCCTCTCCCCACCCACCCACCATCCCCTCCCGACCCACCCACCATCCTCTCTGACCCACTGGTCCGCTATCCCTTCCCCACCCACTCAGTATCCTCTCCCGACCCGTCCACCATCCTCTCCCCACCCACCCACCATCCCCTCCCGACCCACCCACCCACCATCCCTTCCTGACCCACCCACCCACCATCCTCTCCTCACCAGTCCACCATCTTCTCCCCGTCCATCCGGCATCCTCTTTGACTTCCTACCATCAGGCAGGAGACTCTGATGCATGAAGACAGGAAAGGTCAGGAACAGCTTCTTCCCTCAGCCCATTGGGCTTCTGAACTCCATACTTGAAGTCTAACTGGTTAACCTTACAATATTTAAGTATGCACTTTACTTTGTTTGTCTATGAGTAATTTATTTGTAGATTTAATTCTTACTTTCCTCAGTCATTGTGTGTTATATGTGTGTAATGTGTTCTACTGTGTTTTACACCCTGGTCTGGAGAAACGTTTGTCTCGTTTGACAAGTGTATGTGTATGCAGATAAATGGCAATAAACTTTGCTTGACAGGATGTGGACATCACTGGTAAGTTTGGCATTTATTGTCCATTCATATTAGGGCAGCAAAATGGTGCAGCTGCCTCACAAGCACCAGTGATCCCGGTTTTAATCCTGACCACTGGTATTGTGCAGGTCGGTCAGTTAATTGGCCACAGTAAGTTGCACCTAGTCTGTAGCTAAGGAGTAGTCATTGAGTGGAGTTGATAAGAATGTGGTATCAATGTGAACTCAGTCAGCTCCATCATGGGCATCTTCAAAAGGCGATGCCTGAAAGAGCAGCGTTCATCCTGAATGATGCCTGCCATCAGGACGTGCCCACTTCTCATTGCTACCATCTGTGAGGAGGGACAGGGTCCTGAAGGCACACGCAACGATTTAGCAACAGCTGCTTGCCCTCTGCCATCACCTTTCTGATTGGTCCACAAACCTGGGGACAACACCTCACTACTTTTGCTCTCTTTTTGCGTCACTTATTCGGGCTTTATTGTAATTTATAGTATGTTTTATGTACTGCACTGTACTGTTACCACAAAGCAATAAATTTCACAACGTGTCAGTGATAATAGACCTGATTCTGAGGAAAAGTACAAATGGGTGCTTTGAAGTTTAGCTTTATTTGTCCTGTGTTCATCGAAACACAGTGAAATGCGTCGCTTGTGTCAACGACCAACGCAGTCCAAGGACGTACTAAGGGTAACCCGCAAGTGTCACCCACTTTCCCAGCACAAACATAGTATGCCCACAACTTACTAACCCTAAACTATACGTCTTTGAGGAAACTGGAGCACCAGGAGGAAACCCAAGCGGTCGTGGGGAGAATATACAAATTCCTTGCGGGCAGTGGCGGGAATTGATCGTTGCGCTGTAAAGCTTTGTGCTAACCCTGCCACTTGATGTTCAGTACGGACTTGAAGGGCTGAAGATCCTGTGTCCATGTATGACCCTGAATTGTTCTTGAACAGAGTGGCTGACTAGGCCAGGGGAGAGCCCTGACACTGGTGGGTCTGGAATCCCTTACAGACCAGGCCAGGCAACGAAGCGAAATGTCAGCTGAGTCTTTCCGACAATCTGGCGGCTTTTGAGATGGTTCTGTGCTCCAGGCAGCAGCCTTGTAAATCCTGACCTCTCTGTTGGATGGATGATAGTTATTGACTAATTATAGTTGATAAGATGTGTCAAAAAGCCAGGCTTGGCCCAGGGAATTCTCCTCTGCTGGGATTACAGGTCATTGTGGACTGCTTAACTGGCCTTTCTACGTAAATCCGTACATATGTGACACCATTATATTTCTTCACATCCTGTGTTTGTCTAGAAGACATCCCCTTAGATCAGGGGTTCCCAACCTGGGGTATACGGACTCCGCACTTAATGGTATTGACCATAAGACCATAGCATATAGGAGCAGTAATAGGTCATTTGGCCCGTTGGGTCTGCTCTACCATTTCATCATGGCTCTAAGCCCCAATCTCCTGCCTTCTTCCCGTATCCCTTCATACCCTGACCAATCAGCAATGTATCAACCTCTGCCTCAAATATACATAAAGACTTGGCCTCCACAGCTTCCTGTGGCAATGAATTCCACAGATTCACCTCTCTCTGGCTAAAGAAATTCCTCTTCATCTCTGTTCTAAAAGGATGCCCCTCTATTCTGAGGCCGTGTCCTCTGGTCTCAGATTTGCTCACCATAGGAAACATCCTCTCGGCATCCACTCCGTCGAGGCCTTTCAACAGTTAATAGGTCTCAGTTAGGTCACTCTTCGTTCTTCCGAATTCCAGCAAATACAGCCATCAAGCGCTCTTCATATGACAGGCCATTCAATCCTGGAATTATTTTTGTGAACCTCCTTTGAAGCCTCTCCATTGTCAGCACATCCTCCCGAACTGTGCCCAGTGCTCCAAGTGAGGCCTCGCCAGGGCTTTGTAAAGACTCAGCGTTATGTCCTTGCTTTTATGTTCCGGTCCTCTTGAAATGAATGCAAACAACACATTTGCCTTCCCCCACCACAGACTCAACCAAAGATTACCGGTCCATGGCATAGGAAAGATTGGGAACCCCTGCTTTAGATGGCAGCACGGACTCTGGACTCGGTATGCCTGAGGGACTGCCTCATCCATTTATCATTAGCACACAGGCATTGTTCCTCCCACGGGGGCACTTCAGTAACGTGCAACAATTCCTCGGACAAACTCTCTCTCCGTGTTCATTATTCCAGTCATTAATTCTCAGGCATGTTGATGCAGTCTGAACACAAAACATCAATAATTCCCTTCTCTCCAAAGATGCTGCTCGACCCACTGATCTACTCTCACAGCTTTTTGTTGGCTTCAGATTCCAGCACCTGCAGTCTCAGATTCTATTCCCTGTAATGTTACTTTAGAGAATGTTTACGAGCTTTGTAATATGAGAACATATATTTTCTGCTGCTGCTATGTTAACAAATTTCACAACACGTGCCAGTGATAATAAACCTGATTCTGATTATGAAATACAGAACCGTGCTAAAGTCGTAGGCAAAAAATATATATAGTTAGAGTGCCTACGACTTTTCCACAGTACTATAGTAATTTTATGTATTGCACTGCCACACAAAAGATTTTCATGACATATGTGAGTGATGATAAACCTGATTCTGATATGGGTCTCTGTTGTGGAGTGAGAATGGGAAGGGGGCATGGAGAGGGGAATCATGGTGGGGAGAGGGGAGGGAGTGGGAAGCACCAGAGAGACATTCTGTGATGATCGATAAATCAATTGTTTGGAATCAAATGACTTTGCCTGGTGTCTCAGGAGTGGTTGTGTGCACCTGCACCACTCCTTGCCCATGGCAGTCCTTCTCTGCCACCTGCCCCATACCCCTTCCGCAACGCTCCATCTTTGCCAAACTCAACATCCTTTGCTCCTACCAAAATTGCAAACTCACTCTCCACTCCACGTTGACAAATACAATACTGTGCCAAACTCTTAGTGTCCTAGCTATATACATACATATATATATATATCTGCCCAAGACTTTTGCACAGTTCTGTATATTTCTCTAATGCTCCTGGGCATCACAGTGAGCTCCACAGACATATAGTTTAATAAATTATGGTAATGTGGAGATACAAGATCAACGGAGGCTACATCTGAGTTATGGAAGTCAAGGGGAAAGGCTGTGTGTGTCAGGTTTGATTCCCTGCCACTTTCTGTGGGGAGTTGGTATGTTCTCCCTGTTAGTACACAGGTTTCCTCAGGGTGCTCTGGTTTCCTCCCACATTACAGAGACTAACAGGTTAGGGTTGTTAAGCTTTGGGCATGCTTCGCTGGCACTGGAAGCATGGTGACACCTGCGGGCTGCCCCCAGCACATCCTCGGGTTGTGTCAGTCGTTGCCACCTTTCACTGTATATTTTGATGTTTCACTGTACATGTGACAAATAAACTAATCTTTTAAAAGAACCCAGTTCTGATGAAAGGTTTCGGCCCAAAACATTTACTGTTTTTTACCCTGCAAAGATGCTACCTAACTTGCTGAGTTCCTCCTGCATTTTGTGTGCGTTACCCTTTAAAAAATCTTTAATCTCTTTAATACACTAGTGCAAAGTATATTAACAATCTGGTTTACCTGAATATTTTTCCCCAGTAGTTCATTGTCAATATTCCTAATTGTTAATTAAGTTATTATTGCCACATGTACCCAGAAACAGTCAAAAATGTTAGGTTTGGAGTGATCTGGCATGCAAAACAAAGTTACAAACTAAATTTATTATCAAAGTACATTTATGACACCATCTACAACCCTGAGATTCTTCTCAGCTTGCTCAGTAAATCCAATGACTAATAGAATCAATGGGAGAATGTATCCAACAGGATGGACAAGCATCCAATGTGCAAACAAGAAGCTGCAAATACAAAGGAAAATAAAAATAAATAAGCAATAAATATTGAGAAACACACACAAAATGCTGGAGGAACTCAGCAGGCCAGGCAGCATCTATCGAAAAAAGTGCAGTTGACATTCCAGACCAAAACATTGACTGTGCTTTTTTCCATAGCTTCTGCCTGGCCTGCTGCGTTTCTCCAGCATTTTGTGTGTGGTTGTTTGGATTTCCAGCATCTGCAGATTTTCTCTTGTTTGTGGTTTGATAAATATCGAGAACATGAGATGAAGAGTCCTTGAAAGTGAGTCGATAGGTTGTGGGAACAGTTCAGTGATGGGGCAAGTGAAGTTGAGTGAAGTGCACCAAGATATTGCGAAGGGAAAAACAATAACAGTTACAGGAGGATCAGGGAGAATGGGCACTGAGAGGCAAGGAGTTCATCTTTATGGAACAAGAAGTCCATTGTGTAATCTTCAACAGTGGTTAGAAACTGTCCTTGAGCTTGGTGATGGTGTGCTTTCAGCCTGATGGAAGGCCGAGGGGCGGTGATGAGAGAGTGATTTGGTGACTGAGGTACTAGGTCATATTGGCTACTTTCCTGAAGCAGCTGGGAAGTGTTACCAGAGCCACTGGAGGGGAGGCTGTTTTTTGATGGTCCGAGCTGTGTTCTAACAGTAACTGGGAAAATCCTACATTATATTTATTCCACTCTGGCTCTCCTTTCTCTCGAGGTCAAATGAAGTACATAAAAAGCCTACAGCATTCTGTCGGTCAAATTGGAGACTTTCGAACTGCGGCTGCCTCTAATACCTCTCACTTTGGTTTTACAGGTGGGACCATCCGTTCAGAGGAGCTGCCTGAGAGACAAGTGGAGGGGAAGGTGTTAATGGAGAGAAGAGGACGCTGAGGAGAAATCTGCCGCTCGTGGAGTTGAGGACTCGGGTTGTGCGCTGGTTCTCCGACGCCATTGCCGTTCGTGATGGCGAGCAAGAGGAAGTCTACTACCCCGTGCATGATCCCAGCCAAAGCCCTAGCCTTGCAGGACCCAGCCATCAATATTAGCCCAGCACGCAATGATGCCGAAGAACCCTCACCGCAAGCACTTCCGGCTGATGACCAGCCGGCCGGTGAGGATGTCTACGCACAGAACAATGTCACAGAGCGCGGTGGCTTTGAATGCAAGTACTGCGATTATACCAGTCAGAACTACTACGCGTTCACCATGCACGTGGAGTCGGCGCACTCCGACGCCAGCGCAGACCAGCTGTACGTCTGTGTCGAGTGCAACTACAGCACCCGGAGCCAGGAGTCGCTGACGGTGCACAACGTCCTGTGCCACGTCGGCGAAGGCAACCTCAAGGTCAGCGTCATCAAGAAGGGCGGCCCGTCGGCGCCCGAGCACGACGCCTCTGAGGCCCAAAGCCACAGCGCCCAGGAGAACGGGGACGAGGTGGACCCCCAGTCCGAGATCTCCATCAGCAAGACACCCATCATGAAGATGCTGAAAGCCAGGCCAGACCCCAAGAGGATCAGTGTCACCCACCCGGCGAGGGAAGACCCCAGCGAGGAAGTAGGGGTGGCTGATGAGGCCATTAAGAAGGTCGAGGGTCTAGAGGTGCTCACGACCAATGGGCCCACCAACCCCAGCCAGGCCGTCAACGGCACAGCGGTGGTCCCGGTGCCCATCCTGCAGGCCGGAGTAGCCCAGATTGTCCCCGTGGTTCAGCAGCCGGCCTCGGGCAACAACTGCGGCTCCC